>NC_059135.1:45849274-46477543 GCF_020740605.2 Lemur catta
AGCCCAAAACAGTCTATGAATACTCTTAAAGTTCTATTTTCTACTATGGGTCTAACCACTGTGATTCAAGAAAGGAGTAAGTTTTACAACCTCCCCTGTTCAATGGGGAAATGGCTTGAGCTGACAAGAGCCTTTTTTACCTGGTGGTGTGCATGGGTGCACATGTCTGTGTGTGTGTATTCATGCTAGTGCATGATCCAGAGAAGGGGATGCTCTCCCACAAGAAGCCTCTGCTCTTTCCTCCATGCCCACCATTAAGGCAGATCCAGACTCACAAAACCAGAACAAGTGAAGTCAATTTTACTAAAGATTCCCAGGAGTGGGAAATGGAGGGGAGATACTAAGAAGTTTACAATCCACATTGTCCTCTGGCATAGCAGTACTTCTCAGAATTCTGCTATGATCTCTAGTCACCTCATTACTCTTCTCCCTTTCCTAACACAATCTTCCTTAAATGCAATTCAACTTTCTTTCCTAGCTTGCGTATCTAAGAAAAACAAAAACAGTAGTTACAGAAGCTGTTCATACTAAAATACTGTCCAATTACCACTATTCTCACTCAAATGTACCTCTTGACAGACTTCCCATGTACACCCCCCAACAAGCATATCATAGTATTCATCCAGAAAAATCAGGTCAATGCCAAGAAGGAGAAAAATTTTGCTCCTTAGAAAAAATAATTTTCTTTGCATCAGATTTTAGGGGGGAAAAAAACCCCATGACACATGCATGCTTACAAACCCACACATGCCCCAAAATAAAGTTAATGAACTTGAGAGAAGAAAAAGGAAGGAGGAGAAGAAACATTTAACATTTTAATGAGGTGGTCTAAAGACATTGGAGATGGAAGAAATATATTCAGAAGTTAAAAAGTCTTTTTGTAGGATAATTTTCATTTGAGATTAGATATCAGGACCTGCTACTTTTAAAAAATGCTGGTTTATTTGCTTCCCCTTAAAAATTAATAATCATATAATAAACTGTAAGGATCATTCATTGAATTGACCTTGGAAGGATATTTCTAGTCTACTGATTCCTTCTTATTATTACTTACTGATTTATAGTAGGTAAAACTTTAGGTCTTGCATATTGAAGAAACAGAAATAAAAGCTACAAATAGAAAATGACATCTTTCTAGGGTCATTTAACTTAAATATTCCAAAGGATGAAACAGAGCAAGGACCCCTCCTAGGGGCCTTCTGGGCCCCCTAACATGGAAATAAAGGAAAATCTTGAGTCCCTTCATGGGAAATTCTAAGCAGCTTACTAGCCTTAAGTAAATGGGCAACCTCATAAGAACAGTGGCCCTCCAAGCAAGCCAGATTGAGGTTTTGTGTTTCCCTGTGGAAACTAAAAGGTGGTATCTTAACATACATTCTGGAGTTGTTTTTCAGAAACCCCCATCAGATGGAAAATGCAGATAAGGGGGAACTGAGGACTGAACTCTGACTCATTGTTCTTTGTCCTCAGTTTTTCCCTGAGGGGCCTGGAGAGAATCACATCCATGTTAACCTTCCTTTCCACTAATGCAAGAGTCTCAGAATCCACCAATGACCCCCATTTCAGGATGTCCCACCTTTTGGGGCCACACCTATGTATAACTTCTATGTACTGATTTATAATTTTGCCTGCCTGAAATGTACCCTTTCGTTTAAAAAATAACCCTATCCTGTAAGCAAGCCATAGGGGAGTTCAGGTCATAAGCGTTAGCTGCTCTTTCTCCTCACATGGTACCATGCAGTAAAGATGCCTCTTTCTCTCACTGCAACTCTCTTCGGTGTCTGGCTTTACCGCATCATGTGAGCAGACCCCATTTTGGTTTGGTTTGGTTACTTGGTTGGTAACAAGCTAAGTTCTTTCCCCAGTTTTAATTCTTTAGTCATAGCCATTTTTTAAATATATTTGAGTATACTGTTTCTACACTGCCCTAGGAAAGACTATTTTACTTCAAATACCATTTCTCAAACTAATAGAGCTTACCATAAGCAAAGTTTCTTAATGTATTTTCCAAATTCTTCTTTAAAAAGAGGTGACAAAAATTGTATGTATTATATAAATCTGACATAAAAGAGATGGATTAGGTCACTGGTGTATGCTTCCCGAGCTTTTTTTCCCCCGCCAACATAATTGTGTAGAATGTCCATATGTGTCTACTGTTGCATAGCAATCTAGTATCTTTTGGTACACCATTATTTCCACCACCAGAAATTTAAGACAGTAAGAAAAAAGCCCCTTGAATATTCAGAACATACTGTCAGTCTGCTGGCCCTAAAGCACTCTTGCTGAGTATCAACAGTGGTGCCATATATCCTCTATGCATACTTTAAATGCAATGCCCTCTTCTTGCCTTCAAAGACCTTCTTCATTATGACCCCATTTTACCAATTCAAGCTTATATTCCACTGACACAAACACTGTTCTCTATTCAGATCTATCTTCTTTCTCTTCAGTAAACATTCTTCCCCTCCACCCCCATTCCTGTCATTTCTCTCCACCAAGAATGCCATCTCCTTTCTCCTCTACTCTTACTAGAGCCCCTCAAGATCTTTCTCTTCCAGGAGGCTCTTTCTGAGTGTTTTAGTCCACACAGTGTTCTGACTGTCAATACGTCAGTCTAGCACTCCATTGTTCTGATTTCTAAGTAGGTTATTCTTGGGCTTTTCTATAGCCTCCAGCTGTTCTTGCATTCTGGAGTGCGTTAGAAGTTTCTCTACCAAACTTTATTCATTCATTGTTCATCTCTGTACAATTCGAATTTCCTGAAACACTAAAGTCAACAGCTAAAGTACAAGAAAAAAATGAAAAAAAAAAAGTTTTACTTGTTTTAAAAAAAAAGTAGATTCAGGACCCTTTTTTCCTTATTTTGGGATGCAATTTCTAGGCTTTTCTCATGCTAGCTACCAACACTGACATCATTTCAGATTTGGGTCCCCAGGACAGTTCCCCCTTTTTTTCTCCATAACGCATATGGTAATTCAGTGATGTGCAAATTTGCTTTTTAGAAACATATTTCTTTTTTTCAAACTCTTCTTACCTGGAGTTTCAAACATATGCAACAGATGCCAACAGAGAGACATTTGTTAAAGAGAGTGCAGTGTGTGAGGGGAGAGGTGAGGAACTGCCCACTTGGCCCTTCCACAGGTAGCTCGTGAGGATCCTCTGACAATTCTGGAGACACTTTGTAGACATGCAGAAACCCTGGCCCTGGCTCTGTCTCCCTCTCTTTAAGCAGGCTTGAGCAAATCTCTTTCCTCAACCTTAAGAGCAATGAACTTGATTGTCAGAGGTCATACACATTAGCTGAAAAGCTTCATAATGCAAGCAGTACCCAAAACAAAGGGAAAACTAAAAAAGATTCATGCCTAGACTGTTTTGTTGTTCTGTTGTTGTACTGGCTCAATATTTTTAGATATTTCTTTAGAAAAAAATTGTTTTATAATGTTTGCTAAAAATTAGTATCTAAGATTAAAAATTTGAACAATTGTGGTTTATTTGGATTCTGGTTTGTGCTGACCTTGTAATCAGTAAATTTGTTTTGAAAATTCTGCTTTAAGAAAGCATTTTTAAAAAGTAACCAAAGTTTGTATTCAACATTCACAACTTTTTCTGTATTACTTCAAGGAAGCAAGCAGGGTAACATAGTGTTCCTACATAGAAACAATCTGGTATAAATATCATTCAGATATTTGCTTTGGCGGGTTTTCACTTAACAGAATGTGTGAAGAAATACACAAACCCAGTGTCAAGCAAATACCACTAAAAAGTACTACCATTCCAGTTAATAAAATAGATTGGTGAAATTAGGACATTTCAGTTTGGCTATATTTAAAAACTATTTCTATGGGGCACTGGTTCATTTGTAAATGGAAAAAAAAAAAAGGCAGGCAAAATACCAAAACAGTAAGTTCCACTTGATTCAGGCAACCTGTTAAATAAACTGTTGCTTCTTTTAACTGCAGAGTACTTTCATATAACTGCCAATGTCTGTAAATTTTTTAGAATTCCTGGTTTTCCCATCAGATCAACTTGACTCAACTGTCACTAAAAAAAGTACTGTAAATTTGGCTTGACCAAAACAACTATTGATACTGTTAGACATTTTAGCAAAATTTTTCATTTTATAAAATGGATTTATAAAATGAAAATCTCAATAGAAAAGCCAATTTGTCTATGTGTATGTTTGTATATATACATAAGTATGCATATATATAATTTTATAAATATCTATTGTTAAAATTATTTCTAGTGAATTAAACTTGGAAATAAGTCGTACATAACATTTACACAACTTAGTGAAAATTTAATTTTTTTCAACATAGTACCCTTAATCCTAAAAGTTATCTAAAAAATGTAAATATACTTAAGAATATTCAGAATTTCTTTCTTTTTTGAATGTCCTTAACACAAAGAAATGATAAATGTTTGTAGTGAGGGATATGCTAATCACCCTGATTTAATCATTACACATTGTATACATGTATGAAAATATCACACTGTACCCCATAAATATGTACAATTGTGTGTCAATTAAAATGATAAAAGAATATTCAGTCCATGTACATTTTTATTCATTCAACTAATAGTTGTGGTGTGTTTTTTGTACAAGATGCTTTACTCAACCCATGTAGAAATTTGAGTACTGAGATTTCATACTCAGAAACTTGCAAACTAATAAGCACATAATAAGGAACTGCATTATAAGATAATTATCATCTTAATGGTACAGGCAAGTGCTTTAATATCACTTTTTTAAAAATGTCAGAAAGCAAATGAGACCTGAAATGAATCAAAGGGAAATTTTTTTGCCTGGAGAAGCAATGAGAGATTCCTGGTCATATTTTCTCTCCCTCTTCCTGTACAACCAACATCAGCCAGCTTTAAAAGCACTGCAATTAAAAAGTAAAAAACATCTGGCAGGAATGAGAAGAGCAATTTTGACTAGGGCACACAAAGTCTGAAGGCTAGGGGAAAGGTAAAGAAGTAAGATAAGAAAGGAAGGGAGCAATTGAGCTTTTATGTCCATTATGACATTATATTTATTCTTAAAGGGAACCAGCTAGAAAGCTACTGAACCCATTGACCCATAAGCTGCAGTGGAAACTGGACAGATAGAATATGATTTTTTCAAAATCTTGGCTCTATTCAACTCTGTCCCTATTGATCATTCCTTGAGAGATGAACCTAGCGCCAAACTAATGGAGAATGTCAAGTAAGATTTTCTCCCAAACTATATTAGTGCCTTGAATTTATTAGGTCGTCAATGTTTTTAGTAGTCTTAATTAAGCTGTAAGTTACAAGGAAAAATGAGTAAATAAAGATAATGTTCAGAAGACATAATACAGATGCAGTTTTTGGGAGAGATGCCATCCATAAGCACTTGAATATAATTGCTATTGATAAGGCCCACAAGAATAGAAAGGCCACATAACGAAAGTTGAAAGTGGGAGATGTTTTGTCTGTGTCTTTAAGGAAAAGATTTCAGTATTTTTAAATAAACTCAAACACATCAAAATAAAAACTAAAGCAAACTATCCTGCCAGTTAAAACATTGTAGTTTCATTTTTTAAAATCTCTAATTTTACCATATGTTTGTATTTTCTTTATATAAGTTCTTTATTTTATACTCCAAATCAGATTTCCCTCAAATTTCCAGCAATAATAAAGAAAAGTCTGATTTTTCCAATTTTTCCACAGTTAAGTATTTTAAAAGCAGAAAAGCAAGGGACAGACAATAATTTGAACTTACGTATCCTTTTCAGAAAATATTTAGTTCATTGTTTAATTGGTGAGAATTTATCATTGGTGCAATTTTATATATAATAAAAGTGTAGCACATTTTGTCTAAAGAGGATGTTGTTGTTTTTGTTTTTGTTTTTTTTGAGACAGAGTCTTACTCTGTTGCCCTGAGTAGAATGCTGTGGCATCAGCCTAGCTCACAGCAACCTCAAACTCCTGGGCTCAAGTGATCCTCTTGCCTCAGCCTCCTGAGTAGCTGGAACTACAGGCATGCACCACCACATCTGGCTAATTTTTTCTGTTTTTGGTAGAGACGGGGTCTTGCTCTTGCTCAGGCTGGTCTTGAACTCCTGACCTCAAGGGATTCTCCTGCCTTGGCCTGCCAGAGTGCTAGGGTTATAGGCATGAGCCACCGCACCCAGCCTGAAGAGGACGTTTCTAAAGAAAGAGCCAGATATTTGTGTTCTAGTGTAAAACCCCCTAAAAGGAAAAAGATGTCCAACAGGAAGGCTAAGTCCATCTTAGTATACATTCTAAGGCTGCAAGAACTATTTGGTAATTGCTTCTATTAAGAACTAGCTTACTGCAAGTCAACCTAAAAAACTGATAGGAATGGAATTACATGCCATACAAAATTTTTGCATTTTGAGTTCATGCTAGTCACATCATTATCAGCAAACCAAAATTCCTGTTATTGTCAATGTTCATTTTTTTGACATGCTGCTTCCAAGGCTGGGTGCCGTGGTTCACACCTGTAATCCTAGCACTCTGGGAGGTTGAGGCAGGTAGATTGCTTGAGCTCAGGAGTTTGAGACCAGCCTGAGCAAGAGTGAGACCCCATCTCTACTTAAAATAGAAAAATTATCTGGGTGTGGTGGTGTGGGTGATATAAAGTAGCCCCAGCTACTAGGGAGGCTGAGGCAGGAGGAACCCTGGAGCCCAGGAGTTGGAGGCTGCAGTGAGCTATGACGACGCTACTGCACTCTACCCAGGGTGACAGAGCAGACTCCACCTCAACAAAAAAGAAAAAAAGGAAACTGACATGCTGCTTCTTCCTCTATTGTAAAATAAAATATCAGCATTAAATGCTGTGAAATTCTTTATTTCACCTCTTACAGCATATAGATTTCTCATAGAAAATGTACATGTAGCACACCTTACTATTAATAATTTTGACATCATAAAGTGATAAAAACTGGTTTAAATTGGTTTCTTAAATATGATTCTTAAGAATAAATTGCTATGGAACAGGTCAGAAATTTCTTTTCCACAAGAGTCCAAGTAGTAAATATTTTAGGCTTTGTGGGCCTTACAGTTCCAGTTACAACTACTCAGTTCTGCCATAAAAGCAGCCATAAGCAATATGTAAATGAATGAGCAGGGCTGTCTTCTAATAAAACTTTGTTTTCAAAAACAGGTGGTGGATCAGATTTGGGCTTCAGGCCATAGTTTGCTGACCACTGTTGTGGAACGTACAATTTTTTTCCATTTTCTCTGATTAACAAAGATGAGTGAACCACACTTCCCATTCTCTATGGTTATTGTAAGGATTGTAAGGATCAAGCAGGTACAAAGCACTTTAAAAACTGGAAGCGTTTCCATCTATAAGTGAAAGGTAGTATGATTATAAACATGAAATATTCATATGTAAAATGGGCATTACTTACCTTCAAACATATCAGGATGTGTTTTTAATATTATAATAGATGAAAATTATTTTATGTTTCTAACATATGGGGAGACTTGGAAAGAGCTATCATTTATGACCCTCTATTATAGTTGATTCTATCATAAATAGGAAATTTGTTTGAAATTAATCTGGTACATTTTAACATTGTATGTTTAAGTATATGGAACCAGACCCATTTTCTCTTCTATAGTTTGAAAAACAGGAAGGTACTAGTTTTTCAAATGAAGTATATATCCCATATCAGTAATCCCTCTGATTTACTATAAAATCAGTGTCACTGTCATGTGATTATTAGGAATGAGGAAGTTGGAAAAGAAAGAAATGAGTTAAAGAGGAGATGCTTGTTTTGTTTAGAACAGCAAAAAGGAATTAACAGCTTTGTTGACAATGGAAGATGATGTCAACTTTACATGGGAAAGTCAAAGAAACACTAAATGTGAAATTCTCCGTGTAAATTGGAAAATATAAGCTCTGATTCAGGCTAGCCAAAAAATATCCCTTTAAAATATATTAATGTATATACTGTTTATATTAAAAGTTGTGTTTTATTCACAGTAGATTAAAGAATTCAGATTATACCACAAGTAGCTCACAGATTCACATTAAAATGTTTCTGCTTTAAAGGCAGCAAAAAATTGCTTCACAGTTTTAGAGAGATATATATTGTAGCTTTCAGAGTCTCAGAGGAATCTTAATTTATATAAATCATAATATCCACATTAAGTGTTCCGAGGAACACTATCACACATTAGCTAGTGGCTTAACTTTAAAAATATTTTATGATACATTACATAATCTAAGGAAACATTTCTAATTAAGCAATAAACATTATGAAATCTGCATTTTTAAAATCACTATAAGGGAGACCAGGGTGTTTAAAAGATAAGAAAAGTAACAATTCCAGTAATGTTATCACTCATTTGAATTAGGATCAAACACTAGGCAAGTTAGTGCTAATCAGATGTTTCCCTGACCTATATAACATGATTCAACCCTCTTACCTAGCTACTGGAGAAACAAATATTATACCAAATTGCTTAATTATCTTTCTTTTCTCCAGGTTTTGGGATATCCTCTCTTGATTCTCAAGTCTAATATGGATTTGATACATACTTCTATTTTACTACTTATCATATTACAGCATGAATATTTTCTGATTTTATCCACACAAAGGGAATTACTTGTGGCGACTTTATCTCACTCTCAGTATCCTTAGTGCTTAGCACAGTGTGTGACACATAGTACATGCTTTATTGGTTCAGTTAAAAACCACATCTCAAGGAGTTGTACTGTGTCTAATATTAATATTGTTAAAATATATGGTTTCTCAACATTCTGGCACCATACAAGTAAGTTTTTTATAAACTATACAAGGAGGCATTAAATGGATTACCTTTGTTATGTGCAAAGTTGTCCTTCATAGCTAAGAAGTTACTATGGTGAAATTTCCTAAGGTGCCCAATTAGGTTTGTATTTTAATTACTTCTTAATAATGGTTTTTAATAGTTAACTTGCACTGACTGTTGAAACCCACTGATAATCTATCTTGAGGTAATCTGTCTTTGGGAGTAGAGTTTAATGTGACCCTTAAACTACCACTTCTCTGTAGGCATTGAGTGTAACTTGGCTATAGATGATATAGTGCTGTGAAAATGGTTAAACACTAAAAATAATATTTTTCACACAAGTCAGGAAGATGTTTTCCTATGAGAAACAAAGGAATTTGAACATATACTTCTAACGTAGATAAGTTTCCTAAGAAAGAATACCTGGAAGCGGGAAGTAGGTGGTATTTCTCTCAATTGTTAATAAGTTTTTTTCCCCAGCAAGGTATATACTACCTATTGACACATCTGACCTTCTCAAGTCAGAGGCACATATATAAAAGGATTTTAACTTATACTTCAATGTACATGAGCACCATCTAAGGATACTGTTTGGTAGCGGTATGTACATCATTGTGTATGTGCATTTGTACTGCCTCTTCTCCTTGACTTATATTTCCGTAGCTGGTGAAAGAGAACTGCTTAGACTTTATCCCTTTGAAATCAGGCCATACCTCTACCCCAAATTTCGTATTCCAGCCTCCCTGACCTATTGCAAATACTGATGTTCTGTGTCCTCTTACAGCCTTTGCACTTTTGCCTGTACAGCCACTCTCCACTCGTTTGCCTGATGTTTCCTCTGCTTAAGACAGGTTCTACCCCACTCAAGCCCATGACCTAATTCCTACCCACACCTCAAGCAAGACCTGGTGTAGCTGCAAACTTCTATGTAAGCTATCCCCAGCCCTTCAAGGCTGGGCTAAATGCCCCATTGCCAGTGCTCCCAGAGCACCTATGCAGAATTGTCCATTCACTTCTTGTTTTTCTTTCTACTTAAAGTGTTATCTTTTAAAGCAGGGCCTGTGTCTTATCCATTATCATATCTCCAGCAATACAGAAGCAATGAGGCAAGGTAGAGAAAAAGCAAAGATTTTGGAGTTGTGGAGGCTGTAGCACTTAGTGGCAGTGTTACTTTGGGCAAGTCTTAATCCATGGCTTGGTTTATCATCTGTGAAATAGATATAACACTGCTTACTTTGTAGGGTTGGTAATAAGTACTCAAATATGTACTCGGTGCCTTTTCTAAGCACTTTACATGCATGATCTCATTTACTGCTCAGCACAACTTTATGAGGTATGTAGGTACCCATTTTATAGTTAAGGAAACTGAAACATAGAAAGACTAAGTAACTTAATCTTGCTCAGGGATATACAGGCATAAAGGCAGTAAGGGCAGGTAATAAGGGCATAAAAAGGATTTGAACCTGGGCAGTCTAACTCTAAAATACTCATAAATTCTATACTGCATTTCACTTTGTTTTATAACTTATAGAGTTTGGTTCAAATAATTGGATTGAGTTGCCAGTTCTATTAGATAATGTAAGGATGTTATATTTGAGGATCTTAATTTGCGTATATTTTCAGCTTTCAGAAAGTCTTATAAGGCAGTACTTTTGCTTTCTATTTAGAGGACATTTAGAGTAAATTGTATATATTCAAAAAGAATCATACTAAGGACAATTCCTTCTTAATATGTGTTTTTAAAGTACTTCATTCCAAATTAAGGAGCAATATCAAATATCTAAAATAATTATAGTTTTCTTATCCTAACCCATAAGTCTTTCTCATAGGCCTTAATATATAAACATATTAAATTCTTACTTCACTGCTAGTCTGATAGTAAATGTTCCCTTTCGAGATATTACCTCCTTAGGCTTATAAGGATCCTGGTGTTATCTAGGAGGTCCCCAAGCTTGCTCAGATAGGAATCCTGGATCCCAATACTTCCTGCCATCTTTGTTCCCTTTGTTCCCTGTGAATCTATTTGCTCTAAAAATATATTTCCATAGTTGTCATATTCTTATTTCTCTTTGACTCCAGAGAAAGATTATCTCCTGACAAACCTGCAGATGGAAGCTTAAACAAACAAACAACTATACTAAGAACCAAAATTCCCCTTACATTAAATTCTCAGTTGTAAACAATCCTTCTTCTTTTTCTAAAGATAGCAATTTAACTTTTCTTGAAGAAATCAGATAATTTATTGTGGGGTCTTGAAAGTGAAGGGTTTAGACTTCATTATGTAGTCACTGGGGAGCTACGGATGATACAAGTGTCATGTAAAGTGCTTTGCAAAGATTCAGCTGGCAGGTTTCGGTAGGGATTTATAACGGAGTTGTGGAATCGAGACTGCAGCTATGAAACTGCTGCAGTATTGCAAGATGAAGAGTGTGAGAACATTGACTTGGGTGGGGGCAGAGGGGTACTTTTGAAAGATAATATGAAGAAATAATCCATAGAATTCAATGTCTAACAAGATATAGGAGTACACGGGAAGAGGAAAACGGAAGAGCCATGGGTTTCACTAATATTTTAAGGATGGGTGACCAGAGGAATTGATATAACAAATAGAGATGGGGAGATTTGGTTTGGGCTGCCTGGTAGTGAATAGAAATGGATCCATAATTCAACAACAGACATGTTTCATGTAATGGCAATATATCAGCATGTTATATATATATTAATATAAGCAAGATTTCTTTGAAATTAAAATTAATATATCCTAAAAACTGAAAAGCCTTATTCTTAAACTATTCCCCTAAATAATTTCTAAATCATAAACAAACCATGAGTCATTGGCTTTTTAAAAATATAACATCTAATTTAGTCCTACATAAAACTGAGAATGCTTTCTAAACATCCAGCAAGTATTAAGATAGAACACACACCAGTTCTTTCTGGAAATGACATATCAAAAAAATGATTCCTCAAATACCTCCTTGTGCCTAAAAGAATCCCTTTATAGTATGTGCTCTGTCTGTTGAATAAATGAGTGAATGAATAAGAATTTAGCCTATGAGCAGCTAGTTTTAAATTATACAAAAGTGAACAAAGATAAAGATGTGAATTATGGAGCTGTCCCCATATTAGTGACAATTAAAGTTGAGAAAACTCTGAGGGAGTGAGATCTAATACAGAAGAGCAAATGGTTTAGGAATATGTCTTGTATTATGACTAAATTTAAGGTTTGGAGAGGAGAGCGAGAGTCAAGGTAGAAGGTTAGGTGATGTCTCAGAAATGAGGGAGTGCAAAGAATAAAAAGTGGACTATAGACATAAATTCAATAGAAGATCTAGGAGGGAGAGAGCCAGAAAAAGTCACTGAGGCTGTGTGCATTCTACTAGAAAAGCCAAATGAGTAGGAGAGGACTGCAACTTTTGGGTTTTGGCATTTGTCCCACAATTCACAACATTGGTTTGGTTCACAAATGCAGGTAAATGCAGGTCAGCCCTCACCTTCATTCTGCACCCTGACTATGTATACAGTTTGCTTCAATTCTCAGTGCAGCTGACCAAGTATCATTGTGCCAATCACAATTCAGAAACCTGTCTTTGTTTGCCAGGTATTGTTTGAGTGTGAAAAAATAAAATCAAGTGACGCAAGTAGCCTTTCTGTGGCTGTATTGTTTGCCAAAGCTATGATTGGATAAGGTCCAGTAATACCTTTAAGATAGGCCCAGACATAAATAAGCAAGCAATATTTTGAAAGAAACTTCTAGAAAAGTCACATGATAGCATAGCTGTAATTGACCTTAGAAATCAGAGCCCAGCCCCTCATTTATAAAGAAAAAAATTAAGACCAGAAGAGGTCAAATGACCTTCCCACACTCACCAAACTAGTTATTGGCAAAGCTAAAACCAGAAGAGAGTGGAATTCTTAATCCCATGCCATTGCTCATCTCATATGCCGTAGCATCTTCAGGTGAATTCACAAAACTGCCAGATGCCAAGTTTTAGCTCTGACATACTCTAAAAATATATATTCTTTTCTATACAGATAAATCTAGTGACAATATGAAAGTACCTTTAGTGCCTGAGACATTCTGAAATTAACATTATCTATTATTCCAAACTGAGTCTTGGGAAGCAAAATTTTAATCAAATATTTAATATCAGATGTTAAGCAAATTAGTTCAGTTGAAGAACTTCCCAGATTTTATCTGCTTGTTGTTTAGTTTCTCAGGTTAGAAACTAGAAAACACTTTGATTACCTTTCTCATTAGGACTTTGAAATGGTTTTTGTGATAATACAATTCACATTTAAGAACAGAAATTTTTTTGAATATACATCATTTTATGGTGAAATAGTATAGATAACATCAGCTGAAGTTCGTTAGGTAAGGCCAGTTAACATTTTCTCCCCCCCCCCCCCCCCCGTCTCTGTCCTTGACGAGTAAAACAGTTCCCTAAACACATTAGAAATATGTGACAATGTTTTAAACTGTTCTCTTTAAACCATGGCAGTCACTATGTTATCCCATGTAAAGATATTTGTTGTTTACAGTAGGAACAGTATCTGATACAGATTGGTTTGATCAGTATTTACAATTAAGATATTATTTTGGTTTTTTGCAAGATCATCCTGTTTCAGCTCAAACCAATATTAACACCTTAGCAAAACAACCCAAAGTGATACAATACACACATACACACACACATCCCCCAGTCCTCTTGCAACTCTCAGATACTTGCAGATAAAATAAAATTGTCACTAGATACTCATTATATTCCTAAAAGTTCATCTCTGAGGCCTATATGAACAGAGTACAGACCCACAGAAGTATTATAATATAGTAACAGAGAATACAGTTTAGAATAAGAGCTAATTTATTTTCTAATTTTTTAAAGAACTCTTAGGGTTTTCTGCAATTCATTGCTTAGGTGGTTATGAGGTTACCCAGCCTAAGACAACACACATAGGAGTCTAACTAGCCAGGTAGGTTCTGGCAGATTCTGACTTGGAGAGCCTCAGGAAGGGTATGGGATGTAGAGACAAGGCTGGGAGGGGCGCAAAGTTGTTATACTTCAGGCTGGAGTCCAGGGAAGTCAGGTAAGGCCAAGCGCTAGCTGGCAAGGACCATTGTTCTGGGCAACTGAAGCCCAGAGTCCAGGAAGGCAGCGAGTTGGAAAAAAAGGCTCAGGAGAGCAAGTGACAGTGAAGGGCAGAAGCCGTTTGATTTCTGCCCTGCTGTGTTCTTCGGGCTATGTGTGGCCATCTCAGGCCTTTGATTACTGATTGCCACAAAAAAAAAGGTCAGAAGTTTGCCCAGGAATTCTGCCTCTCACTGAGTCAGAGGAACCAAGACCACTTAGGGCACAGAGTTTTGTGATTTTAGATCCTAAACTACTGACTTTCCTACTTCAAACCATGCTGCTAGCTTTGAAAGGAAGTTACTGACTATATATACCTATTATACCCTTGATATGCCAATTAGAGCTAATAAGATTTAAATTTGTAAGATGTATAATCATTATGAGGGAATAGAAATAAAATGATAGCAGTTGATAGGTAAGTCCATCATTTCACAAGCTGGGTTATCTTGGGCAAATTATATAACCTCACTGAACCTCACTTCTTCCATTTATACCAGAAAACTCAATACCACACAGTACACAAAACATTAAGCAAACTAAGCAAACTAAACACTATCCTACTAAAACACTAATCCTTGGGCCAGAGTTGGTACTTGATATAAATTGCTTCCATTAATTTTATTATTCTTTTGTTAGCTAACAAATATTTACTGATGACCCTACTGTGGGCCACTTATGTTCTAGGTCCTAGAAATAGGGTTCAGCAAACAGGACATCCTTGTCCCCAGGGAGCTTGTGCTCTTGCTTACTTCCTCTGCATTTTTATATATGCCAATTAACCTCTTTCCTCTTCACAGAGCAATAAAACATTTGAGAACATGGTAATAAGGAAACCCACAAATAGTTACAATGATCACAATCCAGGATGTGGATCACTTAAAATTATCAAATACCTTGTCTCACTGCAAATTCTGGCAAATCAAATCACAACAGATTCAATTCACTACTTCAAGTGAGACTATTAAATACAGCATTATAGCTGAATAGTTCACATACATGTATTTGTAATATTTGCTCAAACATCTGATACCATTTTATTAAGAATTACTTTGCCGCCTCTTATATGCCTTGACAGCTCCTCCTATTACCTGCACTCAAGTCTTTGGCTTCGCTACTCCTAAAATACAGACACTAGCTAACACATTACTTCTTAAAAAAAATCACATTCATACATAAAAAGTAATTGTTTCTTACATGTTCCATTTTTTCTAATTATCTCATCTCAATATCACCCTATCACAAAAGTAAATACAGTTAGGACTTCAATATTTTTTGTCCAAAAGACTAAAGATTGAACTTCAACTCTCTCCATTGCCAAAGTTGGCAGGTGGTGGGATTGAAGGGTTATGAAGGTTTAAGAAAACCCCTTTTGGCCGGGCACGATGGCTCACGCCTGTAATCCTAGCACTCTGGGAGGCTGAGGTGGGTGGATCGCTCGAGGTCAAGAGTTCGAGACCAGCCTGAACAAGACCCTGTCTCTACTAAAAATAGAAAGAAATTATCTGGACAACTAAAAATATATATAGAAAAAATTAGCCGGGCATGGTGGCGCATGCCTGTAGTCCCAGCGACTTGGGAGGCTGAGACAGGAGGATCGCTTAAGCCCAGGAGTTTGAGGTTGCTGTGAGCTAGGCTGACGCCACGGCACTCACTCTAGCCAGGGCAAGAAAGCGACACTCTGTCTCAAAAAAAAAAAAAGAAAAGAAAAGAAAACCCCTTTCAACACACATACAAAAAGAGCAAGGACACTCAAGGGAAGAGCAAGTGAAGCCCCCAGTGAGAGAGGAGAAACCTGGCTGAAGTGGGTGTGCTCAAGTCAGCCTTTTGCTAGACTCGGCTCAGTGGGAGAAAACACTGTTCATCCCTGCAGGGCAGCAAGGAGCAAGATGAAGGTGATCCTTCAGCACATAGATTAGGGAAACTTGACAGCTTACAGACGTTTCTGAGAGGGGCTTCAGTCGTGTTTATATATATATATATAAACACACACATATATACACACACACACATATATATATATAATGAGGTATTTAGATAGTCACAGTCAACTAATCATCATAGCACACCCAGCCTCAAATATGTTATATTGGATCATTCTTTTGGATCATCCATACCATTATACCTCTCCCTCAGATAAGATAGTCAATACCTGATTATGTATTAAGTTTTGCATATCTTTAAAAGATACATAAGCAACAGGGCTTGGCATAGCTGACATATATATGTGTGTGCATACACACATGCACACACAAACGCACACACATAGAGTGTGGCTCTTTTTCCCAGGAAAGAGGGCCTCTGTTCTGGGTCTTCTGCTTCAGAGAATCTCTCTATCCTTCCTCTGGCTACAGCCCTTTGAAGAGGACAAAGAATCCTAGAAACAAAGAATTGTGCCCACCCGGAGCTAAGCCATGCTTTCCTCTTTGCTTCTCCAGTTACCTGCAATCCTAGAATCCCCCTCCCACTCCCCACCAAATGGTTATGCACATGCTTCACCTTCTTCCCCAAGTCTGTTCCCAGGCACAGATTGTCCCATTTGTATGAAAATGAGACAATCTGAGGGATGCCCAAGTGGCAGCTGTTTGCAGGGGGCTGGACAGAGCTTTGGACATGCAAGCAGGGCAGCCACATTAGACTCTTGAGACCTCTCATCTTGCAAGAAGCAGCTTGGGGCAGGAAGAAAATTGGGCCTGGGCTATGAGATTTGACAGGCTCTCCCAGCATCTCCACTTTTTAAACATGAAGCTACAAGGCATCAAAGAATTCTAAATTTGAATGTTGCCTGAAGGTATATTTTTTAAGGTAGGAGGATAGAACATACTCATTTAAAGATAGCTAGCATGATTTATAACTTGATATATTGGATGTGGGTCTCTATTTGTACTCTTTTTCTAGCTCCACAAATGTTAGGGAAAGGCCTGTATGTATACATTAAATAGAGTTAATTTTGCCTAACATTGCTGCTATATAAATTTCCAAGAGGATGGCAAAAGATCTCTGTAAGGTACACTTCAGACTCTGCTTTCATATTAAGTTCACATTATATTGGATTGCTTTTCCCAACATGTCTCAGCAAAATATACAACCTGATTAAACCAAGTCTCATTCTCACACAGCTCCACCTTCCTTACTTGGCAAAGCTTAAATCTGGTAACACCCTTTAAAGACTGTCCCTTCAGCCACATTTAAAGGAAATAGCTATTAGTACTTAACACAATGTTTTTTTAAAAAAAATGAATTCTATTTATGACCACAGGGCAGGTAAAACTAAAGAAAATAATATTCCTAAGGGAGTAACACACTTTCAACTTATCTTCCCATTCATCTTCTCCTATTTTTTTAAACCAAAGTCTTATTAAATTAAACAAACAAAACCAAAAAACCCAAACAGAAACAAAGTTGAACCCCATGGGATCATTCGTCTCCCTAATACTTCGAAGCCATAGTAATAATAAATTAATAAATACTTTTTGAGAACCCTCTACAGGCAGGATGTGCTCCTAAGTCATGGCAGGCAAGGGGCATCTGTAAAATTCAGTGTGTAAAATAAGACATAAGAAATGCTAGCCAAGAGAGAACAGTTTTAATGTGAGGTCAGGGGCAAGAAGGATTATTTTACCATCAGCAGTGGATAGAAACTAAATATATTTGGTAGAAAGTCAAGAAGGTATTCCCTAACTGCATTGTAATTTTTTTTTTAATTTAAACATTTTTACTGTGTATATGCCTCAGTCACAGACCAACTTGCCAGCAGTACCACTTGGAAATATTGAAACTAAGGAATGTTTGCTTTATCTGCCAAAATATGGAGAGCAAGTCTGAGTACACCTAGGATTATCTAGTAAATGTGAAGATTTGGGGGCATTCTGGAATATTCCAAGTCTAAATATGGAAAGTATTATATCATCTTGTTTTCACATACCCAGGCCACTGAGGATTGAGCAGCTGCCTAAGGTAATCTGAAATAGAGATCAAAGGCATGGGCAAGGATGAATAGAGAAATGTTGAGCATTGATTTTCAGGATATTGCTCCTGAAAAGTAATGACTATTTAGAAAAAGTATTGCCTGTAAAATGCACTCAATTTTTCGTAGCAAGTAAGTCTTTTCATTGATTATTAATATGTATTAGGAACATATATATACGCAACAATGTCTGATTTCCTAACCTTAACTCCAGTAAGTCACTTAATCACCATGTTTGGCATAAGTGGTGATGTGACCACACTGCACACACCCAATGTGTCATAACTGATGACATCCAACATAGAATGTGTATAAACCATCCAGGTTCCTCAACATATAGCTCTGTAGAATTAAGTCATCCCAGTGACAATGTTCACTACATTCTGTATTGTCAAAATATAAACCTAATTATCATAAATTACTAAGGCCTGACTAAATATCCCTAATTACCAAACCATTGTGAAGTCCCTGGGGAAAGTTCAGAACCACAAATATAGTCCACAGATTAGGACTTGGGAAGTATCATCACAGGCATTGAATAAAGTTTGTTGAATTGGATTGAAGTTGCAGCATCAGAAATAATGCTTCTTCGAGGATGCAAAATGTGGAAAAATGTTTTGTTGATTGTCTTAACATTTATTGAATTTTGAAACATTATCTAAACTGAGTCTTCTCAGGTATGATACAGTGTGTAATCCATTATGGCAAAACCCTTTGAAAAGAAACTGGTGAAATGGGGTGAATACAATTATGCTATTTGCATTAGAAACAGAGAAGTAGAGGGAAAAATTGAGCTGAGCTAAGCACAATCTCAGGTCTCTCTCTGCACTTGCTGCTCTGAATGTATGAAACTTTAGTATATCTGCATAAATAGTTCCCTGAAATCTTCAAGTTTCTGCCTAAATGTTACCTTCATAAAAGAGACTGTCTCTGACCCCTATATATAAACTAACAATCCCTTTCTGCATCACTTTCTAACCTCTTACTCTGCTTTTATTTTCTTCATAGCACATATAGCACATGTCAACACCTGACGTATTATATATCTATTTGAATATCTCTTTTTTTAACTTCTTCTCTCTAGAACATGTTCCTTGAGGACAGGAACTATGTTTTGTTCATTAGTATAGCCCCAATATTATATCCACAGCACACAGTTTGTCCTCAATAAATATGTGTAGAGGGAATAAATAGATAAATTTCTCAGCTCTCTATAGGTCAAGATTAATTACTTTAGAAAGTTCTCATCTATTTTCACCTTAAATATAGTAAATTATTTCCTTTGGAGCTGAGAAATACATCCAAACATTTGAGATTTTTTTGGGGGGGGGGGTAGTTAAAGAATAATATCCACAACATATTCAGAAGAATAGATGTACAGTACACAAATTTACAGAACCAAATATTGATACCTGAAGCCCCTCAGAGTCGAATTTGCTTGCTAGAATACTCAATGACAGATTACTAACATAACTGTGAACTTAATAGCTTCCTTGTTTGTGATTTAAAACCACAGGTAATTTCAACAAATGGTGCTAGGACAACTGAATATCTACAGACCCCTACCTCACACCATTTATGCAAAATTTGATTTAAAATGAATAATGTCCCTAAAGGTAAAAGCTAAAAGTATAAAACTCAGAAGAAAACAAGAGTAAATCTTTATGACTTTGGATTAGGCAATGGCTTCTTCGATATGACTTCAAAAGGATAAGCAATATAAAATAGATAAATTGGAAATCTTCAAAATTAAAAATTTTTGTGTTTCAAAAGACACCAACAAAAAAGTTGACAGCTCACAGAATGTAAGAAAATATTTGCAAGTCATGTATTTGACAAGGAATTTGTATTCAGAATATATATTTAAAAACTCTTAATGACTGAATAATAATAAAAAACAATTAAAAATAGAGAAAGGATTTGAATAGAAATTTCTCCAAAGAAGATATATAAATGTCCAATGAACACATGAAAATATGATTGACATCATTAGTTATTAGGGAAGTGCAAATTAAAACAATGAGATACCACTTCATATCCACTAGGATGGCAATAACAAGTATCAGTAAGAATGCAGAGAAATTGGAAACTTCATGCATTGCTAATGAAAATGTGAACTGCTATAGTCACTTTAGAAATAGTTTGGCAGTTCCTCAAATTCTTAAATGTAGAATTATCAAATGACCCAGCAATTCCACAACTAAATATATGCATAAGAGAACTGAAAACATATGTCTATACAAACACTTGTACATAAATGTTCATAGCAGCATTATTCATAATAGCCAAAAAGTGGAAACAACCCAAATGTCCATCAATTGAAGAATGGATAAGCAATTGTAGTATATCCATTTAATGGAATAGTATTTGGCAATAAAAAGAAATGAAGTATTGATACATGCTACAACATGGATGAACCTGAAAAACATTATGCTAGGTGCAGGAAGCCAGTCACAAAAGGTAACATATTACGGTGCTTTTTATATGAAAAATCTAGAATAGGGAAATCTATACATCTAGAAAATAGACTATTTGTTACCTAGTGCTGGGTTGGAGTAGTGGAGGCAGGAATGGGGAATGCCTGCTAGTGGGTACCTGGTTTCTTTTTGGGATGATGAAACTGTTTCAAAATTAGATAGTGGTGATGGTTGCACAACTCTGTAAATATACAAAAAAACTACTGAAATATGCATTTTAAATGAGTGAATTTTATGGCATGTAAATTTTATTTAAATAAAGCTATTTAAAAAACCATATGGTTGATTCAAGTAGGAATCATAGCTGGATACCAAAATATCACTGTTGGTACACTGAAGGTGTGCCACATAATAGGGTTATATGGAGGAGCATGAACCCTTCTCCTGAGGGGCTCAGATTATACAAAGGCAATAGAATTCTTCCCTCCAGGGCAAGTTCTATTCACAGGCAGTGCAAAAGCCCATTGCTCAAATTTTCTCCTCAGTGTGTTGCTTTAGGGTCTGAAATACCTTTTACAGGTCACCCTGTGGAATAAGTCATGAAATAACTTAGTAAAATAGAAACACTATATCTGGAAATTCATAGTATATTAACTTATTAACACTCATAAGAAAAAGCTTATGAACCTAATTAGCCAGGCATTTCAGTAAGGCCCTGAAGGCATGAAATGTTAATTAAAATTTCAGGAAAGAGAAAAAGATTTGGTATCTGGCACATTGCCCACAGCAGTGATTTTTAGAAGTTAAATCTGAGAAACACACACAAATGTGGGAAGGTACTAAAGACTAACTCTTTTGCACATTATAATTTACCCACATTGTCTTACCTCTCCTGCCATGTAAATCGACTCTAGCCAACTAGGCTAGATTTATACAATTTTAATCTTTTGTTCTTTAAGCTTTACTAGGCAAGTTGGTAAATCTAGGATTATAAATCATAATCCTTGGCAGTGAAAAGCCACTGAAGTGTTTTTAAGAAGGGGAGTGCCATGATCAGGTGTTTTAGAAATATCATTCTGGCTGTTATGTGGAGAACAGATTTGTGAGGACCAAGACTGGATATAGAGAGATGGTACAGGAACCAACAACCCACCAAAACAGTATACAGATTTCTTCAAAGTCAAAACATCTGAGCTACAACAGATGCAGAAAAACATCTTATCTGAACTTCCTTTATCTGGCTAAAGTAGAGTCAGCTGCCACAAATCACCTTTCCAGGGAATTCTCTAGTCATGGAGGCGACTGGCCTTGGGCACTGGGACAATCCAAAAAATTGTGTGAACAGTCCTAATTAGAACCTTCCATTATTTGAAGCCCTGAACTCCGCCTTTATTAAACTGGTATATAAACCCTTACCCCTAGCTGTTTAGGGAGTCACTTCTTCTGGGGTGCTACCTCATGCCTGTGAAAATAAACTGTTCTCCTGTTAATTGTCTATTGTCAATTAATTTGCAGCTGCCCCCAACCCCCAGCCAACAAAGTTGGTAGAGGGCAAGTTTTTTTCTCCCAACAATAGATTAGGAGGCTCTTGCACTTATCCTGGTGAAAAAATAATGGTGGTTTAGACTAGGGTAGCAGCAGAAGGAAGAGAGACAGAGGTGTTTTGAGTAGTGTAGAATCACCACTTGTGATTGGGATTTGGCTGCAGTCAGGAAGGAACAGGGAGAAATAGAAATGGAAATGAATCCCAGGTCTCTTCAAAGAGCCCTTCAAAAACCTAATACTTTGCTGGCTGAATGGCCTTGGACACGTAAAATTTTCTACAAAACCTTGTGCTGAGGTGAGGGTGGGGTGGATTAACAGCAGGTGACAGAATTCCTCATGGAAAAAAATTGCCTGTTTTAGCAAAAACATCTTGGTGAGACATCTTTGGTTTCTGCATTGGGAGGTTTTCTAAAATGAGCTAAAAATTAGACAAAGAAAAGTATATTGCTTGCATAATAAAGTAAAAAGAATGTTTTGCTTCAGCTAGAGTTGGATCTGTCAAGTGTTCTAAGACTAGGGAAAGCAGTAAGGGGCAACAGAAGGAAAAAAGATGGCCCAGCAAGACATTCAGAACTAGGCCCTGAGCAAAAGTGCTGGCTAGTGGCCAGTTCTGCTGAAGCATAGGGATGTCCGACCTTCAGTTTAATGCTGTGGGCCACACTGTGCTGTGATACAATGTCCTTGTATCTCAAGATATACACCAAATCTTCAACCCAGCTGCCTGGTGTGAATGCATTTTATAGGAATAAATGAGAACACATGTGCTTCCCATTTGGGTCCATGCAGAATGGATAGACAGGGACAGCGATAAGAGTAGTTGAGTGGGAGGTAGGGATGGCAGTAAGGGAACAAGGAAATGGTGTGTTCACACTATTTTTGAGATCCAGGGTAGGGGGAAAAGGGAGGCCATTTTTATTTAACTATTGTAGGGCTGCAAAACTCTGAGCAAGGTAGATCATTAGGACTACCAAGACAGCTGATCCATGGATAAACACTTCCATGAGAATCTTTTCAATTGTCTTTTTTAGAATTCTAACTCTTGAATTTTCTCCCTCTTCCTTTCTGTGCAAAAAATGAAAGTATTTGTGAATATAGGTTATCTTTGACAAACATTTACTGGTGCAGAGTATCAAAAGAGCTTTTATCTGTATCATGAATGAAATGTGCCAATTGAATGGTGGAACAGCTGAGTGTTAGATCAACAAAATAATATTTATTGGGGTATAGAAATAATATTGGACAATTCTTAATCTTATGAATCTCTTTTTAGTGCTTCAGCAATATATCGGTTTTTCTTCATCAAGACTTCTGAATTAATGAAAATGTCAAAATTTCAGTATAAATCTACTCTCTACTTGGAATATGTTCTAAGCCTACTTTTTGAAGAAAAACATTAATATATTAACATGTTTTATCTAATTTTTTAAAGTTTGTTTTCTTATTGTTTAAATTATTCCCCAAGGAGGCCTTCTTGAAGCAGGGCAGTTTAGAAAATAAATGATGTGCTTAGAAATTATCCTTATGGGTTAATCTTTTATACAAACATGTCCCTCATTTTCACAGGCCCATGGAGACATTACTGTATTTACCAAGCTACTGGCTCTCTGTGGTTACCACAGGAACTCTAATGAAAAATTAGATTGTTTTCTCCCCCTGTTGAGATTAAATCTGTAGTATACTCTTAATTTTCAAATAAGATCTAACAGACTGTACTTTGAAAACACACCAGAAAAATGAGGATTTTTTAAGGTTAAAAGCCATAGGTGTTTTTTTGTTTGGAGTCTTCTCTGAATTAGTATATTCATTCCACTAATAAAAAGTGTAAAACTGTTTACATTATTTTGATTCTATAATGTAGATACATTTTTAACTTTGCATAAATTAAGTTTTATAGATTGTATGGAAAATTCTAAATTATATTTATTTTTTCAGTAGTCACAGAAAAATACAAACACGAGTATTTTAATTGGTCACTGGCTCTTCTTGCATCTATTATCTGGCATGCACAGTTATTTACAATGAATAACAAACAGTACTCAGTGGTGTCATTGAGCCAACCTAACCTTCATCAGCCTGACATACTAATCAGGTGAAAGTTAAAATGAATTTTTTTTTGCCTTTGAAATATTATTTAACTTGTCACCAAGACTGGTTCTTAACATCATCTAACAGAAAAGATACTCTCCTAGATCTTTCATATTAAACCAAGTCTACAATGGCACTCTGGCATAAATTTAGTAGGCTTTCCACATGCAACTTTGAAGTAAAACTCATTATCTCTAACATTTGTGATGGCAGGAAATTTTTGCAATAGTTCCACAAAATGAGAAGTGGACAAAACAGTTCTGTTTTTAGACATAAAAATACAGGAAATGAAACATAACTAGCTCCTTTTCCTATCCCAATCTGTTAATTACACTGTCTGACCAAAGTAGAATATTTTAAAATTATCAGACCTCTCCAATAGTTTTCTCATAGCCATAGTTCTCTCTGGATATGCCTGCTATTTGAAGAAATTTCAAGAAAAGCAGTAGGAGGTTTATCAACAAAACTTCTCCCCATCCTCAAAGCCATCAATAAAGAGTCCAACTTGAGAAAATATTCTGTTTGTGTGCATTCAATGGGATTATTAAAAGTAAATCTTTAGCAGTATTTTATCACTGGAATATGAGTATTTTGGACTTTTTGGGAATGTTTCAACAAAAGAGTCTAAAGAGAAATACAAGGCATTTACAGGAGTGAGTGTATGTATCACAAAGATTTGAGGAAAAGATGAAAAGTTGTATTTTATCAATTAGAAGGAAGAGGTCAATATTAATGTTACCTGTTAACTTCAGTTAGCTATAATTTCCTGAGAAACTAATATATGATATGTTATTCAGCATTCTATTCTAAAACAATACGTTTCTAGCCTTGAAACTGGTCAAAAATGAGAAAAATAAAAGATTACAGCTTAAAATATCTCTCCCCTTCAGTTTCAAATACCTAAGCTTTGCATGAAACTTTACCCAAGTAATTGACATAACTAATAACATTTCAGGTCACCAACTTGAGCCATTTGCAGCAGTTGTGGGAGTGGGAGAAATGAGAAAAAATTCCTAACGTGTTTCCCTCCCACTGTCCTTTCTTCTTGATAAAGGTCACAGAATTGTTTCAATTTTGCTTTATGATAGATCAGGGTATAAGACTGTTGGAACTAAAAGAAACTCTTTTAGTCATCTAGATTCGTTCTCTCATTTTATACAGAAGAATAAACTAAGATCCAGAGAATTTAAATGACTTGCCCAAGGTCACAAAACTGAAAATAGTGGGACAAGCGCTAGAAAATACAGAGCAGGGTGAGTTTTCTCTGCTAAATATATTTTGTTGTTGTTAGTTTAAATCTATTAGATTAATTCAGGTAAGCCAGCTAAAAATACTTGGACTTTTTGATTCTCAATATTACAAGGATAGATAAAACATCCGAAGCATAGGAGTAAAAAGAGAAATGGCCCATAGAACAAGTGAGACACAGCATATGTGCTTTGCTTTTTAAGCCTGTGGGCCAGAATCACACTTATTACGATCTTGGTAACCAAAAAGAATCTTGTTCCTGGAATGCTTGTAGAGACCTGAATTAGTCATAAGCTTCTTAGGAAAGAATTCATCCTTTGTTTGATACTGCAATGATTCTTGATCAGAAAGGCAAGCAAGCCTTTTTTATTGTTATAGGCCTAGTCATACTGAAATGGCAGGTGTAACAAATCCTTTGGAAACCTTTGACTTAGGAACCATCAATTTTAAGTGATTTTAGTATGGATTAGAAGATGATTTCAAAAGGTCTCTCTCTGCTCTTTCTTTCCCTATGCCTCTGGGTGCCAGCACAACAAACTTCACATGGTTGCTTAACTGAATTAGAGGCGGTGACAGTGATAGAATTTTGAGTCACAGATTTATTCAACTTAAGAAATAACGATAGAAAGTTGATCTTAAAGTATTAAATATTACCAAAATTATTCTAAAAGGTCTAAATTAGGAGTACTCAGATGCCAATATCAGGACAAAACAACTCAACTCCATTGACTTTGGACCAAATATTTGGCCATTTGATAAGTGATATGTCTACTTCCCTTCTACTCAGTTCTTTTCCCCACCACACATAAATCTGTTACTGCCGGTAGCCAGAGGATAAAAATTCTTTTCTAATCTACTTTCACAGGTAGGAGACTGACCAAAAGCTCCATTTGGTCCTTAATTAAAGTTTTCCATTTTGCTAAGAGATAAGGAAAAAACCACTCTATCTTTATTTCTGCATTCTTTAGGAACAAATTTAGCTTGATATTATATTAAAACACAACATTCAGAATAATATCTGGCATCTTACTGACATTCCAGAGACATACTTGAAATAAGTGATGCCAAAGGGAACTAAAAATGGTGAAGGAAATTACAGAAGTGTTTGACTGTCATCCAGAAGATTCTAAGAGTTCACTCAGAGGAAAATTTCCCTCCGCCCTAGAAGCATCTTAAACCTCTGTACCAAAGAATGCTAAAGATTTTAACTGACTGGCAAGATACAGAGCAGGTGACAAAATATTTTTGACTTGGTAGCTGGGCATTTTCTTTTTATTTACATACTTGACCATTATATAAGTAAAAATAATAAGTAGAAAATAAAAAATCAGAAATAACTTATATGTGGCAGAATCCATTCTATTTGAATATAGCAAGGGTCTTCGATCTTTTATAGCACATAGAAACTCATCAATGCTCAAACATTTGATTCTCAGCCCCCCCTCCTCCCCCCACCGCCGAAATGCTGTGAACAACCCTTCATTCTTATTCTTATAAATCAACATGAAATTTGACAAATTTCCCTTCCTCATTTCAGATATGACTCATTGCTCTTCATGTAACCCCCACGGACCAGAAGCTCTACTTTAAAGCAAGGAAACAAAAGAAGAAGCATCTTGAATTCAATCTGGTTTACCCAGAGAACTCTAGTAGTTATTATTCCCTGACTTCTTAAGTACACATTGTAAAGCTGAGTACTTAGAATGTCCTCTCTTCAACTTTCCCTGGGGAAACCAATGTAGAAAAGCTGGAGAGGTAACTTGACTGATAAGTCGTGGGCTTGAAGTTTATCAGCAGTTCGACTTAACCACCCATTATCTCTGGGATGCTATTGGATTTTAGCTTTGGGAGGATTTTACTTTATTTCCAAGATTTGGGATCATCTTCCCTCAAAACCTCTCTAACTTTGCATACAGAAAGTAATAGATCTGAGCTAGTTCTCAAAAGCCTTTCTAATTTAAAACTTGCCTCTTTTTCTTCTGTTTGATAACCACCACCCCCACCCCTAGTCTCTCTCAGATTTAGAAAGAGCTGTGGAGCTCAATACAGAAGTCTTAAAATTATCTAGAAAGGTCTGCAGTCTTTCAAACAATATTCAAATAAGAAGGAAAAAAGAATATGGCATTCTAATAAAACTCCCCTTACCCTTACTTGAAAACAGGAAAAAATAAATAAAAAGCTGAAGCCCCTCTCCTTTTTTCCCCCAAATCCTAGAAACATCTAGTCCCAAGAGAAACTGTTTCTTGGTTTAGAGGAGTAGAAGAGTTGAAGTTAAACAATGATCCTTTTTCCATTTCTGAAAAAAAAAAAGAAAGAAAGAAAAAGGAAAAGGCCAGCAGAGGCAAATGCTCTGTTGGACAAATTGTTTTAGCAGATGTTCATTGTCCCGGGAGAAAACAGCCCCTACTTTGTAGCTTAGCATTTGCAAATTTAGAAGCTTAAATACTTTTAACTTGAAATGATCCATTTGATATGAGTGAGATGTAAATATTAAAACCATTTATATGAGCAAGTGGTTACATGTTACTATTAAGTCCACGGAATGCTAATAACTATTGTTTGGACTTCATATCATAACATGGTGATGCAACAATCATAGCTCATCTGAGCTCTTCAGCTTCTATAGGGTTTTTTTTTAAAAAAAAAATCATTTATAATGGTGCCCCAGAAAAATATTAATAATTACAGTAACATTTATAGTGTACTTGTGATATACCAGGCACTTATAATTATCCTTGAGATAAGTGTTATTATTATGACCATTTTAAAATGTAGAAAACAAGACTCAGAAAAATTAAGTAATTTGACTAAATCACACAGCCAAGAAGAGGCGGCATTGGCATTTGAATGCAGGCAGTGTGACTCCAAGACAGGGGTCAGGTAATAGGTATTTTAGACTTTATGAGCCATCAAGTCTCTATTTCAACTACTCCACTCTGTCTCTGTAGCACAAAAACAGGCTTAGATAATATGTAAATGAAGGAGCATGGCTGTGTTCCAATAAAACTTTATAGACAGAAATTTAAATTTCATATAATTTCCATACATCACAAAATATTGTTCTCCTTTTGGTTTTTTTCTCCAACTGTTTAAAAATGTAGAAATAATTCTTACTCCATAGGCTGTACAAAAACAGGTGGTGGGCTGGATTTGGCCCACAGACTGTAGTTTATTAACCCCTGCTCTGGGCTTTCAATGACTATATTATCTCTCTAGTGGTATCATTTATATAATGTCGCTTAACAGCTAATAGAAGTATATCTACATGCTAGTTTTATCAAATTATATCAGACTTTTATCATAGAAATTTTGGGAAATAGGATTTGCTTTTTATATGTATTAGGTTGACTCATATGAAGTGAGTCAATATTGACTCATGAAATTTTTCAAATTGACCTATGAAAGTGGCAATTTCATATGTTTCAATATAATTCTTACAAATGTCTGTTGCCTTAGGAGGTAACACTTTTTATTGTATTAGAGCTACTAAAGCATAGGCTAGTGACCAGGGGAACATTATATAAGTTATTCAAACATCAGATGTGTAGTCCAATAATGATCTTTAAAGTTCCTTTAGAATGTTTTCTATGAATGAATTATGATAATCTAGGCCTAAAGTTACGAAGAAAGGGGAACATCATGTTACTCCATAGTTTCTCTGTAACAAGTACTAAACTATATTGTTGTATTTAGTTTTCGTAATGACACTATGAGATATTTTTATCTAGTTCATGGTAGAGAAAATCTTGGTTCATGGAGACTAAATAAATTGCCCACATTCAGAGTGCTAATAGATGGCAAAACCTGGACTTGAAAAAAATAATGACTCCTCTTTGTTTTGCTTGCATAACAAAGGCAGTTTCATTGCAATCTGTCAGTTACTACTAAGACTTTTAAGATACAATTAAATTTTGTTTTTCAAAATCATCACTAGAAAGCCTGCTGTAAACCATAGTATTAGAATTTCTCCTACTTTCAATAAACTCCCAAAATATACTCATGTAATTTTTAAACACTTTCTGTAGCCATATTTATATTGTTTCTTTGGAATTTTTTTATACCAATTAACCCCTAATTGGGCAAGATCTAATTTATTTCTAATTTGAGGAGAAGATGAATCTGCTTCTGGAAAATGCAATCTTAGTAAGTTAAATTATTACTTAAAATTGATTTCTTTACAAGGTGTGAGAATTTTAGAGCATCAAATCTTCTTTTTTTACAATGTAACACATTAGTAGAACATTTAACAGGAGACTATATATATTTCTGCATATACTAAGATAACAAGCATTAGGGAAGGAAAGAAACTACAAAATAAAAAGAAATATCAAGATCAGAATATTAAAATTGTAATTATAATACTTTGCTTCACTTATGCTTCCCATTCCCTGCCAAAAAATGAAAAAAAGAAAACAGTAACTTCATCCATGACTATTAAGAAATAAACTATAAAATAGGAATTCTAAAGAATTCAACACAGAGATATCCACCAGAGAAAAAGAATTACTCTAAGTTACGGTTGCACTGGAAAGATATTTTACTGCTTTTTTTCTTCTCTTTTCTTTCCACCTTGTTTCATTTTTTTCTTTCTTTTTTTTTTTTGGCATAGCAAATAAAATAAGTTTCAGGCATGACTGGCTTCTTTCCTCTCAATTTTCCATCTTTAATTTTATGACTTTTTTCCTTAAATGCCAGATTGACTATTCTTACTCTTTCAACTCATCAAATAATTCTGTTTCCTTTCATTCAAAATTTACTTCAAAGTCAGTCTTTTCTAAACTGAACACCAAGTAAGTTGTAACTAAAAAATAGTGACATGCAGAAAGTGAAGTTCAAAAAATAACGAAAGGGTTCTGGTAGTTCCCAAGAAACAGAACGTTTAGGTGATAGAAAAAAAAATATGAACAAAACTTTGCAACTTTTATAATGCACTAGTTTTTGTTGTTGATGGTTTTGTTTCTAACACATAATAGACCAGGATCAAAAATGGTTGAAGGAAAAGGGAATTTTGGATCTTCTGATTTCCACTGGAACATAATCACTATAAAAGTAGTTTTTATCTTACACATTGCTGAATTTCCAACATAAGACAGTTCCTGGAACATGATAGGTGCATAATAAATATCTACAGAGTGAACAAATAATTATTGAAGAATGACTTTGGACATGGAAATCCAGGGGCACAGTGATTAAACAGATGATTATTGTCTTGCCCTAATGAATCCTTCTTTATCCACAAGTAGAAGCAATTCGGGAACTAATCCACAAGTCATCCAAACAAAGCACTATTTAGTAATATGGACATGACACCAGTTTAAAGATAATGTGACCATTGTCATTTTGGTACTGGTAATAATTAAGGAAGGGAAAACTAGATAATCCAGTCAGATCATGATTCCTAGACTTTAAATGGCAGATTCCAGCAAGTTCAATGAAAAAATAGGTGTGATTCTGAGGCCAATATTATAAATAAAAGGAATAAAGTCATATAAAATTTCAAGACGTTCTGAAAACAAAATTCTGACCCATATTCATGCATTTGGCCATGATAAGATATGCTGAGACCTGTAAAGCAGGATTTCATATTTACATTTGGAATCAAACACTTCTTTGTTGTGGGGAAGTGTCCTGTGCATTGCAGGATGGTTAGCAGCCTCCCTACCCTTTGCCCACTAGATGCCAGGAGTACCCCGCCCTCTCTGTTGTGACAACTAAAAAAAAAAAATAACCTTCAGACATTGCCAAACTGAGAACTGCTCAAAAGGAAGAGAAGAGAGAGAGAGAAGGTACTCTCAGGTTTTAGAAATGCGTATAGCAAACATGGAAAAAGGAACATAGAATGGTTCAGAAATTGTATCATTGCAACTGAGAAATTAAAATTTCAGTTAAACAGAAATTTTAAGGAAAAAAAGAAAGAAATTTCCCTCATGGCTTAGCAGAATAAGACTGAAGGTTGGTATTGATTGTGTACAGATAAACAACAAAACAATTAAAATTACTAAAATATTTTGTGTATATCTGTCCCCTCTATTTAGGCAAATAGTCTAATATTATAAAGAGAGTATTTTTAGGAAAGCAGAGATTAAGAAAATACTTTGTTACTATACATATTATTCTGAATTTCTAAAGTTAGGTAAATTTCATATCAATATGGGGAAATTAACAATCAAAGGCACGATATTTTTAGAAATCTTTGAAATGATATTTAAAAGGTGTATCATAAAATAAATATCTCAATTTTTAAAACATAAAAAGTATAGGTGAGTTTTAAAAAATTAATAAACTACTTAGTAAGGATCCCTGAAATTCTAAAAGAAAGAAAGAAATGCTGTGTCCCTGCAATAGAAGAATCCACTATCAAAAACCATCTTGAGCTCATTATAAATTAGATGTATTAACCTTATATTTGACTGGATTTCTTGAACGGTAGATTAGAGTAAGTCCATGAAGGGCTTGTCAAAGACTCTTAGGCTATCTGTAAGCACAAGCTAGCTGAAAATATGGTTTCTTTCCTTCACACCAACAGCTAACCATTCTCCCCACTCCCTCACACCTATCCTTGTTATAATATACTGCTTTGGGGAATCTCTAGGGCTCCTCAAAATAAAATTTCAAAGCTATTAGATTCTATAATCAATAAGTACCGTTATCATTTTATGGTATGTCAGTCACTGTGGTCTACACTATTAATGCAATTCTGTCTCTCCTTAATTAAGGTTGAACAAAAATTTTATAGACTATTTTCCATCCCAACCTGGATGAACTTTATTCTTTTTGCAAAATCCTTAATCCACAGAGAAGCAAATCAATATCAGTTAATATTTATTTAACAAAAAATACTGCTCAGAAATGAAATCAAGATATCCTTTTGTTGCACGATTAAATATTCCCTGTGCAGTTATTTTATTAATGTCACAATAACTCTTCTATACGACCAAAGAAGAAACAGTGGGTTAGATATGGGAAGAAATCTACCTAAAAAATACTGTCTCAGGCTGACTTTTGCTCCACTTCATCCATCTCATATTTACATGTCAACTTGCTCTAGCAATTGCAAAAAATAACTCAGCAAAAATTTTACCAGTATAGATACTTTAAGCACCATAGTACCAATAATATAAAGGGGTATATTTTCAGAGAAAAGAGTACTTTTTGACAAGACAAAGAAAAGAATATAAACTAGAACAGAACTGTGTAATTACATCTTACCTGGAAAGAAATGCACAGTTCCAACAAAACTAAAAATGGTACTAAGTCTCATCAAATATAATCACAAATCATGCATTTATTTAAATGAGACTCTTTAATTTTACTACTACATAAATTAAAAATACAGTGTAATGAATTTGTGATAGCTGATGGTACTGCGATTCTTTAGTTAATTTTAAAATGTATAGGAATTTTTAAAAATGTATAGGAATTCAAGAAAGGAGACTCCAGTTTGACAATTTAAAAATAAATGAATGGATTGCATGTTCATATTCAACTATCACTTCATTGACATTATTTCATGTAATAGTTTCCTTACCAAAGTGTTAGTTAACTTGTGGAAAACTCATATCAGGTAAAGGCATGCTGCAATAATTTCTTTGCAGCATTAACTAGGGTTCACATTACACAGGTCATATTTATGCTTAGATGGCTTCAAATCCCGAACAAATGGAAACTTACCTAATGAGACAATAAATATTTGACCTGACTTGTATCCATCTTGGTGATCTTCCTTTTAAAGAAAATATGTTTCTAAAGAAACCCAGATGCTTGCAAGACAGGAGGTAAAATCTTTGAAAGAAAGGATCAGTAACAGCATTCAACTAGGTTCATCTGCAAAGTTGGCAACACCTGTTTTCAACCTATAGTCTATATAAAGTCTGTGATGCTAAGTGCACATTTACAAGATTGAAGACTTCAGCATAAGCCTTTGAAAACGTGAGCTCCTTAGGAATGGGAAGATGATTTGATCCAAGAAACTTAGCTAACACAGTCCTTTTCAAACCTTGCCCCACGTTAGTACCTATAATGAACACTCATTTGTGTGCCTGGGAGCTACTAACTTTGAATCAAGAAATGCTGTTTTTCTTCCTGAGAATGAAGAATGGCTTTTTTTGTTTGTTGTATCACACCTATTAGTGCACTCCGTTATTTGCAAGAACCCTGATTTTATCTTCATTGCTAAGAAAAACTCATTAAGAAAATAGCCAAAAGAAAAGAGGGAAAAAGATAGTGAAAATATATATAGGTGTGTTTTTTTAACAGAGACAAACAACTTATACTTAGGTATAAGATCAACTAATATTTTTGGAAGTTAAAATATAAAGCCCATTTTGCAGTTAGAACCAAACAAGATTTGAAATCTCTCCTCCAATAGAAATAATGATATTTGCTTCCATAGCAATAATATCAAGATTTCAACCTTAAACACACTCACAACCCCCTGGTTTACATGTACTTACTACTCTGAAACCAAGAAGCGAACTCTAGAGCCAGTCTCACAGACATCTATTATGATCGCTACCTCTTTTTTCCTTCTTTTCTCAGAATCTTCCACTGGAAGAAAATCAACTTAGCATGATTTTACATGAAACTATCTCAAGTAAAATCATTATTTTAGATCTACTTATTCACAAAACATAAAAGCCTGTAAGTGATTTAGGAACAGTTAAGCACAAGGAAGAAGGCAGCAGTTTGAAATCCAAATCTTACCTGGTAGGTTGAAATAAAACAACACCCCTGAAAGCCTTCTTGATTTGCGCTCCTCTCCTCAAGGGACAATTGAATCACAGCAGCCTATATTCTTAAACCCTAAAAGAAAAATCAGGAAGCTTGATCTGTGCACATAATGGCCTGCATAATGTAAGAAAAGAGCTGTTTCTTGGCAACTAGAAAACAATCCTTTTCAATTAACTCACAGCAATTGGGCCACATTTGTTGTTAAACACAAGAGTAAGAAAATGTTTTAAGAACTGAAAAGAACCTGGTAATAACTCACCAAGAAAGACAGATAAGTTTGTTCATTTTGGAAAGCATTTTTAATTAATGGGCTGCCTATTCCAATTGCCTTCTTCCTAAGAACATCTACTGACTACCTGTCTCACTTCCTTGTTGCATATTCTTTACTTAAAACCCCAATCCTAAATAGTTCCATTTGTTGTTGCAGAAATACAGTGAAAAGGTAAAAAAGATAGTTCTAGCAAATCAATGGTATGTAATGTTATCCGCATCTTAAGCATTTTCAGTATTATATTTTGCTTTCTAAAATAGCAGCTTAAATGTAGCACCAGATACTCATTAGGATACAAAATTCAAAACAGTTTTATGTTATATTCTCTTAACTGCTAAAGACCACCTCCAGCAGGCACTAATTTTAGGTAATATATAAGAAGCACAGCTGTGCCAGGTTGAGTTTGTGCTAACTTGACAGTTTGGGGGGATTTACACACACTTAGGAGAATTTAATGAATTTGGACAATCTTAGGTTGCTGTGTATTCTCACATACATATTTGAAATTTTATATATTAATAGAATTCCATATGTGGACCCCTGTTTAAGAATCTCTGTTCAATAGGAAAGTCTGAGGCAAATACGTTATACATAGATAATCAATCTAACTTAACCATTGCAAATGATAAAGTTTTATTAATATCTAGTATGGTTATGTCTCCCAAATGAAAAGACAACTTGAGATGGATAATTTCTATATCGAACCAAAGCCAAGTTAGATGAATTTTTGTCTTTGTTACTCCTCCACTTTGCCAGGATTGAACAAAAGTGTATGCTACAGTGCTTTATTTCCAACTGCTCTTTTGTTTTCTTTTTTCTCCTTTTATCATCCAAATTGCCCTAAAATGTCTCCATCTCGTCTTGCTGTCATTAATGAGCAATTCTTTATAGGTAATATTCTTAAAATATATCCTTTTGGAGGCAACATCTTAGCACAAAACACTTTCTTTCTTGGTGGGAATGTGAGGCAGTGTTGTCCACTGCTGAAGGTGGTATGTTTGGGTAGACCTGCTGGCACCTTCAAATCGCACTCTCGACAGCTATGTACACTTTCCCTGTACAGAACTGGCTGGGATATTTTTACAAGTGTTTCTTTAGTCGTCCTACTGACTCTTCTACTTGCTAGCTCTATTACCTCAGGCAGATTTGCTAAACATTTTGTGTCTCAGTTCCCATATCTGTCAAATGAAGTTAATAATATTTACATCGTAGGGTTGTTGTAAGGATTGACTAAGATTACATATGTAAAGCTTCTTTAAAAAATGCCCAGCAGTTGATGTGCTCAAAATTTAGCTGTACTGTTAGCATCATTATTGTTATTAGTATTCCTAAACTTGATACATTTCAAGGTTCTTTTCAAATTTAGGATCTCCAAAATCTTATATTATTCCTATGTAAAAATCTAAAGTAATATAAGTAAAGGCTTTTGAGGTATATAATATAAAATAATTTTTCTCCCTTTTTTATGGATTTATCATCTAATACTTCTAATATCTAGAGCTTTTCTGAGCCCTTTTACTGATAAAAAAACTATACAATTATTTTGAAAAGTGAAACATTTAACTTTTTAAAAAATGCATTCATGTTATACACATTCACTCAAACAATTTAACCAAAGACACAGAGAAAGAGAAATTCTGCAAGAATCTTTCCTTATAAGATGTTTTATTTTATGCAATGCAATTATTAAAAGATCCACCAGCCTTTCTCTTTATATTCTTAAAATGTATGGACCATTTGTTTCAGCTTTTGGCACCTCTTTGGGTGTATTTTTAACCAACAGCTGCAAATCCTAATATTTGAGAGGAAATGCATGCTTTTGTGTATTCACTATAAACACAGTCCAGCCAAAGTGGGACATAAAGACTCCATCATCTAATCCTCTCCAGCTCAAAGGGCAGGTTTAACCTTAGGTCTCAGACCAATACATCATGCAGCTCTCTCAATCAAAATACGACACCCTCTCTCTGCTCTAAAATAATTCAAAATTGTTAGTTAAAGACCAAATGAACCAGTGTTCTTTGGAGGGACTGGATTCAGCCAATCAGCTAAATATTTATTATCTGCTTGGCACATGACAGTGTCTCCCTTTTTCTTTATTTCTGACAATCTTGATTTGCCCCATTATCTTCAAATGGCAAATTCTGGTGCAGGAGAAATCAACCTATGAAATCTACAAAAAACTGAGAGGACAATGTTTGTTTGAAAGTGCTAAACTCTGGAAATTGTAACAAATACTCTGGAAAATATCAGTCTGTTGTCTCTCTTGTAGGAGACTGGGTATAATATGAAAGCAGAGCTGCATAAGTTCTCAGGAAATGTGAATTCCTCATCACAAGTTCTGTAACAATCTAAGTCACACAGTCATTTCCCTTCTGTAACTCTGAGAAAGCCTTCAGAGTTCAACTTGAACAGCATAAAAGCAAAGAGTGATAAATATATTTATTAGAAACTTTTGGGTACCTTTATTTGTAATCCAGGTAAAATGTGGAAAAATAACTTATCATGGAAACATTAGTATACAATATAAATAAAATCAGTGCTGTTATACAAAAATATATGGAAGGCATAGATAATCCTCCTACAATTTATAAATTTGCAAATGAAACATCGAGTCTCATATTTTACAAATTTATGTGAACCTTCCAAAATGATTTTTATGGATAGTCTTTCATGATGAAATACTTCACAAAATAAAGTATTTTATAAGCATTGAATAAAATAGAAATAAAAGTTTAGCAGTTTATAGTCAGTTCAAAATAGAGCAAAGTCGAACCAAATATTTCCAAGTTTTCCTTTTTGGAGATAAGAAAAAAATTGGGTTTAAGAAACTTCTTGGATACCCATCAGAAGAAGGGTGCTATTTCTATAATCTAGGATTCTAATTTTCAAACTTCACAAAAAAGAAGTGAGCTGGGAAACTTTTAAAATATGTAGGTTCTCAGGCCCCAATTGCAGACACTGACTGAATATGTCTTGAGTGAGGCCAAGGAACCTGCACTTTAACGGGTTCCTGGCACTGACAACAGGTGAGTTTTAAGGCCACTGTTGAGAACTGCTGATCTAGGGAAACACAGGTAGCTAGGTGTCTCTGCTTCTCTAGCAGAGGGAATATTTGGATAATTGAAAGAGAAGTAAAGTGGCCAAAAGGAAGAAATGTGATTGGTCCAGAGGAAAAACAGGTAAATACACTCAGCTTTCTCTAGGCCAGAGAATAGAATGAAGGGTGGAGAACGAATGTTGAGATGTAAACAGACCTATAATGGCCTCCCATTTTGTAACTGTGATGCCCGTTAATGAACGGCATAGAAGCCAAAGTCCTCACAGTAGATTACCAGGCCCACCTCCTCTTACCTCTCATTTCTCACACTCTCCCCCAGTTGACTGCACTTGGCCTGCTAACTGTTGCTTAAAACACAGCAACCCCTCCACTTCCCTCACATCTTCCCTTAACTTTCATCTTCTCAAAAGCCCTTCCCTGACCACCCTCACTAAAACCTCAACCCCTGCCAAACCCCAATGACACTTCCTATTCCCTTCCTACCTTATTTTTCTCTTCATCACACGTTGCCGCATTCTGTACTTACATATATTGTTCATTTTCTGTATCCCCCCATTAGACTGTGAGCTCCAGGTGGCAGGGATTTTGATTTGTCCTGTTTACTGGTATATCTCCTGCACCTACAATGTTACCTGGCACCTTGTATAATAACTGCTACTCCACTGGCTTAAAGATAGTCCCCATTAAAAAACATGAAATGGTTAAACTTTAGGGATAGAAAGGACTTGTTCAGCACTAAAGGTAAAGAAAATATTTATTTAAAAGATTTTTTAATGCCCCTATGCTCTTCTAGGAAAAAGAAAAAGAAGAGCTAAAGTATGGGAACTTTTTCAACTGTTACAGTGCTTCAAGGTATATTTGTTTTCCATTCTTTCCCAAACGTAAGCATGGGTAGTTATTGTTTAACCCTATTGAAAGCTAATAATTATGTCATGTTAGCCTTGGGGAATGAAAAACAGGAAACATTTTATCAAGGTGCATGGATTCATAAGTAATATTTTAAAAGGTTGTGTGAAGGCTGTTAGAAGAATCGTTTTTAAAAAGAATGGTGCCAAGGTGAAATAAAAATCTATATTTTTGTGAAAGCATTAAAAAAACTAGAAATCTGTCATGTGTACTCTATTTCTTTATATATATATATCTAGACTTGATTATTAGTTTTTGAAAAAAATCATTGTAGACATAAGCCTTAAGCAATGAAAATAATCATTCTATTTAATAATGGCAAGGTTACTGCATCATATTGCAGGATGTCTTTCTTCCAAATGGCTTAACCTATTAGTATAAGGATTAGAGACAAAGATGACGTCACTAGTTCATTTCAAAGGCAAAGAGAGGCCTTCCTCACCTCAATCTTTACTCCCTCTTCAACTCTTCTTCCTCAGCAAAGTTCCCTTTTATTTGTATATTATACTGAATTTTCCTCCCATAGTAAAATGAAAATACCTCTAAGTTGATTGCAAGTAATGGCCTAGTGGCTTTCCTGCTGTTTCAACTAGTAGATAGCTGGGCCTAGCTGAGCCTTGTTCAAACGACAGACCTCTGACATTGGGTGCATAGAAGTACCAGGGTGAGAGGTGAGAGGTTGAGAGAAAAGGTGAGCAAAAGTAGGATTGAAATGGGAATAGAAGGGGAGAAGGACATGAGAAACGCTTCTGACTGTCTGCTTTGTACTATGTATAGGAGATGAGTGACTTTCTCAAAGTGACATACATCTCATATATATCCTGACATTCTAATCCTGTTCCATTCCAACATCTCCAAAATTCAAAATCTCATCATCAATAAGTTAACAACTACCATCACATCCATACTGTCTCCAACAATATTTTCTCTGTGCTCTTCCCAAAATATTCTCATTCTCTCACACACACCTCTCCCTCCCTTCCTCTCTCTTTCTCTAACACACACACCCGCACCCCCCCCACACACAAAACCTATGGAAAGTGTGTGCTCACTCCTATCTGACTTGTTATCTGTGCATTTACTCTGTACCAAGCACTGATACGTGAATTACATCATTATCTCATTTAATCCTAAAACCAACGCTGGAAGGTCAATACTTTTATCCCATGTCACAAATGAGGAAAATGAGCCATGGAGAGGTTAAGTAAATTTCCTAAGGTCACAGTTATTTACCAGAGAGGCTAAAACCTCTCCCTTTAGGTCTGACTGACTCTACAATCCATATTTTTAACCATCATACTATATGGCCTCTCCTCAACCCCCTGCATGTCCAAAAACAATTGTACTTGAAAATTTCCACTACTTTTGTTTGTCAAATAAATAACAACCTAAATTGGAATGCCTCATAAACTTACTGCTTATGACCCTATGAATGAATTTCTTTAGTTTAATTAATATTTTTTGGCTATTTATAAAACACCATCAAGTACTTCTAAGGACTAAAGAAGCAATTATTTTCATTCACAGTCTTATGTAATGATGTGCAATTTAGGCCTAATCCTTTTAGCCCAGAGATGGAAGACTGACACCCTAAACAAATCTTATTGTGTTCTTTTATGCTGCCATAACAAGGTATTTAAAGGATGAAATTCTGGCTGGCAAATGGACTTCTTGGCATCACTATACATGCATCACAAAAATTGTTTTGTTTCAGAGGATTCAAACAAGATGCCTGACATTTCTCAGTAGATATTTCCATTTATAAACATGGTAACTTGTTAGGTGGGGGTGTTAAGGGACAATAACAAAGGTTTTTAAGGCCTTTGTCCTGTTTATAACTTTGTATGATGTATAAGAAGTGCATTTACCAAAACTCATCCTAGCTTAGAGTGTAGGTACTTGGTCTTGGCAGATAATATTGCTATAGCTGCTCTCTTCCACATGAGAAATTTGTCTGTATCCAGCGGAGTAAGAAAATTAAAACCCTTTACTATATTCAAACTAGTGTGGAACCGAGAAAGACATTCAGCTGTATGTCTATGGTCAGAGTTGCTCCCTGGAACAGTGTACCTGAAGAACAACATCCATAGTTCTTCCACATCACTTGCTTGCCATGTGTTACTTGAGGCTGCCACCTGGTTATTATAACTCCAATATTCTTGGAGTGTGGGAACCTGTTTTTCAAAAATTAAAATAAAAGATCTGGCAACATCGGAGTCTCCCTTGGGCCTAGAATACTTGAAGAATGGAAAAGACCAAGAGAAGAACATTAGGGTCAGTCCTTTGCCTTAGGCAGGCGAGTGCTTACATCACTCAAGGTAGTCAATACTAGTATCTCTTTTCTTCTTGACGGTCCCGGGCTAGAGACCTCACATGGTGTCTCACTAATTTTAGCGTCACCCACAGAATTCCTTTTCTTTCCTTACTCAAATGCATTATTTCAATGAATGTTTATAGAACATCCCTATGTGTCTGGCACTATCATAAGGGCTAGTAATGTATAAGAAAGCATGACAGCAAGGCCCCTTTTGGTGGGTGTTTTAAAATGACTGTAAAATTCTTAGATATTTCTTACATTAAGGAGTGAGTATACGTTCCCTCACTTTGAATTGGGGTGAGTTTGTAACTATTTTGACTAATAAAATGCAGGACAAACAATGCTTATGATTTCCAAAGCTACGCCATAAGAGGTGATACAACTCCTACCTTGTTCTTGAGAACACTCACACACGGGGTTCTGAGTTGCCATGTAAGGAGTACAACTTCTAGAAGCTGCCGTGCTGTGAGGAAGTTAAGCAGTATGTAGAGGCCACCTGTAGGCTCTCTGGCTGACAGCAGGGCTGAGTTCCCAGCTGACAGCTAATGTCAGCTGCCAGCTGCAAGAGCAAGCCTTGGACACCCAGCCCAGTCAAGCCTTCAGATGACTGTAGCCCTGGCCAACATTTGATTACAATTGCAAGACAGGCTGTCAGTAGGATAGCTCTTCTAAGAGTCTTAAAGGAATAATTCTACAGCAGCCTCACAGGGAGCTCAAAGTAGAGATCTACCCTGAGACCAACTGTGCCATTTTTGCATAGGGATGCACTGTTCAAGATTAAATATTGTAAGCAGAAAGCAAGGTATCATACTTATGCATAATCCCAAGACATCCTAAGCTGCAAGTGAGGGGTCTTTTTTTTTTTTTTTTTTTGGAAGTTTACCTCAATAGACTCTAAAATACAACATTCTTTTTGGAAGGGGAAGTGCACTTTGCCTGATCAAAGGTCCCGACCAAGCTCCGTTTATTGAGACACAGTCCCTCAGGTGCTGGACATCTGCTGAATTGGTTATCAGGAAAGCACTGGAACCCTAGTATAAGCTGCTAACCTGATGACCATTAGCTAGACACACTTTCAGGCAGTCCAGTTCAGGGAGCAGACAGAAGCGTTTTTAGTTTGAAGAGAGCATGCTGTGTTGCAGTAGCGACAGGTTTCAGGGGCAGGGATGTGGAGATTAACAGAGAGTTTACAGGGCCTGGCATTAGGCGACGCACCTGATCTCAGTTCTGCCAGGGCCTCGCTTCTGTGATGAAATCCTTGACAGCATCGAAAAGTGTACTTAATACTGAGGAGGGTTGCTGGGACTCGTAAATTCTCTTGCCCACCATGTACCAACAGGAAGGAGAAAAGTTTTCTGGAAATGTGTTAATACTTGAGTCTTTTGCAATAAGCCATATGACAAGGTGCTATTGAACAGTTTGGAAAATCAGGCTCAGTTGAAGCATGTTATTACAAGAGCGATGTACAGTAAGGCATTATTCGAGAACCTTTAGAACTCATGGGAGATCTAAATTCTCCTTGTTAGCAAAGCTTTATTCAAGAAGAGAAGACAGAGGGGTGACAGATGTCTTTATGGAATGAAACCAAATGGCAGAGTTGAACTGAGGCTCTAGTCGAGACTTGGCGAGTTGAAGTTGATGATGCTGGTGGAACAGCCTTCCCCGTAACTCAACTTCCCTGCAGGCAGGGCCCCAGAGAATGGTCTCCAACCTTCAGCTCTGGCCTGAAACCTAGAAAAAGTGAGGAGCCTTAGTGAGAGACTGTGTCTGTTAATTTACTTTTAGTTTAAGAGATCTGATTATAGAGAGAACAGCTGTGGCCATCCAAATACAAACCACCTTTAACTTAGGAGGTTCCTATTTGTATGATGCACATTTGAGAAAATGCAGAGGATCGCCAGGTGAAATGAAAGTATCTCCCCCTCCCTCTTCAAATTTGGTTACAGAAAATATGGGTATTTTCTAGCAAATGGCATCTGCTATGGGTGTCTTTCATTAGCCATCTGGAAATGAAGGTTAAAAAAAACCAAGAAGGAACCAAGGAGACAGGTCATCCCTGCAAGCAAAATGCCCCACAGATATTCTGGTTCCTTCTTCTTGTAGGAGGCAGAGATCATGCAGGTAGGGGCTGATGCTCTCTCCCTGTGTACAGGTGTCATTAACCCAGAAGTAAGCCTTGGTTCTGAGAGTGGAGAAGATGATAGAAGATACTGGTGAGAATTTTATTTTTTCAGGCCCCATATTCTCTAATGCTGTGATCTTTAACCTAGGGACAACTGTATATCCCCAGAAACCCACACATCACAAGAGACGTCATACTGATGTGGGGAGACCCTGTGTGATTAGGCTGGGGCAGTGGCATGGGTGACTAGCACTGTGTGGGTGATGGGGAGAAACTTGCCCAGTACCCAAGTGATGGGGCAGGGCCAGAAATACCTCACAGCTGATCCACGTCTCCAAGGAAAAAATGAGTTGTTTGAGCTCAGAGGAGGAGGCCAAGGCTTGGGTACTACAGGTAAGTTCTGTGTTGTCTTTTCACCCAAACCTCAGGAACAGGATTTTTATGGGACATGAGCAAGCAGCTGTGTTTTTCCCCTCGGGGATGCTGTATTTAATGTTGTGTGTGCCACGCAGATGACTCTATTCATCAGGAGAACACTGAGCCATTGCTACGTAATAGGAGCAGGGAAAATACTGGGCACCTAGATGATCTGCTGGGGAAAGGGGAGGAGGGCTCTTGGTAGTCCCCTGACCAATTGTGACGGCAAGTGGACATGTGCAGAAGCCACATCCTGAGAAGGGCACAGCAACTAGGGGCTCGTACCTCCTCAGGAAAAAGGGTCTGGGCCATCCTACCAGGTCAGCAACCAAGACGAGGAAGTGAGATGGTCAGGGCGAGGGGAACCTAGTAGATGGGGTTAGTAGATGAGGAGATTATAAATACCAGGTGCAGCCTAGAGAACAGCTCTGAGGGTGGGGTGGGCAATGGGGAAGGGGCTGGGGCTGACGCTGTAGCTTGTCCCTCTAAACTTCCTCTTAAAGCTTTCCCAGGACAGGAGACCCATTGCAATCCTAGAGTAGCTGTTCCTTTGTGAAGAGAATATACTCTATGAGGCCAGTGGAACTGAGTGACGCAGAGGTGTACTGTAATGTATACGCTTGAGCCCCTCCCAGATTCTTTTAAATGATCAGGGCACTTTCCAGATTCCTGTGATATTGGCTCTGACAGCTCTCAGCTGTGTCCAACTCTGGACATGCTCTCAGCAGAAGGAGGCTGCCTTGCCCAAATCTATGCCCCAATAATCCATATCCAATAACCGACTGATGTAGGATACATTCCTTAATGTGGGGACATGTTTGTAGGACCGTTTCAGCCTTTGGAGATCTCTGTGGCATTGGCCGCGGCTACTGTTTCAATTATATCTCATATTCTGAAATGAGTCTGTGTCTTAAAATATTTTAAAACATTCATTGACTGTGTTCATAAGACAATTTAGGGTCTAAGAATGTGTGCCTTGGACTCAGAAAGCTGTGAATGAAACCCCTCGCTCTGTCCCTTACTAGCTGTGCAGTTTTTAGGATATGATTCAACCATCTGAGTCTCTGTTTCCTATATACAGGGCAATGCTAATCCTGACCTCATTGGTTATTTGTAATCACAAAAAGAGACAATACATGTACAAGGTTTAGCAGAGTACCTAAGACTTGGTAAGCATTCAAATGAGAGTTATTGCTATCATTAGTATTTGTAAAATCCTGTTTTAAATCAATTATTTAAAACTCAAACTAGTTTCCCTTTGCAGGGTTACCCTTATTGAATTCCTGGACTATGTTATATAGCATACAGAAAATCAATAAAAATATATAAATTACATTCTACACCTGGATTGACTATATAAAATTATCTTAATAGAGGAGAACTTAACTCTCATGGCAAAAAATGCGTATACTCATTCACACTTATTCACTGAACTAGTAATTCTTCAGTATCTTTGTTTTGCCAGATATTACATATATATCGGTGGTGATTTCCTCCAGGAAAACATGCTCAGAGTTATGAAATCCTCTCACACAGAAGCTCTCAGTGTGAGACCAAGACATGCCCTCCCAGTGTCCATCCCCAAAGCTGTCAGTAGCCACGTAGACCTCCTCACCTCCTGACGCTGGAAATAATTCTGTGGCTTTGGCAAGGCCTATACCAAGGGATGTTTCCCAGATTCGAGCTGGTCTCCCCCACTTGTCCCCTACCGGCGATGTTTGCACTGCTACCAACTTTCTCCTTATCTCCATCTTGATTCACATAAGATAACCCAACCTCAGTTTTTCCCCAAAGGAAGCTTGGCACCACTATCATTAATATAATGTGACCGTGTTATTTTACTGGCAGAAATGGGGTGAGAGGCAAGAACCAATAAGAACCAGAGAAGGATAAAACCCCCAATTCCTCCTGTCCCCGCAACCCCTCCCCCGACAAAAATAAGATATAGGTAATATAAAGAAATCTGGGTCCTGAAGTTCACGATTCTTTCTTGATCTTAACCACAGCTGCATTTTTTTTTCTTGAAATATCTCCATAGTGCAAATGACAGTTTCCGTGTTTTAAGGTTTGCCCACAAAGTGGTTTAGTTATCAAAAAATGATTGACTTGAAGACAAACTTAGGTTTTGATTCCTTTAAAAGGGCCAAATTGGCAAGTTTTTCACTGGCATCACTTTCCAGACAATAACAAACTAACATGCTATTTAAGTCTGCCTCAAAAAATGGAATGCCATCTCCACGTGTTTTTATCAGTGTGGGAGGAGATTCTGCTTAGTCTGACAGTCTCTAGACCCATTGAAACTCCACTAGAATGCTGTTGTGATGCCCTAATTTCCCAGTCACCCTATGGTGTGCTGTCTAAAGCATAGTACGTTTTCTTCTTTCAGATTGAAAGTTTAATTCCGAATCACTTCATTGGCTCTGTGAAGAAGTTTCACAAAGCTGTATTCAGCCCTTCATTTTCTTCCAATTATTATGATCTCTAAAACACTTTGACTAAGAGAATTTAAATCACCAAATTTTCTTTCTGAGATGCTTTTCTTTCACAAATCAGTGTTTCTCAAAATTATACTGTAAAAATAATGATGCTGACATTCTAGACAAACAAAGCCTCTGCTTTTCTTTCAACAGTTCTCTTTGAGCTAAGAGATACAATTTTACGTCTATAATTACATTACAGATTGTATTTCAAAGCACAGTTTTAAAGAGAGCTGGCATGTCTCCTCCTAAAATGATGAAACGTAGGTTCAGTTGTTGAGGAGTATATATTTTATAAATGATAATGAATCCTAATTTTTAAAAAATGCACAAAAACTTGGATGATAGCCAGATATAAATGATGAATTTTTAGCAGTTCTTACTATTCTACCTTTCAAAGCACTTCTTTGGATATGGAAGCCATGGCCCTCTGAACCACCTGTCTAGTCTCCTTTTATTATCTGCTACCACCACTATCATTAATAACATGTGACCAGAGATTTATATCCATATAACAACTGGCAAAATCAACAGATAAGATTCACACACTGGATGGTTATTGACCTTGTATGTGTAAAATGTTCTGTGATGTGTCTCATAGGAGTAGAAAATAAGAGACATAGCTTTTGTCCTCAAGGAGTTTGTAAGTAAATAAAAGAGAAGACAGTGACATAAATAACTGTGTTATAAGGAAGGAAGACCCCCTTAAACATCTACTTTATTTTGATGTAGAAAACAGAAATGCAATCTTAGGTGATGTTCAAGAGAATCACACAAGAAGGCACTCTTTGGTCTTCTTCATGGCCATTTCACTTTATTTGGTCCCTTTCCCATTTCCTGTACTCTCTCCCCTCCCCCCATCTCCCACAAATAAATCCAGGCACAAAGCCTGAAAATTTACTTTTCTGATGGCATGTGCTTCAGAATTTACACACAGGTACCTTGTCTGAGGCTCTTTCTGTGCTAAACATAAAATAAATTATACTATCTCAGATACAAATCTCATGCATTATTCCTCTCAACATGTTGTACATATTTGGTCTCATTTAATATTAACACGGGACATCGGTAGAGATTTGTTTATTTATTAAAAGGAGAAAATAAAACACACAGAGGTTATCACTCAACATTTCAGATATCCCGTTAGTTATGAGGCTGGGATTAGAATCTCATTTTCCAAAAGCTCTGCCTAAAGGATTTAGGCTTCACTGATAGTTTATAATAGTAATTACTAATTCCTAGTTATCATAGAACAGCTACCCGCACTACAGAAATGGCCCCCCCTCATCCCACCAGACAACTGAAAAAACAGTCATCAAAGCGTTTAGGGATATACAGTATTAGGAAACAGTCACTGCTTTATATCCTCAGAGCTCCAGCTCCCTCAAGTCTCGGAAGTAATGAGCAGAATCCCTCAGGACCCTCTTCCCTGCCACGAGCTGGGAACACAGAGCTGACATGCGAGAAGCCAATGGTGTGTACAGTTTGGATCCAAAGACTCAGATTACAGTTCTACTTTTTTCATATCTTTTTTTCTATAGTCCCACAGATTTCTCAAATCTGAGATTATACCACTTTCCCCAACAGTACACTTTGCTTCTGACTCTGAGTGCCACCTTCATTTCAGATCTTATCTTTCTTTTCTCTCTTCCCCTGCTCAAACACCATTATTCCTTCGACCTGACGCTTCACCACATTCTAGGCCTTTATAAAACAAGCTGAGGGGAGGCAGTTGCTGAGAGAGAGAAAGAATTTTAAATGCTGCAGCACAAACTGCCCTTTCAGATTTTATTTACTTTCCACATCCTATGCTCACTTTTCACGGTGAAGGGCAACCCTTTCTTCGGTATATCAATCAGCCAAAAACAATACATCAAAGCTCTAACCAGGTTCCAGGAACTGTCTAACATATCATCTCTTTAATGTCTAGAGAAAATAGCTACTGAACCTTTTCCCACACTTCATACTGACATCCTTTTCCCTTGATATGTTATGCTGGTCTTTTTAGTCTTATACTTTTCAATACAGAAAATTCTACTTAAGAAAATAAAATGGAAAAAAATATTTCAAACAGGCTCATGTATTCATAAAATATAAGTATTCATAAAAGTATTTTTAAAAAGCTGGGATATTAAACATGATAATACTTTTCATGGTTTCATATAACAATATTTTCCTCAAAGTTATCCTAAAGAACAATAGTGAACAAGATCCTAAATTTTCAAGTAAGCATTCAATGAATACACACATTCAAAGCAAGAACTGGTGAAAGGGCATTTGTTTTCATAGAATTCCAAGTCCTAGTCAATTATGTTAATAACACCAAAGCTTTCACAATAAAGAAGTTCTTATTCAATATCTATTTTCACTAGGAAAAAACCCAGATAACAAATATAACAAGCAATAGCATCATGCCTCATTTACCTCCAAAGTTAAGAAATTGTAGCTGATTCCTTTAAGCCAGTAAGTTATTTCCAAGTCAAGCCTGTTCTTGCTGTAAACTTTACTTCATTGTACTGAATCCGGAGGTTATCCAAAATTCTACATCAAACAGCAAAGCAAGCAGTCAGCACTGAGAGGAGCCAGCTCTGGTTCTTATAATTTTTCACTCTATGATTTCAAGCTAATTTTTTAAAATTAAATAACAATAGGTTCTTCTATAAGACAATGTTGGCAATGACTTCTCTGAGAAGTAAGGCTGATGTTTGAGGTGTTAGGAATGGTTCTAAATTCCCTAAATTCTTTAGATTTTATTCTTTTGAAACGCTTCTTCTAACCAATTGAATTATTTCACTTTGAAAACTCTGGTTTTGTTGTAACATATTGGCAATTATCTGTGAAATATTTCCAAGAGCAGAGCTGGCCTTCACTCCTTAAAGCAGCTCGTCAAGACTCAGAAAGGCCAAACTCAGGATTCCTCACATCCCTAGACGTCATTCTTTTACTCCCTCTTACATATAGCTTGCTAACCTTTCTGCTAAGATTCACTCAGAAAGTTTGAGAAGAAATAAAAACTTTGGGAAGAGAAGGGTGAGGAGCAAGGATAAAGTAACCGAAAACAAGGAGTTTCAGCGCAGGACACTCCATCCCAGACATCTTACAAAGAATGCACTAATGATAGTCCCATTACCAATGTCTTCAGGTTACAATATTATATAATGATCATCCACCATAGGGCAAGAGTAGGGTTTTCGGGTTCCAATAATTCAGTCCTTAATGCCATGCCAAATTCAGCACACAGTAGATGCTTTCAGGGAATGCCTGCTATAATCTATTGGAGCCAAACACATCAGGAATGAGGAGCGTAACAAGTAAATTCCACTTAACTTGTTTTTACAAATATGGAAATTGAATTACAGAGTTTTGTATGAGTCATGGCCCCACACAAACTCTAAGTCTGTCTTCTAAGATGTTGCCAGCTCAAAGCCACATTGTGCCGAAAACCATTTTTATCTCATCTTTTGGTAACTGCTTCCACACAACCACTGAATTGGTGGATTATGCTGTTAATACATTGCTAGTCCCTTCTTTGACCACTGTCCTTTCTTCTTTTTAATTTTTCATTGCTGTTTTCGAGAATGCTGTTAATCCTGAGGTATTTAATGTCTCTCTTCTTTGAACCCCTAACAGTGTTGTCTACGGTCAAGTCTGTGGTCTCTTCTGTATCTATAGTTATGTCTATACCACATAACATAATAATTATATACAGTGTTCTACCCAGGTCGTGTGGGCTTAAATTCCCCAGCTGGACTAAAAGCGCTTTAAAGGCAGAGTCCACGTCTTACCGTCTTTATTGTCCTCTCAGTGCTTGCCCCACTGATGGGCACGTGGGGAGCCCAATGATGCTGTCCAAGTGCCCCTTCCCTAGACCTGCTAGCTTGATGCTGCCTGTGTTCTGCTGCTGTAGAGATCTCACTCCAGGCACGCTCTTCCTTCACTCCTGTTTCCTCCCTGCGCAGTAAAATGCCCTTCTCCTCAGAGCTCAAGTTGATAAGTAGTTCTTGTAATAATAATCATGCATGATTATGGTGCTTTAACGGCAGCCAGCTGAAGACAAGGCCCCTGTCTATCTAAACTTCAGGATAATGACTAAGGATTATGGCAAATCAATGTTCAAAAGATCTGCAGACATGTAGGGTTTTGAAATCCCTAAAATTACATAAGGTAGGTGGCCAAGTACTCCAGCTGGGTATAAGCCTGGATTTAGGCCCCACATCCTGATCGACCATTTAACATGTTGCCTATTCTAGTGACTTCCCTTTGCTGCAGGGGAGGCTGTTACAGCAAGTGTTGATCAAAAATGAAAAAGGTCGCGCTGATTTTCAAAAGTGTGAAGTACAGTGTAGAAAGGAAAAAGAACGGGTGAAATATTATTTTTAAAAGATGGAACCACTATGTTTGACAGATGTAAAGATAGAAAACAGAGCTCTGGAAATAGCCTAGAAGGACACATCAGGAAAAAAAGACCCCAGTATTTTTAAAGAGCTGGTGAAGTGAATCAGAAATAGAAATAACAAAAAGGAGTTGACAATAATGGAGAAAACTTGGATTTTTTTAAAAAACATTATAACTCAAACATTAGTCACGCTACACACCTTTGAACAACTGAAAACATGATATTCAAATGTGTGAGCAGTGAGGCAGGGAAGTGTTAGAGTGAAGGAAATAAGGAAATTTGTGAAAGTTTACTGTCTTCATCCAATATTTGCATTTATAGCAAAAGCATAATCTTCCAAGGGTCTCTGAGAGAAGACTGATCTATTAAGAAATTGTACTTAAGATTGAATTAAATAATTATATTTCTTCAAAAATTTCACATTCCATCTATGAGCATACAGTTAGAACCAGGCTGTTGATGAGTAGCTTATTGAAGGAGTAGGAGCGATTTACTGTCTTTAGTTGGTATGTGCCAGATACCTTTCTAAGCTCCTTATGTTTATTTACTCACCTTTTACAGATATTCATTGGCAAGAACTATGAAGAGTTTGAGATTTTACTGTATTTGCAAGATAACATGCTAGCTTGTCATAACTGCATGAATGAGATTCCTGGGTCAGAGATAGAAGATTTTATTACAGGTTGAGTATCTCTTATCCAAAATGCTTGAGACCAAAAGTGTTTTGGATTTGGGACCTTTTTTAGATTTTGGAAGATTTGCATATGTGTAATGTGATATCTTGAGGATGGGACCCAATTCTAAACACAAAATTTATTTATATTTTATGTATACCTTATACACATAGCCTAAGATAATTTTATGTAATATTTAAAAAAATTTTGTACATGAAACCAAGTTTTGATTGAATTTTGACTGTGAACTGTCACATGAGGTCATGTGTAGAATTTTCCAGTGCTCAAAAAGTTTCAAATTTTGGAGCATTTCAGACTTCGGATTTTTGGATTATGGATGCTCAACCTGTATTCACATCATTAATAACAGCCAGAGTATCAATATTTGCACCAGTTCTCTGAGGGCCAGGTGATGCCTGCACATGCAGTTGGTCATGTCATGGGAGAGGAATCCTGAGATTAGGGAACCCAGATATTTTATAAAAGGCAGCAAACATACCTCACCTTTGCCTCAGAGGGAGACATTGTCTTTATTATGCTGGACAGAAAGCACACCTGTCCTTTGCCCTGGAGAAAAACACTATCTCTGTCTTTCAAGGCAGTTTAGTATACAAACAAACATGTTTGAAAAGCTAGTCTGAAACAAAGGTAGTCAGTGTCTCTGCTCTTAAGACAGGCAGAAATACAAGAAACCTATACAGAATTATCAACCAATATCTATGAATACTACCATTAACTGATTTTATAGATGCAGAAACTAAGGAACAGAGAAGTTAAATGATTTTCCCAAGGTCAGTGGCTTGTCTGGAACTGGATTCAAACCCAGAGAGTCCAATTCCAAACACCAAGGACCTTAACCAGTGTGATCAATTTCTTTTCCCTTAAATGTAAACATTATTATTTAAATATACAGCAACCTGCAAACATAAGTTGCAAGTGCCATCATCCTGGTACCTCATGTTCCTCCTCTAGAAAGTGGGCGAGGGACCAAGGGAGAGAGGGCTTGAGTTAGAGGCTATCTTTGAGATCCTTTAAGATTTAATATGCCATGATTCTAAGATTTTTCTATTAGAATGAAGAGACAGCATGTGTAAGTGAGCGTGATGCAGACTAGGAACAGAGAGGAAAATAAGTGCATCTATTTCATTATCAGTGGACATTTAAAAATTTTTATCAGGACCTTTATATTCCTTAATTTTTATGAGATTCTTGAGGAAAGTGAGTCTCAAATTACTACTTAGAATATTTTTGGCATTTCTAATTATAGCTCATGCCTAGGGTAAGCAGATACTTCATTTTTCAACTACCCCTATCATAAAATTTCCTTTTTCTATAATGTGGTGAGAATATTATCTAAGAATATAGTGAGGGCAATCTTCAAGCTGCTTATGCCTGGCATGTTACCAGGCCAGCATGTCTTGGATAGAGCATTACCAAAGAAGGGAAGGAAAAGCAAAGAAACTGCAAAAACATTAGTGAGATAATCAGGCTGTGAGTCCTCTTCATATCCAGGGGACTTCAAGAGATGTTTTTCTTGTGTTGGAATCTAGTTTTAGAATCAATAGATATTAATGGTGACACTGCAACCTCATGCCTAATATCAAACACTTCATCTTATTACCAGTTAGATTGTTGTCACTCGCTGCCTGTTTTTCTGAAGACCTCTTAAAACCTCAGGGCCTGAGAAATACAAGAGCAGCCCTCCTCCTCCTTTGTATGTTGACATTCCTTAGGAGTCTAGACTTGACTTTCCTCTTCTCTTACTCTGCCCAATCTCTTCAGGGTGCCTCATCTAGTCCCGGGACTTCAAAGGCCACTTACTTTGCTAATGACTCCCAAATCTCTAAATATGGTTTGCCATGCCTTCCTGAGTTCCTGGCCTATACAATCAACACTCTGAAATCTCCACTTGAATATAGCAAAGAATTTTCAAATTCTGTCGAAAATGGAACTCAGTAACATATTGACTGCCACCCTAGAAAAATTTTTTTTCCCTTGAGGCCATGGTGTTTTGTTATGAAAATAGAATAAAAACTTCAAAAAACAAAATGATCCTTTCTAATTTAATGAAAAATTTGTTATTTTTTAGTTTTCTCTGTGCGAGTTATATTCGACTTGAAAAATAGTTCATGCGGCTCCCAAGGTAGAGATGTGTGAGTTACATATGCTTCACGAGGCCCCCGGCTCAAAACTAGCATGAGTTAAATACAATTGACGTGGCAGTTAATGTGGTAAACACCCCTCTCCAAATTCACTTCTTCTCCTTAAATATTCTCCACATCATTTAGGAGCATCACTATCTACTCAGGAATTGCCAAGTCCTGTTAATACTCTTTCCAAAATTTCTCCATTTCCACTGTTAACATCTTTGTAGAAATTGCTTTCAATTTTGATCTTAAACATTGTGTCATTCTCTAAGTGGTCTCCTGCAGTCAGAATTTTCTCTATAAAATGCACATTTGATCATGTAAACTTCAGCATACAACTTCTCAATGGCTTCCCACAGGATAAAGCCTGAACAGGATAAACTTTGAACTCCTAATAGGACTTACAAAGCCTCCATAGTTTGGCTTTTTCTCAGCTGTCCAGCCTCATATCAACTGAGTGTCCTTATTCTAGTCATCCTAGTGTGTCTTCAGACCCTCACACCAACCTCTATCTTCCCCATTCCTCACATATTGTCCTTTCTGCCTTGGACATCATTTCTATTATAAAATGACCAATTCCTACTCACCCTACTCAGCTTAAAAAGAATCACATATTCAGAGAGCCTTCTCTGACCCCTAGACCACTATGGGTTCCTATGGTGCCTTAAGCTTCCTTTATCATTATTCTTGGTCTCATTGTATAGTAATTATTTATAGCAATGCTATCTGCCTCACAGGACTTGAAGCCTGGGATGACAGGGACTGTTGGGTTTATTCCAGGTGGGAACTCGAAAAGTATGTATAGGACGGATGCGGTCAATGGAAAACTTAGGTTTGTGAAACAATAGCCACAGGAGTCTGGAGAGTCCCTGGAGGTTGTAAAATCTAACAGTCAGCTGCAGACGCCCGGCATTCCTAACCCCCCTGATAAGGACGGAACTACTGCCCTCCCTTATCTCTGCAGGATGAGATAGACGCAGGGGTCCCGGAAATTGGTTGTTTAAAAATTTTATTGCATCTGGCTGTTCTGGCCCAGGTACTCACCCACAACCCCCGCCTCTAAAAAAACCCTCTATAAAACCCAAGGCTTTCCCCTCCCTCAGGGTGGATGCTTTTTTGGCCTCCACCCATCTGCACCCAGATACCCAAATAAACGACATTTTGCTACACCTGAGGCTTTGTGTGTCTCCCTCTTCACTCCGGGACCATGCTTGGATCCCCAGCATTTGGCCTAGATAGAACAAACCACTTCAAAAGAGCATAATGAATGAATGAACCAATAAAGAATCTGTCCAGGTGCACTTTTGTGAGTAGGAGACTTGCCAGGTATCAGTGAAGTAGCACCCAGCCTTTTGGATTGAAGGTCTGGAGTTAACCTAACTTCTTCTAAACCTCTTTCCTAGTATATAGATGGTAAGGCCTAGACACTTTCTTGGATCAGGGCTCAAAGTGCCTGCTCTTAATTTCTCAGAAAAGTCATGGTATAACAGCAAAAGTTAAGACAGTTCAGGATCAATTTTCATAATAAAAAGATAGATAATGCTGGACTTTTCATGCATCTCTCCTATACATTGTATTTCTTTTATTCCACGTTTAAAAATTGGAATTTTATAAACTACAAAAAGTGTTCAAAACTGTCACATTTCTCCTTTTTATCCTCAATTTTTAAAAAGGATCTTTTTTCAGGTGAATGGCAAGACTATTTGTTCCATATCAAATAGGAATTTAAATCAGGATATATAATCACATCCCACTGCCTCTGAATTTAGTCATTGTCTTGAATGCCATCAAGTATATCATAAAAGTATATTTTGGATTAAACAACAACAGGAAGGAGGAAATGCTTTCCAGATCATGAGTTTAAATTATAGGATTCCAAAGCAAACTTTTATGAAAAATCTCCTCCCTTCCTTCAGCCTACCAACTCCAGGGACACGTCTGGGATGTCTGAGATAGGTGGTATTTTTGTGGGTTCTAAGCATTACAATTGCTGTTTGGGCAAGAAGTAGATTTAGGTTTTCTTTAGCTTAGGGGGAAGAGCAGGAAGAATAGGGGAAGCAGGAAACTGGGCCATCCAGTTTCCTTCTTCTACTACCACTTAGCACAAACTATGTCGGGTGCAAGATCCAATGATAAATAACCATGAAGAATCTGAGAGGAACCTGGGGCCTTTCATGCCAACAACAATAAAAAAGTTAAATGACTGCAAAATTGTGATCTCAAGAAATCAGGAATTCTAACTCCTCCATTTAGTCCCTTCCGTAGAGCAACATGATTGTAATTAGAGTGAGCATACCTTCAGATTTGCTGGGGAAAGTCTTTGTTTGGCCTGTTGTCCTAAGTGAATTATTAATTGTGACTCTTCTACTCTCAAAAATGTCTTTGGAATATAAATTATATGGTCATCTTAAATATTGATATAATAGTTTTTCACATAATGTCACTTCACTAGGTGTTTGGGTTTTTTTTTTAATTCTCATTTTCTTTTTGAGAGCCTACTATGTGCCAGGCACTGCGATGACTCTTTTTCATTCGCAATTTAATTAATTTTTCACAAGAAATCCACTAAGTAGATAATACCACTCTTTTAAGCAACAGGAAACTGTGGCTCAGAAATGTTAAGGCACTGCCCAAGGCCACACAATGAGTACCTAACAGCCACAACTTAAATCCCTTCTGAGCAAGTGGAAAACCATTCCCTTTCAATTATATTATGTGCCAGTTCAAAGTGGAGCCTTAAAAACACACCTTCCCCAACCCCCTCCCCAAAATAAATACATAAAACAAGCAGACTGAAGCAGTCAAGCAATCCAGAGTGGCTGGATGCAAGACAGAGGCTAGTTTACTCCTGGGTAACGAGGCATGACTAACTTAACCAGAAACTGCAATAGATCATTAACTTTAACACAGTTCCATTGTCCTGAATGTGTTTTCAGATCACTGAAAACAGTGTATGTGTCTCTTGGGCTCCCTTGAATAAGAACAAAACTACTCCAAGAGAACTTTCACTATGTGCTTCTCACTCCGTTTGTGGCATTGGAAACAGAACGGAACTCCTCCCCTGCCCACTGCTCACTGCTACCAGCCTTTCCCACACCCCAGATATGAAGAGAGATAATCAGGCCCTCAAATAGAAGTTTCCCAATTGTGAGTCATGGCTTACTCAGCCTTTGTTACAGAGAACCTGGAAGCCTTTGAAATACACTGTTGATTTTGGCAGTCTGAACTCCCTGTGCTGTTATCAAGAAACAAGTTACATGACTAATTTGCTTGAGAAATTACCTCTGTAATGAGTATATTAAGAACAGCCTATGTTAAAGGGGCTGGTGTTTAGTATACAGTGTTGAATGTCAGTATATATCAATGTGTACTTATTTCCTTGAACAATGCTTCACAGCTAATAGTTCCGTAATAAATATCTGTTACATTGAATTAAAAATATCAATAAAAATTATTATTATAGAGTACTTACTATGAAGCAGGCATTATATTAAGAGCTTTATGGAAATTATTTTTTTCTCTTTCTCTCTAACTCTCTAAATATATATACACATGTTGTATATATGTAAAATAAATGTATGTTTTTATACATAATACATAACATCTTACATATGATAAACACTTATAGACATTTAATTAAATCAGATATGAAACCAACCAAATACATAGCATAGCTCTCTTAACATTAGTTAATATTTTTGATATGTGCCACATAGAGATAATTTCTGAAACAAATGAGTAGTATGTATTATACTAGGGTGGGTATCACATAGTTACCAAGAATTAAATTAGATTAGATATACTCTTATATAATGCTGTAGTATAGACACTGTATAATCCTTATCTGCAAAACGTAGATAATAATATGGCCTAGTTATTAGGGTTAGCAAGTGGACAAAATGAGATAATGCATGTGAAGTATAGATCCTAGCATTTCACAGGCACTCTATAAATCAGTGATATGCTCTTCATAACTGCAGTGAGACTTTGGATATAGAAAGGTATCTATTGTAGTTAGGAGAAAAATCCTGTTCAGTATTATGTGTTAAAGGCACTATTAAAAGTATGTACACTTGTTCTATCATTGAAAATATTTTTATATTGTTGTTAATATGTAGACTTAAATATTAGCTTTAAAGTTGACTTGGGAAGGTAAAATTTTATAGTCTGTAATTTTCCAAAGATTCTAAAGCTTTTTCCTGAAAGAAAAAATGTGCTTTGAACCAAAACAATGGAAAAGAAGGTTAAACATCAAAGTTCTCTTTTTCCATCTAAGGGCTACAATTCTTGCACTTCCAGAGCAGTCCTTGATTATTCTTAGAGTCATACCCTGTTTCTTGACTGTGATTGGTTCAGGAACATAGGCCTAAGCCAGTCAGAAACCAGAACTCTCCTGCCCATTAGAATTTGTTTAATAATAGAAAGGTGATCTAATGTAGGTCAAAACTGAAAGAAATTTTTTGAAGGCTTCGATAAAGAAATTGTCTTATTTTTACAAAAATTGCTGAAAGAGCTGGGTTCTCCTCTCTTGGATGTTTTTGTGCATAGATTTAAGGCTTAAAACTGCTGCAGTCATCTTGCTACTGTTGGAGGGTTAGGCAGATACACAGAAGACATAACCACTAAGAGAAATGCAGAGAAATAGAGCTGTAGAAATTGGATTAAGCCAACCTAAGGCCTAACTCTTGACTTTTAAGGTCAGTGAGTTTTGTCAAAGTATGGTCCTAGACTGGGGGCATCTGTCTTACCTGGGAACCTGTTAGAATGCAAATTCTAGAGCCCTATCCTAGACTTGTAGAATCGGAAACTTAGGGTGCGGCTCAGCGATCTAAACTTTAAGATGCCTCTTGGGTGATTCTGATGCAGACTAAAGTTTGAGAACCACTGGTTTAAGCCAGTTTGAGTCATATTTTCTGCCACTTACTGTCAAAAATATATTAAATGTAACACAGACATAATGTATAGCAATAAAATACTTACTGAAAAAGATCATTTGAAAATATACTCAGGTTGACTAATGATTAATTAAAATGAAAAATTCAAGAAAGGGTAATCACAGTTTAATAGCACTGGAAGATTGCCCTGTTTGAGTGTAATAATTGTACTCAAAGGCTTTGGACCAGCCTGCCTGGGTTTATAGCTCAGTTCCTCTACGTATTAACTGGGTGACCTGGAGAAAACTAGTTTAGTTTCTTCCTTGGTAAATGAGTTAAAAAAATGGAGAGAAATTAGAACTTTTTCCTGACATATACTAGGCACTCAGTAAATGTCAGCAATTGTTATTATTAATATTAGCATCAACAGGCAAAACAGTCACCACATCAGAGGAGTCCTAAGGAACAAACCACACCTGACTAAACTGACCACATTAATATTCTTTTAATAATGTGGAGTTGTTGGTGCCAAGTTACTCTGACGATGGCATTTGGATTCAAAGTAAATAACTTTATTATGAAATTTATATCTCATGGGAATAACACCATAATTATTCATCAAAAAATTCCTCTGAAAAATAGCTCTCAGAATTTAATTAAATATTAATTTATATTTACTCAACAAATATTTATTAAGGGCCTAGTAATAAAGTGCAAATAATAATTTTTCAAATGTAAACATATACACATACTCACACCCCTCTCTAAAATAATAAAACTATAAAAAAGACTGGAAGTTAACAGACTTCATTGTTACAACATTGGTCTTTGGGCAATGGTACTACAGTTTATATTTTCTTTTCATATGGTGATGTCATTCTGTATTTAAAAAAATGTTTATGTTTCTATTTAATGAAAGTGCATTTCTAAAAAGCAAATAAAAAATTACTTTTCTTTGAAGGAACACAGAGGTCCAAATAATCTCAGGCCATCCAGGTTTCATTTTCCATGTGACATAGTGGCCGATCAATCCTGCCTTGCACAGCATCCAACTTCCAAATTCTGGGTTTGTTTTTGTTCCTATAGCCAGATTCAAGTCATAGTTCACTGCCTGAGTTCAGGACCAACTCATGTCAACCCACCAGACTTCAAGAGTAGAAATCAGTTGTGGAAGTTTTAGGGCAAAGCGTAAGCACCCAACCTACAGCTGGTGGACAGATGCTTAATCAACCAGTTTATTCTACCAAAGAATCCTGTGAGCTTCAGACTGGGAAGGCAAGTAAGGAAGCTGACCAAATGTTGGAGGTTGAAGATCTCAGGAAGAGTCTTAATCTAGAAACCAGCCTAAGATCTCTCTCTCACACACACTTGGGTTCATCAAAGGTCAGATTCTCCTGGCTAGATTTAGCATTGTTAGGTAAATATGCGCTCATGAACCATGGTAGTGAGCAATCGCAACCCAGAACTCTAGCAAATAGCATTTTAAAGTCAATAAATAGGTGGTACACACATTCTAATCACTCTTTATTTGCTGCATTGATTTGTAACCTCTCATTTCTCTCCTATGCTTCTAACCCCATCCGGTACTGAATGGGGGAGGAAAAGTAGGATAGCCCATATAGCTCAGATGTTAAGAGCTTGACTCTGTTATCCAACAAGTCTAGGTTTGAATCCCATTCTAAAGAATGGGAGAAAGGTAAGTTTGACAGGCCATACACACAGAACTGTAGGACCTAACAGACGCCTACCCTCTCAAACCTACCTCCTCAAGCTGTTGTGTAAAGGCTAACTAAAATAATACATGTATGACGCTTAACTCCATGTCCGGTACAGAGGAAGAGGTAAAGGCTAATCTCTAATACTGTTTGTTTTCCTGAGACTTCCTTCTGTCTGTATTCTCTGCTGTTAGCACATAATGGGGTATAAGCAGCAAATGCCATGGAGGTAAAACCCTGCATATATATGTACTTTCTTATTCCTAGAATGAAGAGAGAAGCAAAAGTCAACATGCATGTGATAGTTTCCAGACAGTGAAGTTTTAGTGATTTTTAGAAATGCTGGGCTCCTAGAGAACAAATAGCAGGAACAAAATGAATATATCTGGCCAGCTATTACTTAGTAGCCTGTTGCTCAGGCCTTCCCTGGGCAAGCTGGCTGTAGGGGCAAGAGTGCTGAGACTGATTGCCAAGTAAAAGGGTGCTGAGCACGGCAGCTCCCTAATGGTAATAACAAAGCTCCTAAGAGCTATAAAATCTGTGCCTTTCCCTGCAAACGTCAGGCCTTCTTCCCTCCATCCCCGAAGTCTGTCTCTAAAGCAGGTAGCAGCCAATCTCCCTTGGACCTAGAAGGGAATCTAGGAATAGGTCTCCTTAGGTCCCTCCAAACTTTGGGCAGCAAAAGTCAGCTCAGATCTGATGTGCGCTCTGCAGGGCTTGCTGTTCTTCATTGCCCCAGTTCCCTTTGCTTGACCCACAGCCTCTCAACTGTGCAAAAACTAGGAAAGGGGAAGTCCAGGCCACATTGTCAGATACCATCTTATTTCACACAGCCACCAATATTTATAACCTCTAGAGGGAAATGTGGCTTTGACAGGCAATGCTCTGGTATATATTATTGAAAGGAAAAGCTTAAATACGAAAGAATGTCTTCTGGAAAGGAAGGCAGGGGAAGTTTGCAAACAACAAATGACTTTGAACAATGCAGTTACGTTTCTTCTCTCCTAGGCTCATTTGGAGAATAAAATAAGTAAGGCCTTGAGGCCAGTTTTGGCAATACATCAAGTCATAGAACTGAAATGATCTAAACAAATGATGTATCTATTTACAAACCTCATAAGATCCAAAAGGACAATACTTTAAAGGTTAACGAGGGTATTTTGCTCATTAGGGTCTCCTGTCTCCTGCCAGAATACCTTGTCGTAAAACCTCAACTATGCTAAATGTCTAAGGCTGAGAATTCTCAACTGTATCTGTTATGTGCTCTGGAGAATGTCAAGGTTCTCAGACTCTTTCTGTCAGCGAAGCAAAATGTAGAATTCTTCGTTTGTTGTGAGGTTTAAAAAATAAAAAGTATTATTCACTTCCTACGCAGGCTCAATTTTCTTAAAAAAGTAACAGTTGAACCCCTTTGCCCAGCCCTTACTTTTTCTTTACTGTGTGTTACATTCTATTGTGAATTAACAATAAGAATGTTCATAAGAGGAAAACTTTGATGGATTCATTTTTAGAATAAAGTTACCATGGAACTATTAAAACCTAGTATAGAATCAGAGATCTGGAGTCAAATAGATGTGTTAACATCTCTTAAACTTTTAATTCACGGCAGGATTAATTCTGAAATATTCTATATCTTACATCAAACAACTAAAATTATTATTTCTACTCTAGTTTTAAGAAATACAAGAATTCAGCAAGGAGCAAAGCATCAGGGGAAAAATATGAGAACTCTATCCAAATACACTTACTGATTATAAAATTACCATATACCTAGTTGCTTCCAATTGAGCCCTCCTCAAGATTTTCACCAGGTTAGAGGGAAAATCAGGATGGAGAATTATTCAGGAAGCATTTTGAAAGTACAGGAAAGGAAATGGTAGGCACATTGAAGAAAGAAGATGAGCATTTGGATAAACAAATGGGTTATTTCTAAAAAGACAGTTTACCTTTTGAAAATATTTACAATTAATCCAGTCCAAATTCATGCCATTGTTATGATTTCAACATGTCCTGGGCCAGAACACTGGTTTAATTATTTCACAGATCAAAGAGGGAAGGCTCCCAGCACAGAGACCCGTCAACTATGAGAACTGCAGTTTTCAGGCCAGGTGCAGTGGCTCACACCTGTAATCCCAGCACTTTGGGAGGCTGAGCCTGGAGGATTGTTTGAGTCTAGAAGTTCCAGACTAGCCTGAGCAAGAGCGAGACCCTGTCTCTACAAAAAATAGAAAAATTAGCCAGGTGTGGTGGCACACACCTATAGTCCCAGCTACTTGGGAGACTTAGGTGGGAGAATCACTTGAGCCCAGGAGTTTGAGATTGCAGTAAACTATGATGATGCCACTGCACTCTAGCCTGGGCAACAGAGCCAGACCCTATCTCAAAAAAGAAACAAAAAACAAAAAAGAACTACTCTTTTCCAAACAATTATAAAGTCTTGGTGTATAGTTTGATGTTCTTATGAGTTGAATTGTGTCCTCCAAAAAGTCATATGTTAGACTTTTAACCCCCAGTACCTAGAATGTGACCTTATTTTGAAATAGGATTGCTGTAGATGTAGTTAAGATGTAGTTATACTGGAGTAGTGTGGGCCCCTAATCCAATATGACTGGTGCTTTTATGAAAAAGGGGAATTTAGATGGAGATAGGCACACAGGGGAACATCATGTGAAGACGGAGTTATTGCCATAAACCAAGGAAGCATCAGAAGCTAGGAGACAGACCTTAATGCCTTCCAAGGGAGCATGGCCTTGGAAATACCTTGATTTCAGATTTCTGGCCTATAGAATTGTGAGACAATAAATTTCTGTTCTTCTAACCCACCCAGTCTGTGGTACTGTATTATGGCAGCCCTGGCAAACTAACAGCTATGGAATTTTTTATTTTTACACTTTCTAAATTTTGCTGCCCCATCACATGACACAAAGACATCAAAGCAAAGAATCATGAAGCAGAGGCATGACTGTGCACACCTCCCATTCTCTCCGCCTCCCTGCCCCTCCCACCCCCAAAGTGTACCCAGACTCCAGGCCACTATGAAGGTGATTTCACAAGAGAACATCCTTGCTGCCTCTCTTAGGCCATGCTCTCTGCACAGGGAAAGCATAGCCAGCCTTTCCTGTGGGCCCCGCTGGCTACCGGGCTATAATGAGCCCGTCCTCCGTAATTTTTCTTGTCTGACTTACGCAGTTATTGTGTCATTTTAGATGGGAATGGGCCCCTTACCCTAGCAACTTCCCCACCTTTAGCCAAAAGAGCTGAAATTCCCTCAACAAATGTAGGAGGCTTTTTTTTTTCCTGTTTACCTAAGAAAGAAACTGATCCCTCCCAACACCACCCTCCCCCTCCACACACACTATAGGAATCTTTCCAGTAGCACTGCAGTGTGCCTAGTGGTCTGGTTAGACGTTGAGAACGTGATATGTGAGCAGGCTAGCACAGGTTTTTGAAAATGGCAGAAAGTAAAAGAGAATTTTATTGTGTTATGTACTCAGCAGGTACTCTGTTGCTTGTTGATTGAGAAAATTGAAACTACAGGACAATTAGTATGGGTGCCATCTAGTTTAGATTTGCTGGAATTTGACCAGTACTCAGCTTAGAAATGGGCCCAACTTTTATAAAAATCTCTTTTGTTTCTCTTGCTTTCAAACATGTTGTAAATTCATTAAATGGCCCAAGATTTTGCCACTGATTTTTACACTCTTGCAAGAGCTTATAAAGGGAGTATTTGGGGCTGACGCCTCCAAGCAAAATTCAGGTGTGGGGGGAAATGGTACTGATGATAAATCCTCCTCTAAGTTGATAAAGTATCATATTGGATACGGCAACCTGAGGAGCAGGTCACACTTGAAGTTGGCATGGGCTCTGAGCACACAGTTGAGGTGGATATTTGGGGACGCCTATAAACCTGAGGCCATGAGCAACTGTGACTCGGTCAGAATGAAATAAAGGACAGGAGACTCCTGACCATGTACAGTCAACTAGCCAGGTCTGCTTTCTGTCAACAGTCTCTACTCTTCTCAATTCTGGGCATCTAGAAACATGTGATATGGCTGAGTGATATAGTACAGTAAGTGGAAAAAATAGCATACAGAAATCAAATCTACAGATAATTTAAAATGCCCATTTTGCATAATACTTTTGATGTTCTATACTTTTTCTTTCCACCCTATAAAAATAATCTCTTCATCTAAGGAAAGATTGGCAGAGAGGTTGAGGAGGAGAAAAGCAAAGGCAATGAAGAATTTACAAACTGAATGGTCTGTCCCTGAACAGTTGAATATGTTGAGGATGTATGCATTTCAGAAAGATTCTAGTTTGGAAAAATCCTAAAGATAGAGGCTCTATATTTAGGATAGTCATACACCACATAATGACATTTTTGGTCAATGATGGATTGCGTATTCAACAGTGGTCCCATAAAGTTATAATATCATGTTTTTACTGGATCTTTTCTCTATGTTTAGATATGTTTAGCTATATAAATTCTCACCATTATGTTACAGTTGCCTACGGTATTCAGTACAGAAACATGTTGCAAAGGTTTGTAGCCTAGGAGAAATAGACTATACCACATAGCCTAGGTGTGTAGTAAGCAATACAATCTAGGTTTGTGTAAGTGCCTCTATGATGTTCACAGAAAGACAAAATCATCTAAGGACAGATTTCTCAGACCATATTCCTGTCATTAAGTGATGCATGGCTATTTAGAAAGCATCAAGATTTTTCTGCTTTAAACTGTTCCCTGGTTGCAAAATAGTCATCAATGGAAATGGATATCTGAAGAAATGTAAAGTAGGCATTAAAAATATATTACTTTTTGTGATATTAATATCTTCCAAGATTAAAATAGTGTTTCTGACTTCATTCCATTTAAAAAAAAAAAACAGTGGTTCATTATTAAAACAGTTCCTACCCCTCCACCTCTAAAAAATTACTTAATAACTTTTGGAAAGATCAGGATAGTCAGTCCTGTGATTCTGGGCATTGTGAAATGCCTGTCTCATTACTTTTCCTGAAAACATGTGAAATTCAGCCCCAATCTGAAACTCTTCCCCCAACTCATTTTTTTCAGTAAATATTTTTTTTGTTTTAGAACAGTATTAGAGAAAAATTGGAAAGATAGTATAGAGTGTTTCCATATACCCCATAGTCAGTTTCCCCTATTATTAACATCTTCCATTACTGCAATACATCTTCTATAATCAATGAACCAATACTGACACATTATTATTAACTAAAATCAGTACTTTATTCAGGTTTCCTTAGTTTGTACCTACTGTCCTTTCTCCGCTTCAGGATCTCATCTGAGCTACCACATTGCCTTTAGTCATCAAGTCTCCTTAGACTCCTCTTGGCTGTGACAGTTTCTCAGGTGTATCTTGTTTTTTGACAACACAGTTTTGAGAAGTACTGGTCAGATAGTTTGCAGAGTATCTGTCGATTGGGATTTAACTCATGTTTTTCATGATCAGAATAAGGTTATATGTTTCTGGGAGGAAGACCACAGAGGTAAAATGCCATTTTCATCACATTTATCAAAAGTGGATGCTATCAATGTGATAGTATATTAATATCACTGTTGATGTTAATCTTGATTTCCTGGTTGAGATGTGTTTGTCAGGTGTCTCTCCTATGAAGTTATTCTCCTCCTCCCTTTCTCCCATGTACTCTTTGGAAGGAAGTCACTATATAGAGCCCACACTTAAGGACAGGGGAGTTACCTCCTTGAGGACTAAATCATCTGGAATATTTCTTCAAAGGAAATTGTCTCTTCTCTCCCATTTATTTATTTAGTCATTTTATGTCAGTATGGATTGATGGATATCTATTTTATACATTGGGTTATAGTTCAATACTACTTTATTATATTTATTTTGGTTGGTCAAATTGTTCCAGTTTTCACCATCAGGAGCTCTTTCAGTTGGCACTCGTGTCCCTTTGACATACTCCTATCATTATGCTTTGTTTGGTTGTTTACTTGTTTACTTTTTCTGAGTACCTCCTTATTTTCTGGCACTACAAGGTGCTCTAATATTTTCTCGTATATTTCTTGTCCAGTCCTGGAATCAGACATTTCTCCAAGAATCCCTCACTCTTTTTATTGGAGAATGGTATGAGGAATCAAGATCGGCATGCTTAAATGTCCATGCTACTAGAGTATCATCCTTCTCAGCCCTCTCAGCTGACAGAGCAGGGAGATATCTGTGTGAATACTAGCCTGTGTATATACAAATATCTCTAAATATTTCCATATGTATCTATCTTTATATTAAGCTAAACATGAGTTCATAGTGATGTGTCCAACTCTGATTCCTGACCACACGGGTAATTCTGGCCTCTTCCCCTGGCTTATCTATAGCCTCTCATTCCAACGGCGAGAAACCAGCTTCTATTACTCATCATCCATTTATTTAATTGTTCGGTTCCAGTGTACATGGATAATGGTATTAAAATGTGTACTTCTGTGGGAAACAGCTCCATCAACTAGAGTACAGTGCTTATCTACAATTTCTTTTACCTTTTTTTTAGTCTGACAGACCCCACTCATTTCCAAAGTTACTTAGGTCAGTCACTTTCCCCCTCACTGGCTTCAGTGGGGTTGTTTCACACATTTGTAATACATTCTTTTGTCACATTGTACATTTAACCCTGAGATGCCCTCACCTCCTAAATAATTTTTCTTTAATTTGTATACATTAAGATTCACTCTTTGAACTGTGAATTTCTTTGGATTTTGATAACTGTATACTGTGACATGTATCCATAACTACAGTATCATACAGAATAGTTTGATCACCCTAAAATTTCCGCTGCACTTTCCCTCCCCTTCACCCCTGGCAATCATGAATTATTTTACCATCTCTGTAGTTTTGCCTTTTACAGAATGCCATATAATTAGAATCCTACAGTATGTAACCTTTCAGACTGACTTCTTTGACATAGCAATATGTATTTGAGATTCATCCATGTCCTTTCAGGGACCACCTACTACTATCTATAGGGCTTTGAAAGGGCAAATGTGGAAAGGGCTACTCCAAGGCTAAAATTCAGACCTCTTTAAAGAGGGTGTGGCTGCAGACTCTTGGATAGCAGAGAAGTTCCCTGTAGTGCCAGTATCAAAGCTTCTCTGTCGCAGCTAGGCCAGGAGTAGTAATCAGAAAGTGGGACACTAGGTTTCTGGGGAGCAGAGCTGGAAAGCAGAAAGCTGCTCCCTGTGGTCTTGACAGACTCATAGGAGGGTGAGTGTCACTTGTGCTCCCACATAGCGCAGACAGCTGTGACACAGGAGCAAGAAGAAAAGCACATCCACATCAGGAGCAGAAGGCTTTCCTCTGCTTATGTCTTCGGATGCCCTTTCAGTGCCTTCTCCTGGCAAAGCCTAACGTTACTCCAACTGGGAAAGAGAAATGTTTACAGGGTCCAGCTCTAGAATCAGGAAGCTGAGAAAAGAAGGGTAGATTTAGAGCTGAGAGGAAATGAATTGATAACTGAAACATCCTCTTCATGGATGAGGAAACTGAAGCTTATGGAACCCCCATGACTATCACATGCAAAGGCAAGAGTTAAACCCATTCTGAATTAAATTCTCCTCTTAATCAGTAACAAGCTACCCAGCCATAGGATTCCTACTCTATAAAAAATCATGAATATTTCCAGTTTCTATAACTTTGCAATAAGCTTTTATTAAATTATAGTTGCAACGGTATTTTTTAACTTTCACATGATTTCAACCATGAGGTAGTTGGCAGGAGGGATTCAAATATACAACCACATGAAGACAAAAGTAACTACAGACAACAGAGGAGGCATCTATTCTATGGAAACCTTCTGGCTGCCTTTGGATTACAAGAAAGTGTCGCTTTTGGGCCTTATGGACTATATTTTCTCCCACTACACCTAAGTGCCCCATGGATGAAATCCTAATACTGGTTTTCAGAACTTCCTAATGCCAATTATTTTGATTTTCTTCACCTAACACTATTTGGACTTATATTAAGTCTATGCCTAACCTCTGTTTAGATAGACACTCTGGATTTAGTATCCATTCTAGCCTGGCTCATTATTTTAATATACTTTAATTTTATATTTCTATACATTATTCCTAATATTTAAAATAATATTTTTTCAATATAATAATTTTAAATGTACAGGGATATCTAAATGAAAAATAATAGGCTTCTTTCACTTTTATTTACAAGATATAAAACCTCCCTAAAGTAAATATTGGAATTGCTACAACTGTTAAAATGCAGTTGATATAAATGATGGTTTGTCACAGAGAAGAGATGTATATTGTGCCCTGTAGACATTTATGTTTGGGTAAAGCTGCACCTAAAACCCTCAACCCTTCAGATTCATGTTTCCTTTTGGAATTTAACAAGTTTAAAATAGGTTGTCTGTCATTTGTCAAATAAATTATAAACCTAAAAAAAAAGAATCATCCATGTCTTTTCATTGCTTGATGGTCATTTCTTTTTATTGTTGAATACTATTCCATTGTACAGATGTACTGCAAGGGTTTTGTTGTGTTTTGTTTTGGTTTTTGTCCATTCACCTATTGAAGAACATTTTGGTTGCTTCCAGTTTGGGGCAATTATGAATAAAGCTGCTCTAAATATTTTCATGTAGATTTTTGGGTAGACATAAGTCTTCAGACCAGTTGAGTAAATAGCTAGGAGCACAATTGCTGGATCACGTGGTAAGACTCTGTGTAGTTCTATAAGAAACTGCCAAACTGATTTCCAAAATGGCTGAACTGTTTTTCATTCTTATCAGCAATCAGCAAGAGTTCCTTTTGCAATATCTTTGCCAGCAATTAGTATTATCTGGTTTTTTTTTACTTTAGCCATTCTAACAGGTGTGTAGTATAATCTCATTGTTGTTTTAACTTTTAATTTCCCAGTGTCAAATGACGCTGAACATCTTTTCATATACTTGTTTGCCATCTGTACCTCTTCAGTCTTTCAGCACATTTTTAAATATTCAGATAATTTATTGATTGCTAAAGCTGTAGTTCAATATTATGTCACTTTTAATTTAAATATTAGATATTCTTCCCCAAAAGAAATTCCCAAAATTTGTGGCTTTGGATTACATGGAAAAAATCCCCCATACTCTACCAATTCTGATAATACTGGTAGAAGAAATCTATTTTAAATGAGTGTTATGTATATTTAGCAAGTTATTTTATTGGCAGTCTACCTATGATCATAAATATGTTAGAAACTTCCTCCTTCAACATCCAAGTAAAAAGATGGTTCCCATTATACTATACGATACAATACTATACATTACCTGACAATAAGGAGGGGTCTGACATATGCCTTAGTAACAACATCATCTTGCTTTGAGTCCTTGGACAAGTCACTTTACTATATGAGGCCTCAGTTTCCTCATCTGTTATATTATGGGGTGATTGCAGATAACCTAGAATTCCGTTGAACACTCTCATTTTATTCTTTACTTTCCTCTAGAGTCTCAAACACTCACCAGAGGCTCATTAACACAGTATTCTTTCCTTTGGCTACCTTTCCTCCTACCATGACTATGCTGAATTTCTCATTTAGTTGTTTGTACCCTTTCCAGACCACTCCTTAAGTTCAGCATGTACTTTCTCTCACTTTTATTATCTAAAGATCAGTTTTCCTTGTTAATCTGCTGTGTTTCAATTTTTTCATATCAAGTCTAATTAGGAAGAATTTGCTTTGTTTGAGAGTAATTAAATTTTATCAGGACAAACTAAATACAAATTGGTGGCTTTGTAGTTTATCTAAAAATCATCCTATACTGCTAACCTAAATTAAATTTCTTTTATCCCTTCACCAGGAAGACTTTATGAACAGAATATGATTCTTGACCAGTTATAGCTTTGGAACTACTCTCCTTTCTAAGAGACAGATCTTAAAGCCAAGAAATTGAGACTGAAAAACAACAAACCACCAAAGGATATATTTGATAAACTCCCTTTTCCTTGCTGTTAAATGTATCCTGTTGCCTTGAAAGAAGTGAGTACACCTCCTTTATACAGTGAGCAATTTTCTCTCCAGGGAGTGTTTTACTCATTCAAGTTCAGCATAGGTCAGGCTAAAAGCAGTCCTGGTAAAATTCATATTTCTCACCACAGACATCCTTAACTGCTTCAGGATGTATGACTAATTAGAAAAAATATACACAGCAGGCACAGTATGTGACATATAACAACCACCTGCACAGGTTGCCATTGTGTTTAAGTCGCACAGATTGCCCTGTGAGTCACTAACATTTTATAAAAAGTCTTCAAAATCAATGTACTAGAAGACAACGTATATGAGAGTGCTTTCAAAAGTTCAAGTCGGCCAAATGACAGACAACTGGAAAGCAGCATGTCCCCCTTACACAGAGCAATCCACAACCTAAGGATTATATATTCAAAACCCTAAAAATAAAACTGTTGTTGATGCAACTTGAAATCTGGGCAATTTTTCTCTTTTTTTAGTCTCACATAGAACTTGAAGCACAGGTCTTAATTCAGGAGCTTGAAAGTGTTCACTGTTCCCCTGACCACATTTGTCATTTAGTTTAAGAGTATGATGTTTATCTTGCTCTGGCTGGCCAGACACATATTAATACTTATGGCCTTGTCAATATCTGAAATTCAGTAAATGCTTATTATTGAATTGGAAAAAGAAGAATAAATGGGCTTTGAATAAGGGCTGAGAAGGTCCCACCTTTGAGTAAAGCCTACGACATACCAGGCATGCCCCAGCAAACACCATAAGGCATCTTCCTGTGAGGTGACACGCTTATCTGATCAGCCCACTCTGGGTGGGCCCTAGAACTTTAACAGCTATAGTACATGCAGATACTATCAGGTGTAATAATACCTGGCAGGTTTTAGGCTGGAACATGAATATGACAAATTTAAAACTCCAGAATAACTACGTATGCACATTACCATAGTTAACCTATATGTGATATCAACTACAAAAAGTCTTCAAGAGGATTATGAGTTTCCTTGCCTACTAAGAAATTAATCTTTTTGAACACATAAAACATTCTTTGGTGCTTTTTGGGTCTAAATTTCTAAGTTTCCAATTGTTCTACCATTCTTCAGCTGTCCGGGTTCCACTGTAACTCTTTTGTGTGTCCAAGTTGCTGTTTGCCTGGAAAGATAGTAATAAAAACTAACTTTCCTTAAGGAGTTGCCACATTTGCAGAATTCTTCTAAATTCTTTATGTGTATTAACTCACATTATTTCCTTCTATCACAACGCTTATTGCTATTTTTCAGGACATTGTCTCTGAGTCTATAACTACTCAGTGTTATGCTTTAAAAGCTATCTCATCAGGAAGAAGTTTGCTTTCCTTCAGTGTTCTCTGCTGAATGTGGGTGGGGAGTTAGTGCTTATCTGGGAATGACTGTTCTGTGTGGCCTGGAAATCTGTGTATTTCTGTGTGTGTGGCCTGCTTGCTGACTGCAGGAGTGAACTTCTGGAATATAACCTCTAGAATAGGACCAAGCTGGAAAAGCTCTGCCCATTGCACATGGCATGGATGATATGGCGCTCTCTGTAAAAGATCAATAATAGTGCTACATGGGAAAAATCATGATTATTCTTGTAGATTACTACAAAAAAAATTACTATTGTCAATTACTCATGAGCTACTACTTTGTACCCATTACTTTACATACACATATGTATCTCATGGTACCTAAGTTAGCTGCACTGGTTCGTTTTTCACTTCTCATCTCTCAGATACATTTTGCATAGATGGGATTCTGATGACAAAGAGTTTCTCCGTATCTCTTATGGTAAATGACTTTACTGTGTATAGGTTACTCCATTTAGAAGGATTCTACACTTGACTGTAGAGGTCTCAATTTACAATCTGTGTAGCTTCTTAAGTATCTAGTTCAGAAATAATATAATTACTCTTTAAAAATGATTAATTTTTGAGTCCTTACTATGCTAAGTGCTTTATATCCCGCTTAATCCTCACCTCCCTCCCACTGGATAGGTACTATTCTTAATCTAATTTGATATAGGATCAAAGTCTGAACTGATGATGTCAAATAACCATTAAGAGTTTGAAAGCAGTTTTGCTGATACTAGAATCTGGTCTTTATCATTATAGCTGGATCTTACACACAGTGTTCATGCCAACAAAAAAAAAACAAAATGATTCATTTGTTAGATGAAGGGAGATCCTAACATTCTTTCTCCCTGATCACATAAAATGATTAAGAAGGAAAATGGAGAAAAACAAAAGAAATCCTTGGTGTTAAGTGGCAGCAGAGCTCTCACAGGTTTTCTAGGGTGAGTATAAATGCAGCTGAGCAGTCAAGTTGAAAATGTTCCTTTGAGCCAACGGAATGTAGTTTGACTTTCAATGTCTGTCATCCTGACTTGTACTTAGAAGACACTCAATAAAACATTACTGAAATGAATCCAAATATGTTCACCATAACAGCTAGCCTCAGTCAGGAAGGGAAAGGTAATAGAATTACCTAACCTTTGGATTATCATTTTATGGTTTGCAACCTGCTTTGGACACTTACACATCGTGCAACAGCAATGCTCCTGCTTCATGGCATTTACTGGTCCTACCATGCTGCTCTTGCACAGCAGGCTTTGTGCTCTCAATCTTCACAATAGTTCATCGTACAGATAAGATAGCTATTATTCACCTTAGTAATAAACACTGTTGTCTTTAGTAGGACATGTATTTAATTACGTGTGGTAGAGATTTGATTCCAATAATTCTGAAGATTGAAAACTGCCAAGCAGGGAGGGGTAGTGAATAGTGTATACCTCACTTTGTTCTGGGAGTATTGACTTTTGTGAGGCTTTAAAATCTTGTAGATACAGATATAAATGGAGACCATATATTCAGAAATCTCTGAATTATAAAAATTTAACCCAAGTGCTGGTACTTCAGACTGATGTGTTGAGTTATATTTAATTCTATAATTGGGAATATTAAACAGACTTTGCCCTGGGGATTTAGAGAACTCCCGTCTGCCCCAGTCTTGATTTAGATTGCGTTATGGTCCAGAACACCTTGTTCTTGGAAGGTTTGCATCTTTCTTTGTCCACTTAGTTGTTCACAGGATTCTGGGAGTTGAGGCCAGACCATGATGGGGGGCCAGAGCAGTCTCATCCTTCCTCCACCTCCCACTGCAGGTGAAGCTGTGACAGGGAATTGGCTGGGGCTTGTGCTCTGCTGCCTGGGCTCAACTGTTAGTAACCCAAACATGTGCTATTTAAGATAGAGCAATCAGGAGTTTGAGAAACGGGGAACAAGTGTGATCATCTCTTCCAGGCCACTGTGGTCAATTACACACAAGTAGGGGCTAAGGGGGCAGTGGAATCTCATCTGAAGGAAACAGGTAGTACCACTGTCAATCATTTTGGCATCAATAAAATAAGTATGTCTTCATTTAAAACAGGAACAACAATAAAGAATTGGGCCTACATTAGAGTTTGGAGGTGTCTAGAAACTCCCATTTGTGGGGCTAAGCTGGTCTTCATGATACCAGAAGCTGTGGGAGCAAGGCAGGCACTCTGTGGTCTAATTGGATCTGTGGGTCCTAAAAGTAATCATCACTGATAACAGTTTGTTGTTCTACATTACACTCCTGTGTTTTCCAGGTTTTCAAGGAGGTAGAATTAAACCCACAGAGTGGTGTCGCCTGTGCTAAGGGGCATTAGAAAGAGCAGAGCCCTACCTAGTGCTGGAGAGGAGGTATCAGTGGTGATCACTTCTGCTCAGACAGGCCTACCCCAAAATCCACAGGCCTGGACAGGGGTACAAAGGACACTTGCACACCTGTGCCCAAATACTTAAATGTTATAAATCAAGCTACCTAGTTGTCTAGAATATGTGTCATCCTCCTACCCTGACAAATCTCTCTTTATAATGACCTGAAGGCCGGTTCAGATATAGACTTCTCTGGCCTCCCCTCGCTCCCCTGCCCATTACCCACAGCCTTCTCTTCCGATGATCACTCTGTCCTATATGAGGAGGGGCCTTGCTCACCATATGTGGATATCCCAGGCTATGCTTCCAAGCTCCACACACCTCCCACAGAGCAAACAGTCACCTTTAGCTATGCCTTGAGGATTGCACAGTGGCATGCTTTTGCCCAGAGAAGAATCCTGAAGTTCCTTTAGACAGGAGATTCTAGAGTCCTGGGTACCCAGAGCATGGTCTGGAAGGGGGGAGTAGGCCCAGTGGATTCCTCACTCCATGTAGGGCTGGAGGAAGGTCAGAGCAGGTGCCTTTGCCTGGTTTTAAGAGCCTGAATGCCAGTAGAGTACAGTTGTCCTGAATGGCTACTTTCACAATTGTAACTGCAGAATCAAGAGTGAAATGGAAAAAAAAGAGATCAGAACAGCAAGAAAGGATTCTGTCAGAGATCACAAGATCCCTGAGGAACTCTCAGGGATAGATGGGCAAACACTTTGAGAGGGGCTTATTTCAAGCAAATAGACCATTGAAATGTTCAACTCTAAAACTATAATTTGAAAATAAAGGGTACATCCTTTGAAATATGAATTACCTAGGAACAGCCTACACTGTATCATTCTTTGTTTACAATGCACTCCCTAGATGGGAGAAAACAGACTCTGAGGGGCTAAGAGACTCACCCACAGTCACATTTCTATTCCACATCAGAGTGAGCATTCTGATCACACATCCAGTGCTCTTCCGTGTCAAAAATATGCTGAGAAAAGCAGCCAAAGGAGGTCAAAAAAGTTTATGGCAGGTCTATTAATGAGAACTCTGCATAGCATCTTGCTCATGCCTGGACATACGAAAGAATTCTCATTTCATTGATTGTCCTCTACAAGCCTTCCTACTTGGCTGATTTTTGCTGTTGAGTTAATTGGTTTTCTATTTGTTGGTGGTGTTTTTTTTCAGTGTTGGCATATTTCTTAATGCTAACCACAATGGGTTTCTACTATGAGTCAACATCATTATCCCACTTCCCCAGTATGGGATTATTGACCTTATTGAGAAACTCCTGGCCTCATGACTTGGGAACTTTTCTGGCCATTTTTAATGCTTCTTTCTCATACTATGTCATTGGTCTTTACTCTTAGACTTCTACTACATATACATTTTGTACTTTTCCTTAAATTTAAAAAGGAGTCAATGATATGTATAACCTGTTGAGCACCTAAATTGTATTAGATACCTTTATTGTCATAGCAATCCTTTATGATAAAAACCACAAAAATAATCACTAGCCTTTATTGAGCACTTATTGTGCCTGGGCACTATGCTAAGTTCTCTACATTTATTTGGTTATTTGCTATCATAGCTGTGTCAAGGAGCTGTCACTCCTGTTTTAGAGGTGAGGAAGCCAGCAGAGGGTATTACATAAACTACTCAAGGCCAGGAATGGTGAAGCTAGGATTTGAGCCCCATTCTGAATCACTCCCTGTCCTTTTTTATCATGCTACACTCCTCCATATTTTGTAATGTAGTAATTTAGTGTGTGTTCTTTTATTCTGGAAGAAATAAATCATTATTTATAGTTATTATTCTCTGACACATAAAGTGTGGTTGTTCTGGGAATGTTAGAGCTAGGAAGAACATGAGAAGGAACATCCAGTCTGATACTCTCATTTTATGGTCAGGAAAACAGAAGCTTAGAGACATTAAGTGATTTGCTGAAGGTCTTGCAGTCACTTATATATAACCCTATACCCTTGTTCTCTGAACTCTTATTCCAGTTTATTTCCACAAACATTTTTAGGGGCTTATAAGAACCCAGTTTGCCAATTTTGAAAATTTAAATTTATAATGTTCTCTGTATCACCATTTTTAACCTCCTTGTTTCAACAATGAAACCCAACATTCTCTACATGACAATTTTAAAACTTTGAATTATAAGTCCACAACTAAAATTCAGAAACTCAAAAACAAAACTATATACAAATGCAGTATTCCTTTTCAAAACGTAAATGAAAAGTAATTTTGTTATCATCAGAAGACTGATGAAATCCAGAATATTTTTAAATTAACAGTACTTGGGTTTTAAAAGAAAACGTTTATTACTGTTACATTAATAGCCAAACAATTACCCTATGAATAAATTACTGAAGTGAATTATGTTACTTGCTGTACCTATTTCATTTATAAAGCAAGAGACAAAGTGTGGCAAAATGTACTTATCTTCAATGGTATAATGCCCATTCCCCTAACTTTAACAGTAATATACTCAAATAGAACAGCTTATTAACCAGAGATCAGAAGGCTAACGCGTGCGTGAGTGAAACGAAAGTACTAGATTAAAATAGTGATTAACATTCATTAGTAGTTAAATCTTAATTTCCAAGCATGCTGTTATTTCTACCACATCATTATCAGACAATAATTGCTATGTCAAAGAGAACAGTCTGGGGGCAGGAGGTGGGGAAAGGAAATGTTCTATACTTCTTGCCATTCCTGGGGGTGAATATGCTGTAAGAAATTTAATAAGGGACTAAAAGGATTAAGTTAAGAAGAAAAATAGTTCATCAAAAAAAAAGTATATGCCTGGGACCACACACATTTTCAAAACAGTATCTGGTTTATTATTCAGTGTTGCTCAGGCATGATACTAGAATTCTTACATGCCAGGAGCCAGAAAACTCAAAGGTTAAATCAATGGCCAGCTGCTCTATTCAGCTTATTATGTGCCTGGTAATAGGAGTAGTAGGACAGTAGTTTCACTACCTATCCGCTTACCTAATCACTTAACTGCATATCTGTCATTCTACTTGCTTTTACTGTGTGTAATTGCATGAACAGTCCCACATTCCAATATTTATTCAATTTACTTTGGGCATAATCATAAAACAGCAGTTATGCTAAGACTTCTTACATTTTAAAAACTTGGTTGAATCAACTAGGAAATCCTCCAAACAATTTTTTTTCATGAATATACCATATTTTTTCCTTTAGGGAAGCATTGTAATTCTTCTCTCTTAGGAATGTACCAAAACATTTTATTTCTATGGATATGTGTGCCATTTTCTAGAGATATTAATAACCCAAAATAATTGTAAGATGTTTTATTTTATAAGAATAGCACAGTGCCATGACACTGTAGCCAAATACAAAGTTATGTGGCCTGAAGTTTTAGAGAAATTGCTACCCTAACATATCATTTATTTGAATTAACTGTAGGCAGAGAAGAGGATCTCAGTATAGTATGGAGTATGAACTAGAAAAAAAATTAATGCATGGCCTTTTAACTTTCTGGGAAAATATATACATTAGATGATAATTCACAGCCTGGGCATTCCCCTACAGAATCCACAACCTGTTCAGCCATAGCTGTCACCCATCATTAACTTCCCGCAGTAACAGCAGAGGAAATTTCCCTCCTAAGGCCAAGTTCCTCATTGTGTCTTGTGAATCCCATCTCCAACAGCCTTCTGTAGAACTTTGCACTATTGATTATTTCCTCTCCCCCCTCATTGTATCCTCAAATTCACCCCCTTTTACCACTTCTTCCTTTCAACTTTCTCTTTCAACAGCATTTAACTGTTGCACACACACACACACACACACACACACACACACTATTCTCTTATACTACTCTCCTTCACAGCCAAACTTTGAGAAACTTGCTGTCTTGAATTCCTTTCTTCCTTTTAAAAAATGTATTAAAATATTTCAAATATGCATGTACTTCTCAGCCTGCTTCAATCTGAATCCTGCTCTGCTAAACTACTCCTACTGAAGTCACCAATGCCCTTTGTGTTGCTAATACCAACAGCCAATTTTTCTTTTCTTTTGAGACAGAGTCTCACTTTGTTGCCTGGGCTAAAGTGAGTGCCCTGGCTAGAGTGAGTGCCCTGGCATCAGCCTAGCTCACAGCAACCTCAAACTCCTGGGCTTAAGCGATCCTACTGCCTCAGCCTCCCGAGTAGCTGGGACTACAGACATGTGCCACCATGCCCAGCTAAGTTTTTTTCCTATATATATTTTTAGTTGGCCAGATAATTTTCTGTCTATATATTTTTAGTTGGCCAGATAATTTTCTTTCTATCTTTAGTAGAGATGGGGTCTCGCTCTTGCTCAGGCTGGTCTCGAACTCCTGACCTTGAGTGATCCACCCGCCTCGGCCTCCCAGAGTGCTAGGATTACAGGCGTGAGCCACTGCGCCCGGCCCCAACAGCCAGTTTTAATCTGTATCTTGACATTGTTTTAGCATTCAGCATGGGGACCACTCCCACTTCTCAGAGTAGCCTCCTTTCCTGCTTGATTTCACCACCCACTTCCCTGTCTTTTCTCTGTCTTCTCTATTATTTCCTCCCAATCTCCTTTAGCATCTCTTCCTCCTCTACCCCATGTTTAAATGATGGCACTGCTTGGGGAACTGTTTGAACTGCTCCTCTTTTCTCTTTCATAGAACTCACTTCATAGGCAATCTCAACTACTCCTGTGGCTCTTGTATCACTTCTACAGAGATAACTTTCAACATATACACCCAATCCAAACCCAGATGTGGAAATCCAGAACGATATATCCCACTGACAGTTCAACATCTCCACTTAGATATGGCACAGACAACCGAAACTCAACGTGTCTTAAGTCTGAACTCAGTTTCCCACCCGAATCTCCTCCCGGCTGGTGTTTCCTAATGAAAAGCGTATCACATATTCACTATTGCTCTTGCCAGAAGCCAGGGAACAGGGTTGGAACAAAACACAGACAATAGCAAACCATTTGTTCAACATTTATTTAGTGGGTGTATTAGTTTCTAGGGCTACCATAACAAATTATCACAAACTTGGTGTCTTAAAACAACAGGAATTTATTCTCTCATGGTTCTGGAGGCCAGAAGTCTGAAATCAAGGTGTCAGCAGGGCCATGGTCCTTTTGAAGTCTGTAGGGAAGAAATCTTCCTTGCCTCTTGCAGTCCGGGAAGTGGCCCCAGGCCTCCCTTGGCTTGTGGCTGTGTAAATAACTCTTAATGTCTGCCTCTGTCTTCACAGGGTATTCCTCCCTGCATCATTGTGTCCTCTCTGATTCTTGTTAAGGACACCAGTCATTGGATTTAGGGCCCACCCTAAATCTAGGATGATTCTATCTTGAGATCCTTAACTAATTACATCTGCAAAGGCTTTGTTTCCAAATAAGGTCATAATTTGAAGTCCCCAGTTGACACGAATTTTTGGTGGATACTATTCAACTTACTACAGCGGGAGTAGAAAGGAACAAATTTCATAACTGAAAAAAATACAGATAGAAACATATCCACTTCCACTGGCCAAAGCAAGAAAATGTTCTGGGGGAAAAAATGGCAAAACCCTTCTCACAATTTTTGCAGTTTGTTCTCCCCAGTTTTTTGGTTTTTGTTTTCTTTGCTCCAAATTTAATGATATATTTCTTGGTATACAAAAGCATTTTTAAATTCTGAAAATTAAAGAAAACCACACTGCATTCCTAGTAAATAGCACTAGAACTACTTGGTTTCAAGATTTTAAGTGTGTTCTAAGGGCTAATTTTCAGCTGACTTCCCTGAAAATATGTTCAGAGATAGGTCTTCACTAGTGTAGGCGGGCATTTTTGTTTTCCAGTTTCTACCCATGAGCACTATCTATTCAGCAGCAGTGGGCTTTGTGTATAGCTCACTAAGTTAGTTACCCAGTGGGGTTGTAATGCCTTTGAAAGATCAGCATCGTGACAGTGGTCCTGCTGGTCTTCCTGGAACCTTGTCTAAGGCATCTTTAGCATCTCCTCCCTCACACCGCACATCCAATCAAGTGCTTGATTCCACCTTCTATTTATCTCTCCATCCAATTCTCTCACCTCCACTGCCAGAACCCTAGTCTAACCAGCATCTTTGCCTGCTTAAACAACATCCATAGCTTCCTAACTGACCTTCCCAGATAAATCTTTCAAAAAGCAACAGCATAAAGTTTTCCAAATGCAACCTTGATCATTTTACCTGCCTGTTTCATTATTATGTCATTCTCTTAATTTAGAAACCAAACTCTTTAACAAGGCCCTTAAGGGGCCTTTGGAGTCAAGAAGACCATATTCAAGATCCTAGACTGTTGTTTATGAGCTTTATGGCCTTTTGCCAGTCATTGAACTTCCCTAAGCCTCACTTTCCACATTAACAAAACATAAATGAAAGTAATATTCCTAGAATTGGTGTGAAGATCAGAAAACAAAATGGATATAAAAATTTTTTCCAATTTACATAGTACTATATAAATCCTAGTTATAATCATCATAATTATTCTAATAGCATTCTCCAGTTGAAGGCTTTAAACCTCACTTTAAAGTACAACATAAGAACAATGTGAAATTGACAGAGCTATGTCAATGTGTAAGTGCTTGCAGAAAAGTTTAATTTTTTTCCACTTAAATTGATTGTGGAATACTACTCAGCCATAAAAAGGATGAATTAATACCTCTGCAACAATTTGGATGGAACTGGAAACCATTCTCCTAAGCAAAGTATCTAAATAATGGAAAAATAAACACCACATGTACTCACTATTAAATTGGAACTAACCAATGAGCACACACATGCACAGAAGACAGTAAAACTCAGTAGAAATCAAGCGGGGGGGGGGGGGGGGGGTCAGGGGAGGAGGAAGAGGGAATGGGCAAAAACCTACCTAACAAGTACAATGAACACTATTCGAGTGATGGGCACACTTATAGCCATGACTTGAGCATTACAAACACAATCCATGTAACCCAAAACATTTGTACGCTTGTAATATTTTGAAATTTTAAAAAAATGTAAAAAAAAGTATATATAAAAATAAATAAATTGATTGTGGGCTACCTATGTGTTTATTATAATAATTTTTCAAGTATGTGTTTGTGAGCCCCTAGTTGAATCAAGTAACAAATTAACCGAGTCCAGATTAAAGTTTTATTGCATAAATAGAAAATGAAGTGCTTCCCCTGTATAGTTTGGTATGCAACAGGGTGACCCATTCATCTTAGTTTGCCCAGGAGTTTCAGTTTTAGCACTAAAAGTTCCATATCCTGAGGACCCCCTCAGTGTACAACTAATTTGTCTTGATATACAATGGCTCAAGATGTCCACCTGCAAGTGAAGACCTTTCTCACCCTCGTCCAAGGCTCCCATTCCTAGCTGATTGTATATTCAGAGGTTCCTTAATGCTTATGGGAATGTTGGAGTTGGAAAGGGGAAATATTGCCTGGCTTGATCTCTGTCAAGGCCCTGACAATGGGGAGTGATGCTAGTGGCTTAAGAATCTGGCCTTAGAGAATTGTGATACAAGCTGATAGGAAACCCCAGCTTCTGAAGCCACTGCAGGGGCCAAGGTAGCTCCTAGTCTATGGAATTCAGAGTGCAGAATGGGAATTGCTTCCCATCTCCAGTGATGTGTGGGAATATCCTGGTGGATTCCTCCCGCAGGGTGGCCAGGTGTTGTGAGTTACAGCTTTTTCAAGTCTTGGCCACCTCACAGGCATTAGAGAGTGCAAATTAAGATCATATTGTACTTGTCCTGCTGGGCACTGCTTTGCTGCTTACTGGCCATGAGAGGCCTTGCGGATATGGGGTTCTAGGGAATCTCACCAAGGGAGACATGGCCTTAAGAAGGAAAAGTGCTGCCTATGCCCTAAAGGTTGGTCCAGAACACCGCAGAGGCAATGGCTACCACTAGAGCCAGAGCAGAGGCCTGCCACGGAGGTCCCTAGGGGAAGGGCACGTGCCCCCCGCCCCCACTCGTGAGTTTTCATGCCCTGCCTGGCCAGAGCCCAGGGGATGTACAGCTCTGGTACTCAGGCTTCGCACCTCTCACCCCATCTGCTAGGTGCTCATTACCCCCTCTTGGGCCCTGCACCACCATCTTTCCGACTCCTTCCCTCTCCCCAACTTCTTCCCTCTCCTGAGTGGCGTCTCCCCTTTAAAAATTGAGGTTTCTCCCCTTGTATCTGTCATTTTAAGGGACGCCACTTTTCTGATTGGTTGGTGATTTCCTGCCTCCATTCATATTGTGACTTACTGTTAGTTCATCTCCTAAAGAAAAGAAAGCAAGCCTTCAGTTTAATATCTGGCTTTGTGCCCTTCAGGTAGGGCCTAAATTATACCTTAGTATTAAATAAATGATTGATAGAAAAACTGGAACAACAACTACAAGACAAACGTCAAGATGAATCCCAGGTTTTTATAACAGAGAGGCCATTCTGTAGTAATGGTATTTTTGTAATGAAGATGTAGGATTCATCTTCTCCTTCCGGTCAGGAACACCATTGGTTGGGGGCCAATGGCTGACTTCCCTTATGCTAAAATACCCTGTCAGTATTGAGTAGTGTGTAGCAAGGCTTTGGGAGTCACTTATTGTGACAATACTATTCCCTTGTCTTAGTTTCTTACTGTTTTGTTAGAGTTTAGCAGCAATTAATCTGATGCTACATGCGGCTGCTGTTTGCTTGTTTTTTTTAGTCCACAGCTTGAACCATCTATTTGTTTATTTTGGTTCTTTTTAAAAGGCCTTCTTTGTGGTTTTAGGCACTGTAAGTAGATGGAGTGGAACCAGGAGTTAATGTGTAAAGTTTTTCATCTTCAGAGAGTTTCGTTTCAAGCTAACTCTGGGTCACGTGTGCTCCGAGTTCAGTTTTTGTTTGGATAGAAAGCTTCAGCTTGGAGAGAAAGAACAGGAAGTGGGACATTCCAGCCCCCAGGCAGCAGCTTCTGCTTGTCAAGCCTTTCTTGACAATAAGGTCACAGACTTTTAGTAAGGGCGGCTCTAGGAAGTAATTTACAAATTATGCTAAGAGCAACAACAAAAATGGTTTATTATTAAACTAGGAATGATATGAGCAGGCTAGTAGAAACCAGGTTGTAAAATGAGTTTACCTCCAATCCATGATCAGGAGACTATGCCAATTAGAGAGAGAGAGATACTTTAGGTGGGAGGGAAACCAAGGCCAGAAGTGGAATCATACTCCCTATAAATCATCTGCTTGGGCAGAGGACATTGAGGAGAAATAAAAAAAAAGCTGCCAAAATTGTAAAGGTTGGTAACTAGAAGACAGAGCAAAGAGCTGCTCTTAAGGACACAATGAAACACATTCAAGTTTCAACCATGAAGTGAGCTTGAAGGGTAAGAACAACCATCAACCCTAAATTGGTGCTTTCTGAATAAGGAACCAGACAAAGAACACACAAGGCCTGGCTGCAGCTACATACCTACATGCAGTTTAATAACCTAACAAAACATGCATTCAGGTCAGAGCAAATGATTGATCACCTTCCGGTCTTTCCTGAAGTCTGGGGTCAACAATTTCTTGGCATTGTGAAACTGTTTCCTGTTTCCTTCATTCCATCTCTGGGAAGGTCCCAGCATACATTCTACATCATTCCTCCACTGGCAAGGAGACCCTGGATGGGCCTGGATGAACCAGGGATGAGCCCTGACCCCTTTCCTGAACTCAGAAAAGGCCGTGCAGTCACTGGGGAGGAGATGCGAACACCATGTAGCACCATGAGGATGACTTTGTGGTTAACTTCGCCCAGCCCGGTTTCTCAATTATGCTTATAGTCAAATTATAGTGACTGTCAACATCTTCAAAGAGAAAAGCTGGTGGATAATATGCTTTCTAATTCTAAGTATACTTCATCATTCTAATGTTCCACAAAGAATCTGCATGTACCTGAATCATACATTGTAAGCAGGCCAAGAAATCATTCGCAGGGTAAAAATGGAAACTGCCAAGTTCTTTACAAAGCACAGCTGCTTGGGAAATTAATGATCTCCTATTGATGTTCTTTTTTTTTTTTTTTTTTTTTTTTTTAGCAAGAAGGGATAGTCTGTCAAATGAGTTTGTTTATGGATTCAAAATTACCCAGGTCACCCTTTAGTTATGCTCAAGATGGTAGCCTACTCTTAAAGGCACACAATATCCTTCTAGCCGCCCGGCACGTTGCGTTGTTATTAGTAATGCCATTTGTGTTTGAACTAGGAGGAAATCCAATGTTAAATGAAAAGGGTTTCTCCTTTTCATGAATTAGCCTTTCTTTAGCCACACCATCAAAAAAGTGAGGACACTGCTAATTTCCCAAATCTTTTCCAGGCTGGCACCGAATGGATTCAAGTAAATCACTGGATGCCTTTATCTCTGAGTGACTCATGCTACTGAGAGCTAGCTTTGTGGGTTTGAAACCCAGCTAGGCTCTCACTGCCCCCTTTGTCTTTTTGCATAACACAGTTAGGTTTAAGTGAACTCAAAAGTGGTATTTGAACTATACAACTTGTTATTAGCTAGCCCATAAAATTTTATCTGCCTAGTTGATTGGATCTAACTATTATCCTGATATAATATTCCTTGGTAATCTAAAATATAATCTTGACATACTTCCGGCAAGTTATGACTCTACAGTATAACCTCATAATATGGTATGTCCCATAATAAAGAATATCTGTTTTGTTTTTAAAAGTAAGGAAAAGATAAGTTCATTTCTCATCTTCTCTAACTTAATTTTTTAAAGATGATACTACTCAAGAAAGCTCAATTAACCGTATTTTAATTTAGCATTTTAGAAGAGAATCTCATGTACCCAAGATGAACTTAAGAAAATGGCAAAGAAGGGATTTAGCTAGATGTTTTTATTAAAATAAAATGATTAAAATCTAAAATATTTTCTTAAACAAGATAAAATCAGATCCACCCTTACTAGGAAATTAAAAAACAAAATTCACTTTCATGTTAAGGATATCCATCTCCTTTTGTTAGTAAGATTTCAAGGATTTGGAAACTTCATGTTGGAGTTTCTAATTATCAATTATTTGTCTCTTAATTCAAGACTTGCTCCTCTGAGTAAGTTTCTGAAGCAGTAAGTTTCTGGCAGTCTTTGAATTAGTACAGAATTTTCAAATGGTCTTAAAAGTCAGTGTCATCTTTTCTATAAATAATTTGCTGCATGTGTTTGATAAAATCATGTTTCATGAGCATGCAGGCAATGTGAAGTTAGTACTCCTCCAAACCTTTCATTTCATAGATCAATGTCAAGTTCAGCTGAAGAGACATATAGACAAGCACTATCAACTTGCTAAGCTGTCATCCCAAGCACAAGGACTGACTACCCCAAACAGATTATATGACCCATGAGAGCAAAAGCTATTTCTCATCCTTCCTTGTAAATAAAAATGCCTACCACTGTTGTTTATATCTTAAAATAAATAGCAGATATTAACACTTAACTACTGTTAACATTTGTCAAGTTCTTGCATTTGAGACTCTGAGACTCTGAGAGGAATAAATGTGCCCCTTGCTCAATAATTTAAAAAGACAAATTCAATACTTTCAATGTATAGTTTATTAAGGCTAAAAATATCCAAAAGTGCTATAAGATCCACATTTAACAAACTGTATTTTAACAAAAAGAACAAGTACTTTTAGAGTACTTAACCTGAGACAAAACTGACTCACATTTTCATCTCAGTTCAGGTACTTACCAACTGTAGAACCTCAAGCAAATTACTTATACCCGCTGAGCCTTGGTTTCTACATATTAAAAATGGAATATTATTTCAGAATCTTATTGTGTAAATTAAGTGAGAGAACATATATAAAGCAAATACTGCATGTTTGGTACATAGTAGGTAGTCAGGTAGCGAGTAGAACTCTTTCTGTAGAACACAAGTATTGTTGTCAATGAGAATTTGCATATACACTGGTTGATATTTTTCAAATGTATCTTTCTAAAATAGAAATAAATTATTTCTGGTAATATCATGATTCAGATAGGTGGGCTAAGGAAAAGACATTAGGATTGACATTCTAACATTCAGAGATCTTCAGGAACCAGAAGATGGTGTTCATGAAACCTCCATGTGTTTCCTGTGCTGCTATTACCACTTAGGACTATGAAATAAGGAATTCACTTAGTGTCTTGCTTCTCTTACGTTCCAACTTCTTTGCATCAGCTGGATTTTACTGATCTAAGTCAACCATGTGGCATCCAGGGCAGCATAAGATTGAACAGACGCAGTAATGAGAAAAAAAGATAACGTGAGATGACAACACTTTAGTTACTGAGGTTCTGCACAACAGGATGTTCTTTCCACACCACCTCTTCCTCTCATTCACTGGGGATGACAAGTTACAGTGCCTGGTGCTTGGCAACTTATCGTTCCAGAAGGAACTTGGCAGGTCAGTGAGTTAGTAGAAGTGTGTGTTGAAGTTTCTTTCCTTTTTTTTAACAGGTATTTCCAGGGTGTTGGCAGAGAACATACAACTTTTTATAAAAATATAACTTAAAGCCTTTGAAGGGCCTAGCTATCTGAGAAGGAAGAGTTAAAACTTACATGATCTATTATTATAAAGTTTCTTTAAAAGAGTTGTAGTTGTTAAGCATCTTAGCTATATAGCACTTGGAAAGAGACCCTAAAGAACTCAAAGATCTAGCAATCATAAACCAACAGATACTGGTACCCGAGAGTCTTGGGTGAGGCACATTCAACCATTGTACAGTCAAACAACATTTGCTGAGTGGTTATTACGTGCAAGGTACTATGGAAGCCACATGGAATACATTAATATAAAACAGTCTGACTTTTGAATCTATAGTTTAGTGGTGAAAACAATTTAAAAATTTATAATTTTTTAATGCTGTAAAGCACTGTAACATTTGTGAACATAGTGTTATAGTATCACAAAGGAAGGGTGCTCTTATTTGGAAGGTTTTGGAGAGGAATTTTTGGCAGGCATAACACCAGAACTAAGCCTTAAAGGATGAGTTAGCCACTGGCAAATTAGGGAGGAAAGGCCATTCCAAGAATATAAGGCCACATGACAAAGAGCCTTACAGGTGAGAAACAACATGTGCAGAGAATAATAAGCAAGTTGATATGAAAGCTTAGAGTACAGCAGAGAGTGGTGAGAAAGAACAATGGGATGCAGTTTGTGGAGAATCATATCAAGCATCTAAAATGCTATCCTATAATGTCCATAGGATAGTATAGGTGATGAAGAGCTGTTGAAGACATTTAAGCACAGGATCAAAATAGTTCAAATTTGTATTTTTGTTAGATCTTTCAGATAGTATTGTGTAGGATAGATTTGAGAGGAAAGACTAGAGGGAGAAAAAACAGTTAGAAAATTCCAAGAGAGAGATAACAAGACCAGAACTAAGGTTGTGGTAGTAGGAAAAGAGAAAAATGATTCATTAAGATGGATTTGGAGACAAATCTAACAAGTCTAGACAACTGATAGGGTAAGGGATGCAAAATGAACTTATGAATTTCTGATTTTGATAACTGGGAGTTTGGTGACGTCAATAAAGAAAAGAGAATACAGTAGTCCTGCCTTATCTGCAATTTCGCTTTTCTTGGTTTCAGGTACCTGCAGTAACCATGGTCCAAAAATGTTAAATGGAAAATTCCAGAAATAAACAATTCATAAGTTTTAAATTTCATGCCATTCTAAGTAGCTTGATAAAATTTCACATCATCCCATCCCACTGCATCCCAGCCAGGACATGAATCATCCCTTTGTCCAGTGCATCCGTGCTGTAGATGATAGTAGCCGTCTTGGTTATCAGACTGACTGACTGCATCAGTATTGCAATGCCTGGGTTCAAGTCACATTTCTTTTATTTAATAATGGCCCCCAAAGCTCAAGACTAGTAACACTGGCAATGTGGATATGCCAAAGAGAGGCCATAAAGTGCTTTCTTTTAGTGAAAAGGTAAAAGTCCTTTTGCTTTTGCTATTGATGATAATATGGATGACTAAAATCTGAAAGCTTTTTGAAATTTTATTTTAAACCATAATTCCTTCCCCACCAAACCTTTCATCTATATGCCTAGCAACCTTCAATTTGGACTGATGGTGCTTTTCCTGACAGTTTCAGCCAAACATATCTGCTGGCACCAGTCATAAGCTGTGAACATAAGCAACATAATGGAGAAGGAAATAGGAGGGCGAAGATGAGGCCCTGAAAAATTCAGATTGAATAATTACTTTCTGATGGGGTCCAGGTTGGCTGGGCAGACTTTGAGTAAAGCCAAGTTGGCTGTGTTCCTTTGAAATGTCTCCAAACTGCAATATCAAATGCTAAACAAGGCAGAACCCTAAAAATTTATATTTTATGAAGTATGGGCTTGGTCTGGTTTAAGGGGTATTATTTCCCAAAGAGAGGTCATGGTATCTGTAATTGGTGGCATAAAAGCAATTACTTAATTCTCTTATTTCCCAGCAGAAGGTGACACCTAACAATTACTGTTTGGCTGCATACCTTTCAGTGTCATCCTCCCGTGTGAACACCCAAGGGTGGCGAAATCAAGTGTTCTGACAACACTCCTGGGCGTATTGTACTGACTTTGGCTGGCCCAGTAGCTCTGCCCAGTTTCAGGTGGCTCACTCCTCTGGATTCTTACTGTGAGGGTAACACCAGGACAACATCAACTCAGAAAGTGAAATTTATTTTTGCTGCATATCTGTTACTTCTGGTTATTTCAGAAGTTTTTCATGATTATTTGAAAGTAAACCCTAAGAATTTCTTGCATTTGGGACAGGAGTCTTGAAGTAAAAAACAAACACACAAACAAAAAAAACTTTATTGAATAAGCTTTTAAGCTTTTATAAGCTCCCTCAAATTCTTTCAGGGAAAAGAATCCATAAACTTTTAAAAACCCAATAATGTTCAGATGGGGATGCAGAAGTTAATTTATGACAAGTTAAGTGACAAATCAGATTGCAATTAGCAAACTGAAGAGAATACATATGGCTGGAGATGTTATATCTTCTTGGTGGTTTCTAGAAACAAGAGGTAGTGCTTAAATCTCTCCTTTGTCTTTGAAAGATAGATCTACCGATTAACAATCCCAGACAGATTGTTGAAGATGAATTTAGACTGAGTGAAGAACCATGCTAAATGCATACCTATGAGCATTAATACATTAACAGCTAAACTCTGTGTATGCCCCTCATCTCTCCAAACTTCTATCCAGTTGTGATCTGAAATTTCACCCTGTGTCCCAGTCTCCTTCCTCCACCAGAATGCTGCTCAACTACTATTCAAACACCCCAATAGAACTTGAAATTAGCCCTGATGTCTAGGAAATTGTGAATTCTGTATAAATGAGTAAGATCTCTTTACTCAGAATCCTTAAGTGAACTGAGAAAAACCTTGAGGTTAATGTGCAGAGAAACATATGAGTTGCTTCCTGAACTCTGGGAAATATAGCTAAGATGAGTCTGATGATACATCTCTCTTGGGTCTCTAAGCTGCCAGTTCCATAGCTGACAATGGCAGCTGAGGGCCAAAATAGCTCTAAGAATTATCGGACACTGGTAAAAGCTCATTCTCTGAGATTTAGCAACTTTGCTGTTTCCAAGTTCTGGCAGGATGCTGTAGCTTCTCATGTTTAGTCTTGGAGCTACTTTGTTAAACACCACAGTAAATAAAATACTAGTTTCACAATAAGGCCACAGTCATTTCTGTTCATAGCCCAGAAAAAATTAATCAATACATGCTAGCTAAGAAGAGATAATTAGGTACAAAAACTGTAGTTGTTTATTGAAAAAATAAGAAGCAGGAGCACTGGATCCTCAGACCGCACCTCCTTTCTACAAAGCTATAAAATATGTCCAGATAACAAAAGATTCAAATCTAAAATTTGTAACACTTAAGCTTAAATTTTAAATATGATCTAGAATATTAAAAAACAATCTTTTCCAGCACTAAGATGGACAGTTTTTGGAAATTAGAGGACTTTTTTTTCCCTGTGTTTCCAGAGCCTAATTATACAATGATTGGAACATAATATGTGCTAAATTAAAACATTTTAAAATTTCAAAACTGAAGTTGAATTGTTCTTGCCTAAAATCAGAGAGAACTAGAAAGCAAAAAACCATTATTCTGAGAAGTTTTCTTCCTGATAGTCCTTTCTTAGGGATAGAGGGTGAAAAAATATCTCTGATTGACTACCTGGAAAAGAAAACTTTATATTAAAAAAAAATCTAAGTTGGCATTTCTAACATTTATTAAGGGCCTATAGTATACTAAATGCATTGCCTATACCAATGTACCAGTGCCTACAGCCTACACATTAAAGAATTAATAGGCCATGTAACACACATACACACAGACACAACTAGCTACAACATGTTATAGACTTGCCAAATCATCCTAATCAATTATCTGGCTCCACTCTAATGAATACCCCTGTTCCTTCTTTTCCAAGCTACTAGCACAAACTTAATTCCCACATGAGTTCAGGCACACCTCTCCCTACCCACAAAGTCCTCAAATCCAAATCATGAATAAAATGCCTCTGATCAAAAGACTGGGCTAGTATAGGAGAGACTATGTAATTGGCTGAATATAGTTTTTTTTTTTTAAAGCACTCAAAGCAAATTGAATAACACATAACAGAAAGAAAAACCTGATCTTTGTTCACACTATTGTTTCCAAAAATGTGAAATTTCACTATGGTGCCAAACCATACAATGACTAAACAGAGAAGCCAATAAAACATGACAGATCCTGTGGGATTAGGTAACAATGAAAGCCTGAAGGCCTTGTTAGGTATGTGCCTAAAGGCCTGTTGCCATCAACCGCCTGTGCTTATTAAAGACCAACACAGACACTCACAACATTGAAGGAGGTCTTTTTTTTTTTCTTTAAAGGACTTCTTTATTATTTGAAAAATACTACCATATTATTCCACATTGAAAAGTGGAAGGAGTTGCAAGAATGAAAACCAAGACCTTCAGTGGCTCTCCTCAACACTCCAATTATTTAACATTTGTATAAAGCCATTTTTAATACAAGAAAGCCTGTGGATACCTTAAAGAAACAGGATGCCTGCAACAATCTTGTAATTGTCCATTTACAACTGGAAGATGTACACAAAAACTTCACTATATCTGTGTGAACTAAAATAAAATATTAAGTCCCCTTAGCTAACTGAATAGATTCCCCTCTTGGCCAAGGGGACCCCAGAAATATCCTAAAGCTGAGTTGCTGGCCATGAGAAGGGAGGTCAGACATGCCTCATCATGCCGCCCTCCCTTCTTGGAGATATCATATCCTTTGTAACTCATTAACAGACCTAAGGCTATAGGAGACAAAGCTTAAACCGTACCTGCAGGCCATCAGTTTACTCAACAGATCACTTGAGTTTCAGGTCCAGTGGCAGACATGTCTCTGATTAGTAGACATCCTTATCTTAAAACAGTCCAAGCCTTTAGACAAAGCTATATTTCTTTAACCAATTACAAATCAAAGAATCTTTAAACCCACCTATAACCTATAACCCTTCCCCCATTTGAGATGTCCCACCTTTTTGGACCAAACCAGTGTATGCCCTTCATGTATTGACTTAGGGTCTTACCTGTAGTCCCTGTCTCTATGAATGTATAAAATTAAACCGTAACCTGGCTACCATGGGCACATTTTCTCAGGACCTCTTGAGGCCATGTGCTCTAGGCCAGTCACACACATTTGGCTCAGAATAAAACTCTTTAAACTATTTTCCAGAGTTTGGGTCTTTTCCCATTAACATCTGAAAGACAACCCAGTGGTTTCAGAAACATAGATATTTTTACATTGCTGCTTAGAAACCACTGATAGAAGGGAAGCTTTAGACTGTGGATAATAACATTTTGGTTTTTGCCTTCTCATAAAATTATTTAGGGTTATTAGTCCTTAATTATCACATCCCCTAAATAGAGATGTTTATATCCTCTCCCTCTGCTACACAACTTTGAGATTAGAGAACCAAGCACAAAGGTGTCATGATCTCTCTTTCACAGACATAAAACCTGTGGCCCATTTCTAAAAGGCTTTACCTCTTCCTCCCTCCAGGTGGGCCAGTCTTCCTTGGAAACATCAGGAAAGGAATTAGTTGAATACTAAAGGCAACATATTAATAGAAGCAGCTCCATCCCTGCCTCTCCCGCTGAGCTGACTCATTCTCCAGGGGTAGTATAGTGGGTTCCTCTGGATGTTTAATGTCACATGCAGATTGCTCCCTTAAGTAGCAGATCCAATCTCTTAGACAACATGAATGTATAAATAGTATAATTATGACATTCTTTGTGTCAAACCAGAAGTGTAGCAAAGTATTAGACACAAAGTCTGATACCATTAGCTGTTATGGTAGAGACTTGTAACTTGTGCAAAAGAATTCTCAACACAAAGATTAGGATAGAAAGAAGTAAAACTTTATTTTACTGTCCCCTAGAGGTGGGGGAAAGCGCTCACCACAAGAAAGAAAGAAGAAGTGCTGGCAAGGAGGATAAGGGATTTGGGGCTTTTATGGGGACAAAGAGAAAGAAAAAAAGTGATTGCTGCTAGCTGATAGCAAAAAAGCAGCTGTGAAATGGCTACATCTGTTTTTCCTTTTTTTTTTCTCTCCCTTCTCTGTGAGGCTGGCTTATCAGTGTCCTTGGAATCTGATCTGGTGAGAACTGGGGCTGGGGAGTTTGCACCCCTGCTGTCTGCTCAGGGCTCTCAAGGCTATTAAAAAACAAACTTTTAGAAACAACAAGTTAGGGCACAGGTGTTCAATCTTACAACGGGCTGTTGTGTGTTGTGATCTTTCTCTTCAAAGGGGCAATTATGTGCTGTAAGTTTACTCTTCTTTTTTCTTTCTGTTTATTTTTCTCTCTGTTAATATTTCTCTGCTACATAGTTTATTAGCAAGGCTACCCTATCCTTAGCTATGATTGGGAGAATAAAATTAACCCTGATTTTTAAGTATTAATATAATTTCCTGGTAAATCCAAACTCTTTTGGGGGAGAGAAGGGAGAAAGTTGAGTTTGAGGAGAAAGCTAACAAAGTTCTCACCCTGTGATATCCTTTAGAAAGAGAAAATTTTCTTGAATCATCACACTCAAATGCATAGATCTGGCTGGATTCAAATCTTGACATCCCCCTTGCCATGCCTTTATCAGCTCTATGGCTCTTGTTCTTGCCTCAATTTCCTCATCTTTAAGGTAGGATAACAATAACGGCACCCAACCTCAGAGCTGTTGCTGTGAGAAATGAGAGAATTAAACACCAGGTACGTTAACTATTAGCAGTACTAAAGGTAGAAATGAAGGTACCTTTGGTTTATGTTTATGATGGCCTGTTAGTAATTGCAGATCTGTTGCTTAGAAGCACATATTTATAAGTTCATACGGAGTAAGGCTGGGGGAGAACTACAAAGGAAACTTTTAAAGAATGACAAAGTAAGCTTCTTTCATCTTTCCTCAATTATTGTTGTATGTGAATCAAAGTCTTAAAGAAACTTCCTTCATATCATAAATTGGGTTTTGGATATGGAGCTTCTAACTGGAGGGTGACGGCTGATAAAAGGGCTTGGGGGATGTCATTTATTAAAGAAGAGCTTTAAAAAATGATGGGCAGCTCTTAGGAATAGGGGGGCTGCTGAAAATATGTATAGAAATGGGCATATGATAATTTTATTTCTATGTTTTTAATGCAGAGAAAATTGCATGCCCTGTACTACTTTGCAAACATTGGTTTGGCAACTAGGGGTTTGGAAGGGAGGGGAGAAAGTTCAGTGTGTACCAAGTGTGGCTGATCAAAAGCAAGGCCTTGACGTTGTAAGGAAAAGAATGGCAGCATTATCCCCTCGAGCCAGTGGGACAAAGCAAGCCAAGCCCCTTGAACGCTATTAAAGACGAGAGGCAAACTCCTTTCAACACTGACTTCTGTTGCTTCCCAGGACAAGCCGCCTGGCTTTCTGATTAGTTTGCTCTGGGCCACACAGAAAAGGGACTGAGGACAGAGGGCTCTGCCTGGGAACACGCACAAAGCCAGGTCCCACGTGCCTGTGTGTCACATGAGGCGGCGGTGGTCCCAGGCGACAGAGCAACGCGTGCGTGCGTGCATGGAGTCTCCTGGGAATGCCAAGGCTGGGGCGGGCGGCGGTTCCAGTCTCTGCGTGGGAGGGAGAGGCTCCGGACAGGCCTCTTTGAAACCTCTATCTTTCTTAGTTGTTTACTTGGCTCCAAGTTGCTGTGAAAAGGGGTCACCCTTGTCTGGGGCTGCAATGAAAAGCGGGCGGGTTCTGGGGAGCCGAGATGCTGCCTCCGTGCAGGAGGCCGGGTGTGCTGGCGGCGAGAGGCGCAGTTCCCCCCGCAAGGGACAGAAGAGCCTTCTCTGAGCTCACGTGCAGGGACAGGGCAGGTGCCGCCGTGGCAGATGGTGTTTTGACGCAGTGTAGGAAATCAGATAGGAAGTCTGGCGTTCAGAAGTGGCAGCAAACCGTTCGTCGAAATATTCTAGAAGTCAAGGTCTGGGTGGGATTTTCATCTAGCACACATTAATTGGAAATGAATTAACAGTAATTAACAGGAAATGTTTCTGAAAGGGTTATAATAATATTGCCCGTGGAAAGTATGATAAAAGCCAAGTACATAGAAAGTAAGGGTTGCCTTTAATTTAATCATCAACACTAAAGGCCACAGTGAAGGTGATTTCATAGACTATGTTCCTTTTCAAGTGCTTTATTGACTGTGAACAATAAAAGGCTTATGTAGATGAGAATCATGCCACTTCTCTAGATCTGTGCACGCTCACAAGTGTGGGTTTAGAAGCACAGCCACTTGACAGTTGAAGCCCCACCTCCCTCGTGTTCATTGATCTCTAGATTATAATAAGATACAGTCAAGCATCAGGGTGGAGGGAGGGAGGAGTAATTTACATGGCCATTAAAGCCACTCCCACTTCTGAGATTTCTGGAGGCCAAGGATTAATCTGTACCTTTCCTAAGGATTTTTTTTTTTTTTTGTCATTTTAAATCTTACTTTTCCTTTTGCTTCTTTGTACGTCCTTTTCACTGGCTTCAATACCCTAGCACTTCACAGCTAAGGTGAGAGGACAGTACAGTACCACCAGGTTAAAGGTGTGCTTGCCTGGAAGCACTTCTAACCCACTTCACGATTGTCCTCTAGAGGGCAGTACTGAAGCCAGAACCCCTGTGGGGTCCTCAGCACTACCGTTCATCAGCCAGCCGGCTTGGAGTAAAACAATCTTAGCGAGCACACACACGCAAAATAGGGAGAGGGGGTACAGTCGCCCCACCTAAACGTAGGCAAACAGGATGTTTAGTTGTAGCTTTTTCTTTCTTTCTTGATCATTTGCATAATTGCAGTACTCTTGATTCGCTTTGCGAGTGGGGATTTGGTTCCTAGCCCTGCATATTGCTTCTATAAAAATCTGGAAGTCAAGAAGTAAAGTATGTTGCTGCAATTAGCCAAAACTCCAACCAGAATTCACTGTTGGACTAAAAGAGGACTTTCTTAAGAAAAATAAAAAATCGCTGCCTATCACTTTTTTTCTGAGCCCTAAAACAAGCTTGCTGTACTGTCCCCCTGCTAGCTGAGAGACAGCTGAAGGCTTAACATTCTCATTCAAGGTCATTGCCTATGTTGTGCTCTTGGGGTAGTTGTAAAATAGGACTGCGGTGGGGGAGGTGGTGAAAGATGAGGAGAATAAAGGTTCGTTACTGTTACCCATTCTGCCCCTGCCCACCAGCTGGAGGTCAGGAGAGTGCAGAGAAGCAAAGCTCACCTCCACCAGGGAAAGGACAGAGGTGGTAGAGAGAGGTTCCTCGTAACAGAGAAGTGTATATGTTGGCTGAGGAACACACACTCTGTTGTATGGTAGTGATTGCTCACTTTATTTATATGGTAACTCATTTATGCTGCTGTTCTTTGTTCTTTAGTGAAGATAGATGATCCGGCAGAGAAAATCTTTGTTTTTTATGAGCTCATCAGCTCCTGCAGTCTGTGCCACACCTGTAATTATAATTATGGGCCACTGCTTGGGATGCTGTAATCCTTTCTAGTGAAACTAATTATGAGTTCACAAACTGAGTTACTTAGCAAAGACAGAATGCCTGAGTTGATAGAATCAGCTTCATTAGTCTCTTTCATTGGTTATTCTGTTTGCAGTTAACCTCCTATTAAAATGTAGATGGTTAATATTTTTCAGTAACATGGAGGCATTCTCACATTTTCAAGAGAACTGTGACATAAAAAACTAACTGGGACACTCTGGGCAAACATAATGAGTTGAGCCTTTCTGAAAAAGACAGCTGATAGCAAGAGATCAAAGAATTGCTGAGGTCACACCTCTGGGAAGAAGGAAAGAGAATCCATGTAGAATCCCTGGAAGTAAACTCCTAAGAGATGGTCTTGGTAAATTATTACATGTTGACTGTTTATTTTAACCACATCTTTCTTTTGAGATGGGCATACGTTTCAACACCAACAGACTCCGTGCTGCTAAAATAATTCAGCAGTATGAATATTCCACCATTAAGAAGGAGCAGCCTGATGGTTTTACAAATTCACTGTCCTTTAGATGAAAAACTTTAACACAGAACTTTTTTGTTTCAATTATACTGAGACTTAGAGACATGTAGGCCTTGTTCTAAAGTAACAGAGTTCCTTTTTTTTTCTGAAGAGGCATTGTTTCCCTTTGATAGAATGTTCTTTCTTAGATAGTTGATAAGAAAAGGAATTTGTGATTACTGGGTTTGTATGTAGTTTGCAGTTATAACCTCTTTTTTTTTCCCCCAGCCTCAAAATAGGAGGAGTGGGCTTTTTAAATCCACTTAAAGCAGATAAGACTCCACCCCCAACAAGGTTTCATTTCTAAAATCTGAGCCCAAATATTACAGCCTTCAATTGGTCTATTATATTTCAGTTAGACAAAGGATTTAGTCAACTGCAGTGGCATTTTAGCCTTTTAATCCTGTTGCAGATTACTAGATGTACCATGGGATTTTTCTCTGGCATACCAAATAAAATTCATCTGGGAAAATAGAAGAAACAAAAGTGAAACAAATGAGAATGATCTAGGACAACAATAATTAATTCCATTTATCAATACATATATTCATTTTATGAAAAAGTCTTTTAGATAGAATCAGTGTGTTTCAAAAAATATACATACATGAAAGCAAAATTGCTGTTTAAGCAAAGCTTGCAGGTCCCTAAAGAAGAATCCCAGAATTTTATAATTAGCAATCAACATCACTTCAAACTGCGGTTCTCAGAGTGTAGTCCTAGACAAGCAGCATTAGCATCACCTGGGAGCTTGATAGAAATGCACAGTCTTGGGCCACACTTGCGACTTCCTGACTCAGACACTCTGAGGCTGGAGCTTTGCAATCTGTGTTTTCACAAGCCCCTAAGCTGATTTTGGTGCCCACTCAAGTTTGAGAATCACTGGCTTAGATCAGTACCACACCCTCCTATCTAACCTACTTGCCTCCAGGTTTGCACGTACAAATTATTCCCCACACTGTCTCCAGAATGCCTTTTACATACTGATTTAATTATGCCATCACCCCTTTTAAACTCTTTCGAAGTTCCCCATTGTTGTTGGGTCAGAATATTCATGGTGTCCCAGGCTCGTCACCCACTGGTCCCTGATTAGCTCTGCAGTACCATCTCTCCCCCACCCCATCACTACCCTTTCTCACCTGCAGCCTACATGCACACACAGGTGTGAACACTTAGAACTCGCAGCCCCACGAAGCTCCAGTCATTCTGAGCTCCTTGAAGTTTTGCAGATAACACCACAGTCTCCCTCTCATCCTTAGGCTCTGTAATGTTCCCTCCCCCAGAAATGCCCTGTCCCCTTCCTTCCCACCCACTCCTTCTCACCGCTCTTGATCTGCATCACTTGTTTTCCTCCTTCCAGGACTTGTGTCCGTTGTCACTCATCTGCTTCAGGAAGCTGTACCTGTTCGCCTCCACGCACACCTGGGCCAGGATCCTTTTCTAGGTGTTGCCACAGAACACTCTGTATACTTCCATCGTTGTACTCACCACTCAGAATCACAATTACTTACTTGTCTGTTTTTCCCTTACTAAACTATACGTTTCTAGATGGGAGTAACTAGGTGGGTCTCACAGTCTTGATACCCCAGCATCTAGCATAGGCCTTGGTTTATGATAAGCAATTAATAAGTCCATGTGGAAGAAATGAATGAACCGGTCCCTTGGGACTACAATCACAGATGAACAGAATTGGGTCCTGACAAATCTACTTTGTGGGGATTAACACCTGATCCTCTATTGCTCAACCCCGTGTTCTTGCATTAAAATCATACTGTGTTTCAGATCTAAGGAAAAATTCACCCAACCTGTTTTGTGTGTCAGCTGTTCTGCTCTAGACAGAAAATTTGAACTAGGTAGCCCCTTGGGTTCAATTTATAACAATTTTCTCAACCTGATTCTGATTTTGTGATGAGCTATCCTAGGAAAGGTGACAACCCTGTACCAGGACAGAGTGACATACTGCTTTGTATATATCTCCCACCTCCTCTAGTATATGTGACCCATATAATGGCTGCATAGTACAGGATTCCTCAGATCTGGGCTAGATTCCAGTGCTCTGTGGGCCCGAAGGATCTAATGAGGTGGCCAAACCAGGCTCCTGAAGTGAAAACATCACCTCAGATAGTGGGTGAGAATGTGGACTCTGGTCTCAGACTCATGGTTCAGATCTTGCCCCTAGCCCATGCTAACTGTGACATGTAAGCCTTAGTTCCTTCATCTACAAAATATGGAACAAAGTGTTTCTCAATTCGTGGCACTGATATGAGGGCTAAAGAAAGATGATCTATCAAAAGCACTTAACACAATGGTACATGAAAGGTGCTTGATAAACATGAACAAAAATAAAGCCTTATAAGATACTAAGTAATTTAGCAACCAGTTTCAGCAGGGGCAGGCATACACAAAAGTCAAAATACACGTTAATATCATCCCATCCCATTGAAGTACACACATTGAATTCAAGGGAGTACTGTTACCAGCATGGCTTTAAAACACCCACGAGACTTTTTAGTGTACAACTGCTATGCACAGATTCCAGGGTGAGAGAACATGGCAGACATTTCCAGTTAAGATCCAAACGCTTCCTGTTTATTTAATTTGTGGTCAGCTCTTAATATTACTCTGCACCCTTTGGAATGATGCAAGCATTAAGCTTCCTTTGAATTCAATGGGAGTACTATGCCCAGCCAGACTTCATGAAGCAGAGTGAGAAAAGAGACAGTCCTACAATGAAGAATGGAGTTGAATTTTCAATTGTCCTTAGATTATTACATTAGGCATGTTATTAATATAAAAAGGAAGGGCTTCAATGAACTTGGCCTATAAGTATGGAGCTCAATGGGCTCTTTTATAAAGAGGCCTTTGGTAAAAATGACATTCGCTTTTTTTATTCTTCAGTGACTTCTAAAAGATAGCTTGTACTCTGCTCAGAAAGGGTCAGGAAATCCACTGGCTTTCATAAAATGCTAATATGTCAATGGAGACATGATCACTGAGTGATTAAAAAGAATCCAAACTTCTTTCAAATAATGAACAGATGGCCAATTTGATTACAAAATTGTCAGACATTTGTTGACTGTATCTTCATTCTTAATGCTATTGTAGGGCTTCGCTGGAAATCAGTCAAATACATACTCTTTATTAAGTTTACAGTTTAAGATACAAAATTTTGGTTCCAACAGTGACAAGCTGAGAGATGTTACTTCACCTAAGCCTCCTGATCTATAGAATGGAAGTCTGAGAAGTTGTACATCTTACTTGGGGTCTGTGAATTAAATGAGATCATCTCTGTGAAGAGGGAAGCATAGTGCCTGGCTCACAGGGCGTAGTAAACACTAGCTATTGTAATCCAAAGCCAGTATCCCAAATCTATCATTGGAGGATGTTCTGTGGGAGAATCTGATTGTTCCCATCCCATCGTGTGGCCCTCAGATAGTGGAGAAAATGTGAATACACACGTATACATATCCTCGCCCATCCTTATGAAAACTCCAGCGGAAGATCAGAGCAAGAGGCTGCCATGATGGGTAGCTGGCTGTGGTTCTCTTCATCCAGAAAGTTCCTTGACATTCTAGAGACAAATACATCTGAACTCAGCTGAGATGGAGCAACAATTAATACTCTGTGAGACACACTCTACCCTTGAGAGAAGAATGACTGAAAATGTTTGTGGTTTTTTTCTTCCATCGTTCATGGCCCTTAAGGACACAACGTGGTCCTGCATCTCCTCATTTTCCTTACTTTTGACTTTCTGCCCCTTTCTTCTCTGCTGGCCACACTGTCTGTATACCTGTGTTCTTGCTCCTCTCCCACCCAGCTTTCCAAGTCACTCCTTCCTCTCTCCTTTTTATGTTTTGGCTCCTATTTCCTTCCCATTTTACTATCAGCACCCCCTTCTAGGTGAGGATGCCTTTAAAAAATCTTTAAAGAAAACTGGGTTAATATGAAACTGTCACTGGTGCAGTGGTCTGAGTTGATGCAGAGCAAGAGAGGAGCCGAAGAGGGGATAACTCAGCTCCTGGTGGAGTAGGAGCTTTCAGAAACACTGTATAGAGCAAAAATAGCAACTTCAAGGGGATATTATGTAAGTCTCTGAAATAATAAGCAACAACAACAGATTGAAAATAGACTTGTTCATTTGAAAATGGACTCGTTCATTCTATCCTGGGATTTGAGAATTAATGAGTCTTCCTTGGTGCCTGAAGGGGATAGTCTTAATAAAACTAGAAGAGGCATAACATTGTAAACTTACGCAACAAATTCCCCTGCAGGGTTTTACAGACTGGAAATGAAAATCATTTGTGAAGGAATTGGATATGCTACGACTCATGGATCATATTAAGTTAACCTTCTTTGACCAATGTCCATTCTATTCTCAGGGTCAAGTTATAAATTCCTTGAGAACTGTGGTTTCAACGGTGGGAATATAAAGGCCCTGAATTTTTCATTTCATGCATCTCTCTGAAAATTTAAACATTGTGAGTCCAGAGTTACATAGAATGAAAATGTAACTTCTGATAGCATAGTGGAAGGATGGAGAATAAATGCTGAGTATGGAATCTTAGTTTTTGTCATCGCTACTCTGTAAAGGGCATTCAACCTGTCTCATCATGTTTCACTTTCTACCTCTGGAAGTCATGACAGATGTGTCGTTCGGCCACATTCTCTCAAGAAAAGTCGTCATTCTGTAATAGAGAGATGACTACAAAATGACAGTGTATACCAACATAACAAACCCCAAGCATAAACCCTGATCTGCCAGGAATAAGTGACAGCAGTTTTATGGTTGACATGCCCACAGGTAACTATAGCTTCACATATGGTCTGTGGTGAATTATTTCTCTTATATACACATACATGCAGACACCCCAGACCAGAGGAGGATTGCAAAATGCCTTATATTTATTTATTTGTTTCTTTGTTTATTTATATATTTTTTAAACAGACAGGGTCTTGCTCTGTCACCCAGGCTGGAGTGCAATGGTGCAATCATAGCTCACTGCAACCTTGAACTCCTGTGCTCAAGCGATCCTTATGCCTCAGCCTCCTGAGTAGCTAGGACTACAGGTGCACACTGCCACACCTCGCTAATTTTTTGTAGAGATGGGGTCTTGGTATATTGTCCAGACTGGTCCCAAACTCCTGACCTTGTGCTTTTTAATAATACCTTTTAAAATCAGCACTTCTTATGTATAGGCTTAAAGAAAAATATGTGGATCAGCATTTGGGAAGTTAGGTGAAGCCGTGATCTTTTGCTTCTATTTCCCTTCCCATACCCACTTAAACCAGACAATTATGTTCATGGATACACAGAAAGGCCGAGTTAGGTCCAGATTACTAAAATTGGCTGCTATTTTAAATGACATGTGTATGAGACTTCAGAAATTTCCAAGTTTGACATGGGTTTTTTTCAACCATAAATGTCTTATTTGGCTTTCTGGTTTTTCTCCCCAGAATGAATTTACTATAGTTTTGGGGCATTTTAGCAGGGGAGATGAAGGGAGTTAATTTTTAAGTGCAGAACAAACAGATCATCAGAAATGTTGAAAACTCTTTTGCAGAGGATAAAATGGCCATGGTAAGGACCTTTAAGCTTTATTGGATGTGCTTTCTTTTTCTCTTATAGGTATTTAATGGAGACTACTATAAAATTCCTTTGTATAAAGATTCCAAGAAAATTGCAGAATGTAACAGAAAAAAAACCAAGACTTATGACTTGTGCCCAGAAAAAAGAATTGTCCCTCCCTTTCAGGAAAAAACAGCCCCTTCAAATGACACATGAGCCATGCCATGGTCAACAGATTAGGGCTATTATCTAGCAAGATAATAGCTCTGTGTGGCAACACCCCATTGCTGCTTCCACACAGTTCCTGCCTGGGAGGCCTGTACAACAGTGTAAATCCACCCAGAAACATGTTAAGGCTTCGGAGAGTTCAGCCAACTGGGTTAAGAGGCTTTTAAATTAAACTCAGCATTTGAACTCAGGATCATTGCGTACAGCACACCTCTGCCTACAGCTTTCAAATTTGATCAATATTTTTGAGTAAAAGAAGAGAGATAGGGAAAGATAGTGTTTTCAGGATAGCTGTAATTTTGGTGGAGGTTCCAAAAATTTGATCAGAGCCTAAATTCTGCATTTAAACATTTGTTTTTCAAATGTATGGGGCAGTGGAACAAACAAAAGGCATCCTCAAGAAAACGTGATAAGGTTCATCATTCCCATGATTATTCAACACCCAGCATACATGGAAGCCATTTATTTAAGCAACAACACAAAGAAGCCAACATCAGCATCTTGTCTGAGGTCCCACCATCCAGTCTAGAGATTGTGCTGTTCCTCTTCTGATTCCAAACTATCATCGGGTTGATTCCAATTGCTTTCAGTTGCTTTCTAGGTTTCCTTCCCAGCAGCTGTGTCCTCACCTGCTTCCTGGACAGATCTAGGGTTCTATTCTGTGGATGCTACTTTCTGCTTCAAGATTGCATTTTCAGTGTTAGTGCTACCCTAAGGAGAAGTGGAACAAGTTCCTAAACACTGGAAGAACTAAATCTTGCCTCATCTGTTTTGTGTATTCTTTCCTGGTTTCCAAGATGCCAACTACTGATTCCGATAAATTACACACAAAACTAAAACCAAGCCAAACCAAAACAAACAAAAATAAAAACAAAAACAAACCCAATATATTGATGTGTGCTAATTGTTAATACGTTTTGTGGAACAAGGCTAGTCCTGATGCCTTCTCTTTTCTACCAATGTGTTTTAATGGGAACCTCTTATGGGAACCTTTTGGAGACTATATCTTAATCCAAAAAAATGTCTCAAAGGATGGGAATTTTAGGTCCTTGAAGGAGGCATTTCAGAGCAGGGGAATCCATATGTAAACATTTAGATAGCTCCGTATCCACCCTCAATTAGAGCCAGTGTCTGGTATACAAAGGCAATGTGAACCATGGGGAAAAAGATCTCTGAACAAAGGTTTGATAAAGACAAATCATCAATTTTTCAGAGGTACTAAAATGTCCCCAGAAGTTTCATAGAATTGTCATTCCCTATTCAGATTCTGAAGATAGCCTCATCTGCAAGTTTTATATCCATCTGACCCTTGTAGAGTCGCACAAGAAACAAATCCATTCCACTATATCAAAAGCAGCTACCAATACTTTCAAGGACGTTTCATTCCTATCATATCAATAAGTGCATTTGAAACTTAGTGTCCTGCCAAAATTGAGAACAATTCTTTCTCAGATAATTTTATCTGCTGTGACTCATCATTAAATAGAATGTATTCAGTCATTTATCTTTGTTTTTGTATCAATTCCTTCTTAACCCCTGCCTTCAAGGAGAAATAAAGTGGAGTGTACAATAGCACTACTGAACTTAAGAACATCATATTTGAGATTCTCTTTACAGCCTATGAAGCATGGTCTTCAAGAATTCTCAACCCACGTCCTGTACAAACTCTCTGAATGAAATGGGTCTTGACCTTGTATGGTTTCTGACAGTGCTTCCATTGACAACCTAAGATGCCAACCACCAAAGCAAATGTGGTGGTGATGTCATTGCTGACACAGTTCCACCAAATCACATGCTCAGTGAGGCAAAAGAAATCAAAGTTGCAACACTCTGGCGCAAGAACACGTTGCAGCAGTGATAAGATCAGAGAAAGCATTTAGATGCCAGCCTCTGATCAGGAAGAGACAGAGAAAACTATGCAAACTACACTAGCAGGCTGCAAAGATGAGCGATATTGTGGCTGCATTTTTGGAGAAGAGTGTTGTTCTTATATTAAGGCAGAAATGCCAAGGAATGAAGCTTCAAGTTCTACTGTATGACTTAGCAGAAGGAAAAAAGCTATTATATTATATTCATTCTATGATGCCCATAATTTGAACTTGAGACATTCTCATCTTTATCAGAAATAAGGCATAAGACAGTGCACATAGCCCATGAAAGTTTCCCAAATTAAGGAAGAGTTCTTCCATTCTATACATCCTGTCTGAAATAGGTTTCAGAGTCTGACAAGTAGAGAGATTTCCAGAAGCACAGTCATTTCTGAATATAAAACTTTCTTCTTTTAACTCTTAAATTCCTGAGCGAAGGGTGGGACAGTCTATGGCAATTTTACCTGAAGTTGGCAGAATAATACTGAAAGCTATAAGAAGTTGCAGTCCTCAGAGGTTCCAGTGAGACCAGCATTGCAACTCCTAAGAACACTGAGCCCTCAGGGACCTGAGGTCTAAGATACCTGGTAGTCATCACAGTGATACCTCAGGTGTATAACAAAGCAACAGATTTTAACATTCATTTATCTAACAAATATTAATTAGATGTGCCCTGTTCTGTGATAAAGAATATAATCCTTGCCCTGAAGGTGCAAAGATTACACAAGTAGACATGCAAGTAGATAGGCAGTTATAGCATAGAGCAATTGACATAGAAAATGGACACGTCCCTTGGTAGTGGCTTCCTGAAGAAGATGAAGCTTAACCTAGTGCTGAACAATGAGGCAGTTAGCCAAGTGTGGAGGAAGAGAGCAGAAGGACATTCCAGGCAGAGGCAGAACAGTCTGTACAAAGGTATAAAAGCAAAGAGATATGGCATTTGGGGAAATGAAAGCAGTGCAGAATAGCAGAAGTGTGGGAGGCTCCTGTGGAGTAGCAGGAGAAATAAAGCTGGAGATGTAGGCAAAAGCCAGCCCACGAAGCCTTCTTTCTCCCACTTTCTGTTGTTACTATACAGAGGTGCTAGACCTTGAAAGAACTGAATGTCTTATAAAGCAGACTTTCTTTTTTGGTGTGCACGTTTTACTTCCATAATCAACAAAAAGAGCCAAAGTTCTAGAACTATATGTGAATTTTCATCCAGATTTTATTTCTCTATAATTTACCTATTTTTCAATAATTTGCCACCTAAACCCCAAAACAATAAGGTGGAGTTTTAATTATGGCTGACTCAGTGAGCAGGTATGATTGAGGTTGAGTTAGAAAGACTCTTTACTCAGAAATATGCAATGTGCCTATAGTCCCTCTAATTATCTGTTATAAAACCTGAAATTGTCACTAGAGATTTACTCCTTTTCTTCTTCTAAGAAGGAGAAAAACTTAGGGTGTGCCAGGCAAACCCTTTAGAAAATTTTGACCAATATATATGAATGCAGACTCTATATGTAACTTATGGCCCAGTCATTCCACTACTAGGTATATATCTACAGAAATGAGTATATATGTTCATTAAAGGAAATGTACATAAATATTCGTAGCAGTGCCATTTGTGATAGTCCCAAACTAGAACACTCATCAATAACAGAATAAATTAAATGTGGTGTATTCACATAAAGAAATACTGTAGAATAATGAGGAATGAACTATAATGGCAAGCAACAATTGGGTGAATCTTAAAATGTATTTTTGAGCTAAAAAAAAAGTCAGATAACAATAGTATATACAAAATGATTTCATTTTTGCGAGGTTCAAGAACAAGCAAAGTAATGTGTGGTATTAGAAGTCAGGATACTGGTTACTCATGGGGTGGGTAATGGCTGGGAGAGGGCACAAGGGAGCTTCTGGGGTGCTTGATTTTTGATCTGGGTGTTGGTTACACAGATATGTTCACTTTGTAGAAACTTATTGAACTATATAATTATGATTTTGCATTTTTGTGTATGCACATGTTTAAAAAAGTAGAAATGCTTAGTGAACTTACATATACCAGAAACCATTAGAAAATGCTTTCTTTAAAAAGTATAGCATTTATACTTTATATCACATAAACAAATTAACTCAAATGTATCAAATACCTAAACATAAGAGCAAAAACTGCAAAACTCTTAGACGAAAACAAGGGAAAACCATGACATTGGATTTAGCAATGATTTTTTGGATATAGTACCAAAAGCCTAGGCAACAAAAGTAAAGCCCAAGCAACCCAATTAAAAAAATAGGCAAAGAAGTTAAATATTCCTGTCTCCAAATAAGACATACAAATGGCCAATAAGCAAATGAAAAGATGGAGAAATTGGGACACTCATGTATTACTGGTGGGAATGTAAAATAGTTCAGCTGTTATGGAAAACAATTTGGTAGTTCTTTAGAAAGCTGAGCATGTAATTGCTATGTGATCCAGGAATTCTATGTATAAATCCAAATGAATTGAAAGGAGGAACTCAAACAGGTACTTGCACACCAATGTTCATAGCAGTATTATTTACAATAACCAGAAGATAAAAATAACCCAAATGTCCATTCATCGATGAATGGATAAATGAAAGGTGGTATATACATACAATGGATTATTATCCAGCCTTAAAAAAGAATGAAATCCTGACACATGCTGCTACTTGGATGAGCCTTGAAAATATGCTAGGTGAAATAATCCAGATGCAAAAGGACAAATATTATATTCCACTTACATGAGGAACCTAGAATAGGCAAATTTAAGAGGTTATCAGGGGATGGGGCAATGGGAAGTTATTTTTTAATAAGTATAGAATTTGTGTTCTGGAAATGGTTAGTGGTGATGGTTACACAACATTGTGAATGTATTTAATGCCACTGAATGGTGGCATTTAAAATGCCACTTAAAAATAGTTAAAATGGTAAATTTTATGGCATGTATATTTTACCACCATGAAAATATACCATTTAAAATAGAAACAAAAATTATAAAATACCTAACAGTAAATCTAAGAAAATATGGAACAATTATAAAATCAATTGAAAATCATTAAAGAAGAGTTAAATAAATAGAAAGACACATCATATTCATGATAAAAGAGATTCAATTGTATAAAGATATCAGTTATTCCCAAATTAATTTTCAGATTTAGTGCAAATCCAATTAAAACTCCAACAGGCTTTTTGTTGGATGTTTGTTTTGTGTTGTTTTTCCTGTGAAACTTGACAAGTTGATTCTGAAACTTAAATGGGAGAGTAAATGGTCAAGAACAGCCCAAGTGCAACTGAAGAAGACACAGGCAGAAGACTTGGGCTAGATGTTAGGATTTGTTATAAAGCCATAGAAATTCAGGCTGTCGTACTCACACAAGGATGGCCATTAGGCCAGTAGCTAATGGTTTATCACTGGTTAATGGCGATGACAGAGCTCACACCTTACTTCATCTCCTTTGGGGCTCATCTCTAATTGTTTCTCTCAGTAGTGGGGAGTCCTGTGTAAAACAGCAGTGTCTGCTCTCCCATCGCCACCGCTGCCCTTATTCCCGTCTCCATTTTAGTTTCTCCATAGCAACTTATAGCCCTTTACCATACTGTATATTTTACTTGTGTATCTCTTTTTCATGTCTCCTCACTATAGTGTAAAGTACACAAAGGCAGAGATTTCTTCTTGTTGTTCACTGGAGTGTCTTCAGGATATAGAACACTACCTGGTAAAGAGTAAGTATTCATTTTTTTTTAAGTACATGAATGCAACAGTTTAGAATACTCAAAAACAGACCCACATGTATAAAGGTATCTAATATATAACCAAGTTTATATTAAAAGTCAATGGGAAAAGTATAAATTATTCAATAAGGTTTTTTTTTCTTTACCCAGCTTCTCTTATTCCTAAATTTGCCTAGCATTGAAAGAGCTGAATTCCTACAAATCAGAGTTCTTTTAATTTCTCACCCTATAGAATGTTCCCTTAATATCAAAAAGACACAAAGTTGCAGAACAAAGTGATACAATTAGTTATCTACATAGATTTTTAAAAAGATTACTTCCTCACATCATGCTTAGAAATCAATTCCAAATGGATTTTAAAGACTTAGAGGTGAAAATAAAAATTTTAGAGCTAAAAAAACATATTTCAAACTTCCAGATAAGTAAAAATTTCTTAAATAAGACATAAAAAATACAAATTATATAGGAACTGATGAATAATTTTGACTACATTAAAATTCAGAGCATCTATTTATAATGTATACCATTAAAAAAGAAAAAAATACAAATCATAAATTGGCAAAAGATATTTATAAATACATAACCAACAGAAGATTAGAATCTAGAATATTTAAAGAAAATATACAAGTCAATAGAAAAAGATGAATAATGCAGTAGGAAAGTGGGTGAAAACCATAAATAAGAAACCTTATTAGAAATCAAAGACATGTAAATTAAAACCACAATGAAATACTACTTTTACTCTTCAGTTTGGGCAAAATTTTTAAAATTTGGAAAATATTAATACCAAATCTTGGCTAGGTTGGAGAAACAGAGCTCTTACCCATTGCTTGTGGGTGGGTAATTGATACAACTACTTTAGAAAAAATACCCTTTGGATCAGCAATTTTATTCTTAGGAATACAACTTTTAAAAACTGTTATACCTGTGCATCTGGAGGCATGTAGAAGAATGTTTAAGAAGTTTTGCCCACAACAACAAAATGCTGGAAACAAGTATACATTAATCATACGATAGATAAATGAATGTTATTAGTCATACAATGGAAAACTATATGACAGTGCAAAGGGATGACTCATACTGTATGTGTCAATGTGGAAGAACCCAGAAACATAATGTTGAGCGAAGGAAGCAAATCACAAAAGAGAACATACAAATCTATTTATATAAAGTCCAAATCCAGGCAACTTTAAATTGTAATTTCTCTAGAGATGTAATAAAGTAGTTAAGAAAAGCAATGAACTATTAAAAGAAAAATGAATAAATTAACACAACTGTTAGCATAATTGTTTCTCCTAGATGAGATTAGTAGTATGGCCATAAAGACAAACTTTTACATATATATTTTGCCAAAAGTGGAACTTTTTTTGTTTGGGGATTTTTAAAAAGAAATGGAAAAAACTTCTTAAATTCTCTTTTCCTTGGCAAAATTTCTGCCGTCCATGAAATACCAAACAAACAAACAAATGACAACAAAAGCAATAAAAAATATGTGGTTTAATTTCTGACTTTTTTGTGAGGTCTCTTCCATGACACGGCATGCACCATATTCTTCACTACTATATTTTCCAAACAAGGTAGCTAAGTTGTTGTTCATTTCTCATGGAGGGGTTCAATTAATTCCTAGTCCTGGTTGTTCAGCGTCAGAAATGACTTTTCTCCCCCTCCAAGTTGTAATTGTGTACCAATTGCTTGTAGAGGAAATTGATGTGATCATGTCTGGCCCGCAGGAAATGAAGCAGATAAGTGGTCAGACCATTACACACCGGCCTTAATGGACCCACAGCTCCCTGTCTCCCTGTGTCCTCAGCCTCCATGTTGCTCTACACACTCTGGATTCTTAGTATCATTTTAATATCATCACCACAAGTTATTTTGTTTTTAAATATTCAAAATGTTAAACTAATTATTAAAAAACACCTTAGCCAGAAAAGTTTTATAAAACTTGAAGTGTGAATTTGTGAACTCTTATTGGCTAAAAGTTGCTAAATAACTCGAGCAAGGATCTTTCAAACAGCAGCAGGCACAAAAGCACTTTAAAAAAATTTATTGGAAATAATAAATCTGTAACCACAGAACAAATTTATAGCCACTAATTCTTGTAGAAGGATGTGTTTTTTCCTTTTACTTTATTTGAAAAAGGAAACTTTTCAGTCCATAAAAGCATTAGAGTCATTATTGAAGCTCCATAAAACCCAGAGAGCACAATTTTCTTATTTTTAAGCCATATAAAAATTTACTGGGTAGTTTGTATTGGGATGGACATTAATACAAACATAAATCACTATCACATTCTACTATGTCATCCCTCTGATGAAAAAAAATCTATCTCAGTATACACTTATTGTATATAGGTTTGGGGAGTTAAAATTCTTGTGTTGAATGTACACAGGAAACTTTTAAAAGGTCTTTGGGAAACTGTATTTTATAATAGAATGAATTCTAAAAAAAGTTATATTCAAATTGTCTTTGCCACTGTCTAGCTATGAGATCTTAAATAAATAATTTTACTTTTCTGGAACTCAGTTTCCTCATCTAGATTCTCTCTTATGGTTGCTTCTATTCTAATATTTGGGGCTAAATTCTGTATTTTGATTTTACTCTTTACTAAAAGACATGCTATTTAAACATGTATACCTGTATTTGGGATAGGAATCGCAGTACTGTGAATTATTAGAGGGATCACCTTGGCTAACTTTCCAGTATTCCTAACACCCAGCATCTGGTATAGAACAGGTACTCACACTATGCTTTAAATAAGCAAGTGAAAGAATGAATGAATGAATGAATGAATGAATAGCTTTAGCTAAGTGGAACTACCAATGCTTGCAATTTGACGGAAAATTTGTGATTTTTACTTCATTAAAATGTCATAGTAAATATGGTATGTGAGTTTTAAATTATCTGGTTTTCCTTGGGGAATTTTATTTTTTTTAATCTCTTACCTATCCAAACCTCTGGCTTACTCACAGACTAGTATTCTAGAGAACTGGAGTTTTCAAACAGTTAAAACAAACTGATTAGAGAGCAAGTGTATGTTTTTCACATTAGCATTTATTGGCTCATTGACCTGCTTTCTACCTACTCACGAAACAATCTTGGGGATGTTAATTCCCCATCGTGGGTCTCTGGCTCTTTAAAAAATGAGAATAACAACATTGACTTGTTTTGAGAAGGACACAGCTAACATAACCATAGAGATTACAGTTTCTCAGTGTGCCTGTGGAAGGCTAATCTACACTATCTGTCAGTGTGAGATATTTACTTTGTCGTTTCCTTTGGAGAAAACTTCTGGAAATGAAATAATACCCATTAAGAAATGCAGGTTTTTCCCTTCCAGCCAGTTGCCAAAGTTTGTTTTTTGGGGTGGTTTGTTGTACATTTTTTCCCCTTCTAATTTTTTGGAGGTAAGATCATTATCCTTGTGGGGTATCTGCTGGGTGGAGTACCTTCAAGGTTAAGATATTTCCATGATTCATCAAAGAAAATATGGACGAGGTGAGTAAATTTCAAGTCCAGAGGCAGGTTCTTTGTGGGAAAAAATTTAGTGCCAAATCCTTTCTCCTTTTTTTTGGTCAGTTGAAAGAGAATATTTAGGGAGAATTATTGCTAACTTTAAGATTGGACACTTTGTAAAGTCATTGTTACAAATTTATGAAAGTATTAGATCAAAAAGATCTGATCATTATAAATATCTTATCTAGCTTTGATAAAAATGAGTCATAAAAGCTGGAATGTTTCCCTTTCCCCACAGTTTTGACTTACCATGGTAATTAATCTTAACATCTGTTAAGGTCACTTGCTTTGTGAAATAGTAAATTATCAAATAGTAGGGCCATAAAAAAAGCGATGATTCCCTGTATGTTGTGTGCCATATGGCCCAATTCAATACTAATATAGGAAACACCACATGCTTGGTAAACAATAGGGATAATATGGTCTGTGTTAACAAGAGTAGATTTCTATCAAGTAGTGAAAGTACCAAATCATATAATGATAAGTTTTGGCCTTACAAAGATGAGGCTAATACCATTAGCCATTTATTGCATAGGAACTAAATCTTTTCAAGTTAAACTCATGATGGATTTTAATCACTTGGCTAATGTTGGTAAATGATTATGCCTCAAGCCAGTACGATAATGATCATTATTAGCAAGGGTCTGTTTTTACAATGTCTCTAATGTTTAAAATTAATCCAGAAGTCAAGAGCCATTAAATCATTTCACCTGCAGCAGAATTAAAAGGTGCCCATATTTCATATAGCTGCAATTTAAGCACAAAAGCTAAGAAGGCGGTGGAAAAATACACAAGAAAATCAAGCTATTTACTACAGTGCCACCAAGTGACCAACTTCAGAATTCCATGTGTAATCAAAAGTGCGAAGATACCAAGGAAAATAGTTATGTGCAGAAGAGAGACCACAGCAAGAACCTTAGATGGATACTGGTTATGGACCTATAATGAGTCTCAAAACTCTGAGAGGTCAACTTTCTAATTCTTTAGAATTACAACGTTCATCTGGGAAACCTCAAGAATGATCAGTGGGTTGCCAGAGAGCTAGCGATTGCAGAATTTGAACCATAGATGGAGATAAGCCATTTTAAACAGCAGCTGCATTTTCAAATGTAAGAAAAAGGTATGCTTCAGTGATATGAAAGAGTTGACCATGAAACATTACATGGGGTTATCTTCAAATACAAAGAATAAAGTGTGAGTAAAAGAGAAAATTATAATAGAAAACTTTTAAATCCTATCTCCCATAATCTTCTCTAGGTGTTATGTTTAAAGTCTATAAAATGCTGGAATCAGACTAAATGATTTCTAAAGTCATTTACCAGGCCAGAAATCCTATGGCAAAAATCACATCAAGGCATATGGCTCAACAAATTTGATGCAAAAACATAAACATGAGTGCTTGGGTGGGATGAGATTGTACTATAATAGCCCAATTGCTAACAAATCTAAATTGAAGTAAAACACTAAGAAGTGCTCAAGAAAAATAGGAAAAAAACTTAAATCTTATAAATTTAGAAAAAACAAATTTAGAAATGATCCTTACCAGTAATGTTAAATAATCTATTAATTCATTCATTTACCAAGTGTATCTTGAGTTCTAACTATGTGCCAGGTATAGTGCTAAGTTCTAGGGATAACAGCATATCACAGGAACTATTTTCCAAAATAGGACGGTATTTTTAATAGAAGGAACTCAAAACCAATTCCATGAGGCCAAAGTAGATATGGTTTAAAAAGGATGAAAAATTAGATAGGTTTCCAAGGAATATGTAGAATCATTTCAGCCTATAGACTAATGTATCTGACCCCACCCTATGAGCTATCCTGGAAATCCTGTTTTCATTCTTACAACCAACCAAAAATGACTAAGGGAGTTTCAAGTTTGAATGACTAATGGGAGAAACTTAAGAAGAGCTAAATATAAACCATTTGACTATATAGAGTGACTAAACCAGGTACAAAAATAGAAAACTGTTGGGGATGGGGTATTGTTTTCCAGCACACAAAGAGATAACTATGGGAGTGAGCGGTAAGATGGAGTCAGGAAGAGGAAATTTTTGATAATATCAGAAGAAAAACTTCCTGTCAGAGAAAAGCATTAGATTAATACAATCTCTAGGGGGAAACGTTAGAAGTTCCACTAGTTGATAAGTTAGGAACCCACTAACTGAAGCTCTGGGGCATGTGTTGCCAGCATCCCAGGAGGAGAGTGGGCTGGAGGTGCCTCTCAGTCTCGCATTTACACCTGCAAATGCAAAGGATAGAAATGGAAAACCATCAGGACAGAGAGGCCAAGGGAAAACAAATGTGTTCTCAGTGGAATATGGAAATGGATCACGGAGTGTTTCAAAGTTACAAACTATTCAATTAAATCCTTTCTCCCTTTCACTTGTTGCTTCTCTCACATTGGTTTGAATCCAAGGGACTAAACAGGCCCAACGCTCTACTTCCCTGAGGAGAGAACTGGAGTCCAGCCCTTAAAGCCACTGACTAGAAATTGTACAAGAGATGTTATTAAAAAGAAGAAGAAGAATGTCAACACTTGCCATACATAACAACTCAAATTCCTGGTTCTCTTTCTCCTGTACTGAAATAAGGAAAACATGCAAAAAATGTCACCTGGTCAAGGTGAGTTAGTCCAAGAGTGTTGAGTGTGTCTGATTTCCGCTGACTTGTCTACACACTCGTGTTCCATTACAATGACCTCTAGGAACTCAGAATGTCTCCTGATCTTGTTGGACAGGTGCAACTTTCAATCAGCTCATACTTGTCCCTAGTCTGACCATGTCAGAGAGGCCCAGCCATTAATTATCTTCTGTTGCATTTTTAAAAGGGCAGGGAACAAAAAGCTCTGTTGTTTCAACAACTGCCTTTTGGGTTTTGTGACTAGGCACCTCTGCTTGGCTTCTGTCTCCAGCTTGGGGGCTGGAGCCCAGTTGTGTTATTCTCGTAACTTCTGCCTGGTGGTTTGGAACTTAGCTCTTTTAGTTAATTATGTGACTTCTGACGTTAACCATCTGCAATGTTTCTAGATTGACAACTGGCTGCCCTTTCTTTCTTTTTTTCTTTTTTGGTTTCCTGATATTTTTTTCCCCTCTCCTAGACCTCAAGTATGACCTTAATGTTGATTCATAGAATTTGGTAATAATCTTTGCTTTAATCTATAGGGAAATTTTTAAAAACTGACTAAGTGTTTGAGGCTTAATCTGCTCAGCTTTGCTGGCACAGAAGCTTTCTACTTTTCAGGGCTGTGCCTACTTACCATGTACAAACAAATCCATTTTTCTGTTGAGATTCCAGGCATAAATGAACCATTATAATAACAGTGATATCTCTGCTAAAGTAATAGATTATATTATAGTTTAAATTATCATTTAAGCCATAAATTATTAGTAGCCACATTTACAGGTAAAGGGATTTATTTATTTATTTACTATTTTCATCATTTTTTGTGTGTGAGCAAAGAATCAAGGTAGTGGGAATTTTTTGTTTTGTTTTAATATGAGTAGCTGGAAATACAGCTTCTAGAATAATCATATAACTAATATATGCAATTGGTTTACCAAAACATTACCCACCATAGCTTATTATGTGTGCTCTATAATTTTCTTGCTTAAGTAAATTATTGTTATTTCTTTTAAGTATGGCTGGTATTCACATTTTTCCCTCCATTTATAATTTAGAAATTTTGATCAACAGACAGGTAAATAGATGGTCTTTCTTGATGAGTTATAATTAAAGTGCCAAACACTTACTTATGTTAGGAAATAGATTGCTTTAAAATATACCTATGCATACGCCTCAAATGGACTGACATGACTTCAGTAGCTGAAAGTAATTATAATAGAAAATTGCAATTCTACCCTATGGTGGAGTACACATGCTTAAGCTCCAGCACTTGTTAGAACCATACCACAGTATGCAAAGATTTTCTGATTTACAGAAATGTCAATTTATTCTCACTATTAGATATGAAATCTGAATCTTAGAATCTTAGGGATTGAGATTTAATTATACCTAGTTTTATTGATGAAAGTCAGGTTAAATCACATGAACTACTATTTTAATTGATAAATAATAATTGTATATATTTATGGGGTACAATGTGATCTACGTAAAGAAAGAGTCAATCAAGCTAATTAACATGTCCATCACCTCACTGACTTACCATTTTTTTGTGTTGAGAACTTTAAAAATCTACTCTTTTAGCAATTTTGAAATATAAATTATTATTGACTGTGGTCATCATGCTCTGCAATAGATCACTAAACCTTATTCCTCCAGTCTGACTGCAACTCTGTGAAGATGATGGGTGGGTAACAGTGCCTGACCTGTATGTGTGTTGTCATGCCTGAGGGCCTCTTCCCTTCTTGTCAAGAGTGCTAATGTTTTTCTCCTTTCATACAACACTGAAATCACCATTTCTATAGGCTAAAAAGGTCAAATGTTGCAGCTTCATCAGGTTTAATTACATAAAATCAGAGTATAATAAGAAATTTTAAACATAGCTACATACTAGGCATTCTACTAGACACATATTTTTATTATATTAGGCTTTTAAAAAACCTTGCAAGGTTGGTATCGTTATTCCTACTTGTAGAGGAGAAAATGGTGCAATTTGCTAAAGATGACATGGTTATTAGGTTCCAGTTTAAACCCCTGCTCTTTTCACTGCACTATGCTGCTTTCTTAGATGATTTCAGAGGTGACCTCTTCACTTCCCCCTACCTAGTACATGAATTCTTTCTAAAACATATCTAAGATTTAGTCAAGCAGCCTCTTGTTATACACACCAATGTTTAACCTGCCGTCGAACACTCATTACCTTTAGATAAAGCCCATTTCAACTTTGTATAGCTTTGTCATAAAACTTGTATTTCTATTGAATCAAAATATGCCTCCCCGTAATTTTTACTTCTTCTTGTTTCTATACTCTGGACAACCTAGAACAAGTCTAATTACCATACAGCAGTCTTTCAAATACATGACAATAACTGTGATTTGCCACTCCACTTCAACATCCCTAATTCTTGAAAGCATTCCTATGTCACAGAAATTGTTAATCATCCAATTACGGTCTATTATGTAATAAAAAGCATGGCAAATAATGTCCCTTTACTAACTGTAGAATATGATTTCAGCTACCTGCTTTTCTTGGTGAAAACACAATAGGAAAACAATTAGTGAGAAAGATACTCATGGAAGCAAGGAATGGGCTTGTATACATTTATTGTCTTTTAATTCAGAGTAAATGCAAATGTTTATGCAAATAAGATATATTCCTGAATGTTGCCATGTTTGGTACCTTGGAATAAGATACGTATTGTTCTGTTTATTGATTAGAATATGTAATTCTAGTTGTTGAGGCATCAAGTAAAAGTAAAAGAAGAGGATAAGAAAAGAAAATGCATAGCTGATATGCTACAGCATGAGTAATATCAATTTGAAAAGACTTTTTAAGGCTTGTTTCATAGTTAGGGCTTATGGTGTAGACAGGGCCTGGACTGAAGGAACCATATGGGTTGAAAATGGACAGTGACTGCATTGCAGACACATTCAGGGGGAGACCTGAATGACCCAGTGGGGAGGAAAAGGCTTCCCAAAGGGAGGAGCTCAGAGTAGTGCACCTGATTATCCTTTTGACATGCAAGGAGAAGTGGCCCAAGGTGAGAAAATATAGAGATTCCTGGACAGTAGCCAATTGGTAGGGGCTTAAAAGGAAAAGGGCTAGAAAATTACATATAAGGAGGCATGAGAAAAGGCATGTGGGACATGGGGGAGTGGCACAAAGTGTGAAGTTTTTGTATTGCATGTTAACGGCCACCAGAAAGCATCTACCACTGAAGAACTATTGAACACCAAGTCCACAAAAATGACTCACCTGGTTGATGTTAGCAATGCCTTGTTATTGGCCACCCCAAAACCAGCATGTGAGTACATGCACAGAGCAGCCACGGTGGCAGCGATGGAGGCTGTTTGGCACCTTGGAAGAGGATATGTATTTGTTCTCTTTATTGATTAGAATACGTAATTCTAATCCATCAGCATGGACTCCCATTCACAAGGCTAATATAACTATTAATATTTCTGCCTCTGAATGTCAACACTGAGCCCCTGGCATGGTACTATACTTGATGAGACCATCCTGCCTCTTCATAGCAAATTGGCTATACTGGGTCCCTTCCATCCTAGAAAAGATGGGATCATCCCAGGGATAGATACCTATTTCAAGTATGGATTTGCCTTTTCTGCCCACAGAATCTTGACCAGCTGTGCTATCTGGGGACTTAAAGAATGACTTGATTCACAGGCATGGATCCCAGATAACATTCCATCCAACCAGGGAAACCACTTCAAAATGAAAGAGGTACAGGGCTGGATCCTTGACCATAGGATCCACTGATTTTTTTTTTTTTTTCTGAGACAGGTTCTCTCTCTGTTGCCTAAGAAGAGTGCAGTGGTGTCATCACAGCTCACTGCAACCTCAAACTCCTGGGCTCAAGTGATCCTCCTGCCTCAGCCTCCTGAGGAACTGGGACTAGAGACAAGTGCCACCATGCCCAGCTAACTTTTCTATTTTTTTGTACAAACGGGGTCTTGCTCTTGCTCAGGATGGTCTTAAATTCCTGACCTCAAATGATCCTTCCACCTCAGCCTCCCAGAGTGTTAGGACTACACATGTCAGCCACTGTGCCCGGCTGGATCCACTGATCTTACCATATACCACACCACCCCGAAGACTGGACCCATGACAGGACCATGGGATTCACTGATCTTATACACCACACCATACAGAAGCACCTAACCTCAGAGAGTGCTGGAACAACCTTCTAAAGGCATACTTAAGCTTCAGCTCAGCGGCAATCCTCTGAAAAGATAGGGCACCATACTTCAGGATGCAATGTGTGCATTAAATCAGAAACTTTTACATGGTGCTGTGTTCCTAACAGGGGGAATACATGGATCTGGGAACCAAGGAATAGAAGCAGGATTGGTCCCTCTTGTCATCTCTCCCAATGACACACTGGAGGATTTCGTGCTTCCCACAACTATGAACTCAGCAAAGTTAGAGTACTGATCCCAAAGAGAGAACACTCTTTTCAGAAGCCACATAAAGAGTCCCATTAAACTATGAGCTATGGCTGTTACCAGGGCACTTTGGACTCCTGTGTCCATGGATCTGCAGGCTAAGAAAAAAGTAACCTTACCTGCAGGGTAATTTACCTTGATCAACAGGAGGCAATAGGGCTGCTTTTACACAACGGCCAGGAAGGAGTATGTGTGGAATTCAGGTGTTTCATTTGGGCACCTCCTCATACCTCCTTGCCCCACTGTAACAGTTAACAAGCATGTGCATCAAGCAGGCCTGAGACACATGTGATTTCCAAAGGCCCAGACACCTTAGGAATAAAGATTCAGATAACACTACCAGGTAAGGCACTTGGGCATGCCAAGGTGCTACCAGAGAGTGAGGGGAATTTAGAGTACATAATGGAAGAGTAAGAGGATGAGCACCAATGGAAGCCCTGAGACCATCTCCAGTGACAGAGCCCATTATTTGTCCCACTAACTTCCCTCTAAGATTCCCCTCATGAACAGGGGCCCCTGGGAGCCATGGAGGAACTCTGACCCCAAACCTGAATGGAGAAGTAGATCCATGCAGTGCAAGGGGTGAACTGTGGTGGCACAGATCTCCTACTGTGGGGAGCATAGTTGACTGATGGCCTCAATTCTGGCTCCTCTGGATCCATTAGTGTGTTTACACTGAGGCTCCACCTCCCACAGGGAACTCTCAGCCAATGACTGAGTAGAATGAGGGTATCATTCCCAATCCATTCCTGCTAGACACAGAATTCCTATGACTAGCCCTTTTGGTTTGAGAATTCCCCAAGTCCTTAAGCCTGGCCAAAACTTTCTTAGAACTACCTTGTAATCTGAAACTCTTTCTACCCAATTCTTCTTCTTCCTCTCTCTCTTTCACCAGTTTAAGACCTGCATCATAAGATGTCTGAGTGCTGTCTCCACCTTCTGCTCTGTCTCCATTATTCTTCCTAAGTTTCCACCAAGTAAATATCTTACATGTCTAGTCTCATCTTGGTGACAGCTTCTCAAAAGACCTGAACTAATATAGAAACCAAATCCATTGCAACATTCCCCACTGTCATCCCTGGCCAGATGTGGGCAACATCACAAACTTTTTCAATAAGGCTAGTATCCTGCCGAGAGGATAGGAACCAGAAGATCCTTCTTTAAAGAGAACCAAAATCTATTTTCCAACCTCTTCTTATCATGACTCTAAAAAATAAACAAACGCAGTTCCACTTAATATCCTGCTAGCCTAAGGAAGCTGAGTGTGGGAGATAGAAAATACAATTAAATAGTTAAGATGGCTTTACATTTAACTTTTCAGCCCAACTAGATTCTTTCACATCCACAACCTGTGTCAGCAATACCCCTCCTTGTCTATCATCCTGCTTATAGGTCTTCAACAAATATTTCTTGAATAAATCCTTATACTTGTTCCCATATCACTAGGTAAGAGCTTCAGAATACTTGAGGTGGTATACAGATGACTGCTCCACTTCCTTCATTTTCTTACATGGGAGAATTCCACCAACAGAATCCAACATTTCACCCAGGCTACTTTCTTCCAGTCTATCCCCCATTTTGGATCCTCTTCTAAGGTACACAACCTGCTTTTCCTGGTTTGTCTTTTTCAGCATTAAAACATGCAATGTGTACAAGTAGAACAATTGCTCAAATCCTGGTTCTGACTCTTATTCTGAAAATGTTGGCCAGTCATTTACCTTGAGCCTCATGTCCTCATGGAAGTGACGTTAACTCCCTTAGCTGGTTGCTAAAAGTACTAGATAAAATTACAGCTATAAATTATAAAAGGGCACTCAAATATAATAGCTGCCATCATTTATTACCTTTCTTCCCCATTCAGAAAGCTCCTAAAGCACAAATCTTTCCTTAACAAACATTTTCTAATTTGACAAGATGGAGATCAGTTTCCTCTATTCTTTGTCCTCCACCCTGAACATGAATTTACTCTCATTCCATATAGGATTTATAAAAACAATACTGCATCCCTATCTGGAAACATGCAAAACTGCTTTGCTATTCTCATTCTGTTTTCTATCTATCTTAGGTAGTGTTTTCTTTCATATTTTACATTCTTCCATATGGAAAATACCATAAATGAATAGCTATTTTGACACATCTAACCCAGTGATCTGCATAATTAAGCACATAATGCATGCTTAAAATGATAATTGTGGTAAGTTGTATGGAAGTAAAAAAATTTGTTGCCCTGTCTGCCAGATCCTTCCCCCCTCAGCAGAGCCCCTCCCAGTGGATTGTATTATACTTCCTACCCAAAGATACCAGGTTCAGCCATGTGATTTGATTTGCCCAATTATTTGTGAGTAGAAGTGACCACTCTACTCACCTATAGGTCACTTCTTAACAGAAGCTTTAAGAGCCACTGTGTGGTTCACCATTTCTCTTTTCCCCTTTTATCATAAGAAAGCCAGTGTTTCAAATAAGGGCTGCTCCTTCTGCTTAAATATCCAGTGGAGAGGAACCATGGCAGACATGTAGTGTGAGAAATAACCCTTTGTTACAAAGAGATTTTGGACTTGCTTGTTTCTAAAGCAAACCTAAGCCCACCTAGTATAGTTTGGATATTTGTCCCCTCCAAATCTCATGTTGAAATTTGATCCCCAATGTTGGAGGTGGGGCCAGGTAAGAGGTGTTTGGGTCATGGCAGAGGATTCCTCATGAAAGGCTTAGTGCTTTCCCTGTGGTGATTAGTGGACTCTCGCTCTATTAGTTCCCATGGGACCTGTCCTGATTGTTAAAAAGAACCTGGCACCTCCATGTCATTCTCTCTCCTCCACCTCTTGCCATGTGGCCTCTTCCAGCCACCTTCTCTTCACCCTCTGCCATGATTGGAAGCTTCCTTCTGAAGCCCTCATCAAAACCAGATGCTGATGCCATGCTTCATGTACAGTCTGCAGAACCATGAGCCAAATAAAGCTCTTTTCTCTATAAATTAGCCAGCCTTAGTTATTCCTTTATAGCAACACAGACTAAGACACCACCTTAGCTGACTGATGCAATCGTGATAGCACAATGTCTACATGCACTGTTCAGTTTTAGTGTGTGTATCAGTCCACAGTCTTGGGTGTCAAAAGAGTGCAAGTCTTTATTTTCCCTATTTTAACTGGGCTCCTTTCTTTGAAGCTTAAACTTTTGGAAACAAAATTTAGATGATTTATGGCTGTTTATGGTTTTCACTCTGAAATGCAACCCTTTTATGGTAAGGAACCTTGAGTCAGTGGCTGGTGTTAATATAGGGAGAAAAGGGAAATTTGAAAATAATAGGGGGAAAACAAACTAAAATCTCAAATCATTATTCAGCCATACTATGAAAGTATGGAGCAATATAAAGTGAGAAAAGAATATAAAAGGTACTGAAATCAGATCAGTGTGATATTTTATTTATCACAATTCTACTTTCATCAAAACCCTAGGAATTCTTAGTTTACTACTAAAAACATACTGAAAAGAAATGTAAAAATAGTGTTACTACATTTTGCTTGACTTTTTAAAAATATGTTTTCTTTTTGTTCATATCCTGAGGACATTCAAACATTTGACTTTTATTTTTAAAAACTAAAATATGCTTGTAATTTCCATTATTTTACAATTGTCTACAAAATGAAACTAGAATGAAACATATGGGTGGATAAAGTTTTGTTTGTTGCCAAATATCTTCTCTGCATAACATCTGGATATTTAGAACATCTGCATAACTGACAATCTTTCAACTTTTCATCTGGATGTTTGGCAAATATGGAGAAAATGTTTCCTTTCTAAGTCTAATTCTTATTCTTACCCAGTGCTATTTTAATAGCATATTTGTTAATATTCCTATCATCCTATTATTTTATCAGATAAAATATGGATACAATTTTGGAGCAAAGCAATAAATTGTTTAATTTATAGTGCATGCCCAACCTCTGACAGTTAAAAAGGAAAATTTTTGGTGAAATCTTTCTACCTAGCAATTAATCTATTTCAAGAGAGATTAACAATAGAATATATCAAAGCACTCACTCCACGTCCAATGTTCTCTATCGTGTGTATGCCCTTTATGTGAGATGAGAGAATAATATTCTTTGGCCAGATGCTGATATAGTCCTATAGCATCTGCATGGATGTCTGTTTGGCACTTAGGGTAAGGGGGGATATTTTATTGTACTCTTGGGGTTATGGAACATGGAGACAAGCATCATAATCACCCTTTGCAAAAACTCCAAGGGGCTTAGTTACATGTTTTTCCCTTGTCAACATCTGTCAAGAACCACATGTCAATTACTACTCCATCTTTTCTCAGGTAATAAAGAAATAGAGAACTCCCAAAAGAACACTTTTTATCTTCCCAACAATATGCCCCAGGCCTTTGCTTTTGGATCTAACCCTCATAAATTTTTGTCATTATCTGCTTGCAAGGATCTTGGCAAAGAAAGAGGCCCAAATGGAAGAAAAAGGAGTTACTTCTAGTACAGCAAACCATATGTGAGTGCATGTTTTTGGATATCCAATACAAAGAAAATCAGGGTATATCTAACCAAGCTATTTCACTTTCTCAAGAGCCATCCCTGTATTTTACTAATAAGGTCACCCAATTGCTAATTTCTATTCAGTCTCATCCTTTTATGTTTGTACAGTTTTATCATATTTTATTTTTTATCTTATTTATTGGCTTGTACGCATGTATGTGAATGCCTTGCCTAGCGAAAATCCCTTATAAAGTAGTGAACAATTAAGTGCTGATGCCACACTGTATAACCAAGATTATTATGCCTAAGGTGAGATCTGCAGACACCGATGCTTCAAAATAGATCATGTGAGAGCCAAGATACATTTTGTATGTGCCCTTGGCAATTTTGTTTTCTTCTAAGAGACAACCAACAAAAACGGACAGATATCTTATTGTAGCCAAATCTTCTCATGGAATTGTTAATTCATCATACAATGTTAAATTATCATTTGCCCTAAATTGCAAATATACCATTTTTATGACTTTCAGATGCAAATTAATAACAAGGCTCCATATTTCAGCTCAAACAGGTTGGTGAGCATCTGAAATTAGGTGAGCATAGAAGCACAGAACCCATAAAGGGATGTAGGCACATTGCCACAGTTTCTCTGGAAAGAAAATGGTTGGAAAAACTTATTTACCAAATTTAACAGGTGGTCAGCCTAAGATGCCCTGAGAGTCTGTGTTCTGTTGTGAGTGTTCTGGCTTGCTTTTTCTCCCGTGATTTAATAGGTTATGGTTTTTCTACTGTCATTTGATCAACATTTTTGAGACCCATTTTAAGCATAGTCCTAGGTGCTAAGAACAGATTGCAGTACCAAAAAGACCCCGAACTTGCCTTCCAGTGTTCAGTTGGGTGACAGTGCCAGACACTCATACAAAGAATGCTATGTGGTAGATTAAAGGATGGCCACAAATTCATTGCTGCTCCTCCCACCAAACAGTGAAGTCTTTTCCCTCTTTAATCTGAGCTGGCCTCATGGCTCCTTTAACCAACAGAATGGAGACAAATGATGCTGAGGCAGTGTTGGGCCTAGCTGTGAAGAGGACTGGGAGCCTCTGTTTTCTTCCTTCTGGAATACAGCCCCTAGGCAGTAAGGAAGCCCAGACAAGCCCTTAAAAAGAGGCCATGTGGAGAAGTTCTGTAAGAGGAAAATCCATGGAGAAAGGGGCCACATGAAGAAGAATTGAGATGCCACAGTTGATAACACCAGGGCCCAGGCATATGAGAGAGGTCTTCTTGGACCTTCAGCTAGAACAGAAGAACCCTCCAATGAACCTACAAAGCCTTGAGGAATAACAAGTTATTTTTGTTTTAAGCCTCTGCACTTGGGAGTATGTATTTGTTACACAGCAAGAGTTAACCTATACAGCTTATAAGTAAACATATATACCAAAATTTGCAAGGACATATAGGAACATCAAATAGGTACATACAAGGAATTCTGAATAGATGGGTAATCTGAAGTCACAGGAGGCAGTACAGTCTGATGGCTGTGGGAGTCCAACCTATGTTTGAATCTCTACTTCACCACTTGCTACCTCTATGATCTTGGGCAAGTCAGGACATTTCTTGGGATTCAGTTTCTTACTCTATATAATGGAAATAATAATTCCTACTGCACAGAGGTGGCATAAAGTTAAGTAAATTGGGTAATATATATAGAGCTGTTAGCACAGTGCATCATCCAGAGTAAGAACTAAGTGCTAGTTATTGTTCGTATAAAGTGATCATGAAAGGGCTTTCCAAAGAAGATGAATTTTGATTTGCATAAAAATTAATCCATAGATCTTAATTCTGTAGTAATGAGATAGATTGAGTTCAATGGTCCCTGAATCTCCAGATACAATTCAGTTTTCTCTTGTTCCTAGTTAGATTATGAATTTGTATTTGTTGGTATTAAGAAAGGCAATTAATGTCATTTTGCACAAAAGTGTCTGAGGCAGAGGCTGTGATGTGTTTGCAAACCCATATCGTTTCCTCTCAGGCACACAGTTAGGTGTAGTAAGGCCATGAGACTGAGTTCTGGCTAATGGAATGCGGGCCAAAACAATAGGCAGCACTCCCAGGCCTGCACTATAAAAACTTCCCACCCCCAATATTCCATGCACTGTCCTCTTCCAGTTGGTTAAAACAGAAGTCCCTGCAGGGTGACCCATGGGATCTGCATGTGGAAGATGGTAGATCTACAAGGTGGAAGCAACTTAGAAGACAGCTGCCAACCAGCAACCACTCTGCTGGGCTGTGACATGAGCAGGAAATACTTTTGTGTTAAGCCACTTATATTTCAGCACTTAGGTATCATAGCGACTAGCATTGTCAAAACTGATGAAATTTTAATGGCATTTTTATGATAGCCCCAAATAATTTATCTTATTATTTTTCTACCCCCACTATCCATCCTTCTTTTCCACAAAAGTAAACCTACTTATCATTCATCTTCTCTCCTTAAGAGCTGCAGACATTCTTCCCTAATGAGCTTCCTCTATCGAAATGGAAATAGAAACTTGCTCCTTGCCTTTTTCTTAATTGCCATTTTCATTCATTTCAAACATGTGACCTAACACTCAAAGCAGGGTCTCTGAATCGGTGATGTTTAAGTCTCTGTAAAATGGTGGGTTATTTTTAAATGCCTAAAAATAAATGATAATTTATAACTATTCATAGGTAGCATTTATTGACTACTTAATTATGCACAAAGCACTGTGTATTTTATGTTGATTAAATTTTATAGTTCTCATAATAAATCTATACTTATCATTATCATCTCCATCATACAGATGAAACAACCAAGACCCACAGTGTTTGGCAATTTGCCAAAGTCACACTTTTCTGGTTCATGGAAGAGCCAGAAGTTTGAAGCCAGAGCTTCTGCTTTTAATTATACCCTCCATGGCTTCTCAACATGTGGTCATAGATATCATGTCCTTTTATGGTACACTGCATGAATGTGTACGTAAAATATACAGGCTATGGAAAAAAGAATATATTAAAATGCTTATTCATGAGATAACCAAAAGTCGCTGATAGTATCCAACTGCATATTAGGCATTAGCCTGTAGCCATTTATTGCATTATTTTCCATGTTCTCTTTGACAGGAATTCTTGTCCACAGGGTCAGATGCTCTGCTTCCAAGAAGGAAAAGTAGCTGACCAATGCTGGTGATCAATTTGCTCTTTTCAGTGTGACTGATTGTCTTGATTCTGACTCCAGTGGTGACAGTATTGTATGCCTTTTCAGCTGGGAGTCCCCTTGCAATGTTAACTATTTTATAGTCATGATTTCACTTATAATGTGGGGGAAAAAACCATGCAGAAAACATCCTCATTGTGAAGGCTTGCACGCATCAAGCATTTATTATATGCCAAGCACTATGCTAATTGCTTTACATTTATTTAATACACTCAACAACTCAATATAACTGGAATTATTTTATCCTCACTTAAAAAATGACAGATCTGAGGCAAAGATACTAATTTACCAAGGTGGCACAACAGAGAAGTAACATAGCTGAGCTTTGAACCCAGGTGATCTGACTCCAGAGTCTGCCTTCCTACCCAAGGTAACAACTCAGAGCACAACCTTTGAACACCTGACCTGAAGATGACTTCCGGAGTGGTGGATGGAAAACATTTTGCATTAAGCTCGGAGTGTGTCTTGACCTCTACTGTTTGTCATTGGGCAGCACTCTTGAGTATAGTGCCAATGAGAATCCACAAATTTGATGGCAGGCAGTTAAGAGTATGTAACTCTCAAATCAATGCACCTATATTTTAAGGAATATTAATTTATTGTGGATTTCTTTAATAAACAAATACTTTAAGGACACTAAACTGAGTTGAGTATATATGAAGTGATGTTTATACTCCCTCCTTACAAACACACACCTAAAAAACAACTTCCCCATAAGAACCAATGGTAGCAAATTTCTTTTACCTGTGACAAAAGCACTCGAACCCCTGAATATGGGCATGCCGTTCATGAACACTTTTCTTATATCTATTCTAAGAAGGGGCATTATATTGGGCCAAAAAGGCCCCCAGATGGAGCTTGGAAGAGGTGTGTCATGTTCTCATATTCTTCAGGCTTTTCACGACCTAAAGAGCACATGTAACAAAAGCTGAAAAAGAAAAAAAAAACTATACATATACACACAAAAACACATGCACACATATGATTTATATAAGTCAATGTACAGTTTTTCTTTCTAATAAAGACATGGAACTTCATCTTTGGTCTACGTATTCGCCAAAATCTACATTTTCTTTGTCTTTGGTCTAGTTTTTAGATCATGGATAACCAACTTCACTGTCATTTCTGGCATCCCAGGGCTTGTGTGTGACAAGTGATTGTTGGGAAGCTAACCATCATTTCCAATTGGTCTAGCAAGATCAATAAGTGGAATTTGGAGCCTAGACCTCTTCATGGTTTTTCATTGTTTTTGTTGCTATTCTCTCATTCAATTGAGAAATCAATGTACAGTTGTTTTGCCTTAATGCAACAAATGTGTTCTTGAAAAAAAGAAAGACCAACTCAATTCTACAAAATCATACGCTAAAAACCATAGGGTTTATGGGCAAAATAGCATCAGGGTCAAGCAACTCAAAACATACAATTTCCACTTAAAACATATAAAACTTTATAACTCATGTGCTAACAAAAACTTAATAACCCTAGTAAAAATACCAGCACAGTTTAAAAAATGTTAAATAGCCCAGGTGCAATGGCTCATGCCTATAATCTGAGCACTTTGGGAGGCCGAGGCAGGAGGATGCTTGAGGCTGGGAGTTCGAGACTAGCCTGGTCAACATAGCGAGACCCCCATCTCTACAGAAAACTTTTAAAAAATTATCTGGGTATGGTGGCAAGCACCTGTAGGCCCAGCTACGTGGGAAGCTGAGCCAGAAGGATCACTCAAGTCCAGGAGTTTGAGGTTGCAGTGAGCTGTGATTGTGCCATTGCACTCTAGCCTGGGTAACAAAGTGAGAACTTGTCTCAAAAAAAAAAAAAAAGTTAAATGACTAATAAATAAAGAAATACTGCTGTATAAATAAGACTTTCCAAACAACAACAACAAACCCTAAAACTAGCTCGTGGAAGGAGGTGTGAAGAAGGGTCTGAGGCTGCTGCGTTGTGGAGATGAGGGAACAGTACACAAACAGCAGGAAGAACCACACTATGAGCGCCTCCAGGAGAAAGCAGGATGCCAGAGCAAGCCAAGAGAACTGTGGATGAATGGACACAGTGCAACCCAGTCCAGATGTTCGGCTGGTTTACTGCCCTTTGCACTGAGATGCTGTTACATTCAGATGTGGTACAAAACAGCAATATGCTGGGACCAATGTGATCTCCAAACTAACATCATTCTCTGACACCACTTGCATATGAACTGACTCACATTGCAGAAACACATATAATAGCAGAACAAACTGTAAGAGTAGAGTATGGCAATAATTATGGGTCTTAAAGCTATTAATTATGTATAAAAACAATTATTAAAACCTTTCAAATAGTTACCGTGGAAACTAGATTATAGTTAATATGACTTTCAAGAGAGAATGCATTAGCTAGTAAATTTTGTAAAGTATGCTGTATCAATTTTGGATCAACAAATGTTTATAGAAATTTAAATAATAATATAGGGTATAGTTAGGGAGATCACAAAGAAAAAATTAATTTAAAAATCATGTACCCCAAAATATTTCTTCTCTATCAACCGTGATCAGTCCAAAGTGATCATTTATTTAGAATCGTCAATGTGCAATGGAGCTGCTATTATTGTTGCTGAACTATTATATCAAACTCTAGAAATTTGACTGCTAAAATTTTTATAATCTATTTTTATAATAAATGTTGTTAAGATTTCACATTTATTCCCATATTCCAAGAGTTTCTGTTAGCATGGTAATATTTGGTTGTGACCTCAGTTCAATTTTGATTTAACTTTATTAAAATCAGCATAGTATTGATTTTAACACTCAGCCATATAACTTATTTGATTTATTTCTATCCTTTAATGAAGAAAATTATTAAGATGATTTCTTGTGAATAAAACATAATTTTAAATACTCTAAATTTGTGTTGTCTAATATGATAGCCACTAGCCACATGTTATTATTTAAATTAATTAAAATTAAATACAAGTAAAAATGCAGTTTCCCAGTCACACCTGACACATTTCAGGGGCTCAATAGCCAGATGTGACTAGTGTCTATGGTATTGGACAGTGAAAATATAGAATATTTCCATCATTGCATGAAGTTCAACAAACAACAGTTCTATTGACTTACAGCTCTGCCAAATTTCTGAAAAAGCACAATGATTCATGCACTGGTCAATGTTGCCATTAGAAAATGGGAGCATACCTTTAGGAAATGACAATCCACATGCTTCCTTTTTCCCTTCCTCTATAGTTGAAAGTACAGGAAGATTCTTCTCTGTTGGTTTTGCTTTGGGTGCTAGGGAGAGAATGAGCCCATCCGTGCACCCGTGGACACATGGGCCAACTTCTGCAGACGCTGTCCACGTCCGTGGCTCTTCTGACTTCAGTGTACACCAGCCATCTTCCAACTACCAGTATCTCCATTTCGTTGCCCGAGGTCTTTATCGAAAACTGCTGGGAGGCACTCTGCCTGTACACCTGGCAGTCTGAAAATGCTCAAGGGTTAACGCCCAGTAAAAGAAATCTACCAATGATGAATGGAAGTTGGTATAAAAATATTCTAGTTCCCCTGTGCCTCAGCTGGGAAACCTCTGGGTCGTGTGTTTTGCAGCATTTTCCAGAGTAGCTCACAGTGGTAGCCGGATTGATAATGTACCCTATATTGGCGATTTTGCCTTTCCCGTATCGCTTTTCCACACCTCACTTGTGTTTATTCGCACCTCCAAATAAACCCCTTGAATGCAAATCCTTGTCTCAGGGAGTTCTGCTTTTGAGGAAACCTCAACTAAGACAATATCCAAATTGAGGGGTGAGAGGCAGAATTAGAAAGGAAAGGGACTGGCAAGCATAAAGCTGACTAACATTTGCAGTAAATATCATTAGATGGGGAACTCCCGGAGAGCAAGGTTGTGCCTTCACTTTCTATCCCTAATGTCTAGCACACACAAGGCCCTCAGTGAGTATGAAATCTTACAGTTTTTCACACATGTTACTTCACTGATATCCCAACAATCCTATTCAGTAGCTATTACAGCCGTTTTTCAGATGAGGAAATTAAAGATCAAATAATTGAAATGAATTGCCCAAAGTCACACAGTCAGTGATGGTGTTCAGCCTGGAACCAGGGCTTCAGACTCCAAGCGCTACGCTGGTCCCTGCAGCTGGTGCCTCAGCTATGCCTGTTCAGGTGAGCTGGGTAGCACCACGCTCTGTGCACCCACCTCTGCCTCACTGAACAGGGTGAAGAATGCTGTTTATTTCTGCTTCTGCTCAGTATTCTAAGTATGTGTTGTCAATTTCATTTTCAGAGGCCATAGCTCTTTAGGCTTGAGCCTAAAAATATCATGAAGAGGACAGCAGTGAATTTCTCACCCACTCATCACTGGAGTCTCAACCTCTCTTAGATCACTCTCTGAAGTCTCAAAAACCTATATTATCATATATGGCCCAGGCAGACTCTGGAACTATTGAGAAGAACTTCTACACCTCAGGGGAGCCATTCCAAGTTCTGCCTGCTGCCCTCAATTCCAAACTTTCTGCTTTCTGAACCGTCTGCTTTGACTATTAGCTTATTCTTGATTGGGGCTGTATTTCAGGTTTGTGCCCTAAGGATGTTTTCTGTTTAAGAGGCATTATGAGGTTTTGATCAAGCTTGTTGGCTCTAGAGCAAGAATGCCTAAGTTAGAATTTATTTTCATGGCTTTACTAGAAGGAGGGTGTGAGACCTTAGGCAAATTATTTTAAATTCTCTGTTTTAGTTTCCTAATCTGTAAAACACAGATGATTAAAGTACCCACCCTTTTAAAAAGTCCCCATAGGTTGTTACAACTATTAAGAGAAATAACCCATGTAAAGCACCCGGCCCATTGTAACCACATAATTACTATCAGATACCATTATTGGCTACACATTCTGTGTGTTCGCTCCTTCCTCCCACCCCTCATAAGCCCAATTTGGACTCTAGGAAACCCAAACCCATCACTGATGGGGTGACCTGGGCTCCCATTTATCTAGAAATGGAATTTAGATTAGTGCATTGCCTCTTGCAGGATTAAGAGGGACTCTGGGACTTAAGGTTCCTCAACCAAAGGCATACATTTCTAACAAGTGAAGTCTAGGAAGAAAGCCTATTTGTGTGTGGGGGCTGCAAGATGGTAGAAACTGTTTTCCTCCACGTAAAAGACAAGCAGTTTATCTTCCAGTTATTCCCAAGGCTGTGCTGAATGCTCAGTGTAGGTTAAACACTGCATCCTGCACACAGGGGTGGCAGATACATTATGATAAACATATGCATGCACGTGTTCTTATAACCGAACTCTGGAGTTTATGCAAATGGAATAATTAAAAGCTGAGAGGATTTTTAAAACAAAAGTCATCTAATGAACTCTTTTAGTACTCTTTATGTGGTTAACTCTAAGTATACTATTGATTTATTATTAACAACATTTTATTTTTAGAGTGGAGATTGATTGTATAAGCTTATGAGATTACATTTCCTGAAGCAAAAATCTAGGTGCAAAATCTGCTAATTTGTAAAGCATTTTAAACGCATGAGATAAATTCCACTTGGCTATACATTTAATAAAGCACCTAGTGAAGAACATAAATATATAAACCTGCCAAATCCCCAAAGAATATGAGCACGAAGGCAGAAAACCTGAAGTGAGGCTGCCTTAATTTCTTTTTCTAGTCTCTTCCACAGCAAAAGCTCATTTTCCAGCTCACAGACACTTTCAAACTGGAAGGATTTCGAAGGACAATCGGCTACCACCTTGCCTATATCCTGTGATAAACTACAGTTCTCGTGAAGAAAAAGGATCTGGTCATACAATTGGAGTTGGGAGAAACATTTTTTTCAGCTTCTTATTATCAAACAAGATGGAGTCAGACTCACTGGACAGAACAGTGTTCTGCGGAGAGAAGCCTTTCAGCCTGGTTGCTTTAGACGCTTTTAACAAACTGTCCTGAAGATGGCGCCACGTGCTTAGCTATGTTACAACCTGCATCATTTCGAGATTCCTTCCAGAACCACTTCCTGCCTACCAGCTACACAAACTTACAGAAAGATCTGTAGAAAATGCTATCTTAAAATGATATTAGTGTATTAAATATAAAGATGAAATGAAGTCACCCAAAGAATAATCTTATTTGATCATCTGTACATTTTCAGTTAGGGGAAAGAATTACAGGAAAGAAAACCACAATCAATGTTATTTTGAAGGAGATGAATGTCATGTTCTGAAAGCCAACGTCCACCTCTAATCTTGTGCTTTCTCCTTTGTTCCCTATTTGTAGTCAGTGGCACCAACCATCCATCAAGTTGCTGGAGCCAAAAACTTGAATGACGTCCTTGATCCTTTTCTCTGTTTTAACCTTCTGTACCAGCAACCCCACATCCAATCAGTCACCCGGTCCCATCTATCCTAATCCCTAAATGTCTCCAGTTCGTCCATGCCTCTCCATCCCCATTGCTGCCAGTAAAGTCCAAAAGCACCATCACCTCCTCCCTGCACTGCTGCAGGAGTGTGTTAATCATTTCCCCTTTATCACAGCTTGCTCCTCGTGCTCTTTCAAAAGACAAACTCGTCTGTGCAGTGTCCTTATTTATGATCTTCTATGGCTCCCTAGTGCTTTCAGGTAAAATCCAAACCCTTTGTAGCCTGCAAGGCTTTTTATAATCCAGCTGCCCTGCATGTCTCCAGCTTCATCTTGCAACACTATTCCACTCGTTTTTCTTTTTTTTTTACTTCAGTCATGAGATGCCTTTCCAGTGCCTAGAATGCTCACCTCAAGACTATTTATTCTTCCTGCTCCTGGTTGTGCCCCAGAAACAGCTGCAATTTACCCCTTTTCCACAAGCCCAGCCACCACACCTCCATCTAACTCATGTTCATCCTGCAGATCTCAGCACAAACATTATTTCCTCATGGAGGGAGAACCCTAGAGTACATTAGGACCCACCACTCTATGATTCCATAGAGTGCACTTTCCTAATTTTAATAGTAATCTCATTTTATCATAATGAATTATTTTTCCCCTGCTAGATTATAAACTCTGTGAAAGCAGGGACATTGTTACTGCACAACATTCTTAAAGTGATCTATAAGGCCTGTATCGTCTTTGCCCCATCACCTTACCTTTCTGACTTTATCACCTACAACTGTCCCTCATTTCTTGGCTTCAACCTCTTTGCTTATCCCTCTAGCCTTTGCACCTGCTAGTTCTTCTACCTAGAACGAGCTTCCCACAGCTTTCTGTGTGGTTCTCTCCCTTACCTGCTTCAAATTTTTATTGCAATGCTGCATTCTCAACGGAGTCTTGTCTTACCATTGAATCTATTCCCTCCCCACTCATGGCCAATGTTTCTATTCTATTCCTGCTTCATTGTTCTCCTTAGGTGTTATCACTATCAAACATACTTTCGTGGTTTATTGTCTGTCTCCCTCTACCAGAATGTAAGCTCCATAAGGGCAGGGATTTTTGTCTCTTTGGTCTGGGCACAAGGTAGTCAGTGGAATTGTTCGTCCTAGCCCTGCCCTAGTGATTTCATAGACTGATTCTTTTCGTCTGTCTTGGTACTAAATTATTCTAATGTATGAGTGGGGAGAATTTTATCTTCACCTGGAATGTCTTCCCTCTCTCTGATTAGTTTCCTATTTCTAGAACAAGTATTTCTTTTGGGAGACAAGGGGGTGGAGAAATCAAAACTAAAAATAAATCTTTCCAAGAAATTATAAAAGCAGAAATTTACTGAGGCTTTTTAAGTTTTAGTTGCTTCCAAATAATAAATTTCCTGAAAACTAAGAGAACATTTGGTGTAAGGCCAGAGCTGCCAGTCTTGTTAAAAAATGACTGCACCTGGACAGCTCCTAGAGTAAAGGTCCCTTATTTTTCTGTTACTTGATGAGACACTCAGACAAACTCTGATTCCCTCAAGTCACTTGGCACCTTCCGTACTGAAGCAAACGTAGTTGCCTGGCTATATGACCAGCTTGATCATTTAGGTAGAAATGTGAGGTTTCTGAAGCCAAACCAGCTGTGCATTTAGAGAGAGCCCAGTTTCCTACCCAGGAAATGACAAAGAAGGATCAGTTTAAATGACTGCAGTATGAATATCTGGCCATTTTGTAAAATTCCAACACCCTGCAATGATCAACAACTCCAGGGGAAAACAACGTTCAGTCTCACAATATGTAAGACTGATTCATGGCTAATGGTTTATCATAGATGTTTGATTCAGCTTCCATTTTTGGAGTTATCAGATGAGCAAACAGATGCTCACCACTTTTAATTTCAAGGGAATATCATATTGCACTGCAATTAAACATAGTTCTATGTTAATATGTGAAATATTGTAACAGGGAAAATTGAGGATGATCATTTATAGTGCAAAATAGAAGTAAAAGTAAATATCCTAATATACCAAAACTTAAATTTTTGGTAGAACATAAATATCCTAGTTAATTAAAAACAAAAGGAAGGAGAAAAAATCTAATGCTGTATTTGGGAGCATAAGTACAATATTTGAAGGACCTACTCATGTCATTTCATCATTACAAAATAATACAAGACTCACCAACAAAAAAGATGTCATGTGGGTACAATTTTTAAAAGGAGGCGAAGAGGCTGCTATTTAGAGACATTCTGACAATGGTGAGGATATGGGTGACAATTAGGCTCAACATTAGATCAAGTTTGAGCAATAATTTATTGCGTAGTTCAAAATAGCTAGAAGAGAAGAATTGGAATGTTACCAACATAAAGAAAAGATAAATATTTGAGGTGATCCCACTTACCCTTATTTTATTATTACACATTATATGCATGTACCAAAATAACACATGAGCCTCAGAAATATGTACAAACGTTATGTATCAATGAAAAAGATAAATTTTGAGGAAAAGAACAACAAAATAGCAGCCATCAATTGGATATTCCTGGAATGAAGTTCAGCAGATAAGAAAAGTCTACATGGTAATTTAATTAAAATAGGCATCCAGACCTGCAGAAATGGAGGGAAAAGAGAGAAAGATGGGACAGCAGGGTGTTGAACTTTAACCTTATATTTTCTGACTCTGCCTAATGCTAGTCTTACTGGTGTGGTGTTTTTTTATGTACATTTGTTTTGTTTGTTTTTCTTAATTGGGTTTTGATTTGGGTTGTTTTTTATTTTTTAAGCAGGAAACTGGAAGATTCACAGTACGTATGGCTCAATAGTTCTTTCAATTATGGCAATTTCTGCTTGAAAACAATGCATATTTTAATGTTCTTACTTGAATCACAACTTTCAAGAAGCTGTTTATCACAGTTACTTAACTTGAACATGATTTTGCTAAGTTCTCATCACCATTTGGGAAAAGTTATTCAGAGAGAATGCATGAAGAGTTTTTGTATTTGCTTTCTTTAAAAAAAAAAAAAAGTTGAGTGTACTCAGCATGCAGAGCATTGTGCTACAAGGAACTGAGATTTTCCATTAAAAAAGAAGCTATTCTCTGAGATGTTTACAAAGTGTTCTACACACATCAGGCCTTATGTCAGAGCCAGGACCACCACCATGTTATCCTGCAGTGGTGTTTCAAACATCCCCATGCCAGATGGGCTATCACATGGAATATGTAAGATGTTTCAGAATAGCCAATTCAATTTCCTGGTTTTTTACAGTCAGATCTAACATATATTCTCTTTTAAAGGAAGTATTCTAGAATCAACCAACTTTCAGTTCTTCTGTCACGTTCAGGGTCATTTGCCTTCAAAAAGTCAGCAGAAAAGCTTGACCCTGGGGATAGATAATGTATCAAATGCTGGGTCATTGATTCTAATGTGTTCTAAATCATCAGGGTACAACAGCCAACCTTTAACATAAGCCTCTTTTAGATTCTCACATGGCAGAAGTTCAAACTCAATGACAAGTAAATATGACTGCGTATAGGCTATGTGGTTATCCAAAAGAAACTTCACAAGCAGACTGTGGAAAATAAGACTTCCTGCAGGACATTTTCATCTCTGATTACAGATGAGGTGCTCCTTTGGTTCCATATAATTCACATCACAATGTACTAGTCCTTCCAGGAATTTAACAGCATTTTCTGGCATTTTCTGGAATGTCATATAAAATATTCAAGATCATCAATGTATTGGCATTGAACCTAAGATAAGCCATCCACTGACAAATTATCACAAAAATATGAATACTTTTATTTTACTTTCCAAAGTCTCAAGAGAATTTTCACTGAGAATCTTTCTTCCACTGAAACAGATGGAGGGAAATATTTTAGCTGTGGATAGAGATTTTCGCTGCTTTGTTTCATTTTTCTCTCAAGGACTTTTTTTTTAAGATTCTTAATACAGCAGAACCAAATGCATTTTTAATCTACTCAGAATTAAGAGTTAGTACTAAAAGCATTGGAGTTGCTCTTCCAATGCCACTAAAGCTACAGTTCTATAGCAGAGTGTTCCTTAAGTTAAGGGCAGGCCAGCTCTTCTAACAATGCCTTCCTGCTGGCGCCCAAGGCTGCTGACATGCTCTATGTCACTGCAAACACCTTGTTTAGCTCAGAAAACTCCCTCATCAGATTCTGTCTCCTCTCCTGTTTTAACTCTTCTTACCTATCTCTGGATGCCACCATTTTTATCCCAGAGCCTTCCTGGCTTTGATTATGCTCCATGTCAGATGCTGTTGATGCCCCACCCACAGCCCCCTGCACATTCATCTCATTGGGAGTTTGCTCTTCCCATGTGCATAGGAGCAGCCTTCGGCAATAATTGACAGAAATTGGTCTCTACACACCCCAGCTCTCACACGCCGGTGGGATAACTCTGAGGCATATGTTCCATGATGGCTCCATGATTTCCTCAAAATATGAAGCTCCTGTTACTCAGTAGTAATTGGCTGATAACACTCCCTTTATTAACTTCCTTCATTTTCCTTTATCACTTCTCCCATCCTTTACCTATGTTTGGTGAGATAACTTCCCAAATAACTACTTGAACTTTTGTCTCGGGGTCTACTTTTAGGGAACTCAAACCCTGATACTGCCACTGGATTTCCTTCTTTTCTTACAGGCTTTCAGCTTACATTCAATGATGGTATATCCTATGTTTAAGTTAGGCAGCCAGCTATTTACCTCAGCTGTAAATATCTTGAGGTGAGGCTGGTAATTACATGTTGTATTTGTACTCAGAAGGCATGATTTCATATGCAATATATTTTTCTTTTATTATATCTTTATCTCTCTAGATAAGTTGATACTAAATGTGCAAATGACCCCCAAATCTGTATCTCCAGGCCAGAGCTGTCTCTTAGATGCTGAATGATAACGTTTTCTTTTTCTCACATCGTAGGTTCAAGGTAGGTGGCTGTGGTGTTGATTCAATAACCTAAAAATGTCCGCCAATATTTCCACAATTCACATCATGTTCCCTGATGGCAGAGCTGCATCACTTTCCCATCCAAGGAAAACAAGAAAACCGCCGCAGCAGCAGTAGCCATGTGAGTCTCTCTTACCAGGAAACACAGCTTTCCCTGAGGAACCTCCCAGCAAACTTTTCTTTGTAACTCATTTGTCAGAACAGACTAGACAACTACCCCAGCTACAAGGAAGACTGCGAAAACAGGGAACGAGATTATAATGACTGGATTATTCCATTGACTCAAGATGAGCACATTGGCACCTCAAAAAACCAGGGTTCCTTTAGCAGAAAAAAAGTGAAAATAAATATCGATTTAGTAACTTGCAGTGTCTGCAACAACACCCCCCCTTCCAACCAAGTATCAAGTCAGGTCTCTTTTACCCCTTAAATATCTCTAAAGTGGGTCTGTTTCTTGACTGCTGTCCCCACTTCAGTGTAAACTACTATCATCTGTGCTCAGGACTACAGCAACCAACTGTTATTCATTGTTTTCCTGCTTTGAGTCATGATTATTTCCCTCCAATCTCTTCTCTAGGTTCATCCAGAGTGATCTTTTATGTGGTAAATATGAACTTGTTATTCACTGCCCTAAACCACTTCCCTGACCAACACCCGGCTATTCCTTACGTCTGCTCATCTTATCCCCGGCTCAGTGCAGCTTCACCAACCTCTCCACTTCCACCTGCCCACTTTTAGCTTACTCCTACTCATCCTTCAGGACGTTCACTCACTCGTCTCCTCACGTCCCTCATCTCTAAGCTGAGATAGGTGCTCCTTTATGTGTTCTCAAATAGTATATTTGAATTGTATAAATTGTATTATATAATACAATATTGTATTATCATTATCTCAGTATATGGCTGTCACCACCACCAGAAAGAGTTTCTTTAAAAGTAAAGCATCTGTTTCATTCACATTAGGATCTTCATCACCGAGCATAGTACCTGACGCTGAATTCAATTAATACTTATTGAATAAACAGTGATTACTTTTAAAAGATTAATTGATCAATTATTATGTCAACTGGAAAAGTTGGATAGTAATGATTTCTCTAGACACCTGTGATAAAAGAAACAAGAAACAGTATAACAAAGTTATTGAGAGTATATCTCTGTACCCCCTCTACGGTCTAGCTCCACAAGGTCAGCTGTGTGACCTTCAGCTCCTTAAGTTAATCTCTGTGCAAATTTCCCCACATGTATAACTGGATAATGATAATACTTAACTCAAAAGGTTATAAGGATTAAAAGAGTCAATGCCTGCAATCCTAAATTAATGCATAGACTAATACCTGACATATGGAGAATGTCATAAAAGTTTTTTCTTTTTCTTTTCTTTTTTTTTTTTTTTGAGACAGAGTCTCGCTCTGTTGCCTGGGTTGGAGTGAGTGCCATGGCGTCAGCCTAGCTCACAGCAACCTCAAACTCCTGGGCTTAAGCGATCCTACTGCCTCAGCCTCCCAAGTAGCTGAGATTACAGGCATGCACCACCATGCCCGGCTAATTTTTTCTATATATATTTTTAGTTGGCCAGGTCATTTCTTTCTATTTTTAGTAGAGACGGGGTCTCACTCTTGCTCAGGCTGGTCTTAAACTCCTGACCTCGAGCGATCCACCCGCCTCGGCCTCCCAGAGTGCTAGGATTACAGGCGTGAGCCACCGCGCCCGGCCAAGTTTTTTCAATAAGTAGTTAAGTTAGTCATCATTCTTGTCCCTGCAGAACTTATAGTCTAGGTCAGTGCCATCCAATAGAAATATAAAGTAAGCCATATATGTAATTAAAATTTTCTAGCAGCTACAGTAAAAAGTGACTGAATTATAAGTAAAAATAATTTTAATAATTTAAGCTGATGTATCAAAATATTATTTCAGTATATACTTGACTTAAAAAGTTATGAGATATTTGATATGATTTTGTACCTAAGCCTTCAAAATTCAAAGTGTATTTTATACTTGTACCACATTTCAATTCAGATGCTTAATTTCCATCTGTATTTAGATTTCATAAACTTACAGTTGAAAAAGTAGACTCACATATGCACATTGTTCCAAACATACTTTAAAATTTTTCAATAATCAATTCAGATATCAGTTTTAACTTACAATTTATTACAATTAAATAAAATTAAGAAGTCAGTTCCTTAGTCACAAAAGTAACATTTAGTGTTGAAGAGCCACATATTCCTGGACAGTGCAGGAATGGAGGGAATGTGGTTAGCAAGCAGACAGTCAGAGTGTGTAACTGAGTACTGTGCTAGGGCAAGGATAGAGTGTTCTGGGAGGACACACTCAGGGTGCTGATGCAGCTTGGCAGAGGGAATTTATCAAGGAAATTTTTCTGGAGAAAATGCCGTCTATCTTGAGACCTTAAGGATAAACAGGGGCTAGCCAGGTGATGAGGAAGAAAGAGCATCTATCAGAAGGAATTGTGTTGGAGATGAGGGAAAATGTAGCATTCCCATAGACCTGAACAAATTTCGGAGTAACTGAGGCCGAGTGTGCATGTGTGTATAGGGAGTGGGGGGTGGGCTACAGGGGCAGAGGTGGAAAAGGGAGCAGCTGAGAAGTAAGGCAGGGAGGAAATCATGAACGGTTCCATAAGACACCTGAAGGAGGTCAGACTATCCTGAAGGCAATGAGCAGCCACTGAAGGATTTAAACAGGGCGGGTACATGGTCATAATGTATTAAAAATCATTCTGGCTATAGTATGAAAAGAGTTTAGGAGATAAAAACCAGTATCTGGCATCTCACAGCCATTAGGATGGCTAGTATCAAACAAACAAACAAAGAAAACAGAAAATAACAAAAGTGGAGTTCGTGAGGATGTAGAGAAATTGGAATCCTTGTATATTGTTGGTGGTAATGTAAAATGGTGCAGCCACTATGAGAAGCAGTATGGCAGTTCCTCAAAAAAAAAAAATTAAAAATAGAATTAGCATATAATCCAGAAATTCCACTTCTTGGTATATACCTAAAGGAATCAAAATCAGGATCCCAAAGGGATATTTGTACAACCATGTTCATAGCAGCCTTGTTTACAATAGCTTAAATGTGGAAGCTACCCAAGTATCCATAGACAGATGAATGGATAAGCAAAATATGGTACATACATACAATGCAATGCTATTCAGCCTTAAAAAGGAAAGAAATTCTAACATATGCTAAGTGAAATAAGCCAACCACAAAAAGACAAATACTGTTTGATTTCATTCATATGAAGTCCCTAGAGTAGTCAAATTCATAGAGACGAAAGTAGTGGTGGTTGCCAGGGGCTGGGGGGAGGGGAAATGGAGAGTTATTGCACAGAGTTTCAGTTTTGTAAGATAAAAAGAATTCTGCAGATAGATGGTGGTGATGGTTGCACAACAGTATGAATGCATTTAATATCAGTGAACTATACACTTTAAAATGGTTAAGATGTTAAATTTTATGTTATATATATTTTAACAAAATATTTAAAACTCAAAAATGATGGCTGGGCATCAGGTTAAAAGAGGTTATTGCTGTGATGCAGGTAAAAGATCAAGACAGGAACTGAAATGAGGTAAGAGAAACATGGATGGAGAGAAACAGGTTGGTTTCAGGGATAGTAGGGCTACAATTAGTGAGACTTTATCAGTGATTGATTTTAGTCTCAGGTGAGGGACAGTCAGGAGTTAAGCTAGTTTCAGATTTCTAGTGTGAGCAACCAGGGTGAACAGTGATGGCATTCACTGAGATAGGAAACAAAGAGGAGACATGGACTTGGCTGGGCTTGGGGGAGGAGGGAATAAAGGGTTCACCTTCATACACATTGATTTTAACGTGCTTGCAGGGAATCCAAGGATTGGGGAATATAGGTTATAATTTCTGGGAAGATCTTGAAGCCACTCTCCCATAGAGGATAATTAAAGGTATAGGAGTGGGTGATTAACAAGGACATTTGTCATCTGCCAGTACATCTGGCCCCAAGGATTGACTATGAGACTGAAGACTAAGTCAAGCAGAAGCTCACATACATGTGGCCACAGCAATTGGGGTGTGAGGGGTGGCAGCCTAAGCTAGTGCAGTAAATGTGAATCTAAGGATACTTACTGGAGTTACTATTCAAAGGAATGACTGCCTATTATACAAATGCAGAGATTATTTAAGAAGAAAACAGAAGAAAGCCTAGAAGAGAGTCCTGAAGAAAACTAAGATTTAAGGGATGAGCAAAAGAGCAACCTGCAGTTACTCATAAAGAGCGGTCTAAGAGGAGAAGGAAAGCTGAAATCATACGGTGTCACATAAGGCAAGAGAAGAGCTATTGCAATTTCATTTTCTACTCATGTTTTAAATTGAGATATAATTAACATTCCATAAAATTCACCATTTTAAAGTGTGCAATTCAGTGGTTTTTAATATATTCACATAGTTGTGCAAGCATCACCATTATCTAATTTCAGAATATTTTCATTACCCTGAAAAGAAACCCCTTACCCATTAGGTGTTTACTCTCATTCTCCCCACTTTCCAGCCCCTGGAAACCACAAATCTATATTCTATCTCTATGATTTTAAGTACTCTTGATACCTCATTTAAGTGGAATCATACAACATTTGTCTTTTGGTGATTGGCTTATTTCATTTAGCATGATGTCTCTAAGGTTTATCCTTGTTAACGTCTGTTGGTACTTCATTACTTTTTATGGCTGGATAATATTCCATTGTATGGATACCATATTTATGCATCCATTCTTCAAGTCTTAGACATTTGGCTTGTCTCCATTTGTGGCTATTATGAATAATGTTGCTATGAATGTTTGTGTACAAGTTTTCATGTGAACCTATGTTTTCAATTTTCTTGGGGATATACTTAGGAGTTGAATTGCTGGGTCATATGGTAACTCTAATTTTTTGAGAAACTGCCAGACTGTTTCTACAGTAGCTATACTAATTTATATTCCCACCAGCAATTTGTGAAGGGTCTCTCACTTTTTAAAAGAATTTTATAAATGAGTATCTTCTCTCATTTTATTCTGCTTGTCTAATTTTTTTTTAACCAAGCACATTTCTTCCTTGACTTCCTTATTCCACATTTGTTAAAGTTATGTTCTAACTATCCAAACAATAAATTTTCTTCATAGTATAAATCATTTATGGCTTTCCTATTCCACACTGTATAGAATTTATTCAAACTATGCAGAGCATTAGGTCTCTCATATTTCATGTCATTTGTACAAGCTATTTATAACCTCCAAGAAAAAAAACAAGTTAGTTAAGTATGAGATAAGAACAACGACTTTGTGTACCTTTCCTTCCTCTTCTACTAAGTTTATTTAATCCAATTTTATAATTTGGGAGGAAAATTCTGCATAATAATCTTAGTCATAGGTGATGCAAAGTGAAGCAAATTGCTTTTTATTTTGGAAGAAATATCTGTTTGCCCCATTTCATTGGATCCCCAGAACTTTCACTGAGATGACAGGACCAAAAATCTTTCTTGAGTTTACTTCCCATCCTCTGGCAATCATGGACCTTTATGATGTGTCTAAGGTGTCAGCCACTTCTACATCCGTATCTATCAGTGTAATGTCATTGATGTAGTAGATAAGCATGATGTCCTGTGGAATGGTGACATGATCAAAACTCCTGAAAACTAAATTATTACATAGAGTGGAAGAGTTAGTATACTTGAAACAGAATGTGTCAAAGCAAGCTGCTTCTGGTGCTTCCTGTTTATTGGGATAAAAAGAAATTTGTTACAATAGCTGAATACCAGGTGTCAGAATTGTGTTGATTTACTCAACTAAAAGAGATTATGTGGAATAGCACCTGCATTTAAAATCACCACACTCGATTAAGTTTACAGTAATCTACTGAGATTCTCCAGAACCCATCTGTCATCTGCACAAGGTAGGGAAAAGTGTTCTTTAATGGACATATTACAGGAATCACTACCTATATTTGTTAGCATATGAGTTCAGTTGCTGGAGAGAGATCCAAAATGATACAGGCATATACAAAGTAAAAAATTATTTCTCACTCAAATGAAAGCCCTGGGATAAGCAGACTAGAGCTAATATGGTGGTGCTATCAATAGCCCAATTCCTTCTATCTTATTGCCACACTGTCCCTACGGTGGTGCCTTGGTCTGCCCTTCAGCCAGAATGAAGGTGGGGAAAGGGGTAGACACATCACCTCATTTAAAATGACAAGATCCAGCAACTGCTCTTGTCAACTATCATTCACATCCCATTAGCCAAAACTTAGTCACATGGGCATACACAGCTGCAATGTGGCAGGAAAATTTAGTCTTTCTTCTGAATGGCTATTATCCTAGCTAAAATTTGGAGATATTATCTCTATGAGAAAAAAAGGGGAGTATAGCTGTTGGGGGACAACTAGTGACTGCTGCCATATCTCCTCACACCTTTCAAAGCTTTGGTACTGGACTGATCTCTGCAATTCCCCCAGTGTGCAGTTTTACTTTCGGTAAGAACAGGAAGCGCAATATTTGGCCTTTTGTTGCATCACAGCCCTCAGTTTTTGGGTCAGATATAGTCCATAGGCTGGGGACAATGAGAAGGGGAAGTAGTGGGTTATGAAGAGCGTTCACACCCTCCAGTGTGTTGAATATGTCAGACTAACCAGTTGAATATGTCAGACTCTCCAGTCATCTCGAGATACAGGAAATGTGGAAACAATCACAGCATGGATTTTCAGACCCACAGGTGCCATTGGGACAGAATTAGGTCCCTAAATCCAATTGTCACCTAACCTTCATGGGTCCCACATTCCTCCAGATAGATGACAGTGACATTCAGCACAGTGTTACTTCACAGTCGGAAGCCAATGTTCCCTGAAAGATCTGGCTATTTCCCTTTTCCTTACACAGTTACCCTGGTAAGTGACCAGAGATACTTATGGAAAAGGCTGGGATGTCTTGGTGATGATATAACAAGGTCCTTCTTCAGGTTTACCTGGTTTCTCCTATCTTCAAGGTTTGGTGATAAACTCAAGCCTGGAAACTGGGTGAGCAGCTATCATTACATCATGGTAATTTACGCCAGGTCTCAGTAAGGTTTTAGCATTTGTGTATTTTTATTGTCATTATTCAGACCTAATTCAATTATAGGGATCCCATGAAAGGTCAAGACACTGCCACAGGTTTCCCTGTGTTAAATCCCTCCAATCACCACTCCATTTCTGCTGTGCTTCATGGTAAAAATCCTACGTTCCCTCTGACTCTTATGTGTGCTCCCTGGCCTGTTATCCTAGAAATCCATTATCACAATTACTGTTAGGGATCACCATTCAATAGTAACATTGTCCACCTTCCTTCCCAGTCTGAAGGGGATTTCTTTTTCTTTTCTTTTTTTTTAAAGATAGGGTCTCACTTTGTTGCCCAGGCTGGAGTGCAATGGCCTGATCATAGCTCACTGTAACCTTGAACTCCTGGGCTCAAGTAATCCTCCAGCCTTGGCCTCCCAAGTAGCTGGGACTACAGGCACACACCACCATGCCCAACTATTTTTTTTTTTTTTTTTGGTAGGGACGAGTTCTCACAAAGTCTTAAGGTCTCACTATGTTGCCCAGACTGGTCTCAAACCCCTAGCCTCCAGGGATCCTCCCACCTCAGCCTCCCAAAGTTCTTGGATTACAGGCCTGAGTCACCACACCTGCCAAGCCTGAAGGAGATATTTTTAAAGCAATGCCTGAGTGTTAGGCATAGTTTGGAGGTAGGTGAGAAGTTTGCACGTAATGAATTCACATATACCTTTTCTGCTTAAAATTTTGGATTGCTTTTCCTGTATCCCACCAAGAAATTTTTGGTATTTCAGCCTCATGCAATGTAGGTCGGCTTTGAATATACATTTTAATCAACCTTCAGAGCAAACAATGAGAATTACACCCAGAGGTTTTAGCAGCACTTTGAATCTAGAATTCCTAATAATTACAACTGTGTTCATAAATTCAGCCCAATCTAAAGTAATATTCTATGTTCCCTAGGCTAGCATCTTCAAAATCTATTCCCACACATTTGGGCAATATAAATGCACAAAACCTTGCAATTACTTATTAGCCTTCTCCTGGGTATGAAATAGTTCTTGTTCTACCTGATCTCTTTTAGGATGTAACACTACTCATAGGCTGGAGCCAATGAGGAAGGGAAGGAGTGGGGTACAAAGAGAATTAACATCCTCTTGCAAGTTGAGAACTTCAGACAAAACTTCAAGCCAACCTAGACCAGCTTCAGATATGGCAGGAGGGAGTGCTTATGTTGGAAAAGGAGACTTTCAGTGGAATTGAAGTACTCAGAGTAGCTGCAGCCTTCTAAATCCTCCCAAAGATTGTCATTACAATTCTCAGATTGGAAGGCGGGTGTGGTGGGGCATTGAGAATCACTAGTGGTTCTCAAACTTTAGTGTGCATCAAAATCACCTGGAGGGATTTTTGAACCATACATCGCTAGGCCCCTCTCCCAGAGTTTCTGTTTCTGTAGTTCTGAGATGAGGCCCAAGAATTTCCTTCTCCAACAAGTTCCTGGTTGTTACTGGTCTGCTGGTCCAGGGACCATAATTTGAGTACCACTGAACTACATTGTAATTCAACAACCTATGTTGTATATAACTGGCTATATCAGCTCTGTAGGTAAAGACATGAGAGTTTCTTTCAGGGAAATCATGGAAATCCCATAGTATTTTTCCCCTTTTTGCTGTGTCTTGAGTAAGTCATGTATATCCTTGAAGTAACTCAGTATAGGTAAAAGCAAACAACCCACCTCCACATTCCTTATACTCCTTGTATTCCCATAATGGTCCACTGAAGCAGCCACTTGGTGCACCACTTCATTCCCGGTGACCACAGGTGATAAGTTAGTCAACTAATTCATCCTGGGTGCCATGGATTACTATCATCTCCTTCTTTAATACCTTCAAACTCAATCATAATTTTTAATCAACCAATCATATATCCCCATTTTCTTACTGCCCTGCTGCCCATAAACACTTCTGGTACCAATTACTCAACAAGGAAGAGTTTAATTGCAGACAATATAGTCACATCTTGCTGGAATCTGTACAAATTGGATTTCACAATGGGTATAGAAAATTCACAGAAAATTGTTAGGAGGCTTGAAAAAACAGACTCTAGCCTAAAATTATAAGAACGGTATCCAAAACCACATCACAAAACTAGACTGTTAAGAAAGCGTCTACCTTTTCTGGAAAGAAGCTGACAAATCAAAAAGCCAATACCACACTTGCTGTCTTCAGTACCTTGTACCAGAATTTGTGCCAGCCAAATGTATCTCTTGTTCCCTGCCTTCCCCACCATGTATCTTGGTTCTGAATCAAAGCCTAATGCATCTGATTAGCAGAACACATACCATATCTAGGGAGCATAGAAAACATTTTTCATTTATTTCTTTGTTTTAGCTTTCTAGCCTTTTTACTCTAGCAGAAGCATACAAGAAGGGAGTTAGATTGGGTATTGAGTGTTCCTGCATTTGTTTCAAGTTGAGTAGGTGCACATTTGCTTGTGAGTGAACCTTATTAAAGTCTAGCAGAGTCTTGTCTGTTTTCATTTATTCCTGTGTCCCTAGCACCTAGCAGCACAGTGTCTCATACATAGTGGCACTCAATACAGATTTGCTGAGTAAGTTTACTACCCAGTGAATCAGCAGTTTCTGAAAGGAGAGGGATGAGGAGACAAGCTTTCTGGAAAAAAAAAAACCTGAAGCAGTTTTAGAGTTTTTGCCCATCCCTGGCTCTCTACATAGCGTCTATACTCCAGCATTGTGGGCAAACATGAAAGTCTAGGATTTTTTTCTCATGAGAGACTACTCAATCTTGTCCATGTGAAGCCCTAAGAAGTGACTTCAAAGGGAAGAAAAAGCATGTTTGACTTAGAGAGCTGCTTTAAATTATATCTTTTCTCTTGACTTTTGGTTTAATTCCTTGAAAAAAGTTCTACACATCTAATAAAATAAATTAAGAGAACACAAAATGCATGACTTTTTTCGTCTTGCCATCAAGTATTTAAAAGGTTTAGTAAGTGATGGGTAAATAATGATGTGGGTGCCTGGCTTCACAGCTTCTCATTCTATGTGAGGATAAAGGAGAGCGGGGGTGGCCAAGTCCCTCTGAGATGGCACTTGGCATTCACATTCCTCCACTGATGCTTTTGTGGTCCTTTTTCTTCCAGAAGTAGCTTGTCTGCCTAGGGAGTAGATAAGCCAATGCGTATGAGTTATGGGAGAGTCTTGGAATATCACACCACCTCACAAAGGAGCAAAGATCTCATAGGAGGAAAATGGAATGAGGTATTTATTGATAACTTGGGAAGTTATTTTTAAACATCTAGCCCAATTACAAGTAAATCCTCTGTTATAACACCATTGTCTGCAAAATGCCTAAAGCTTAGGCACATTTGTGTCATGTATGCATGTATGCGTTTAACTATTTATTTGTTTATTTATTATTAGAGCCTAACCTCATAATCAGATTGTTCCATTTGGGCCCCAAAAGTGGCTTGTCACTGAGTGAAAGTAATTTCCCATGGCAGGTGCTCCCAGCAGGTGGCTGCTCACGGTACCTGCATCCGAAAGGTAGATTTAGTCAGAGATTTTATTTTAATAAGAAATCCGTATTGCAGCCGAGCCACCACTGGGTGATGTGCCAAAATTCATGTCTGCAGCATGATTTATTATGTGAAAATACCACAGAACTAATCAGTGGAGTTACTAATTAATACAAATCTGCATTTTTTGCATAAGCAATTAGTGCAAAGAGAGAGCAGTGAAAGAGGAAGTTTGACTCCTTTAATCTCAGTGCCTATTCAAGCAGAAAGACCCACCAGGGCCAAACTCAGAGATCTACATTTGGAATTTTCCCCGTTTGATTAGTTAAAGACATAAAAGGTCAAATTATCAATATTTAATTTGAGTGAACTGCATTTGTTAAAAAGAAAAGAAAACATTTTATTTAAAGAAAGTGAGACCCTAGGAGTGAATTCTTGAATCAAAAATAATTATATTTTTCATTACAATGAAGTCTGGGTAATACTTGATAAGGATTTTGTTTGCTAATAAAGATGATGTTCTGAAAATTATATCAATAAGTGTGTATGTTTGTCTATATGTACACTTAGAAATAGTTTATATTTCTAAGATTTTTAACTTACTTAATGTGCTTTCTTTTCCCAGAGTCATATCTCTACTTGATTTTTTCCAGTATGTTTTGGATAAATTATGTGTACTAATATGCAATATTTTAAATCTATGTTTAGATAATTGTGTGGCTCACCAAATCTGAGCAAATAATGCCATTTAATGTCTGTGGTTTATTTTTCCATTAATTTAATAGAAATTGTTTACCCTATAAATTAACTGGATAGTTGATAAAATGATGATAGAGATTTCTATTCTCAATAAAATTTATGCTTCATAAAACAAAAGCAAAATCAAAAATATTTTAAGAGATATTTTATTATTTCTGTGGACAGCAAATAAGAGATTCATTTTGGTTTTGAAGCTCTATGGCAAATAAGTGTAAATGTTAGAATAATTACTATCTTTTGAAAGTTATTCAATATGTGATTTCTGTCTTTGTTTCAGATAAGCCAGCTCAAATTATAGTTTAAGCCCTTCCCCCACCGCTAAACGTAGATGTCCAGTTTGTCAGGAAACTTATTTTGAAAAGGTGGCTAATTAGATGCAGACTAACAGGGCTCTCTGACTAAAAGTTCAGGCACAGGTGGCCAATGGTTTTTTGAAAGAAAGAGAACAGGAATAAGAGAAAGGAATGAAGGGAAGAAGGAAGGCAGAAAGGCAAAGAAGGTAAAGGGAGGGAGTGAGGGAGGGAGGAAAGACAGGCTGGCAGGCAGGAAGGCAAGAGAGCAGGAAGGCAGGCAGGAAGGGGAATTTTGCTTAGTCTTAATAGGACGAATTTCAGGGCCAGCGAAGTGGGAATTGTCCACGGTGCTGATACGATGAGGAAGCCATTTCTTCTACAAGCGGCCTGAGGCTCCTAAACTTGGCTTGCCTGCGTTCTTCCCGTGCCTTTAGCAACTTGCCCGGGTCTCCTCCCGTAACCCAGCGCCGCGCCCATTGTTCAGGGGACGCTCAGGCGCCTTCTGTGTGTCTTGCCTCTCCACTCCCGAAGCCATACCCAGCTACCAGGGATTTTTATTTGCTTGTTTCTTTCTGGTGAGGCAAAGGTCGTCGGCAAATACCGTGTGCTTGTCAGTTCCCTAGCCCTGCGGTCCCCTTTGGACCGCAAGCTGTTCTTCAATCCCAGCGAAACAGGTGTGCGCCCTCTGTTCACGCTCCTCACCCAACAGCAGGTGCGCCCGTGCACGTACACTCACGCATGCACACGCTCACACCCGCACACACTTATGCACACTCACATACACACCCACACTTACTCTCACGTTCACATACACACACGATTTACACACAGTCTCACACACGCTCACAGATTCGCATGCACTTGTACACTCAAGCACAATCACACACTAACGCACATTTGCACACACAGGCTGTCAGACACACCAGGCCTTGAGCAAGTGCTGGTGACCCGCGTCTGCCAAGATACTCCGACTGCGCGGATCTTATGTTGTTGATTCTGCGCGTTGGATGGCTTACGGGAAGCCCCTCCATCCTGACAGGGAATCAGAGACGAAGTCCCTCCGAGGACTGTGGGCGCCAGGAGGGGAGCCACCAAGGCCCAGCAGGACCAGGAGGACGTAAATAATAAATAAAAGTGCCCAGGCAGGCCGAGCCGGGGAAGCGCGGCACTAAATCACTCCCCAAATCACAGCCGCGTCCTGCTCCATCCAATAGCTCTAAGCGATTTGTGGGGCTGGGGGTTGAAATCAATTTTTTTCTGTTCTCGCAGGTGCAATATGAATCAATTATCTTAATTAAGATTATGCCGCAAGCCCAGGAGATTTGGGGAAGACGGTTTTGCGCTCGGGGCGACGGCGAGGCATTTTAATAGCGTCTCTCTTGCTCCTGGCTCTCCCCCGCCGCCTGCTTGTCCAGCCGGGGCAACTCCAGCCTCTGGCCCCGACCCGGGAGCCCCAGCGCCTCCCTGGAACCTCTCATCGCCCCCCACTCCCCGAGCCTCTCAAGGGCCTCGGAGCCAACATCCCTCCGCTCTTGCGGCCTCAACGCCCACGGCCTCGCGGGGCCCCAGCACCACTCCCAGCCCCCGGAACGCGCCCAGGCCCAGACACCCCCTCCTGGACAGGGCAGGGAGAGGACGCGGGAGCCCCTGGAGGTCGGCGGGGCCACCCTGGCCACACTTCATCCTTTCATTGAACGCAAACCTTCCTTTGCAAGACCGAGCATCTGTTTCCCTGAGAAACAGGTCACCGCCGACGACGCCGGCCCGGCCCCAGCTCTTTATCTCTGCCCTGTGAACGCGTAGCCACCCCCCACCCCCGCCCCCTTCGCCGCCAGCCACACGCTTCCCACCCCCTACGTCCGGGCCACACGCCTCCGTCGCCCTCCCCACGCCTCCCTCCCTTCTCCTCCGCCGGCCCAGGCCACACTCGCCTCGCCCCACCCGGGGCCACACGCCTCCTCCCACCCCTTCCCGCGGGCGCTCCGCCTGCCGCTGTAACGGCCCGGACGCCCGGCCAGCGCCGCGCGCTCAGAGCAGGGACCCGGGAGGCGGCAGATTTGGGGCATTGCTCGAGGGCAGTGAGTCATGAAAGCGGCTTTTGTTGCCCGCGCGTGCGGTTCGCGTGCCGCTCGGCAGCCTGCGGCGCCCAGTGGGGACAGGAGCTGGGGAAGCACAGCTAACAGGCAGCCGGGGTGGGGGTAGGAGTGGAGAGGGAGAGAATTTAGGGAATCTGGAGGGAGGAAAAGTGTGCAACCGTCCAAACAAGCCCAAAGAGAAGAAAATAAAGAGGCCAGTGGTGGGGGGATGGGGGTAGACCCTTCTCTTTGCTAAACCCCACCGCGCCTCCAGCTCGGCCCTCTCCCAGCGTTCTGGCAGATTCTCTCTCCCCCCACTTTTTTTCGTCCCCAAATCCAAACGAAAGCCACCTCAATCCGGGCTCTGGGTTCCTCCCTTGCAGGCCTTACCACCTGGCCTCAGCCTCCCCGGGGCCCCGCGGGCCACTGCTGATTGTCGCGATGCGGGCGCCCGGGGCGGACAGTCTCCGCGGGGAGGCGGGTCCGCAGCCAAACCTGGCGGGCTGGGAAGCTCAGTGAGAGCCACGGTGAGACCCAACCTCAGCCAGGTCTTTGAAACGTCCTGGAGTGGCCTTTCCTTTGTAGGAATCTCCAGGCCTGAACGAACAAGGTGCAGTGGGATTAGAGATGAATTTATCAGGGGGAGAGTGAGGAAACGGGTCTAATAATTTTCTGACTTTACGTATTTGAGTCTCATCTGACAAAACGAGAAGCCCAGGCTTCCTTCTTGTCCACGAACATCTGGCTCTACCAAGATTTTCCTGTATTCCACAGGGTGTCGCAAACTGGGGACGTTTCCACTTTTGAGGGTGAGGGCTTAGCAGAGGGACCTGTAGGCCGCCCCGGCCTTCGGGGCAGCTGGAGCCCTCTTTCCCACCTCACCCCCAATATCTCCTCTGGAGCTCCCCAAAGATGGAGAAATGAGAGCCCAGGCACGAGTTCCACATCTCTGCGGCACGGTGTGTTAGTCCGTCGGGGCGGCTGCCAGGAGAGTGGCAGCACTTAGCCTCGCCCTGCAGCAAATGTCCTCAGAGCTCCGGGTTGTGGACCAGCCTCTGCAGGCTGGAACTCCGACGCCGCTCGAGTTTGAACCCAGCACCGAAGACACAGATGGCACAGGGGTAAATACTGGGACCAGGATACTGGGTGAATTCTTTTATCCTCCTGTGTGTTCTCTGTCAGCCAACGAGTGAACGTGGAAAAGCAAAACTCCGTACAGTTATGCTCCAGAACCTCAGAACGATTGCTTGGGGCCACGGGTCTAGTCGCACAACTCTTTTCTTCCCGTTTGGGATTTGTGCTGGACCGAGAAGGCTGCACCCACCGCCTTCCAGACGCTCGCGATCTCGTTAGGACCCTCTTCCCCCACCCCCACCCTCCCCCAGACACCCCACTCCAGCCGCTCAACCCTGACATTGTTTGCAAACTGGAGGGACGTTTAGGGCAATTGCCTTTAAATAAGCAATTGAAGTAAAACGCATTCATTGCAAAGGGCTTCCGTTCTGGGCGGGGGTAAGGAGTTTGTTAATGGAGGATTAGAGGAGAAGCTAGGGGAGAAGGAGTAGACAGGGAAGGGAATAGGCCAGCTTCTTTTTGTCTTTCTTTTTTAGATGTATCATTCTGTAAAACACCGGGAAACAGTACATAAAGAATCATCGCTATTTAAGCAACAATATGGCTCCTTCAGAATTGGTCAGGAAGTTTTGTGGTCTTTGCTAGACCTGCAATGGAGAGGCCGCGTCAAATCGGAGGCTTTGAGCTCTATGGAGGAGCTGCAGCCGTCAGTCCTTCCCGGAGTTGTGCTAATGGCAGTTCTAGAAGACAGCGAAAAGACCCGTTCAACACGGGCCAATTGCATCTTCTTTTTGAGAAGGCTTATCTGAATCAAGTGTCTGTTGTACAGGCCCGAGACTGGGGAGACCAAGGGCGCAGAACAGGATGTGGCAGGGTGTCTGCTACTACGCTCGTGGTCAGTGTCTGGGCTAGAGAGCTGAGGTCGTGGGAGCGCGCTGTCCAGGCAACCAGAAACGTCCCCTGGACTGGCTGGGTGAAGGCACTCTTTGCAGCAACCCAATGGCCCTGGTTAATTGGCACAATCCAAGCGTCAGAGAAGTCCCCAGATCCCGCGCAAGAGAGCACAAAGGCCAATGGAGCCAAGGCCTGAAGGAAAGAACTAGCTCGCTTTGAGATCAAGATCCTGGGAGTGGAGGTGGAGACTGACATTGTGAGGGGTCTTCAGGGACAGAGATAGCTGCCATCAGGAAATGCGGAGTTGCATACATGGTGGGGGTAGAGTGGCAGGTACAAAATTTCTATACTGGAGGAACCAGGAGCGGGTGATCCAGATAGAGAAGCTGGGGAACTAGTCTCAAACTTGCGTTTACAGATGAAGCCGTTTTATATGGCGTATATGTTTGCTTAGAGGAGCTGATGGAGATTAAAAGAAGCCACCCTTTGGCGCCAATGAGCAAAGCGTCTGCCAAGGGGAAGAAGCCAAGAGATGGGCCTCTCAGAGAGGGCAGAGAGTCATGCTGTCCTGGAGGCCGGTGCCAAGGCGAGGAATCGAAAGGAGTGAGGACTCCTCACTGCGTGCCTCAGTCTCCCCGTTTCTTTCACCTCTGCCCCACTTCCCGTGTGAATGCAGGCCACTAGCTCTGACCTAGACCTAGGCATCGTTAGCTTTTCCCTTCCTTCCCTCAAATCCCCTCCCCCCCATCCCCTCTCCCTTCTGCCGCCTGAAAGGGTTAATCTCTCCTGCGGGTAAAAACAGGTCCGCAGAGTCTCTAACTGGCGACAGATGGGCCACTTTCTTCTGGCCACAAAGGGGCCGGAATGGAGCGCTCCGCGGCATACAAATGGGCAGGTCACGTGGTTCCCGGCTCTTGGCTGGACCGGGAAGACCATATGGCGCATGCCGGGGAGGAAGGAGAAGGGGCGGGGGTAGGGGTGGGGGGTGAGGGGAGCGGTTGCCGGAGGAGGGCGGGAGAAGAGCAAGGCTCGGGGGAAGTGGGGAGGAGGGGAGAGCAGGGAGCGTGCAGCCTGGACGCGTGCGCAGGCGCCCGGCGCAGAGACCTGCTAGCCGCTCAGCCCGCGGCCCCGCCCGCGCTCGGCATCGCTAACTCGGCTATATAACCTGAGCGCCCGCGCGGCCGGGACACGAGGAATTCGCCCACGCAGAAGGCAAGGCGTCCGGAGGCCCCAGGGTTATGAGACCATCACTGCTCAGGACTTGCTAACAACAAAGGTAATTACAATCCTTTTATTTTTTGCTCGAGGATAAAAGCAATAATTGAAGACCCCATGCACCTACATATTCTGTATGTGCGCGTTTGTGAGCGTGTGTATGTGTGTTGAGAACAACATCCCTCCAGGTAGTCGCCCACAAGTACTCACACATAATGAGTCGTGTCACTCAAGTACCCCTGCAGGCTTTCTAATTTGATTTTTAAAATTTTTGGTTTTTCCTTTTTTGCTAGTCTAGGAGCTTCCTGGGTTTTTTTTTTTTAAATACACAGTAACTTTGATTATTTGCTAGTGGTGATTTTAAAGTTCTAAAAGCAACTAACTACTATACTTTTTCACTTTTTCCAGTCAGGAAAAAAAAAAAGCCCAAGCTGTATTTTGTGTGCATGTATTTTATGCGTATTAGGAGTGTCAAGTTATGTTTTCAGTGAATGAAAGGGAGGTGGATACCTTGAGTATACATGCCCTGGAAAATAAATCAGGTTCAGAGATAGTTGACGGGGAAAAGTGCAGAAAGGGAGAGGGACCCCACTCCTCGCACTCCTGCTACCTGTTACCGCTCCAGAGGCGGCCAAGTCCTCCACGGCCACTACTGGAGCCAGAAATTCAGTCGTTTTACTAAAGGTTTTTATTTTCCTTATTAGGAGCGGCAACTTCGCCATTGCCAATCGCTGACCATTATAATTACTCAATCTTTTAAAGGGAGGTTTGAGGCGAACTTTGAAAAGCCCCAATAAAGAGCGGGCAGCCCTTTCAATGGGCTGTTTATTAGAGAGGAGCCTTCCGCACCTGATCCCCGGCGCGTGGACGAGCGCTCTGCGCCGCGCCCCCAGCCCTCGCCCCGCAGCCAGCGCTTTTGTACAAGGTGGAAATTCGCGGCGGGATGGGAGGCGAGAAAAGAAAGGCGAAGGAGGGATGGAAAAATCCCTGCCCATTTTTGTTATCAAATGTTATGTTAATGGTGACATAATTTTGGTTGAGACTACTTTTCCTCTTTTCTGCATTTGCTCTTCAATCTCTGGTCGGTATAATCTTCTTAAAAATCACTGCCAGTATTAGTAAATTACGTAATAGCTCTTCAATTTAAATCGCTAAGTACTCAGAAGCCAGGACAGAAATGGGAACAGAATGTACGATGTTTCAACTCATCATTTTTGTGGAGTTGTGAGTGAGTTTGAACACATTTGGGTAAACATGAAGTCGCTGAAAGGTACACTCATTTCCACACACTTTAACGTGCTAGACAATCACCATGAACACATTTAAGTTCGTCACTAGGAAACACACACGCGCGAGTGGTGTGCACATATACACACTCACTGCCCTCCCCCACCCCTGTCCTCTCTCCTACGTACCAGCCGGGCACACGCACGCCATTATAAAACACTGCATTTTAACTTTTTCTCAGAGGCATTCATTTTATAATGAACTGGCACTTCTCATACATTTGTGTAGGTTAGGATGTGGGAGCTGAAGGCTATGTAGTTTTTGAACATAGCGGTTTTTTTCCCCTTTCTTTCTGTTTGCCTCTCTCCCCTGTTGAATGTAGGAAACCGAAACATGACCAAATCATACAGCGAGAGCGGGCTGATGGGCGAGCCTCAGCCCCAAGGTCCTCCAAGCTGGACAGACGAGTGTCTCAGTTCTCAGGACGAGGAGCATGAGGCAGACAAGAAGGAGGACGACCTCGAAGCCATGAACGCAGAGGAGGACTCACTGAGGAATGGGGGAGAGGAGGAGGATGAAGATGAGGACCTGGAGGAGGAAGAAGAAGAGGAAGAAGAGGATGATGATCAAAAGCCCAAGAGACGGGGCCCCAAAAAGAAGAAAATGACCAAGGCGCGCCTGGAGCGTTTTAAACTGAGGCGCATGAAGGCTAACGCCCGGGAGCGGAACCGCATGCACGGGCTGAACGCGGCGCTGGATAACCTGCGCAAGGTGGTGCCCTGCTACTCCAAAACGCAGAAGCTGTCCAAAATCGAGACCCTGCGCTTGGCCAAGAACTACATCTGGGCTCTGTCAGAGATCCTGCGCTCAGGCAAAAGCCCCGACCTAGTCTCCTTCGTTCAGACGCTTTGCAAGGGCTTATCCCAACCCACCACCAACCTGGTTGCGGGCTGCCTGCAGCTCAATCCTCGGACTTTTCTGCCTGAACAGAACCAAGACATGCCCCCACACCTGCCGACGGCCAGCGCTTCCTTCCCTGTGCACCCCTACTCCTACCAGTCGCCTGGGCTGCCCAGCCCGCCCTATGGTACCATGGACAGCTCCCACGTCTTCCACGTCAAGCCGCCGCCGCACGCCTACAGCGCGGCGCTGGAGCCCTTCTTTGAAAGCCCCCTGACTGATTGCACGAGTCCTTCCTTTGACGGACCCCTCAGCCCGCCGCTCAGCATCAATGGCAACTTCTCTTTCAAACACGAACCGTCCGCCGAGTTTGAGAAAAATTATGCCTTTACCATGCACTATCCTGCAGCGACCCTGGCAGGGGCCCAAAGCCACGGATCAATCTTCTCGGGCGCCGCTGCCCCTCGCTGCGAGATCCCCATAGACAATATTATGTCTTTCGATAGCCATTCACATCATGAGCGAGTCATGAGTGCCCAGCTCAATGCCATCTTTCACGATTAGAGGCATGTCAGTTTCACCATTACCGGGAAACGAACCCACTGTGCTTACAGTGACTGTGGTGTTTACAAAAGGCAGCCCTTTGGGTACTACTGCTGCAAAGTGCAAATACTCCAAGCTTCAAGTGATATATGTATTTATTGTTGTTACTGCCTTTGGAAGAAACAGGGGATCAAAGTTCCTGTTCACCTTATGTATTATTTTCTATAGCTCTTCTATTTAAACAAGAAAATACAGTAAAGTTAAAAAAAAGTGCACCACGAATTTGGTGTAGCTGTATTCATATCATATTAATTATCTGATCGGGATAACAAAATCACAAGCAATAATTAGGATCTATGCAATTTTTAAACTAGTAATGGGCCAATTAAAATATATATAAATATATATTTTTCAACCAGCATTTTACTACTTGTTACCTTTCCCATGCTGAATTATTTTGTTGTGATTTTGTACAGAATTTTTAATGACTTTTTATAATGTGGATTTCCTATTTTAAAACCATGCAGCTTCATCAATTTTTATACATATCAGAAAAGTAGAATTATATCTAATTTATACAAAATAATTTAACTAATTTAAACCAGCAGAAAAGTGCTTAGAAAGTTATTGTGTTGCCTTAGCACTTCTTTCCTCTCTAATTGTAAAAAAAAGAAAAGAAAAGAAAATTGCACAATTTGAGCAATTCATTTCACTTTAAAGTCTTTCCCTCTCTCTAAAATGAAAACCAGATCCATAACACTCAAGAGAATAAAAAAAATCAAGAGATGCATTCCCTATCAAAACATATCAATTCATTACTTGCACAAGCCTGTATATACATATAAATAAATGCCAACATACCCTTCTTTAAATCAAAAGCTGCTTGACTATCACATACAATTTGCACTGTTTATTTTTAGTCTTTTACTCCTTTGCATTCCATGATTTTACAGAGAATCTGAAGCTATTGATATTTCTAGAAAATATAAATGCATGATTTTATACATAGTCACACAAATGGTGGTTTGTCATATATTCATGTAATGAATCTGAGCCTAAATCTAATCAGGTTGTTAATGTTGGGATTTATATCTATTGTAGTCAATTAGTACAGTAGCTTAAATAAATTCAAACCATTTAATTCATAATTAGAACAATAGCTATTGCATGTAAAATGCAGTCCAGAATAAGTGCTGTTTGAGATGTGATCCTGGTACCACTGGAATCAATCTGTACTGTAATCTTGTTTGTAATCCTGTATATTATGGTGTAATGCACAATTTAGAAAACATTCATCCAGTTGCAATAAAATAGTATTGAAAATCAGAGCAATTGTTGCATTTTTTTCTTAAAGTGATTTTTAAAGTATAAAATATTCCTGGGGAAAATATTTTCTTTATTTGCTGAGTTAAAAAAAATACTAAACACTATTTGTAGAATAAAAGAAAAGAAGAAAAGTTTACTTTGTCATATGCTCTAATCTGTTTATCTTGCTTGGAGAGTCACCAGCTCTTTGCAGATAATGAGAAAACCTAACTGATATTTCATTGTTTGGAATATGGGGATAGGGGCTGGGACAAACAGTTGTATTTTTGTCTTTCTTTGTTTTAAGTGGCTTTACCTTTAGGTTTTTTTGTTCACATTCTTTTAAGTGATTGTGTTGAATGTTTTCTTCTATTTTTAGAAAATATGAATTTAGTTAATTATTAACAAGCAAGTACTCTAGCTTAGTTTGTCTACACACATAAAACATAAAAACTTTACCATTTTCTTGGTGGTCTGTTACCTGTACATTTTCTTGAACCAAACAGGTTTCTCTTATAAACCAGTACTGTCCCCAAGAGAAAGTTACAGACCTTTTAAAAATACCAGAGGGAAATGAGTTAATTAATTTAAAGAATCCAAGCAAAGTGGCATTTTATAATCATTCTATAAATATCTTGCAATGATTTCAATAAATTTCCTATCAGAAAAGGTAATGAATTATTTGTACTTCAGAGCATACTATTTGTAATATAATATATTTTAGGAAGGTGTAATTATTTCCCTCTCCCCTTTGGGGTACTATTCTGTTGATTCATGAATGCAAATCACAGGAAAAACTTATAGATGATTCTGTCTATTGTTAAGTCCACTTTTAAAAGAGTTTGGTGTTTCTCTTCCTCTGGATGTATTGAGTGACAGTCATAATTCCTAGGGAATATCATCTTGGCACTTGTGTCCTGGCTCTACTGTGGTGCTCTGATTACTGTCATTAGTAACTCCATTGTTTCTACTCTGATTCGGATGCCACATTGGATGACTACCCCCCTTCCCAAGCTTGTTCCTTTAATCTCCTTCTCATTGGTGATTTAGGGGTTCCAGAAAGCTGACCTCATTTAGCAAGCTGCTCCAGAAAAATGTGAGTAATGTAATGGACGGGAACAATTAGCCATACTAATAACATTGCCAATGGGGCTGCGTCAAGCTGTGACAGTAGCAGTAAGGAATATTTCAACATTAAAAAAAGTTCGAGTGCAATTTAAAGTACATCATCTTAACATGTTTTCTATCAGGCTTCATCACATGACAGAAATACTTTTAAGTTAGTCCCAACTTTATCCAAAATGCAACAATCTCATTCCAAGTGAATCAGAGTTGTTATTTTGGAATCAAGCTGTTGCTTCCTATATCCCGGATTGTTCTCACTGTTCTTACTTTAAGAGACATAATACTGATACGATATTTGAATACTAACAGCTTTCCAGCATACGAGACCATGAAATGAACATTCAGATCTATCTGATCAGATCTATTAAGCTCAATTTCACCTGTAATTAAAATTAGACATCTTCATACAAACTAAAAACTGTTGCTGTAGTAAACAGATGAAATAAGAGAAGGACGTTTGAAGAATTCCAGCTTTTAAAACAGCAAGCAGGGAAATCTAGACTGGATTCTTTTGTAAGGTAGAAGAAATGAAGACTGAAAGTTAGGTTTGGTTTCTTTTTTTCCATTTTGCCTATAGAACTTCATTCTAAAACATAGGGATTCTTTCAGTCAGTCAAGGAGTAACTCACATGCCACCATCTTTTATTCAAAGGCAGGCACAGATGTTCCTTCTGCAGGGGAGGTTTTAATTTATGAAAATGATATTGTTTATGCATGAATGAACTGCATGCACTCTGCATAACACATAGCACTTCCATCTGATCAGAGAAATACCACAGAACCAGTGCCAATGTCAGAAACATATTCTACAAATTTACTCACTTAAATGTTTAATGAATATTTGGAAGGCATTTTCAAACTGCAAGAAACCTTTTAAATGATCTTTTCCTTTTCTTTTATGAATTGCTATCCATATTTAAAAGAGATTCTTATAGTTTTTAGAGTTGGCCACTGCTTATATACATCTGGTAAGAAAAGAATATGTTTTACTAAGTGAAAACCAATGAAAAAGAAGAAATGCTGGGAACTTTGGCTTCAATGGGGAAAATATTTCTTCTAGTTTTGTTGTATAATGCTTGTCAGGAGTAATATCTAGGGTTCTATGTGTTCCTTCATCTTGAGCAATTACTATTCCTATCAATAAGCTGCTTAGGTCTACTTATTTAATGTGAAAATTCCCTGAAGAGTGATTTCCAGAAAAAGCTGATATTTAAAATCAGACAATTTCATAGTTGGAGATGAAATTTGGCTAAATATCTTAACTGATGCATAATTCCTATTGAACAGGAACACTCTACATAAGTTAGATTTTATATATATCACCACATGCAGTTATACAGTATGATCTATGTATCTACTTTTAATTCTTAAAAAGACAATTATATACAAATAAATATGGAGGATTATATCTTTAAAATGTGCTAATTTTTAATTTATAATATGGTATAGTAAAATAACATTTGAAAACAAATTTTAAGTATTCTAATATATTAATCTTAAAATCTCCCTATGTTTTTCACATTTGAAAGTCTATATGTTCTCACAAAATTAATGTATTTTCTGAAAGAAGCTAGCAATTACTAAAATGATGTATGGATCATTAGTTAACAGTTTGAACCAAGCTGTTTTAGTTCTATAATTATACAAGAAATTTAAAGTGAAATATCTACTAAACAATTAATAAAACTAGGTTTCAAAACATAGGCTGATTTTGTCCTAATGGGAAATGTAAAACAGCAAAGCTGTTTCTTAAACTACCTTCTCACTTTTCCTTTTCTCTTCATCCACCGCTGCTGATTTCCTGAAAACCATCTAAATAAAATCTTTAATTCCAGGGTCTGATAAAGAATAAAAGAGCCAATGCAACATCTTGTGGAACACCAGGACTGAGAACTCTTGTTGTTACCATTGCAAAGAGGCGTTCTGGCGTCAGATGCACAGTGATTTGTACGGTGGCATAATCGTTGGCTCCTGGCCAGGCATTATGTTTCAGAGGACACTATTGTCAAGAAGCATTCAACTAGAAATCTGCACTGTATGCACTCAAAAGTTGAGATCATCTGCCTTCCTATGTCAGGAAGAATTCTGTGCTGGCAATTGACTCGTGGACACTCTTCACAGACACTAACACTTGGTTCAATGGCTCTGATGGAATTAACTGTACAGCCAAACTAGTGGCATTGTCAAGACGAGGCCACAGTCTCTGGAGATTTCTGGTTAAATTGCTAATTTTAGAATGCCTCTAAATACAGAGTATTAAGTTAATGCTGGACTAAATCTTCAGATAGGTTGAATATGGATTTGGCCATCTAAACTTCATTATGTTATTTGCCTCACTAATTTAGAGGTAGATAGATAGTGACAATAACCATCTTCACAGATACCCAGATATGGAGCAATTCAAAGAGATGGATCTGATTGTGAAAAGACATTGAGAGATAAAAGAATAAGTTTAATCTAGCATACATGAGGTAACTTGGTAACTTATTTTGCTGTTAACAAGATTAAAAGCTAACTCTGCTTGAGACTTTCATGTCTAAGGACAGCTAGCCAGAAACATGGCCTAATACTAGGCCAGTGCTAAGTGCTGTTCATTCACTTACATATTGCATCATCAAAGCAGTTGTGTGCCTTATTTTACAGATGGGGAATCTGCAGGAAGCTGAGTTGGGATACCTAGATATTTGCATTCCTGACTTACTTTCTTTATTCAGGTTCTTGTTCCAATGTCACTTCCTCAAAGAAGCCTTTCCTAATCCCCATCTAAAATAGTAACTGCTTTCAACCACACCAAAATTGCTATTATATTACCTCTCCCTTTTTTTTAGAGCACTTATCAAATGTTATCTTGCATATTTATTTATTTAGTTTATTTTTTTATCTATTTATCTATCTATTCTACCTGGTAGAATGTGGGCTTTCCAAGAACAGGAACCTCATCTCTTTTGTTCATTGCTATTTCTCTGGTGCTTGGAAGACCTAGAAGATCCTCAATAAATATTAACTTTCCAAGGGAATCAAATCACACTAATATAATGCTAATGCCTGTTGCCTTAACCATTATGCTATAAATCAAATCAGAGAATGGAGAGGACCACAAATTATTCTCAGCCCAGTGAATGTTATAAATATTCATTCTATAAAAAGAGAACAATTGAAGCTAATTTCTTATGCTATTGTATGGCACCAAACTTCCCCCTCCATTTCTGAAGAACAGTAATCATGACTTATCAGTTGTATTTTCTTTTTATTGATATCAACTGGTTAAATATAATCTGGAATTGGAATAATAGGAAAACTAAAATATTATGGATTCTTTCCAGACCATGAATTTTTTTACATTCATTAAAAACTCTCTTGCATGCATGGTTTTTCCTTTCTGTTCATCATTATTTCAGCAATTGTTCTTATTCTATTTTTAGTGCTATGTAAAATTACTCAAGCTCATAATTTCTATTTTAAAATGTTCAGTGTATAAACTTAGCATATCAATCCTATTTCTTTAGTGTTCTCTCTCAATGACGTCAGTTAAGAGAGCACCACCACTACAGTGACGGCAGTGAAGGGGTATTACAATGCTTAAGAGAACTGTTAATTCCTTACCACTGATGTCACTAACAATTGTAGTACTTGTCTACTCATAGTAGGGAATTATAAGTTTATAATCTATGGTAGGTTGCAAGTACATGACTAAGTAATGTTAACATCAAAGAATAAAGAGGATAATAGAGTATTCTAGAAAGGAGATTTGGGATAACATCATTTGTCATTGTTGACAGATAACTGAATAATCTTTATTCCAGCCAATGACCAAATATACAACAAACAATAAATAAACAATAGTAACATATGCATGTAAATTATAGCTAAATCTAAGTAGTGAGATTTATTACAATCTTTCTTTACTAAAAGAGTTTCTTAGTTAATAAAGGCAAGTCTACCTGTTTACATATTTTAAAATATCAAAATGAGATTTTTGGATAAAGAAACTATTTTAATATTTCCTTGAGTCTGATTGGCATATTAAAAATGTTAAGCAAAGAGATCTTTTACTTCCCAAAGTTGTATTCTTGCCTAATTAATAGTGCATTTATCTTATTGAAAGTATATTATCAAGGAAAATAATTGTTATATTTATATATAAATGTATATATGAAATATATGCTGTACTTGGTTGAGTAGTGTCCCCTTCCCCCAGCCCTCCCCTCATTTATGTGCATCCAGAACCTCAGAATGTGACCTCATTTGGAATAGCTGCTTTCCAGATGTAATTAAGATGTGAGATGTAAATTAAGATGAGTTCATGCTGGATTAGGGTGGACCCTAAATCCAATCACTGATGTCCTTATAAGGAGAGGACAGAACATGGAGACACACAGCACACAGGGAGAATGGCATGTGAAGACAAAGGCAGGGACTGGAGTGATACATCTACAAGCTAAGGGACCCCAAGGATTTCAGGCAACCACCAGAAGCTAGGAGAGAGACAGGAATTCTCAAATTCTCCCTCTGAGTCCCTAAGAAGGAACCAGCCCTGCTGATGACACCTTGATTGCAGACTTCTGGTCTCCAGAACTGGGACACAATACATTTCTGTTGTTTTAAGCTATCCAATTTGTGGTGATTTGTTGTGGCAGCCCTAGCAAACTAATACATAAAGTCTATAATTAATTGATGTTAACTCTATATAAATATAGGATGGTTCATTTAAATTCTTCTGAAAATGTCACCATGAACTTTTAATGACATATAACTACTGGTATATTTAGTTAGTATCAGGTTTGATATTTGAATGAGGTGACAAAAAATAGCTATATAATAAGCATTTGAATTGTATAAAAGTTATATTTTTTATTCATGTTAATAAACTTAAACTGACATCTAAATTTAGTGAAGTATGAATGGATCCAACCTATAAACTAAGGGTAATTTTTTAAAAGTCTTACCCTTGAATTCATAAAAAGTATCAAATATTAACTATTACTTACTCTTCATATAAAAAAAGGTCACATTTATTTGATTCATGGGACAGAATATATACCAATAAATAGAGGCTCTGAAAAAACAAATGTAGCATTTCCTTGCTTTCACAAACACTGACTTAACACACAATATTAATTGTAAAATTATATAATCTTTATTTTTAATCATTATGGTATAAATGAATTCAAGTGACATGACTTCTAAAAGCTCTACTTCTATTTTTGGGTTATGTAGAGCCTTGATCCAGTATTCCTTTTTTGAGCTTAAAATCCAGAGGCTAAGACTCTAACCTTAGTTAGTTGACAGGTTACCAGAATAAGAGGAGCACACTCAAAGAGCCACATCCTTGAGATACTAAACTTTGCATTGATACCACAATTGGATGACACTTGGGGGGCATTGAAAGGAAGTGAGGCTATTTTGCCTAGGGGAGGGAAGTTAACCCCTGATAACCACACCCCAAGGGTGCACTGTGTTAGCCTGTCTACAAAGATGGCTGCCAACAATTCTTTCTGTTCTCATATATGTGCTCCTTTATGATGTGACACCTTAACCTATCCTCAAGGAGTGGGCTTTAGTTCCCTTTCCCCTTGTAAGACTTGCTTTGACTAATAGCAAGAGGCAAAAGTGATACTATGCCTGTTCCAGGTCTAGCCCTTAAAAGGCCTGGCAGCTTCTGGTTTGGCTCTCTTGAAATTCAGTGTCATTTTTAAAAAGCCACTAAATTAAAGCCACAATGGGGATATCACCTTACTCCTGTCAGAATGGCCATTATTAAAAAGGCAAAATACAATAGATGCTGGCATGGATGCAGAGAGAAAGGAAGGCTTATACACTCTTGGTGAGACTGCAAATTAGTACAACCTCTGTGGAAAATAGTATGGAGATTCCTCAAAGAAATAAATGTAGACCTACCAATTGATCCAGCAATCCCACTTCTGGGCATCTACCCAAAGGAAAGAAGTCATTTTATCAAAAAGACATCTGTACTCATGTTTACTGAAACACAATTCACAATTACAAAGATGTGGAATCAACCTAAGTGCCCATAAATTCATGAATTGATAAAGAAAATGTGGTGTGTATACACACACACACACACATATGTATACACACTGCAGAGTACTACTCAGCCATAAAATGTGATGAAATAATGTATTTTGCAGCAACTTGTGTGGAACCGGAGACCATTATCCTAAGTGAAGTATCTCAGGAATGGCAAAACAAATACTACATGTACTCGCTAATGATTGGGAACTAAACAATGGGCACACATGAGCACAAAGAGATGTAAAGGACATTGGAAACTAAGAAGGGTGAGGGGGTGAGGGGTAAAAGCTTACTTATTGTGTACAATGAACACTACTCTGGTGATGGGCACGCTAAAATCCCTAACTTAAGCATTACACAAGGTATCCATGTGACAAAAACATTTGTACCCTCCTAATATTTTGAAATAAACAAAACAAAGCTAAGACTAGTCTATTGAATGTTGAAGGACCACATGAGAGATAGGCCCATTCCAGCTACCACAGCTGAAATGCCAGAAATGTGAATGAAGCCATCTTGATGTTTCAGCCCCAGATGAGCATCCAGGTAAATGCTGGTGCATCCAGTGGATATTCCATGGGTCAGAACTACCCAGGTGAGTTCAGCACCTCACAGGATCATAAGAAATAATAAACTGTCATTGCTTTAAGTCAGTAAGTTTGGGAGTTGTTTGTTATCCAGTTAATAGATAAATTATATAGCCTGAAAAAAAAAAAAAAAAGAAGATAGGGCAGAGTTAGTTGCCTCACCAATAGTCATCCCAACTTCTTCCATGCTGGTAGCTCTCACTTCCCATCTGGAAGCTGAGAACACCTTTCCCAGTCTCTCTGGAAGGTAGAGCACAGGCATATTGCCCAATTCTAATCAATGGGACCTGGGAGAAAATCTGCTGGGTGAGATTTTAGAAAACATTTACTTTTCTGGTTAAAAAAAAAAGCAAAGAATAAAAGAAACACCCCAGCAAAGACTTCCCCTTACCCTTACATTCTAGCTTGTGGACATTTTTGGGGAGAGGATATGACACTTAGCATCCCTGTAGCCATCTGAGAGCCACCAGTAGAATCCTTGTTGCTACCTGGGTATAATGAACCAGAAAGTTGCAAAGCCCTTGATTTCTTAACGACATCACATGAGATATGCCAATCCAGGAATAGCCTGACTCTGGACCTCTTTTGATGTGAGAAATAAAATCTTATTTTGAAACCAACGTTAATTGTATAGGTTGTTGACATAGGCACTGAAGTGCCTTAAAATGGTGACAGATAATGAAGGAAAAGTCAAAGACGGAGAGTCCAGTACTAAATTCTGTGATGCTATGGGTAAGAAGCCTGAGAACAGTGAGCTATTTTTAATAGTGAGAAGGGACGTTGCCTCTTCAGTATAATGCCTTTTTGGATAGATTTCTGATTTAAACCACCTATTTCATTTGTGTGCCTGGTTATACCTAATTTAATTCTACAATATAGCACTCCTTAGCAGTTACAGTGAGAATCTTTCAAGCTCTCTTATTTGGTGGAGATACATTTCCAATTTGGGGCTTCAAGGTTTGTGAATATCAGAACCTACCTAAAAAGGGGCTTCAAAAAACTCCAGGACAGGTAAAGAGAGGGCTACACTTCTTCCCTGTGTTACTTCTTTTCACTGCTGATTGAGGTGCTGGGAGAGCACATCAGATAAGATGTGCCCTTGAATACAACTGAGCAATCCATTTTAAATCACACTTCAATCTGAGTACAAAAAACAGGCACATGCATATAAAATTTGGTATTCTGACTTGGTGAGATTCTAGGATTTGTTCTATTTTTCTGTAATTGTTACAGGAACATATGGCCCTCTACCTTTTAGGCAGCAGGAACCAGAGTAACAGGAACATTCTGACAAAATCTCTGCTCAGCATGAGAGGGAAGTAGTCCTATTGACACATTGAAAATGTGCCCATTTAGCATCAGAAATGACTGAGAGGTGTACACATTAAAACTCTCTTTATACAAAATATATGTTGACATGGAAAAATAAACATGGTCGGCCATCATCAATCTTTTATTTTCACCCATGAGACATAATGTTAAATAATAGCAGAAATTAACATAGGAATTCAATTTTAAAAAGTAAATTTACTCATTCATGTATTCAGCACATTTATTGAGCATCTATTATATTAAAAGCTGGCAGAAGAGATAGAGTTATAAAGAAGCAGACCAGGTCACTGTTCTCACTGAGGTACTAACCTGATGGGAGAGAGTAGACAGACAGAAATAAGTAAACAAATAATTCAACTACATACTTTTACATAGTGTGAAGTACTATGAAGAAAATAACTTTGAGTAGGAGTCAACTTTTGATTGGCTGGACAGGGAAGACCTTCTGAGAAGGTGGCAGGAAGCTGACCCAGGCACCATACAAAGCTCTGCTGTGGTGAAAAAAGTGTTCCAGGCAGAGTAAGCAGCAAAAGCAGAGACCCTGGAAGAGAATGAACATGGCTTATCTCATTTGTTCACAAAGAAGGCCAGTGTGGTGGGACACAGGTATGGTAACAATGGAAGAAACATTAAAAAAAGAAAAGTTGGGTTTGAGCAGGTGGGCAGGAATTGGATCACGCCAGATCTCATAGGTCATGGTGGGATCTTCAGTGAGCAGTCCTTTAAAAATATATTCTATAAACTGCAGCTATAAGCTGCAGTTTAAAAAAGAACTATGTTGATAGTAATTTTATAACATAGGCACTCAATCATTTGTCACATAAATTCTAAACTTTGAAGCTAGCAGAGACTTTGGGAGATGAAATGAAGTGACATAGGATTACCCACTGGCCAAAATTCAGATCCATAGCAATTGGTTCTAACTGGAATTAGACATCCTTGTCCATTACCCCCATTGCAGTGGATCTGAATGTCTCTATTGGCTGCGGATTCATTTGCCTCCATCGGTGGCATGGAGAAGGTGGCCCAGACTTCAGGAGGCTGTCCCGTCAACCTATGTCCCTGGGATTTGCCTTGCTTCTCCTGGAAGCTTGGATATTTGTTTTCAGAGCATACTTAATGGCGTCCTAAAAATAATGTTAATAATAGCAGAGTGTTTTTCATGGTCTTCTGTTCAGACTTGGATTTCTAAGAACCAGGGATGAAGACTGTATTTCTAGATCTAGCCAAATCCTTCCCAAACATAAAGCAACTACGTGACTGTTAAGCTAGTATTCTTACTGTTTAATGCTCTGGAAACAAATACCCAAGCTTTAGCCACAGTAGGGAAAGCAATGTTTAGGAAGCTTACCGAAAGTTTTTTGAAAGCAATTTTCATGTATTAGCATTTTATATATAGAAATCACTAATGAGACAATTGATTTTCAAGAACTAAGGGGGAAAATGGAGGTAGTTTGGCAACATTGTTACTGATAAATGTTTAAGGAGTACATTCATCCTTTGAGATATTTATTGAACATTTACTATGTACTAGGAACTATGCCAAATGGTAGGAATTCAATGGTGAACAAAATAAATTCTCTGCTTTCAAGGAGCTTATATTCTAACAATAATACCACCAACACTACTTAACACTTACTGTTTCTTATATTCTAAACTGTTACTAATTGCACTAACTTATTCAATGCAGAAGTTAGATAATATGAAAGAAGTAAATATATAATAAGGAGTAATAATATAATAATAAGTGCTATAAACAAAAATAAAGCAATGGTTGAGAGGTTAATGGCTGTCTGAAGAGGTCCAGAAACTGTGATTTCCAGTACCTGTGAATATGTAACCCTACATAGCAAAAGGGCCTTACAAATGTATTTAATAATGAAGCTAAGGATTATCTGGGCAGGCCCAACATAATCACAAGGGTCCTTAGAAGAGGGAGAACAAAAATCAAAGTCAGAGAAAGAGAGAAGATATAAGGATAGAGGCAAAGAGGAGAGAAGATGTTACATTGCTGGCTTTGAAGATGGAGGAAGGGGCCAAAAGTCAAGAAATGAAGGTGACCTCTAGAAGCTGGAAAAGGCAAGGAAATAAATTCTTATTTAGAGCCTATAAAAGGAATGCAGGCCTGCTCACCGCTTGATTTTAGTTCAGTGAAACTGTTTTTGGATTTCTGAACTCCAGGAATGTATTATACAATAATACATTTGTTTTATTTTAAGCCACTAAGTTTGTGGTAACTGGTTACAGCAGGGGTAGGAAACTAATACACAGAGTGACAGAATGGTGACTGATGGAAGGTACTCAGGAATGGCCTCGTTGAGGAGGTGGCCTTTAAGCAGAAAAGTGAGCAAAGTGAAAGAATTAGCTGTCTGATTGGCTGGGGCAAAAAGCATTTCAGTCAGAGGGAACAGCAAGGACAAATGCTCTGAGAAGGGACTCTTCTCAGTGTGCTTGAGGACTAGTGAAAAGCCTTGTGTTAATGAGCAAGCAGAAAAGTGTTAGTAGGTGATCTTGGAGAGGGAGCCAGGAGCCAGATATGTAAGGCCTCTAACCTTGCTAAGCATTTTGATTTTATTTCAGGAGTGATGGGAAGTCATTGGAAGGCTGTGAGCAGGAAGTAGTATGCTCTTGTTACTTCTTAAAGGAGCAATATAACCACAAGGTGGAAAATGAGCTCTAGGCTGGTGGTACCAGCACAGGGGAAAGAGAAAGCAAAGAGATGGAAATTGTCCAGCTGAGAGGTACAGAGGTGCAGACCAGGATGAGAGCAGGCTGGAAGGAGTATATTTTGTAGATGGAATGGACAGGATTTGCTGGAGGTTTGGATTTGGAACATTCTGGGAAAAACAGGTTTATGATGGGAACTCAGGAGTTTGGTTTTAGATATGTTTCAGATGCTAATTGGACAACCTAGTAGAGATGTCGGGTAGGCAGTTGGATGTAATCTGAAATTCAGGACAGTGATTGGGGCTGGTTTACATCATTTGCAGAGCCCTGTGAAGCATGAGACAGGGTGTCCAGTGTGTGTGGATAAGGCCTGAGTACAGAGTCCTGGGGCATGACAACCTTTAGAACCCTGGAACAGGACACCTCATCAAAGGGAAAGAATGAAACATAACCTTTATTACTTCCCTTCAAGACAATACAAAGCCAATGTTTTTGACTGCCTGGCCTTGACTGAAGCTTGAAAAATGGCAACTTGCCCCTTTGCGAAGGTCCTAAGAAGTAGCCAATGCCTCGGCCTGTTTGCCCTTGCTCTCAGTGAGGTTTTAAAATGCCAGTGAGCTCTAATTGTGTTGATTGCCTGACAGCTGTGAACACAAGATGCTGAATCCACAACTGCAACTCATTCTTCCAAGGGCACCATCCCTCTCCCGCTAATGACTGCTGAGCAGAGCCACCGGAAGCTTGCCTGGGGTTTAGCAGCAGCTGCACCTCTGCTCTAAGAAACAGCTTGCTGCAGTCAGACCAAACTGAAGCTCTTGCTTGATTTCCCTGGAAGCTTGGGTATGTGTTGTCAGAGCATTAAACAGTAATTGTCCTAACTTAACTGGCACACAATTACTTTATGTTTGAAAGGGATTTGGCTAGGCCTACAATCTGAGCCAAGAACCTTGAAAAATCCCTACTACGCTTAGCTCTTCTGACTTCGCAGTGTGACAAGGGATGAGGGCAGAATGAGAAGTGGCTGTCTGTCTGATGGAATTGTTTAGGCACTGGCACACTGGAACTAGATGAACAACTCTATGAATTTAATTTCCTCGTTACCTCCACCACTCCTAACTTTTTCTCAATATAATGAGAAAGATCTTATAAAAAGCCTTCTGCTCTACCTCCCATCCTTCCCGAGGACTCGCTTTCTCCCTGTTTCCCTGTCAGTAGTAGTCAGCTCCTTATGTGATTACCCTGCTTACCACAGCTTTGCTAAACAGCCTTGGCTAAACATTGGAATTACCTGGGGGACTTTTAAAAATCTGGAAGTCTCGGTCCCACCTGGAGATTCCAACTTAATTGTCTTCAAGTGTGGCCTGGACCTGTGGGTTTTAAAAAGCTCCCCAGGTAACTCTAATGTGCAGCCATGATTGAGAATCACTGGCCTCCAGACCTTCTGTGCTTTGCAAATTAACAAGCAGCTAATTTTAGGAATCCCAGCTATCTCGAGAAAGTTAAGGGTGACTCCTCTCCTCCAGCCCCCAGGGCTCTTCAGAGCAAGCCCTGCTACTTCCGGTCTTTCTCAAGGGAGTGCAAAATCCAGGCAAAGAGAAGACTGCAGAGGAGCTGACTTGGGGAAGGTAGGGCCCTAAATACTTACACCATGGAGGCACTTTTAATACTAAATTTGTCAGATGCAAATTTGTCTATGCAAACCAGGGTTTACCTCTGGCATCCCCTCAGGGGTTTTGGGAGATAAGCTCCCACTCTACCCTGCGGTGTACAGATCAGCTGTTGGTGGCTTGCGAACACAGTGGTAAAGCAGTATCTCCGCTCCCCAGGGGAGCCCGCTGGAAAGGAGGTGGAAAACTGGCTTCGGTCCTTGAAACTCGAAGTGTGTTCCTCGGCCAGCGGCGTCCAACTAGTAGCTTCTTAGAAATGCAGTATTTGGGGTCCCATCCCATACCTATTCAATAACAATCTGCATTTTAACAAGATGCCCAAGGGATGTGTATGCGAGTGAAAGTCTCAGGGGCGCTGGTTTATACAACTCTGGGTATTGCAATGCGCTAAATCCTACTGAACAGCAGGGACTAGGCAGGGGAGCCACTTATTCCCCCTTCCGGACGTGGGTCTCTGTGGTGAGCGGCGGAGAAGCGAGGCTGCGGGCCGAGGCGCTGGACCAGGCCCGGGGCCGCCCCGCCTCCCTCCTGGGTCTCTGCCCTGCGCGCCGTTGCTGTGGCAGCGCGGGACGCGGCTAGAGCGGTGGCGCCCGGGCCTCCGCCTCCTCCAAAGGCCTCCCCGGACCCCCGGCTGGAGCCCAGCGTACTGCTCCCCCATGCACCGGAGGAGGCGCAGGAGCCGGGTGAGTGCCCTGGAGGGCTGCCGGGAGGAAGAGGCGCCCCCGGAGGCGGCCGCTGTGCCCCCGGCGCGGTTAACCTCGGTGCAGCAGACCGAGGCGGCGGCGGCGGCGGAGCGGATTCTGCTCCGAGGCATCTTCGAGATTGGAAGGGGCAGCTGCGACGTGGTGCTGAGCGAGCGGGCCCTGCGGTGGCGGCCCATTCAGCCCGAGCGCCCGACGGGTGAGTGCAGGTCCCGGCGCCCCCGCCTCCCCCCGCGCCTCCCCCCGCGCCTCCTCCGGCTCCCCCGCCCCGACAGTCACCCCTCCTCTCCCCGCCCGCCCCGACAGTCACCCCTCCTCTCCCCGCCCGCCCCGACAGTCACCCCTCCTCTCCCCGCCCGCCGCGACAGTCACCCCTCCTCTCCCCGCCCACCCCGACAGTCACCCCTCCTCTCCTGCCCCGCCCCGACAGTCACAGCGTCCCGAAGCCGCCGCCGCCGCCTCCGCAGCGGGGACCTTCCCCCCCGCAACCGCAGGGTCCCCCGCTCCCCCGCCGCCTCCCGCCTGGCTCCCGGCCTCCGGGTGCGTTCCCGGGACAGACGTCGCAACCTCTGCTCTGAGTCTTAACAGAAAAACTTGAGCCCCAAAGGGGAGGTGATTTACAGAGGCGGGAAGGTCACCTGCTCTGCCCCTTCAAGTTGAAGTTTTAACCCACCAATTTTTGACGATACACCGAAAGTATAAGCCTTTTACAGAGTATGCCTACACATGGTTCCGAATCCAGCTTTCATTTTGCTGACCTCTGAAAATTTAACCCCAGAGGTTTGGGGTCTTTCTGATTTTTCCAACCCTCACATTTCTTGCCATTGTCTAGAATCAAGGCTTCTTCAGGGTCAGTCTAGAAACGTTTGATTTTTAATATTGACTCTAGAATATTGAATCACAGTTTTGCGATAGTTACATCATGCGGTTTGCTTGCGTTTGCCTCTTATTGACATAAAATTTTAGTTAACCCAGAACGTGTTATAGTGCTGTAGTTTACAATAGAAATATTTCAAGTCTTGGTCTATTTTCATGTCTTATTCAAATAGTCTTATAAATAGACATAAGTATCTTATAAAGATCTTACAATAGCCTTATAAATAGACTTTTAAATAGTCTGATTTTCAAGTCTGCATGTGAGAAATATGCCCTGTTGTTGAATTAGTTTCGATGTGAGTGGTGAAAGACAGATGACAGGGAGGAGATACTATGTCCAGGGTACTGCACTTGGGAGGGGATGATTTAGGGGAAACCTTGGAATGTGGTACACAGCCTCTTAGCTACATACAAATTTATGAAATTAAAAAATTACCTTCCCTGTTTGAAAACAAGATACAATGTGCTTTTTGTCTTACAGAATAGAAAAAAGTCGCTGTCTTAAAGTTTCTTGTTCAAAAGTCTAACAAACTGAAACCAACTAGTCAGGGACCCAATACTGGTTATGACAGTGAACTCTGGTGCTGCATATGCCGTGCTTGCTCAACTAAGACTAAAACTCTTTGGCCTTAATTAAAATGTTATCAGGTGTTTTGAAACTTAAGGTGAAGTATTTTCTTGAACCTGTGAAATTAAAAGCTAGGATATAGATAGAGTTATTGTGTTAGTCTTTAAGTCAGTTTGAGTTGTGGGATGTAGAAGTTTATAATTAGAGTTTAGATTAACCCAAAGAGCCAATTTAACCTACAACAAAGCTAAAATACTATAAAATTAGTAAGAAATGAGACATTGTGCAATGAGAGATCATACAAATCAACATTGCAATGCTGGTACACAAAGAACCAAACAATGATACGGAAAAAGAAATGCTGTTTTGTATTGACAGTGGTGATTGAGGAAAAATAGGTTTAATTAGCATCCCTGGCAGCAGAATTTTAAAAGATATCTTGACAGTTTCATAACTCTAAAGGTTGCAAGTGACAATTCTTTAATTTTGCCTTAAAACCCTTTGGTTTTCTTTTCCTTCATACAGGTGTACCACTTTTTCTTTGTAAGTAACACCTGGTATTTAAACCACTTTGGGCCTCTAAAACTGGGACACACTAGTAAGTAATTCTACTTATAGAAGTAACCAAGAGATGTTTTATTTAGATAAAATAATACGAGTGGAGAAAGAGAGGGAAGTATTAAGAGATGATATGTTTAAATGTGAGAAATACTCCCTGTTGTTGAATTAACTTAGACGTGAGTGGTGAAAGGTGAATGAAATGGAGGAGAAACCGCATCAGGGTTACCATACATGGGAGGATATGGTGTGGTACCATATCATGAAGGGCCATGTCCATTGCTGGTTGGCAGGTGACTGGCTGTCCCAGCAAAGGATGGGGGAAGTCACTTGGCACTGTTAGATCATATATATGAGATGTTTGCCTCATAGTGCCTTACTTGTTTTCACTGATGAAATAAAATACCATGTGATCTTCCTCTAATTTTCCATCTTGAGTAATGAGCAAAGACACTAATGTGTTTATGAGGGCTATCACTGCCAAAATTGGGACTAATTGATGGTCTTGTTGGCAGGGTAAATGAGTATAACCACAGTGATTATAGTTGTCTTTATTGGGTTCAAGGGTGACTTGGAATAATGGATGTGTTAACCTTCCCTGCAGAAGTGAGGCTCATGGAAAAGAGCCTTTAAGTCAAGATGAAAGGCACAAAAGCACTAGCACTATTGTCTTTTTTTATTGGAAATAGAAAAATATTTTAAATCAAATGTATGATATAGTGTTATACATATGCTTCTGTATTAATTCAACTAGATCCAGCAGTTAGTCTAATAATTCTTTCAAATATTTTGATACATTATAATTGTACATATTTTAGAGATACAGATTGATGTTTCAAAATTTATATCACATAATCCAGTTAGGGTAGTGTATCCAATCACTTCATGCAGTTACCATTTCTTTGTGGTGAGAACATTCAAGACCTTCTAGCTATTTTGTAATACATAGTATTTTACTGTTAACCATAGCCGCCCGCTGTGCTTTAATAGAGCACCAGAATGTATTCCTCCTATCTAACTGAAATTTTTTACCCATTGACCAACCTCTATTTATCTTCCCTCCCCTCCCCTTTCCAGTCTCGATAACCATTGTTATACTGTCTTCTTCTATATCAACTTTTTAAAAAAAAAATTCTACACAAGAGTGAGATCAAGGCATCTTGTCTTTCTGTGTCTGGCTTATTTCACTTAATGTCTTCCAGGTTCATCCATGTTTTCACAAATAATGGGATTTCATTCTTTCTATGACTGTATAGTATTCCATTGTGTGTATATACCACATTTTCTTTATCCATTCATCTGTTGTTGGACACTTAGCTTGGTTCCATATCTTGGCTATTGTGAATATGCTGTAATAAACATAGGAATGCAGATATGTCTTCAACATATATTTTTGGGGGATATGTTTTAGGGAATATGTGATTTTTCTGTTTTTACTTTTCTGAGGAACCTCCATACTGATTTCCATAATGGCTGTACTAGTTTATAATACCAACAGTATGTGTTTCTTTTTCTCCTTATCCTCACCAACACTTGTTATCTTTTTGAGAATAGTCATTGTAACTAGAGTAAGATAGTAGATCACTGTGGTTTTGATTTGCATTTCCCTGATAATTAGTGATGTTAAGTATTTTTTATATACCTGTTGATAATTTGTATGTCTTTTGAGATGTGTCTATTAAGGTTTTTGCCCATTTTTAAAATCAGATTTTTGTGGGGTTTTTTTTTGTTGTCGCTGTTAAGTTTCTTATGTATTCTGGATATTAACCCCTTGTCAGATTTATAGTTTGCAAATATTTTTTCCCATTCTACAGTTCTCTTTAGTGTTAGTAGTTTCCTTTGCTGTGCAAAAGCTTTTCAGTTTGATGTAATCCTATTTGTTTTTGCTTATGTTGCTTATGCTTTTGAGGTCTTTTAAAAATCCTTGCTCAGTTCAATGCCATGAAAAATTTCCCCTATGTTTTCTTCCAGTAGTTTTATAGTTTCAAGTTTTACATTTGAGTCTTCAATCCATTTTGAGTTGATTTTTGTATATGGTGAGAAGTAGGAATCTAATCTCATTCTTCTGTATGTGGATATTAATTTTCCTAGCACCATTTTTTGAAGACCTAGGAGAGAGTAAAATCCTGAAGAAATGAAAGTGATCAGATGAGTTTTTTTGAGGTCAAATGTAAAAGGTCAGACAAATCTGGGTCACGGGCAAGCCAAGGCAGTGCAGTGCCTCCGTGGGGCCAGTCCCTCCTGTGGTGCCAGGGCCTGGGTATGAGGTGCCAAAAAGCAAGAAGAAAGCACAGAGAGGGGAGGGGACACGGGCAGACACCACAGAATAATTTGTATATTTCATAATTTAGCCTTGTGGTATTATCAGATCAGATATTTTCAGAGTTCAGTATTTTCAGAAGCATCCTTGCTCACCTATTGGCATTGTCTTAAACCTCAACCACGGGCAAACTTTTATAGGACCGTGTACTTAACAAGTGGCAAGGTTTTATTTGAAATATTAGATTGAGGCAGAAGATACAAGGGTTTTTGTGCATCCTCAGAGCAAGATTTTATTGTCCTATGTGACTAAATATATTGTCTTAACCTATTTCCCTCATACAGGAAATGCTACTGATGGGAAGAGTAAGTAATGGGTAGGATTAGACAATATTAAGCTCATATTTTAGTATATTAAAGAATGATCAATTTAGGGATCTCTGTACAGAAATGCCAAATGTCCACAATGCTATCTCACACTGGGAATGCATGTCTCCTCTACTCTTCCTTGGTTCTCTGAAATGATGGCCCTTTAGGGATTGGTAAATACTATACACATTTCTATGCTGATATGTGATTTTCCTAAAGTGAAATTTCACAAAACAATTCTTAGCATTGCTTTGTGAGAGTCACCGTATGATCTGTTTTCATTACAAGCGAATACTGATTGCGATTCACTAAATTAACTTCATAATTTCCTAGTGGATAGATAGCACCTTGAAGTATGAAAAGCACTACAGGGTGTCTTACAGCTTCCCTTCTCCAGCTGTCTGTAATCTGCTCTCCTTTGTGGTGTAGGAAAGGTTTCAGGAGTGGGCACTGAAGGTCCTGAGGTCTTGTCTCAGCAAACAGCGAGGTGTGTAACTGACTTTGGGCAAGTCATTTAACACCTCTGATTACAGGTTCAGTCACCTGCAAAATGAGGGGTTTATATTATATTGTCTCTATGTACTATCAACTCTGATCACCTGTGAAGTTTCATTTTAAAGAAAATATCTATTTCTATGGACTTTAAGTGCTAGGGCATTATGTCAAATTAAATAATTCTGAGTAAGTTTTGAATGGTCAAGAGGGCCTACCCTCTGGTGTGTGTGGAGGGAGATGTTGTATTTTACAGCAGGAACTTCATAGTCCTAATGAATTTCTAATTAGAAGAACCACATGGGAAATAGAGGCCAAAGCCCCTTGCTTCCCTTCTACACCCTCAGGGCACAGTGATGAGAGGTGGGCAATCGCTTTGGCACAGGTCTCATCTTTGGAAAGGAAGAAACCATTTTCTGGAAGAAAAGAGTTGGTCAAGGCTTAGTTGTAAGCCGATGTTTCATTATGAACAAAAGAATTAGCTCATTCTTTCATTTCATACTTTTGTCAAATTTTTGAGCTGAGATTTTATGTTTGATTAGCATTTGAATTTTCCAAATATGTTTAAAGATGAGAGTTTCAAATGTTAATCATAGTTTACTGGACTCTATTTTTTATATGCTTGTTATCTCAGGTTACTAACTTCATGTTGTTTTTTCCAAAGGGTATCCCTGACTCAAGTCTAAGCTCAGCTGAATTAGAGCAGCGACTAGAAAATCTGAGAAGGCTGGGCTTCAAAATAAGATCTTGAAAGTGTTTCTTACTGTTATAGGAGAGTCAAAATCATTTTCTTGAGCCCTATGTTTATATAAACATTTACTTTCTGGAAACTTAGCACCATGAAAAGTAATGTGGAAAAATGTGAAAAGGAGGGAAAAACATTTTAAAACAAGAGTTAGTGATTATGTGGGACTTAGCAGAACAGAGTATATTCTAAGTAATAATCTGCGTAAGCTGTTTGGGAACAGATGTACGTGAAACAGATACCCGGTGTTCTGTTGTGTACATCCAAAGTGAGACATCTGTTGGTGGACTGTGTGGTCAGGAATAATGGCAGCTAGGGTTAAACCCCAAAATGACCTGCTACTCATGTGAATTATTGAAGGACTGATTACTCAATAAGCCATGATGCTTTGATTCATCAGTCTACACATTAAGGAGAAAATGCCTCTTTAGAAAAATTTAGTATGTTTCTACACTGTCAAATTTAAAGGAATTTTTAAAGATGGGTGTGAAGATTAAAGTTTATCTGGTAACTGCATATACTATCTGCTTGTAAAGTTTTTACATGTTTTGATAAGTCCATTAATCTAGCATAAAAACATTCTCAAAGGTTTTAGCTTTTTATTAAGGTAAGTTGGTCCTCACAGAAAAACAAACGTACAGTGAATGTTCCAAAGCAGGACTGTCCGGTTAGACTTTCTGAGGTGGAGAGAATGCTCATATCTGAACTGTCCAGTGTAGTTGCTGCCAGCTACATACGGCTATTGAGAACCAGAAATAATGACTAGTGTGACTGAGGAACTAAAATTTTAATTATATTAATAAGTTTAATACCTACATGTGGTTAGTGGCAATTGCATTGGACAACACAGCTCTAACATATGGAGAGTTGAAAATGTTCATTTTCTTTATTCCCAGACTTTAGCTTTAATCTTTATTTCTATATATAAAGGAAAGTATAGCTTATAAAAAGTTAAACCTAATGTAGAACTGATATGGTCATACAATTTGAGATATCTAAAGATAAAGCAACTGAGTCCAGAGATGCGAAAGTGGCAGAGCCCTATAACATATTTTGTGTGTACAGAGAATGTATTTGTGAATTAATTGGCTAGGCAAAGTTAAAGCCTTGTCTATAAAAATCTTTGTATCCTCATGGCCATTGTGATTTATTATAGGCAAACTTATTCTGTTTCTTACTATGAGAATAATATATTTGAAATGGTAACTATCCTAGCTTATGTAAGCTGACCCCATGAAAGTCTGCAAGTTAATGTTATTTTAATATTTCTAAATATGCTACAACCATGTGGCACCATCAGAAGGCAAGTGCAATTTAAAACTGATCTACTTTTGTGTTCCCTCTCTTTCTCCCTTCCCTTACCCTTGTAGGGCCCCTTGGGGCTGGAATTGGCACAGAATTATTCCCCTAGGAGTGGGAAACAGTATTCTCACTGAAGCCAAGGGATACGCAAATTGAGAGTCTGATAGGCTGGGCCAAGGTCAGTAAGCCAGAGAGGGTGACCCGAATGGGACTGTCCAAAAGCAAGAGGTCCTGAGGTAAATTGCAGAAAGCTAAACATGATGAAGCTAAAGGATTAGAAAGCCTTGGCAATGGGTATTGGAAACAACAGAGCAATTGGGTCTGCAGGGAAGATATTATTGCCTAGACTGGACATTTTTGTCCCCAGTGCAATTTGGGAAAGTGGACCATCCTTGTTTAAAGGGCCCGGGGATATAGTAGATATAATTCAGTGCAGTTGTGTGATCTCGGCACCAGAATACTCATCAGAACCTTGTTGCTTGTTATCCCACCTACCCTGTTACTTGACTGGGTTATTAGATTACATTTCAGACATTGACAGGTCTACAAGCATCTCATGGAAGTCCTAACACACACCTCTCTAAGGCCTTCTATATGATTGTATTTCTGCCCAAGTTTTAGAAGTAAAGTACTGATGATGGGGATAACAGATAATGAACAAACGAGTCCTGTGTGTGTTGAGCAAAGGGAAAGATCTCCCAGTAGCTGTGGCTTTTTATATGCTTTTGTGTTTTCTAAAATCAGTGTGTGTTGGAGGAAGTCAAAAAGAAAGTGGGGAGGAGTGTGGAATTGAAGGAAATTACACCTTCTGCCAACTTTTGTCATGGGAACTAGAAGTTGAGGGATCCTAGTGTAATAATGACTGAATGAAGAGGTTGGCTGCCAACACAACAGTATACATACAAAAAAAAAATTAGTAGGTAAGGTTTTTTTCATCATTGTGCTACGGACTTATGGTAAGCCTAAATATAATTCTAAAATAATGTACCAGCTGGCATCAGGGAATTCCTATGTACATTCCAAGATTTTCATCAGAAACAATGTTCTGGAAACAACCACTGCTGCTACACGATAGTGCCCAGCACTTGAATAAAAATAGTAAACACTTATTGGTGTTTTACTCTGTCAGGTCCTGTGCTAAGTAGCTTATCTTGCTTAACCTTCCCAGCAAGACTAGTCTAGATAAGATTTTATCCTTGGGGCCCAGAGATGTTAAATAACTCATCCAGGGTTATGCTAGAAACAGAGTTTCTAGGATTCAAAGCCAGGCAGGCTGACTCCAGAGCCTGTACTTGGAGTGCTTTCACAAGCAAGAATTCCCCCTGTGGCCTTCAGGGGTCTGTCTGACATCTGAGTTAGTGATAGTTAAGCATTTTGGTCCAAATCAAAAAACCTTGAGACAATATTATCTGACTTCTTTCAGGTTTTTAAGACAGATCTATCATAGACAGTTCATTCATTTCTTTGGCCACTTCTAGTTTCTGAATAAACAAAGAAAACAGGAAGAATAAATGAGAGTTTTAACAAGTTTTTCTTAAAAACCTAGTTCTTTATTATGGAAACACCAAACATACCCAAGTGTAAGAAGAATAATAAGCCTCCACATACAACTCTAAGAGGGATGAGGTTCTATGTGTAACACACTGAGTTTAAACAGTTCTCAATTTACAGCCAGTCTTGTTTCATCTATGCCCTACCCATTTCCCTTCTTCTGGTATAATTAGAAGCAATTCCTAGGCATCAGATAATTTATAAACATCTCCGCATGTATCTCTAGGAGACAAAGATTTAAAAAATAACAATACTACTCTTCCAATTTAAAATAATCCTTTATATCCTTAAATATCCGGTTAGCATTCAGGGTCCTCTGATAGTTTCTCTCTCCTTGTCTCTTTTTTATGTAAGTCAACATTGAAATAAGGTCCACATTGTAGTTGATTGCTATGTCTTTTAAATATTTTAATCCACAGATTCTTCTCTCTTTTTCTTCCTTCTTGCAATTTATTTTGTGAACAAACTGGTTTGTCTGGCCTGTAGTTTCTCAGAGAATATGAAATATTTATTGGGGGAAAATGTCTGTGAAAAACAAAAGGGAGAGGAAGCAGGTTGGGCAGGGAATAACCTTCAATCGGGGGTGTTAGTGTGCGTCCTGTAAAGGGGCTGAAGCAGGCTGGGGCGGGGAGAGCCTCGGACCATGATGTAGAGCTGGCAAAGTCTTTGCTTACCTGTGGTCAGCGTTGGGAGAAAAGACTGCCTGTGAGGAGTCCTGCCTTGGGCAGACATGGCCGAGCCTCAGCTGTGCTTGGCCGTGGGCTGCGGGCTGCCTGGGAAGCAGCTCAGCTCTGAAGCTGAGGTGGAGCGTGAGGGTGCCAGGAACTTGGACTGCTGTAGTGCTAACTAGTCACCGTAGCAGAATGAGCAGAATGGCAAGTTCCTCCTCAAAGGTAGATCCCAGCAGCCACAGTGACCAATAAGATATTATCATCATCATTATGAACTCAGGGATTTAATCATGAAATGTATTTCAATTCACAGCAATGACTATTTTTACTGATTTTCAAATCACTATTTTGAATTTTTGGATCAATGGGAGCCCCTTCAACTTGATTTGAGTCCTTTTGACATTCCCTCAGCTGTCTCTGATAGCTTCCTTGCTTTCTGGAATGGCAAGATATTCTAGACTCATCCTGAACATTTCATGCCTCAGATGTAAGCCAACCCTATCACCAAAGAGACTGAGTTCCTGTCATTGGGTAGTGGTATGTTTTTACAGACCACAATTTGAGCACTAAGCATACTCACTGCTGAAACTTCCCCTGTGTGGCCCTTGTTACCAATGTTTTTCAGAAAAGCTAGGAAGTATGTTGTTTTTTTTTTTTTTTAAATAAAAAAATGTATTATGGGATTATGCTGATACTTTCAATTCAAGTTCAGGACTAAAGTATTTTTTACTTTGTTTCCTTTCTCCCACCCTTAAAATCCTGATTTCTAACTACAGCATCATTACTCATTTGCTTTGTCTTGTATTACATATACATAATAGAATAACACCACCAATGCTACTGTCAAAAATACAATTACCGAAAGCCCTTTAAGAACTATAATTTTTTTATTCATAGAGTGTACATTGCTAGGGACATGTAGTCAAATTGTGTTTTAAGTACACTTGGAATAATTCCTGTCTATGAAGTTATACCTCCGACTTATTTTTCTCTGAATTGTTTCATTGTGTTTTTCATTTTTAGGCATTGCTTTGTTAAAAAACCAATTTTAAAGTATTTGTATGGTTCCTAAGTCAAATCTACCAAACGAGCTCTATCTTATGAAGTATGGCTTTTATCTGTGTCCCTTCTACCCCCTTTCCTTCCTTCCTATTATAGGAAAGCTTATTTGTTCTTTCAAGTTTTGGGTTTATTTTATTTTTAAAATATAAGAAAACATGTACATATATTTTTTTACCCTGCCCCTCCCACCTTCTTAAATGCATGGTGACATACCATATATGCATTTTTCCACCTTGATTTCTTCTTCAATTAACAATATACTCAGCAGATCACTCTGTAGTACTATACAGAGAAAAAGTCCTCATTTTCTTTTATATCAGTACAGCAATCCATTGTGTACTGTAGTTTATTGAACTCTGTCAAAGGATTTGAATTTTTCTAGTCATTTTTGCTAAATATAGTGGTTTAATGAAAAACCTTATTTATCATTTTGTATTTTTTCCCAGTGAATTTTTGGGATTGATTCCTAGAAGTGAGATTGTTGAGTCAAAGAATAATTGCCTTTATACTTTTACTCAATATTACAAAATTCCCTCAGAAAGTTTGTTTTATTTTGCTTTTCTATCATCACCATATAAGAGCATCTGTTTCCTGAAAATTTCTCCAAAAAAGCATGTTGTCAAACTTTTTTTTTAACTAACCTAGTAGGTGAGAAATGATATCTCAGCATAGTTTTAATTTGCATTTTTTTATTAAATCATTTCTGTTTTTAGTTTATTCTTCCTAACATTTAGTGAGCACCCATTATGTGCTGGGGTCTTTGGTAGGCTGTAGCATGCTACAATCAATTTGACACAATTTCTGACTTAAGATATTCACAATCTACAGGAAGACATATCAGCAAAAGAATAACTAGGTGATCTATTTTGTGTAATTGAGGTATTACAGAGCATTATAAATGGTCATGGACAAATAGGTAAAGGAGAAAATCATTCTGTTGAGTGGGCAGAGGGAGGAGATCAGCTTATGGAGGATTTGAGGGTAAACTTGCATGTGGGCCTTGAAGCATAATTAGGAGTTAGTAACACAGACAAGAGTAAGGAAACCATTCTAGAAAAAGAATATTTTGGGAAAAAATTTCTCAGAAGAGACTGCTTTAGTCTATTTGGAAAATAAGACCGTAGTCTTTGGGGAGAGCATATGTTTATGGGGGGAGATGACAGTGCTTTGTAATTAGTCAATAGTTTGTACAGGGCCTTGACTAGCATGCCAGGAAGTTGGTATCTCAACCTGAGGGTTGAGTTAAGGGGTGACAAAGGCTGGGTGTTAGCAGAGATCAAGTGTTTTTTTTTTTTTTTTTTTAAGGTAAGTGAGTTTGGGTTTTTGAAAGGCAACCATGGTGGCAGAGTAGAGTTTAAACAGGCTCCACATTGAGGAGCCCAGTAGAATGGCCCATATACCGGAAGATCAGGAGGCAGTGTGTACAAGGCAGGGAGGAGGGAGAGGCGAGCCTGGCTGTAGGGGATACTGGCTAAGATAGAATTTGGAGGATGTGGTCTTGAAAAGGAAACAGACAATGGTGATGCTGAGATTTCTAGCTTGGTCAGTGAATGGATGGATAGTGGACACTGCTAAAAAAAAAAAAAATTTTTAAATCAGAATGAGAATCATCTTATTTGAAATGTATTCTACCAAGCCTTAGCATCAAATGTGCCAGTGACTAGCAAAATGTCTAAACAAGAGGCAAATAGTGTGAAAAATGCACAAACTGGAGAAGTTGCTATGGAAGGACTGTAAGTTGAACCCTATCAAGCCTACAATCTGTGTTTTCTATAAGCCTTAGGCTCTCTCCTGTATCATGTTTCTTATTACAGTAGAGGCTACTTAAATATCATAGTTTAAAGCTTTCTCTTTTCAGACAAATATTATTCATTAAATGTTAATAAATTTATAATCTATGTACATTCAAGATATTCAGGTGGTATTGAAATGTAGAAAGTTCATGAAATAGTAATTTGTAAAGATGTCTATTACTTTCCATTAAATGTGGAAAATAACTGTTTATACCATTTTGAACTTAGAAAAATTATTTTAAATCTTATAATCTTCATGTTGGTATTTTTTTGTCTAATAAAAATATTTACCTAAAATGAAGCTTTCATATTTACTAAATGTTACACATAAAGCACTTTTTAGTGTCCATCTGTGCAGGAAGCATAAGATCAATAAAGTTGAGCAGCTGTTAGTGTGTATTGGTTTCTTTATATTTTAAGCATGTTTTCATGTTTTCAAAATGTAAAGGGATTATAGTATGGTTGTGGTTTTCATTATACAGATAAAAACTTACCACAGTTAAAATCTTGGTGGATTTGTAATGCGTTTTTTAAAGTCATATTCATAGCCCACTTAGATAATATTTAGATACTTATAGTAAACTAAACACTGTGGATACATTTTTGTCATGGGATTTGATTTATAATCTCTTTTTCAATAAAAAGCAATAAATTTTTCTCGAAATTATATTTATTAATCAAGCATTTTTCATATTTTTGGGAAAAACACATCTTGGTACCCTGGCTGCTAAACTAAAGACACATGTATCATTTTCCAGGTTGTCTGAATGTTTTACATTGGGACGAAACCTACTGTTATTGGAAATAATTCATGCATGAGCTTTATTTTTGTGAAATCTTCTTGATACACGAACACCTGCTTAGCTATATGTCAGACTCATCTTGCATCCAATTCTTCTGCATGAAAAATATGTACATTGAAAGGCCAAGTGCTTTTTCATTTCAACATTCTTAGAGTATAACATGATTCTCAATGATTTGTATGGAAAACTATGGAGTACCTTTTGGCTTTGACTTTTCAAAAACCAGTCAGTAACATTTAATTAACATCCATTGCGTGCATTGTACACTTTTGGGTGATATGATTAGTTCCAAAGGAATATTCAGGAACTTAGCCTTCTAAGATTGAAGGTGATAATATACTCACTAAATTATGTGCTGCTTTACATTAAAATGATGATTCAGCAGTTACTTATTGCTTAATTACTGAGTATAGGACACCAGGTTGAAACCATTAATTTTTGAAGTGAAGAATTCATGTTCTAAACTAACCAATTTATTAGCATTAGCTTTGAGAATAACAACTATCTTCTCTATTATTCATGGGTGGACTGGATAAATCAGAAAACCCCATGTTGGAGGTCCCTATAAAAACTTCAATATTCTTATTTGGTTAGTGTTCTGCCTTTATAGGAGTCTCATTAAAATCAGTTAAATGCAAACTCTGAAAATTCAGCATACTGTCACATTCAATTTACTGTTAAACAATACTATGCACTGGAAAAAAAATTTTTTTTTTCACCTTGATGAAAGCACTGGTCATTACTGCTGACACTGATGCTCTTTTGTCTGCACATACTGTTGCAACATAATGTGTTGTGCATTTGATACGGATATTATCATATTGCCATAAGGAGCTGCTATTATTTTAGACACCAACTGATTCCATGATAGTGTCAAATTTCTTTAACATATGCTTATGTTTTTGTACAAATGACCCCAAGAAACATCTGCTAGTTTTGTGGTGGTATCTACTGTTTTCTTTTTAGAATTTGACCTGTCAGTTACTTTTTAATGTGAATCTACAATATTTCCTTAGAGTAGGCTGCCTTTCTGGTTTTTATGCTATTGATATTAAGTAACAAAATTGAGTTAGAAGTTTTATGGCACGATTCAGAGAAACCGAATGTCTGTATAATTTAAAAAATAGCTTTTCGTGATTGTGCTTTTAACTTTTTGTCATTGATTGACACTTTAAAATAGAAAAGTGCCCTTTCAATGGATCTTCCAGCATTCAAATTTAAGTCCAAAATCGCTTTATGTTGATCCTTAAATTACTCTTTGAATTTGACAATGTGTGTGGTAGTTGTGTTATACTATTGTTCAGTTTATATCCTGTGGTAGTTGCTAATCTTCCTTAGTATCTTTGAAGGGCAAGCAAAGAAGAAATGAAGTTTCTATAAAGTTGTAAAATCTTTGCTCTATGGAGATGAGAAATTTCTAGATAATAGATGCTGTTGATTATAGTATAGCTGGGATGCCTTCTTTTCCTCGCCTTGGCATGATCTTGACTGGGAAGCAGCAGTCAAGGATTCCCGTTGTCTGACACTCCATCTTCTACTTTCCACTTTGCTTCTCCTACATTTTTAAGGACATTGCTCTTTATCTAAAAAAATAAATAAATAAATAAAGCAACATGACCTTTTATGTATGGTACTTAAACCTGGAACATCAATAAAATAACAAAACTTTCTTTGAATAGCAGTATTTGTCCATGCTTTTCAGAGGAAAATGTATAGATTCTTTACAACTTTTATTAGAGGATGTTAACAATAAAATTTTGTGTTACCTACACCCTCGATACCAAACCTAAACCCAGTGTAGTAAGGATGCCTAAGAGGTCTAGTCCTTAACCACAGTACATACCTCTGTTAGGATAATAACTGTTATTTCCTTCTCATCTGCTTTCAGTGCATCAGCTGTTGTCCTCCTCAGCTCTAAACATGTCATCATTTACATCTCCATGCTCATTCATTCGCCTTGCTGCTCTTAGTCCCCCTCTGTCCCTTGGGTGACTTATGTCATTAGGACAACCTTCTGTCCCCCTGCTTGCCACCACTTGGCTGACACTGAGCCGAGGCCCTTGCCAGTTACTTTAGTTGCTACACCTCTTGTGGCTCAGCTTTGGCCTCTGTGATATCTGCGCACCTTCTACTCCAAAATTTAATTCTGCTGGGGATGGCAGGATTACTGAAAGCTTTAGTTTCGGTGATAAAACCCAAGCATGGCTGTGCGGAGTGCCTAAGTAGCTTTTCGTTTAGGTCTGCAACGGGAGAGCCAGGCGCCTCTATGTCCCTTGAGAAAGAGGAATTTCCCTCAGCCCTCAGGCCCCAGCACTCAACAATTTAAGTGGGCTGGATTCAAAGGGGAATGTAACTCCCCGAAATTGTGGTTTCGTTTTCCTCTGTGTATGACTGCAGTAGGACCACATAGGGGAAGTTCCTGGGGACTCTTCTTGCTTTGTGAAGAGCAGGCCATTTACTTTCAGCCATAACTTCCCACCCCTTTGTCCCCACTACCCTATCCCAGGTGCCCAGGGAACCATAGGATGGAGGAGGACATTCATGCAAAGGGTCTTCAGGTACTGGGTATAGCTGGAGTAATATTTGAAGTATAACAGACGATTTAGTGATTTTCGTTTGATAACTTATTACTGCCTGTACTTTTTGTTGTTAGTGCAGATAAAATTCACTGTACTAGAAACTGTCATGGGGGTGAGGAAAATAAAAAGAAATATATTCCCATTAACTGTGTATGTTGCCAGGTATGATACCCTGAACAGGTGGGCCCATAATTGTTTACTTGATGCTCTTTTTAATAAGTCAATTATATCATGGGAAATTGAAGAATAGCAAAATTAATTTGTTTAAGCATTCTTTAGGAAATCTTGCATGCATGTTCACTAGAGAAACACTGGGCTTCTGCCTTAAAGGACAAGGCTTTGTTTTGTTTTTAATAAGACACACTCTTTATAATTAAAACAAAATCCCAGTGTTAAGGGATTACTGTTTTAAATAATTGGATTTCTTTTGTTTGTTTCTCTGATCCCCACATATGAGAATAAATCTAATGGTGTCTTAGGATAATAAATATTTTCAGATTAAAAAGTTCTCTTAACCACTGAAATTTAATAATGCTTTTCAAAGTTTATGATAGAAAAGAATGTAAAGTCAAGAATTTATATTTGGGAAAGATAAAGATACAGAACCTGGTTAAGGACAACAGAAGCTGTGGAAATACTCTTTTCAAATGGTCATATATTTTTCTTTATACTTTTGAGTAACTTATTGTAAATAAACTCAGTATTTACATAATTTAAACCTGTCCTCAAAATGCTAAATTTGGTGCTCTGTATTTCTTATTTCAGATAAATGCTTTCCTAAAATGGTATTTTAATATCTGAAGAGATGGTTTAGTTTAAAAAATGGTTGGAGTTACAATGATATAGGGAAAAGCAAAGTGTAAATGTCTAGTTTTTGTTACTTGTACAAAAACTTTCCAAAGAAGCTCTGTTGACTTTTTCTTCTCTTTCCTCATTCCATACTGCAGAGCCCTTTTCTGAGGGCTCATGTGTGAGCCCTGGAGAGGATAAACATCAGGGTGGGTGGTAAGAAGGGGGAGTGCTTTGCTTGAGGCAAAGTCTTCCTCCATCTGGGACCTTCTTAAAACCCTCCAGCCCCTTAAATCGGGGCTTGAGCTCCCAGGGAAGAGGCTATGTTGGGAGCAGCAGCGTTGGCAGGAGGGGAGGGAATGAGATGTGCAGGTGGTTAAAGGGACATTTTCCATTTGGTCACTTCTGGGCTTTGATGAACCTTTTCAAACTGGTCTGTTTCTCTACTAGTCAGGGTCTTGACAAATTTCCAGATGTAGCTATGCTATGTCCTCCTGGGTTTGCAAGCCCAAGGAGGCACTGGTCCTAGTTCCAGCACAGGACTTTTGAAGAATTAGTAGAATTCCGGGAGCAAAAATATCAAGGACTTTTGAGAGATTTTCAACTTGATCCTTCAGGCAGGCAACATGAGAAATATTATAAATGGTATTTTGAAATCTTAGCCTTCATCTTCTTAACATTCATCTTCCTCTGTACCCCCTAGACCATATTGCATCTTAACTAATTCTCACCTAAAATAATTTAATGACCTCCCAATATAACTCTAGCATTCTAATTAATAATCTATGCAATTATTTAGTTTTTTCCCCCTTTGGTATTAAATATTCTTCAGTGTTCACATTTGGAAATATTGGAACATATTTCCAATATTAATTTTCCTTGGAAAAAAAAGAAATGATCGTTTTCTGTTTTCTGTGTTTTCCTTGAGATGGTAATCAAAAAATAGGTCACTCCATGAAGAAAATTCAGAGATGCCAAAGAAGAAATTAAAACTGAAGACAAGTTGAATGAGGACGGTGTATTAGTCTGCCATAACAAAATACCACCGACTGATGGCTTAAACAACAGAAATTCATTTTCTCACAGTTCTGGAGGCTGGAAGTCCAAGATCAAGCTGCTGTCAGGGTTGGTTTCTGGTGAGGACTCTCTTCCTGGCTTGCAGATGGCTGCCTGCATGCTGTGTCCTCACATGGCCTTTGCTCCCTGCCTGTACTGAAACAGATCTCTGGTGTCTCTCTTCCTATAAGAACACCCGTCCTATCAGATTAGGATCCCACTTCAGTTACCCCCTTAAAGACCCGATCTCCAAATACAGTGACACTGGGGTTAGGTTTTCAACATATAAATTTGAAGAGGACACAATTCAGTCCACAACAGATAAATTTGCTATAGTACTCCTTTAGCTACATTTTTTCCCAACCTTGAAAGTGGATTGTACTCCTCCCCCCAAATTCCTGTTAACAGGTGAGGCTTTTTGTTTTAATTTTTAATACAATGATTAGTGTATGGTTACTTAAAAATGACATAAAACACCAAGAAATAAGAATTGTTAGGAGAGTGAAGTGGCTTAGAAAGATGGGTCATTTTGGACATTTTTAACTAGGTTTCTTCAACTCTAAATGTCTGTGGAACTTGGTCAATCTAATCAGTCTCAATGCAGCACAACCACCACCTTCTACTTCTTTCTACAGACAGGAGACATGGCAGCAGTAGCCTCTCTCAAAGGTAGTAAAATACATCTGAGTATCACTGACATTGTCGTAAGTTTGCTGTCCTTCTAAAGTTTTCTGGGAAGTACGAATAACTCAAAGCTGCATCTTGTTGGTCGAGATTATTAATGTTTGGGGAGAGTGCTGTTTGATCCCCGCTGTTTATTAAGTGTTCATTTCATATTTTTGCACTGAAATCGGTGTTCACGTATCTCCATGTCTCCCTGAAAAATCTTTCCAATAAATACCTTGGATATTGGGATGTTCTTAGACTATCAGGCTGTTGAGGGCAACCTTAAAAGGCCGTGCAGAAAGTGACTTAGGTTGTTATAGCTCTGCTTTATTCAAGTCTGAGCAATTTACTTTTTTAATGCAGTCAGAATACTGACCTACATTTAAAAGTGCAACATTGTCCTAGCTGTTATCTAAATCCACGGTGCTGGATTTAGGAGAGTAAAATACAGAAAAGAGGCCACCGGTATTACTTTCTCTGCTGTCTTTGATCATAAGTGATCACCTTCTTTTTTTTTTTTTAATTAGGGGCTCTACTTTAGAAAGAAAACTGAAATAAAAAAATTCACTAAGATTCTTATATGAAATCGTAAGAAAGACAATTTTCAGGATCATGGAGTCATGTTATTGAAAAATGCCAAAAAATGATCTAAATAAGTACTAAAACGAGTTAATTTCATTTGGAAATAGTTAAATTAGAATTAGCTTCTTTTGGTGAATCCTTTTTTTTTTTTTTTTTTTTAATCTTCTGAATATTTGCACTTTTGCTACAGCCATTCCCCCTAAAGTAGACATGAGACATGAAACTGTGTCCTTATCTTGGTTCAGGAAGGCTCTGAAAATGCAAAGCAACAGATGTTATACCCAGGATAATTATATGTATCCTGGAAACATATCTTTATTGAGTGGAATTTGTTCTTTGGGAAAACAAAAATTTGGCAAACAAAGGGCATTAACTTGCTGATCTCAGCAGTAATTACTTGGGCTAGATTATAATAATCTTGTGGGGGTGGTAACTGCATGCATGTATTGGAAAAATATAATTATAAAATATGTACATTAAAAGGAAAACTAACCTGTATAAACTTTAGTTCATTTATCCCCTTGAAGAGCGAAAAAAGAAAAAAGCCCTCAATTTCAGTTTTTGGAAGTTTTTTCAACAGCATTTTGGAAGAAGTTTCCAGGATTCCAACTCCTAACATATGTTGATACTGAGGGCTTTGCCCATATCCTCGGTAGGTTCTGCCTTTGTTTTCTTAATTATGCCCACTAAAAATAGAGCATTTTAAACAAATGAACCAATCACTGATCTTCAAGCATCACAGTAACTCTCTGAAACAAGTCCAGTTATTTGTACCAATGACTGTACTAAAGCAGTGGTTTGTATAATTTTTGATCTTTTCATTCCAATGGCATCTTAAACACCTTCTTTCTCCTCTCCCAAAAGAGAAATCAAAGCAGAGCTGTTTAGGTCCATGCCATAGAAGAATTATCTGGAGGTCAGTTTGAGAACCACTGTGTAAACCATTTCTTAAATAGGTACCTACAAAATTGTGAGAGTCCTTACAAACATTTCTGAAGTTGATGGTGTTGGTTTTGGAATCTGAAGTTTAAATAAGAATTTGTCAGTGGTCAAGTTCCAAATAGCTGGTTAGCACCAAGGTCATCTAAATGTAGAGTAGTTTGTTTTTCACAAAAAGATTTAGAACACAAACATTCAGGACAAGACATTATTTATATTTTAAGATTATACAAAATATACGTGACAATTTCAGAATATCTTAGATAATAAGCATGTATTTTTGTTGTTGGTGGTGATCTTATAGATATGCCGTCACCTAGTTTCACATTCTTAGCAACTCTTTCACCTGTAAACTGTTACTATGACATAGTTTTTCACATTGTTGAGAAGCCGCGATGGTGGATAAAGAGTGGCACGCTTCAGAGCTGGTGAGCTGCCGCAACGTGTTTTATGCTCACGTCAGGGATGTATGCAGTGTCCCTTCCAGTTACAGAGCATGAGAATGTTTTCCTCCTCCGCAACGTCTGTGTATTTCCACAACAAAACCCAGGATCCAAAGAAAAACCGCTCTATTAAACCAGGTGTTTGTGATCAAATATCTGTTCCACACTACATGATCATTACTTTTTGTCAAAAAGAAAAACAAAAAGCCATCTCATCCTGGAGTGGAATTGATAAAGAACTTTGCAGATAACACTTTTTGGATGAATACAAACTGAATTTGGTACATTTCCAAAAAATGTCTGGGAAGATTTGTGCCTAAATAGGAACGGTGACAGTAGCAGTAGTGCATGAGTCAACTTCTGGTAATTGTTTCCTCTTACTCTTATTTCAAATGTATCTTCCCATTATTGTCTATATCTTGCAATTCCTATTTTTCTCCTCCTAACCTATTCCATAAATTGCTTAGTGGGACCTTTTTACAAGGGAGATTTCCTAGTCTGCTTTAGGGAGGCCCTTAGGATGCCCGCTTTTGTAAGGCAGTAATTTGGAAGTAGGAATGTGGTGAAGTTCCACATGATGGTTAGCTCCCTGCCCTGCTTCCGTTCCCCAATATCCAATATACTGAACTGCTACAGGGACAGAACCATATCTAATCATCCTGAAATCCTCAATATTTCTCAATACTCTATCTAGTATACAGCAGACACTCAAATTTTGAAACTAAATAGATTAGTGATGGAAGATATATTTCCTGTCTCTACAATTTGCAAAGCAATATGATCTCCAGATATTAGAATGCTAGGTGAGATACTATAAGAATAATTATTATAAGAATAATTCTTCAAAATGAAAAATCCAGTTACTATTGTCACCATTCTCTGTTGAAAGCTAGGGAAGATAAACTGGTTCCCAGCAAGGGAGGGTCCATGTGTGCCTGGTGCTGGCCAGAGATCCCTGATGCAAAGGGAAGAGCAGACCCTGGTCGTCTACTGAAGAGCAGAGGGTGACCTCAGTGGCAGTAAGCACAGGCGACTCATCTCTGTGTCCTCTCTCCTCCTCTCCTTTCTGTACGGATTTCATCCCTTTCCCCAGAACCTTGTCAAAAACTGGTTTCCTTTTTAATACTCCAAAACATGACAAAGTACCTAGATCTCCTTTCTGAAATATTCAGGGAGCGTGTTTACTAGAAGTTTTGCTTCTCAGTAGGGTTGTTAAACGGACAACATTTGGGGGATTTGGGAGAGAACGGGAGAAGCGAGGCCCCTGTGATAGAGCAGCCCTGGGGAACTGCAGTTGACCAGGCCTGTCACCTGTCCTGTACAGTGGGCACGTGGCCCCTAGTGGGTCACTGACCAAGTCACCATCTCGGGGGCTATTCTCTTTCCCTCCTGTGCCTTCTCATGTTTCTTTTTTGTTCATGTTACTTCTCTACATTGATTATTTTTCCTTATTTTTTTCTTTATATTGCTATTCACTCCTACTGCAGTTTCTTTCGTTGTTCTTCTCTTTTCTTTCTTACTCTGCATTCATTGTTTCCCATTTGGAATATTTAGAGATCCATCAAAAAAAGTGAAATAACAGGAGAGAAGTAAACACCAGTAAAATGAGGTATTATAATAGTATATTACTATACTCTTGAGAGTGGTTGAAACATTGGTTTCTGGAGTCAAAGCTATTGATTAGAATTTGGGCTTTGCCATTCCCTGTGAGACTGTGGGGCAAGCTATTTAAACTTTAAGCTTATCTGCCCCTCCTTCCAGGCTGTAAAATGGGATATAGTAATAGTATCCAGTTTATGGTGTAGTGAGCATTCAGTGACATAATGAATCTAAACCTCTTTGCACTACATAGAACAGAATTTTTTGTCTATTATAAAGAATTATTATAGCATTTTAGAGGCTAGGTACAGTGGCTCAAGCCCATATTCTCACTTTGGGAGGGTGATGGAGGGGGATCACATGAGGCTAAGAGTTCAAGACCAGCCTGGGCAACATAGTGAGACCTCATCTCTACAAAAAATAAAAAATAAAAAAATAAAAAATTAGGCAGTCATGGTGCACATGCCTGTAGCCCTAACTACTCAGGAAGCTGAGGCAGCAGAATAGCTTGAGTCCAGGAGTTGAAGGTTTCAGAGAGCTATCATTGTGCCACTGCTCTCCAGCCTGGGCAACAGAGCAAGACCCTGTCTCCAAAAATAAAAATAATCATTATTATTTTAGAGCTGGAAAAAAATTTTAGATTAAATTAAATAGAATATTTGTCATTTTTCTTACTAGAGGGCAAGTTTGTTTTGTTCATCACTGTTCCTCTAATTCCCAGAACAATGTCCAGCAAATAGTGACTCCACAAATATTTGTTGAATGAATGAATGAATCTATTCTAATCTTATTTTAGGGGAATGAGCTATCAGACTCAAAAGTTAGAACATTTTCCTGAGGGTTGGTGACAGAGTGAGGGACTAAATCTAAGGCCTTCTAATCCCTGCAGTATCCTCTCTGGGAACACTGTGTTGTTTTCTCAGTATTTGTTTAGTTTATGTGGTAAATGGATAGGAAGCGTGTGGTAGTATATTAGGATAAACTTTGATAATGAGATATACTTGAAGTTCTTGTTAAAAGTCATTGGCACAACCTTTATCTTAATTTCTGTATCCTTATCTGTGAAGTGAGATAATTTCTAACTCATAGCACTATTATGAGGATTCCTGTGTCTTCGTAGAGCACTTGGTCTCATTTCTTTGCCCGCCCCACCTCCAACTTTCTAGCTAAACTTATTATACATTCTCTTTGTTTCCTATTCTTTCTTGAATGTTCTATAATCAGGCTTTTGATTCCCATCACTCCACAGCTCACTTGTGTCAAGGTCAGTCCTCATCTGGCTTGACCTGTTTGACAGGTAATCACACTGTTTTCCTTCACTAACTTTCTTCACTTATTTTCTAGAATGTTAATCTTTTGGTTCTCTCCCTACCCCACTAAGCTGTTCCTTCCCAGTCCCCGTTATTGGCTATTCTCATTTTCTGGAGCCTGTCCTCTGACCTCTTATTATCTCTGTTTCCATTCTCTCTCTTGTTGGACCTCCTGTAACTTCTGACATTAAATGTCTAAATGCTGTCAACATGCTGATGACTTTCAAATTTATATCTCTAGTTCAGACCTCTCCTCCAAATTCCAGATTTATCAATCTAAATGCCTACTTAAATATTAACTTAGAAGTCTAATAAACTTCTCAAACTTATGTTTCACAACAAACTCCACATTCCCCCCGAACCCTCCCAATATGCACCTCTTATGGAATTTCTCATCTCAGTCAATAGAGACTTCATTCTTCTGATTGTCCAAGCCAAAAACACTTAGCGACCTTCTAGATTCTACTCTCTCTCTCACCCCATATCCAATCCATCAAAAAATCCTGTTTCCTCTTCATTTGAAATATATCCTAGATTGAGTAGCATCACTGCCATCTTGGTATTACACACTGCACTAAGCTAATATGGGGTATATATGATATAACACCCACAATCGGCCTGTAGTAGCATCTCATAATCAAACATTAATATTTTTTAATGGAACACTAAGAATACCCATGCTAAGAGGGTTAAGTAAAGACTTAGAAACCTCCTTGTCAGTTCAGGCCCAATTTGGCTGAAGAATGAGGTCAGCTCAGGTTTTATTTACTGCCAAATGATTTAAGAAAAAACTTTACATTTTCAGAGCTTTGGGGATTTTGGAATTGCAGATGAGAGATTCTGGACCTGTACCTACATGGCTTGCTCCCATATTTTTTTCCAATCTTTGTTCAACCATCATTTATTGGGTAGTCAGAGGAGATCACAATCTAAAAGGCTTCTCTCTGTAGAACAAGTCTGGCATGTGGAAAGTGGCCAGTTAACAATCGTTGAAAGAAGGAATGAAGCACAAATCATTTTTCACTCAAATATGTGTTATTTAGAAGACAGTGGCCAGTTTAAGAACAGTTAACCATTATTGGAAACAAAGTACTATTTGATTATCAATAGTTAAACACTTAGTATTAGAAATATCAGAAATACTTAATGGACGAGTCATCTGCTGATACAAACCCATTACCTATTTTAGTGCCTAGTAGCGTTACCAGTTGGACTCTGTTTCATTGATCTGTTATTGATTTGGCATGTAACTTTAAATGTCATTCTAGTGTAATTAGATCCTTTTCTGATTGCCCTGTGTCTTTAAGCATTTTCAAACTGTTGATCAAAGATATTATTGTTTTAATCTACTTAAAATTAAAAATTTTAATAGTCATATCCATTTTATGTATCACTTATAGAATTAATTGAAAATAAGGGATAGTGAAAAACTTATAAAGATCACCTGAAATTTTAACATTAATTTATATTTCTTACATAAAGGAACTTATTTCTCTCTAAAGAAACTATGAGTAATAATATATTGTAATGATATTTGTCTTAGTTTTGGTTGAGTATCCACAAGAGAAAGTTAGACGTGAGTAGGAATTATTGTACTACAACTTTCTTAAATGGCTCTCTTTTAAGAATTGTGTACTTCCAGAAATTAATCATTTTTCTCTTCTTTTGAGCTTTGGGACCATAATTGTATTTAAATTGCTTATCTATTTTAAGGATGCATAATAAATTATTTAACATTTATGTTCGATCAACTTTGTAATTTGTATGATTTTTTCAGGAGAACATTTACAAATTTTAGGAAATGAGAAAAATAGAAGTATTATAGTTTTACTGTATTTAAAATTGGCACGTGATCTACTGACTGAAATCCTTCAATCATGAATTTTTATTGTTTTTCTGTCCAAGACTAGATATGGCAGAAGTGATTTTATTTTTTTAATTCACATTATGAAGAGAATTTTGTTTTTGGTGTTCATGCAAAGGCTTTTATTTATTATGGGAGTGAAACTTCAGTTGCATAAGAAAATGCTCTTTTAAATACAAGTGATGATTTGCTTGCAGCCCTACAGTTAGCAAACATGCCGTTAAATAGTCAGTATTTTTGAAGGTCTTTATTTATCTCTGATTGCAATGGCTTATATTCAACAGCACTCCTATTAAATGAGATAAAAATGAATGCCTCTTCTGCCACAGAGGCACAGGTGGACATCTTGGTGGCAAGCCCCATGTGGTGTGACACATGGCACTACCCAACATGGGGGCAAAGAGCATGCAGCTTGAGCTGGGAGTCATTTTATGGCTACTTTACTGTAGATTTGTGTTTTTCTGTGTAACAGCCATATTTGAGACATTTACATAGTATGGTGTTTATTTTTTTTCTAATTAAATGTTTATTATAATTTCTTAAATAGTCAAGACCTGATTAGCAGAACCTATTTAGAAGCCAAAGTTCCTCCACCCCACCCCTTGCTATCTATATAAATGATATTTTTGACTCTGTCCTTTATAATGTTGGCACCCTGTGCATATTAGATGTAATCAGGGCTGAAAGGAAACTTGAATCCATCTGGAAGCAATAAACTTTTCTAAAAGACTGCACAGTGTTATTTAATCCTGTGACTTCTTACTGTGAGTGAAATTAAGGTTTGATGCAGTTGTGTCACATCGTATTGATATCAAATTTATCTTTCTAAAAAAAACCTGACAGTAGTATTTCAGCACAGAGAGGATGGCTTGCTGTAATCCTATAAGCTATTTTACGTTGATTACTACATGCTGCATAGTGTAGCTAAATATATAAAACAACTTGATCCCGAATGTTTGTTTTCTCTAACATTTTCACATTATCAGGTAATATTTTCTCACCTTCACCTTTAATTTTGGCCTCTTTTAGTGCTATGTGGTAAAAATTATGATGAGAGGCATGGAGAAGAAACTATTATTTTAAAACCATTTAATATTGGTAACATACTTGTATAAATACCATAATATGTAGAATGCCGAGCTAAAAACATTGAGCTTATTTTAATATGATACCTTTGAATCAATTTAAGGCTTTTTCAAGAAAAATTTGACTTCTAATTTCTACTCCAAAATGGCTTTTAAAATTTGGTTTGACTTCAAATACATAGGTAGGGTATCATATTTTTTGTGACTAGGATCCTAAATTATATCAGCTGACTAGTATAATTTATGAAGTGTGTATGTTTATTAAGACATGTTTTTATTAAGACATAAAAACTTATTTTATTAAGACTTAGTTTTTTTTCTTACGTTTTTGCCTAAGTCCAGTTGAAAATAGAGTGAGGAAATTTGACTACATTTTACAGGTAACTTCCTTGCAATTTTTCTTTCTTATTGAATCACTTCTTACTGGATTTACTTAACTAGCATTTTTCAATGCCAAAAACAAAACAAAAACCAAACATATCTGTCAACTGTATGCTTTTAATGATGGAAATGAAATAAAGGCTTCTATCTCCCATTTGCCTAGCATATTAAAAATAAACATGAACTTTGTCTTGAATGTTATTAAGTTGGATTCTTTAAATAAAACTATGATAAGCTATATTAAAATTGCTTATCATTTTGCCTTTGTCTCCAGTAAGTCTAGGCCTAAAAATACTCATCAAATGAATAAAGATTTACAAATACTTTTGAGAACAACTTGCATTATATGTATTTGTTTGAAGTTCACTTTTGGATGTTCAGTATATGTAGCTTCTGACAATTTCTCTTTAATCCTCCCTCTCCTCCCTGCCACCCCTGACCCTGCAGTGATCCCTGGAGCACAGTTGTGGTGTCTCTGGCACCAGGAAGGTGGACTGATAAGTTCAGGTGTCCTGCAGACTGATGAGGGGAATCTCTTGTAGACTTTTTCTGGATGGTCAGGATTGTGGCATTCTGTTCCTGGTGACTTTGGCTCTTCAGATGAACTTCTTTCTGGTCTAGTCTTCACCAAGTAAAAATGACTACTGGTTTAATCTCTCGGGTAATTGTTCTGCTCCCTTCCAACAACACAGATCTACCTGTGCTGAGCTCACAGACCCTAGACTCTGAATGGTTATTCTGAATACTCTCTTGTCGTCTTGGATCAAATGATGAGAGTCTTGAGGGTAGAACTGAATGGGAGTGGTATAAAAGTGAGCCTTTTAGTATGTCTGAGTAGCAAAACCCTTTGGATAGTCTGGAGAGCTGTGTGATGTCTCACTGTGACTCCTGGGTGGTGGTGGGGGATCTGACAGTAATGGTGGAGGTGAGAGCAAAGTGGGCGAGACCACCCTTGAGCTCCTGAGAAGAAATGAGAATCAGTGAATTGTTTTGGACTGTAAGACAGAAGGACCTTTCCTAAGAAGGAAGCCCGTGCTCAGACATTATCCTCAGACCATGGTGACAGAAGACATCATTGTGACTTAGATCTAGTCCTATTTCCATAGTCCAGCAAGTTCCAGGCCACAAAACATTAAGAACTTTTTATCCTCTGTTGCCATAGAAACAGTTGCCCTGGAGGTTCAGTTACATTAATTTTAGCATTTTAATATTCCCCCAGAAGTACCTGGAATATAGTAGGTGTTCATGTTTGTTAAAAACAAGGGGTAAACTGAGCTTACCCTAAACTACTACGGTCTCATTCTTTCTCTTCCCCTTCCTCACCACCACGATTTTCAAATCACCATTTAATTAGTATGGGAAAAATATATAACAAGTTATTACAAAGTTTTCAAAGAGCTTTGTGCCCTTACCTTCTGGTAAGTTAGAAACTACTAATATGTGACTAAATGTCAAGCAAGTAGTAATGGGCCTTAAGAGTTCAAACAGACTGAGAAACAAAGGTGATTTCTTGGAAGAGTGGCTCTATGTGCTTTGACAGTTGGTTAATATTTGAAAAGACTGGAGTCCATTCTCCAGTCTTTCCATTTGCTGGGAAATGAAGGAGCAAAGATTCAGAGGTAGAAATGCATATAGTGTGATTAAGGTATCATCTGATTGATAGTAAATACAGTCAGTAACTAACTTATTGGAAGCCTAGCCTGTGTTTGAAGCATGGAGCCAAGTGCTGGGATATGGAGATGAGAGGTGAGGATAACGATGAGGATACTGTCAAAGTGAATTGCTGAGAAGCTAGAGAAAGGAGGACCAATTACCGTGCTTTGAGGCTCATGAGGAATCTGTACAAAGATTATCTGGTATGATACATATGAACTTTATATACAAACTGACAGGCATATCTGAACTGATAATGCCAAAGAAATGGCTAGATCTTAAGATGAAGATAAATCCATTAAGGTTATATTTTCTGTTGGTGCCATTATCAAAGACCCCCCTGACCCATATATAGATATTTTGCCTGAGGGATTGAGATAAGAGTGGACATATAAAAGGACCATAATTAGATAGTAAAGTCAGAGAATAAATGGTCTGAACAAAAGTAACACATTAGTGCTCTTCCTGAAGGGAAAATGACAAAATTCAATAAAGTCAGGGTAGAGAATATGAAATACTCTGAGTTGCCTTTTTATTCCATTGTGTTTCAGATGTAATAGGGACTTGTATGGATAGTTTAAAAGTAATAAAAACAAAATCTTACAGCTATTTGATACAAGGTGATGAAAAATATAACTCGTAATGCCATCTTTCCACTGCATTTTCTTATGGTTATGCCTGTTTTAGCAATACTGTATACCAGGAATCCTCAAGATTTTGGGTCTTGAGACCCTAAAGGGGGATCTCAAGGGGGGTTACACTCTTAAATTATTGAAAATCACAAAGAGCTTTTATTTAAGTTATACTCATTGATATTTATTGTATTAGAAATTAAACAGATAATTTAAAATATTTACTAATTAAAAAGAGTAAGTCCAAGGCATGTTATCATAAATAACATTTTTATTAAAAATATTTTCTAAAATAATCAGAAAAGTAATGCCACTCTTCTCATTATTTTATATTTTTGCAAATCTCTTTAGTGTCTGGCTTAATAGAAGATAGCTGAGTTTTTAGATTGCTTCTGCATTTAGTATATTGTGTATATGTTGTTTTGGTTGAAGTATGTAAGGAAAATCCAGTTTTCCTTATTGAAACTTTGGTTGAAGTATATGAGGAAAATCATTTGTAATTGGAAAAGGAGAAGTCTTTTAATAATGTTTTCATATAATTGTAGATATTCTCTTTTGACAAAAACTTGTCAAGGACTGATTTCTTAAAGGCTGGTTATAATATAGAATACGAAAACATATCAATTTTTTTTGTAGTTTGCTATTTGAAAATGTACTGGTCTGTCTTGGACTTTGAATCAATATTTTACCCATGCATGATTTTATAACATCCTGCATTGGCCATGTGGAAAATTTGGTGTACTGATTTATACAGAACTTCTAAATGCTAACATATTTTATTATATAATATTTTAAAAAGTCAGATAGTAATATCACTACAAATCTCATCAGAAAATTCTTTAAGACCGGGAAGCTGTCAAGCTCACTGTGGCACTTAGAAGTTTTACAAAATTCTAATTTTACTTGAAACCTTGTATTTTATCATTGCTGATGCTCTCAGTTGCTTTTCTTGAGTGACTGGTTCACTTTGCTCATTTACCAGAAAATATTTGCCAAATATTCATGCCTAAATACCATAGTCACTTGATCTCTCAAGTAAAAAATGGTGTTCTATGAAAAACAGCTAGTTCATCTGTAACTCAAATGGTACAAATGCCTTTCCTGGAGAGAACCACCACTACCGTTTGAAGCAGGATTGCTTTATGCACACTTCCCGTGTCATTTCCTATTATATTAACAAGAAATGTCCTGAAGGGTAGAAATTTTAAAAAAGTGTTACTGCTTCATCAAGAACAGTTAAATGAAACTGACTTTTTTTTTAAACTGAGAGTTTGAAGTAGTGAAGAATGCAGCGATTATTAGTAAAATTCGGTGCCACTGCCTTGATTCATACTGACACCAAGAGTTTAACCCACTATTGCTTTTGCATTACCAGTACAAATGTCAACGTGGTGGAAAAGGTAAATAACATCTTTAGTATTAATAAAAATTGTTTTGCCCCTGTACTACTCCAGCAATTACATCTTGAACTGCTGATGAAGGTGTTTTGGTTCATTTAAAGCATTTAAGTGATTTACTTAATTTACCAATTTATCCTGAATATTCGTCTGTATAAAACAACTCTATAGGTGTAGACATACTTTTTACTCATGGTAAAGATTTAGGAAAAAAATGAATTCTAAGAACTAGCCAAGATATTTGGAACATGAATAAATTATATATCAAGAAAAATGATTTAGAACCGAAGATTGCCTATGATTAGAAGTCAAACTGCTCAAACTTTTCTATTATACTGTTCTTTTTAAAAATATCAATTTTATGTAGTATTTATGATTAAACATAGGCCGCATAATTTAAAACTGTTAACATCACTTTGTACATGGTAGGTATTAAATGTTTTTCATAATTAGCATATTTATGTTTTAAAATTCAAATCAAAGAATAACACTTAAATTTTCTTGATTTTTTTCATTAGTTCATTTTGCACTTCATGCAAAAATACCTGTATATCTTCAAGTGCTTAAATTCTTAGGAAGCATCTGAGCTGTTTATACATGACAGAAATAACTAAATAAAAAAATTGTAGACAGAAATTCAATATTAATTTTTTACTTGATAAACATGTGACATTTGGGCATTGGATTGGCAATTTCTCTATCTCTTTCTGAAAATGATAAGTTGAAGATTTTCTAATTCTTTTACTAGATAAGAAGGCTGTTTCTTCATTGTCACTCTTGATATATGCATGTATTTAGGAACTTAAGCTTTTCTGCTAACAAACGTTATGTCTTGATTCTTGAGGATAGTAATACATTGTGATGCGTTCTCAGTTAACTACAGGAGCAGCCCTATTTGTTTAAACCCTAGTTTAACCTGATTATTAACAATTAAATTGTGTTTTCTTCTTACAATTAAAGTGTATTCAAATTTATTGGTCCCTTGCTTCACAGATTTATCTCAGTATGTGGTGTATTCAAACAGAATTTTGTATTTTTAATTAGGGGATTAGATAACTAATTCTGAAGAGCCAAAAAAAAATTGTTAGACATCACATTGCTTAACCATCTAATATACCATAAGTGTGTGTACGCACTATGTTGTGGGAGCCATCTACCAGGCAGGCCTGTTTTTCAGGCAGTATTTTAAAAAGTGGACATGTGCAGAAACTGTGAGCACAATTAGCGCCAAGCAGATAAATCCAGCTCTAATCCTGTTTACGGTCTGCATCAGACAGATGTGCCAAGATTGATTTAGACAAGCCCTAGGCTTACAGTAATATTTTTAAAAGTGCCATTCCCTGTTCTATTTTTGTTAAACCTTTGCTAAATATTCTTAAGTGTTATTGGTTTTGCTCTTCTTGTTGACCACCGTAACCTACTTCAAGCAGGTCCTGCTTTGCCCTCATGGCGACAGGGTAACCTGCCAGGAGAGGTTATCTTTATTCCCTGTAATTAAATTGACTTTTTCCCCCAAGAAAATACAACAATAGGAAGTGGGTGCTGAATTAAATAAATAGCATGATATCCAATAGACGTATACTTAAATCCCTTGCAAGAACAGATGGTCCCCAGTATCTCTGTAAGTAATGTGAGAGGACAGTTAATGTTCTGAAACAACTAGCTATAACCAGTATGATACTAATGAACCCATAGACTTCAAATAATAAACCACATGCCACAAAGCAAAATTACATATCATTCATAGGGATCTAATGCTTATAACCTGCAAAACAGTGTCTATAGATTTCCATATTTTTATGTACTGATATCAAATACAAATTTATGAATAAAGTTTTACTTTACCTTTTTTACCAATAAAGGTATGTTTTAACATTAAGGTAAAATTAAAGTTATATTTTAAAATACATGCCCCAAAGTATGTGGTGGTGGTGGTTCTTTTTTAACTCCTCTTTCAATATACTGTCTGTGTATGTTAGGTTTGTATATGGAAATGTGGCTTTTGCATACAGTTATGGAAACAATTGCTTTCTTTGTGGCAGAAGCTTGTACTGTATAAGAGATGGCTAGCATGGGAATCAGAGCAGCTATCTTGTAGATGAAAATTTAAGCAGAGATATAAGACCTGATTTTTTCAGCACTTACAAATTTATAAATATTTTATAAATAGCAATATTTTTTGATTCATATTTTTTGATTCATTCAAATGAGCCTGAGTCATTAAGGTAATATCACAAAGGGGTGTAGATAGGTAGTCTATTTTTATCAACCCAAAACAATAGTCTAATCTCAAAATGGTTTATTCTCTTTAATCATATTTCTTATAAATATTTGTATTTTCTAAGACTGCAAAGAGTAAGTGTTTTGAAGTAGGGAGATGGGAGAGGAGGAGAAACAATGACCTTCTTAGATTTTCAGCTTATCTTATCAGATGATCTCCAAATCTGTCAACCTTCACTGAGGTTAGCCCCAGGGCTTTCCACCTAGAAACCTGAGGACCTCAGCTCTCTTTCAAGTCTAGGAAGCCAGTGTCCTGCTGCCCCACAGAGCTAGCTGGTCCACTGCTTATATCTTAAGAACTTCAAAAACAAAACAAAGACATAGGGAAGCACCACCTAATCTGGTGACTGATTAAACAACATTTAGATGGTTCTGATCCTTTAAATACAACATTTCAAGTTCACAGAATTCTAACAAGTTTTATTCCTGAAGACCACATCCAGAGTGAGAAAATAATTTTCCTTAAAACTCATACTCATATTCCTAACATCTTCACATATGTTAGGAATTAGTTAGATTCAAAATCAAGTGAATCCTATGATTAGAACTGGACAGATTTACTCATGTGACCTAAATGACTAACATTGCCAAAATGAGCAATATATCAGAATTTCTACGTAGGATATTGGCACTTGAGAGATTTACTGTATATTTCTCCTGAGAAAAACAGTGGTGTAGAATGTTTCCTTATTGTTAGAAATTTGTAAAAATTGTTTTTTTTTCCACAAACCAATTATCCTTATTTTCATTTCAAATAAAAACTAAATATTCCAAGTCTAGCTCTTCTTAGCTTCTTGTCACGTTGGCAAAAGACCATTCATGTGAAAACCTCAGATTTTAGTCTGTGAGCAAATGCAGGAGAAGAGATTGGAAGCCTGAGCAGGGAAAGCGGGAAATACCATTCAGATTGTCACAGGGATTTTCAGACTTTTCACTTCTAGGTGTTCCTGGTTGCTACAATCTAACATCCCATCTCCTTGAAAGCCACCTCAGTTTCTGATGAAGCAGTACTCAGTTAATTTATACCTTTGCTGTCTTGCTGCTTTCCTAAGGACTACAGGCAGAACTATGATTCACTGACTGTTTTAAATTTGATTGGACTTAAAAAGAGATGATCTTATATTTGTATGTGGAATTTAGAAAGAGTGGAGCTCATAAAAGCAGACAGTAGAAATGGCAGTTGTCAGGGGTTGGGGGAGGGGGAGGTGGCTAAAGGGTACGAAGTTTCAGTTAAACAGGAGGAGTAAGTTCTGGATCTATTGTATAGCATGGTGACTAGTTAATAGTGTATATGTGAAAATTACTGAGATGAGATCTCAAATGCTCTTACCACAAAAAAAGTATGTGAGGTAATGAATGTGTTAATTAGCTTGATTTAATGATTTCACATTGTATACATATATCAAAACATCATGTTGTACACCATAAATATATATAATTTTGTCAATTATACCATAATAAAACTGGGAAAAAATAAAGCTATAATTTAAAAAATATTCTGATGAAAAAAGCAAATGGTTGAAGATTGGGGAAAGTGGAACTAATAAATCCTCCAAGGAGAGGCATACAGTAGCTCTTTTAAAAATAACACTATCCTTCATTATTAATCTTATTAATATGGGTAATTTCTTGACTCCCATTAATCCAGTTAAATATCTGAGAATGATATGGGTAAATCTAAAAACCTTAAAGTTGAGTAAAATACACCAGACACACAAAAGCACATACTTTATGGTTACATTTATATGAAGTTTTAGAAAAGGCAATAAGCTATAGTGATAATCGAAATCATCATGATTGTGAGAGATTACCTGGAAAGTGGCATGAGGGAACTTTCTGGTATAATGGAAAAATTCTGTATCTTTAATGGGATAGTGGTTACGTGATATGCATATAAAATACTACACATATGTACTTTATAAATATATACAAAACTAATGGGAATGTGCTACACTATTTTGGACACTTTGCTAGTCAGTTATACATTTTGGTAGCTGAATAGCACTTTCCATTATATGAATATATTTTATTTTGTATACCCAGCACTCTATTATTGCATATTTGTTTCCAAGTTTCACTAAGATAATGCTTGGGTAAGCATTCTTTTAGCTAAATTATGCATATTATTTATTCTCTTAGGGTAAATTCCTGGAAGTAAATTGCTGGATGAAAACCATACATATTTTAAAGCCTTTTCCTTTTCTATACTTTAAAAAATTATAACATGTAATTCTGATAAGACGAAGGGAAAATTATGGAGGTTTATAAGAAAAAAATTAATCTCATATTCCCTATCTCGTATCTCTTTGAATAGGTAACCAACGTTAAGTTTGTTGTGTTTTCTGCTGGGGTTTCTTTTAAATTCTCCTTTTAATAAAAATGGATCAAATTCCTCAGATTACTTTGTAACTTGTTCTTATTCTACTTATTCATATCTCTTAGCATGAATGTCTTTCCAGACCAGAACAGAGATCTCACTTACTCATTCATGAGCTGTAAAAGATGACTACAATTTATTCAGCTATTCTGATATTGAAGAACATGAATATTGCTTCAAATATTTTTGCTGTTATAAATATTACTGCAATTAACATTTCGAAATCTTTTGATATGTATTCCTGACTTGTTCTCCAGCAGTTACCATTTTTGCATTCCCACCAGCACTGGGAATGCTTCCCTTTAGCTGCACCATCATTGAGCATTATTTTTGATCTCATGCCAATCTAAAAGGCAAAAAATGGTATCTTGTTGTTTTAATTTGCATTTCTTTGATTACTAATTAGGTTGAACTTTTTCGTATGTTCATTGGTCAATTTGCATTTCTTTTGTGAAATGCCTGCTTGGGTCTTTTATGTACTTTTTCATTAAAGTGTTTCTTTTTTTGATTAAATAGATTATATAACTGTCATATGCTGCAAATACTTCTGCCCATTTGACCTTTGCTTATGACTTCTCTTTATGGGTCTTTAGGACGTTATAGGCATTAAATAATTTTTATATTCAGTATTTTGATGTCTGTATGTCTGCCTCTCCTGTCATGCTTAGGGCTTTTCTAACTTACAGTTTTATAATTTCTAATCTAGAAATATTGGTATCTATTATGAAATAGGGCTCTATTTTCTTTTCAAAAGATTAGACAGTTCTAAATCATCTGTCTATTAATATTTCCCATGGAGCTTAGATCCCACCATTATCACATTAGTGAATTTTTAAATGTCTGTAAATGTTTCTCTGGTCCATTCACTTCTCTATTCCTAGATGTTTTAATGATTATAGCTTTACCAAATATATCTGATAGGGCATATACTTGCCTTCATTACTTTTAAAACATTTTCTCAGTTAATATATTATTCCAAGAGAATTTGGAAATCATTTGATCAGGTTCCTTGCCCCTCCCTTACATCAAAGAAAATAGCACTGAGATTTTGATTGAAGTTATAAGTAGTTTTTAATAATGAGAATACTAGGATGGAAAGTATGTAATCTTGGAACTTGGTATATCTCCATTTATTCAAGTCTTTGTCTCAGTAAATTTTGAATGGCTTTTTTCCCCATACAAGTCCAGCACCATTTTGCTAAGTTTATTTCTGGGTATAATATGCTAATTGATATGGAATCTCTTTATCCCCATTATACTTTCTTGGGTATAGACATAACCAGCTTCCTTACTGCATATTTTTTTAAGTTGAATGATTGTAAGTTTATTTTGGATTTTACAAACAAATTGTGAGATCATCTATAAATAGTTACGGTTTTTAGCTCCCCCCTTTCTCTTACCTCCATCAATTGCTGTCTTTTATTTAATTTTCCTTATGTATGGTGTTGACTGGAATGTCTAGAATAATTGGGAATAGTAAGAATGATAATAGGTATTCTTGCACTGTTTCTGGCAATTCTTCTGGTTTACTACTAAGTGTGTTGTTGACTATTGCCTTAATATCTTCAAATTTACAACTCATAGGACATTTTAAATTGAAATATTCATTGTTAACCAAAGTAAAGCACACACATATTAAAGATTTCAGACTGTAGTACAGGAATTCAAATGAAGAGTGAGAAGAATTTTTTTCATCCCTTCTATTTTTTCTTTCCCTCGGTGGTGGTTTTTCCTTCCCTCCCTCCCTCCCTCCCTTCCTTCCTTCCTTGGTACTCTTATTTGTTTTATATTTTGCTACATGAAAAAACCTAAATTTATGTGACACAAGGTGATAACCAATATTATAAGATTAGCCTAGAAGAAGTTATTTGCAATATATGTAATAAAGGACTAATTTCAAGATTATTTGAAGGACTCTAAAAATTAATAAAAATAGACAAACCACCAATAGAAATTGGAAAAGCATGTGTAGACTCTTAAAAAAGCATGTGCAACTCTTAAAAAATATAAGTACAAATGAGCCGGGAGCAGTGGTGTACACCTGTTGTCCCAGCTGCTCCAGAGGCTGAGGCAGGAGGATCCCTTGAGCCTAGGAGTTCAGGGATGTAGTGCACTGTGATCGCATCTGTGAATAGCCACTACACTACACTACACTCTAGCTTGGGCAAACAAAGAAAGACCCTTTCTCTTTAAAAGTGCAAATGAAAAAGAAATAAATGAAAAGATGTTAAATTTTACTAATTGTTTGACTAACTGGTTTTTGGAAAGACACCCACAGATTTAACCAGAACTACAATTTTCTTTAGGTAGGTGATACAATTTGTCCCTATGCATTTGGCAATATGAAGCGGACACCCAGCAGCACCCCCACGTGGAAGACAAGTGTTCTTAAACTTCACAGGCCACTATTTACCATCTAGTCCATTACACACCGTAGGGTGAGGATTTTTCCTTGATAAGCCTGCCTCCTTCCATTCTTGAGGGTTGCGGAAGAGTGTAAGATCTCCTTTGGTTTCTCCCAGGTGTTCTGGAGGAAACCGTGGCCATATGCTTACCTGCTCAACAGGTACAAATATATTACTGATGATTTACTGTGAATGAGTTTGGCTTCCTTTATATATAAAACCATAGTGTCCAGATATTAGTTTTTCATATATTCTTCCTCAAAAGGAACCAGGACTCCTTGAAGAATGCCGATGAGCTTGAAACACTACATTGTTATAAGCAAGAAAGGCTATTTTCAAAGACATCTATAGGTTGGAACAAAGCATCCAGATTGGAGGGATGCTTCCTGGTTAGTCGGTGACAAGTTTAAGTATTAAAATGGAAACAACAATTTTATTTAATTGAAATGTTGAATCAGTAAAAGGGCACAACTTCATAACATGATCAAAGGGAACAAACAATCTCAATATGTTAAAGTAGCATTTTCAAAGTGTGATTCAGGGGCTCTTTCAGAGACTTAGTGAGGTCAGAACTGTTTTCATAATATTATTATACTAAGAATGTATTTCACTGTTATTGTCTCCCAAGCATACAGTGGAGTTTTCCAGAGGCCATGGGATACATGGTGATACCCTTGCCCTAATTGGAGTATCTACTTTTAATCTTGTGCTTTAAAAAGTGTTGGTTTTAATTTCTAATACAATAAATGTAGGTAGATATTACCCACATAAACCAAAGTTCTCAATCTTTAAGAGTGCAGAAGAGGCTATGAAACTAAAGAGCCTGGAAACTACCATACTAGAATCTTACTAGTGTAGGTTAATCAGTTAGTAGTTACAGAAAAGGGATAGAGTGAATCGTTCACTTTACAAAGGCACACGGAACACTTTGGCTCAAATACTGTCACTCTATTGATTAGTTTAAGTGGTGATTATAGTAATGGTGATGAATGTTTGGTTTTCTAAGGCATATGAAATGTTTTGATACTCAAAGGGAAAAAAAAAAAACCTGTTGAAGTGATACTTTAAGGCTGTTGCTAGTTCACTGGTTGATTCTAGAAGTGGACTCCAGGAAGACCCAGAACCTGAGCCTTCTGAGAAATGACAGGCCTGAAAAATGGACTTTGGGTTCACCCCATCCCACTATCGTAATCATTGAGAAAAAGGGCTTTTATTCCCCTTTCTTTTTTAGTGGTCCATTTACCTTGTGAGCAATCAGGCTATAGTTTGCAGAATGGTTGGGCCAAAAAACCAGAAAGCTCCCTGAGAATGCAGGCCAGAAACATCTTAAAGCACCTGAAAGTCCTTGCTCCAATCTGAGAAGACCATTGTGCATAATTCCAGGGCTAAAAGGCTGAGAGAGGTCTCTGCTTTCTGTTGTTTTTGGCACTCAGTCGTTTCTGCATCTTTCTGTGCATTTCTTTTTCTCTTCTCATGCACCATATATTTTTCTAATAAGCCTCTTTATTGAGGTAAGTTATACATATATAATATATAATTCACCCTCTTTACCATTTTTAAGTGTACAGATAAGTAGTAATACATTTATATTCTTTCTTTTCCTTCCTTTCTTCTTCCCTCCTGGGGTTTATTTTTCTGCTTCTTTGCATACCTAGTAACTTTGGATTACATGAGAGATACTGTGAATCTTATCATGTAGAGTTGCTGGATATTTTTGTATTCCTGTAAATTTTTTTCTTTTTTCTTTTTTTTTTTTTTTGAGACAGTCTTGCCTTGCTCTGTCACCCGGGCTATAGTGCAGTGGTGTCACCATAGCTCACTGTACCTCAAACTCCTGGGTTCAAGTGATTCTCCTGCCTCAGCCACCCAAGTAGCTGGGACTACAGGCATGCGACACTATGCCCAGCTAAGTTTTCTATTTGTAGAGATGGGGTCTCACTCCTCTGGTCTCAAACTCCTGACCTCAAGCAATTCTCCCACCTTGGCCTCCTGAAGTACTAGGATTACAGGTGCCAGCCGCTGCACCTGTGCTCTTAAGTTTTGTTTGATGTGCTCACAGCAGCCTTCAGTCGGCTCATTAATGAGACAATACTCTTCTAAACACTTTCCATAATGTCCCATGAATTTTAATGTTTTTCTGCTTTTGCTGGTAGGAGCATGTGGGTGATCTCTGAGCATTGTTCAGCTAATCCTTGGAGTATTTCTTATCCTGGCCTCACACATACGCTGATCAATGCTCAGCTGAAGAATCAAGGGGGACCTCTGCAAATCTGCACAGTTTACTCTCTGAGTAGCCTTTTAGTCTTCAGTAAATGCACAGTGAACTCTGGTCACCTTGGCCTTCCTAGACCCCAATTCCTCCCCAACTCAGGGAGAACACCAGGGTTCTCCTGCCTGCACCGTGGCCTGGAAGCTCTCTCTAGGCAGTAGGTTGGGGCAGCCTTATGGTTCACTTTGTTGGCTTCCTCTCTCTTAGGGATCACTGTCCTAGGCTACCTAATGTCCAATGCCTGAAAACAGCTGTTTCATATACCTTATGTGCTTTTGTAGTTGTTTTGGGCAGAAGATAAAACCAGTCCCTGTTATTCCATGTTGGCCAGAAGCAGAAATTTTGGAAGTCTTTTGTTTCTTTGTTTTTTAAATCTAAACCACTTTTACTTTGAGAGTCAAAGTTGAACTGGTCTTTACCTCAATTATTTTTTGCCTGTGTTTAACGATAACTGATAAAAATTTTACCACAATTTAAAAAAAAGTCAGAATGTGGTAAGATTCAGGAGGATCTTTCTAGATTGGCAGGAGTTCATGTTTTCTACTCACAGTAGTTGTACTTGTGCTTCCTTTTTGCTAGTGTGTTCATCAGGAATGTACATTTCCTTTCAGGTGTCTTCAGCAACTTGTTATAAACTGACTTCTGTTGATGAATTCTATTTGTTTTCCCATTACTTTACTTTTTCTCTATTAGTATCAAGGAGCTCCTGTGTGATACCAATTTATTATTACTGATATGTTGCTTTGGTCTTGGAATTCTTCATACATTGAATATCCTCAGATTCTGAATATTTTAGGCCTGTGTGGCAAGGACTTTCTTTCATTTATTTTACTCCCCCTGTGTTCTTGGGGAAAATAGACTCAGATTTTTTTTTTCTCTTTCCCATCTCAAATAGGGGCTGACATAAAGGAAAATCCATAAAATTACAAATGATTTTGAATTTTAACTGTTATTCATACACGTAAGATACGGACACAATGGTTTTGATTGGAAAATTTAATTTCTTTTCAGGTGATTCCAAGTATGACATGCTATGTAAGGAAGAATTTATTGAACTCAAAGATGTATTTTCTGTGAAACTGAAACGGCGTTGTTCTGTGAAACAGCAGAGAAGTGGCACTTTATTAGGTATTACACTTTTCATCTGTTTGAAAAAGGAACAAAATAAACTGAAGGATTCTACACTTGATCTTATTAATTTAAGTGAAGATCACTGTGACATATGGTTTCGACAATTCAAGGAAATTTTGGCAGGTAAGTACTCCTCATGGGAATTTTAAATGAGCCTGGTTTCCTTGATGTAGATTATTACTCTAAGTATGTTATATTTGAGTACAAACAACCTTTGATTATGTTGAGGTAGTTTCCTTCTATTCCTAGTTTGTGTTTTTTATCATGAGAGGGTGTTGAATTTTGTCAAATGCTTTTGCTATATCAGTTGAGATAATCATATTTTTTTCTCCTTCATTCTGTTAATGTGGTATATTACATTGATTTGTTTCATATGTTTAACCATCCTTGCATTCTAGGAATAAATCCCATTTGGTCATTGTGAGTAATCCTTTTAATATGCTATTGAATCTGGTCTGCTAGTATTTTAAGGATTTTTGCATCAGTATTCATAAGGCTTATTGTTCTGTAATTTTTTTGTAGTGTCTTAGTCTGGTTTTGGCATCAGGGTAATGCTGGCCTCATAGAATGAGTTAGGAAGTAACCCTTGAATGACTACTTTCATGAAGAAGCTTCAGTGATCTGAAATAACACAGTTCTGAAATACTTTGGTTCACTTAAGAGTGTTTGGAAATATGTTTCTATTAATGTATCTCTTGAGTTTATATTAGAATTTATTTTCCTTCCACTCATACATTGATGGCAAGTGTGTATATGTACTGGACAGCTTCAAAATAAATTTTTAAAGATGATCTTTAAGGGACCATGCTTTATGTGCTGCCAGTTGAGAATTGTCTATTTCAGCATAGATTTTTCTAAAGGTTAATATCCAGAGAAAAGAGAACATGTTTATTAGAATATATCTCCTAATGAATTCAGTGTATTTGAAATTTCTAAATGACATTTTTATATTTTGCATACAAATAAAATCCATAAATACAAATATAACACAATTTGGATTTCTAGAAGTTATCTAGTTAAAATATAATCTGAGCCAGGACCAGTGGCACATGCCAATATTTCCAGCTATTTAGGAGGCTGAGGGGAGGATTACTTGAGTGCAGAAGTTCAAATCTAGCCTGGGTAATACAGTGAGACCCCATCTCTTAAAAAAATTTAAAAAGTAAACATTTAAAATATAATCTAAGTTTAGGGTTGATTTTTTTTCCTTGTATGTTTGCAAATCTTGTTTTCCTTTTAGTCCATTTCTTCTGTTTGCCAGATTGATCAGGGCAGGAGCAGCTGATGTGGTCAATGGCACAGTTTGGAGTTTGATGGCACAGGACAGAGATGGGTGCCAGATGTAGAGCAGGCACATGGTGATGATAGAAATTTCCGGGTTTGGCATCATTGATCAAGAAGACCATGAGGACCCACATTGGCCAAAGGCCACCAGCTGTTGAGATTATGCTCACAGGAGATGAGCTGAAGTGTCATCACATTGGAATTGGAAGACCCTGTTACAGAGTAGTCCCATGCTTCCTTGTTAGCCCCTTTGGGACCTCCAAGGAGACCTGATTCTGTCAAGAGGCAAGAATCCACAGAGGCCATAGTTTAGCTCATTTCTCTGAAAATAGAGAATATGTATAATTAACTAAAAGTGTTCCACTTTAGCAGTGGAATTTTCATTAATACAATGTTAGTTCAAATTTATGTCAAGGGATTAAAAAAAAGTTAAAAATGAAAAATTAATTTCAGCTGAATTAAATTTATTAACATGGCCAGGTATTCATAAGGCTTATGTGGTCTATAAAATAAGACTGTGTCATTTGATTAGGAGAGCCAAAGCTCTTCCTTGCACTTAAGGTCTGAGGAAATCTTCTCCCATAGGGTTTATGAAGGGCTGGGCCGAGGCAATTTCCTCAATATATGTCACCCATAAATCCAATAGCAAGTAAGCAGACGGCATCACAACAAAGCTCATTTCAGTAAAAGCAATTTTATAGGAGTAGAGGGACTGTCAAAAACAAAACACCAAAAAAACACTGTCCAAATATTTATTCAGCTTAATGAATAATGTTTTGGTTTGGTCCAGGGTTAAAATCTAGACAAATTACAAAGATGAATAAAGTATATATATTTTTAGGCTATCATCCTCTGAGAATATTACTGAGCCTTTTTTTGAACCTGTGATTTTTTTTTTTTTTTTTAAGTCTAGTCAAGTGCAGTAGTGAGAAGAGGAAGGAGGAGAACAAATAGTCTGATCTGTACCTGACTTTAAACAATCAACTGATACAACTCACTATCTTCGGGCCAGCCTAAACTTCTGATTTTGCGGAGAGTTGGAGACAGTAAAATATATGGGTCATATTCTCTAGCATGGTCCTGGAACACAGAGTGATTTTGTTGATTAAAAGCAAATAGATTGACTTTTAAAATCAACCAGCACAAACAAACAAAACATGGTTAAAATCCTCTAATGAAAATGAAGGACTCAGAGTCCTACAGGACGTGCCGCCTCCTTATCCCCACTCTCCCAGCAAAGATAGTTCTGGGTCAGCTTCATCATAAACAAATGAAGGGTAGAGGCTCCAAAGCTCTCTGCCAATCATTGTCATGTTGGCACTTTCCTTTTAAAATTGCAATCTGAACAAGTTTTCCTTGAGGTTTCTTTCACTTTCAAATCCATGTAATTCCGGTGCTCATTAAAGTGCCTATCACCTGAGAATCAAATGCAATCGGCTCAAACCTCATTCTGTAAGTGAAGAAAGCCCCGTGTCTTTCTCATTCTCTCTGGGATGAGGTCGATTGCTAACGTTTTTCTGGTCCTTTGTGGCTCTGATTGCCGTGGAGTTCAGTCTATGTGCGAATTATCTTCTTGTGTCACATTTGCTATCTCTATCTTGTCCTATACTGCATCAGATTTGGGAGATGATGATTGTTCATTTGTGTCCAAACACACACAAAAAACCTACCCAAGGCAGCTTGCTTAAGTTTGGGAAGTGATGGATAGAAGTTTACCATCACAAAAATATAAATAACTTGCAGTTAAATATTAGGCATCCCTATTTTAAGTCCAAAGATCTTACTTTTAACTGGCTCTGCTGGTAAAAACTGATAGAATTTTAAAAATTACATTGATTTATTTTGAATTTTGCCTTTATTCAAAAATTTTTTTTTTCCTGTCAGCCTTTACATCTTTCCTATTTTTTTCTATTAAGAAAAACATGATAAAGCCATTAAAGCCTTAGGTGGTTGGTCTTTTAGTCTAATTAGTCTAACAGTTATAATTTTAGTATAGTTTACATATTAAGGGTTGTTTTCAAATGTGCACATTTATATTTTGAATTGGAGCAATGAATAAGATGTGAATTTTCAAGAAAAGAACAAATTTGCAGCACAAGGGGGACGAAAGGAACTCTCAAATACTTGAGATTCTAAGACTAATTGACAAAGAATTATCAGATAATGTGGATTTATAAATGTGAGCCTTAGAACTGTTTCTATTTTTATTTGAAAGTGAGTTAAGTTTTTTCACATTCTAATGTTCTGAACACAGTTGAGCACAGTATAATTTTTTATTCTTAGTAATGGAAAAGTCACCGTAACTTTATTGACTAATAGGCAACATGGGTTAATTTACCTAACACATGGTTTGTATCAGGAACTGTGCTAAGTGCTGGAAATATAAAAATGAATGAGATATAATCCTGTATAGAACTCTTCTGTCCTGGAGACAGATAAGACAACTCATTATATTATAAATGTGTTAAGGGCCACAATGAAGATATAAATAAACTGACAGTGAACACAACCATTGATCATTGATTAAGAAATTCAAATCTTTAAAAAATGAATTGAGGATCGCTTAAGCCCAGGAGTGTGAGGTTGCTGTGAGCTAGGCTGACGCCACAGCACTCACTCTAGCCTGGGCAACACAGCAAGACTCTGTCTCAAAAAAAAAAAAAAAAGAATTGATTAAGACCAATATGTAGTCATTGATAAGCCTAATATGAAGTCATTGTGGCAAAAGTAATCTAACACAGTCTTTTGTGGAGAAAGTCAGTGAAGGTCTTAGCAGTAGTCTGTAGATATGAAGAAAAAGATTTTAAAAACAACAAGAAGAAAAGCTCTAAAGCCTTATGTTCAAGTAATGTGGTTACAGACGTGCGCTATCAGTGCCTGGGTTGTTTTTTTTTTTTTTTTTTTAATACTCCTGAGCTCAAGCGATCATGCATGAGCCACTGCACTTTGCTAGTTTCCATTAAATTCTGAATGACTACTAGCACTGCTTAACTCCTCAAAGGATGTTAACATGTTAAAAGAAAATCTTATAAAACCAAACCTCCAATTTTATCAAACTTAAAACTAAAAACTTAAGTATATGGAAACATAGTTATCATGTAAAATTTGCTTAATAAAGGAATAGGAAAAATTACTATTTATCTTAAAACTGGAGCATGCTAGTTTGACATTTTGAGCCATTTCCTTTCCAGCAGGTATCAGTATGAAAAACTTACCACGAGTGAATGTCTGCAGACATAACAAACTGTAGCATTGAACACTCAAACTTTACCCAATAGAACAAGCAGAGAATATTGAAATGATCAAACAAAAAAGAGAAATTGAAAATATAAAAGAATAGAGTACTATCCAAAAAGGATAGCACTGTTATGAGTATGTATGTGTGAATTTCATTTTAAAAAAGTTCATCCTCCTTAGGACTTGTTCCTTAGTCTGAGAATTGAAAGGCTTTATTAAATAGGTCTGGGTGGGCCCCAGGCCTGGATTTCCTTTAGAAGTCCCTTCACTTATTCTAAGGTGTTGCCAGGGCCAAGAACCATGGACGTGCAAGATGTGAGCAGCACAGTTTGATTTAATGAACATGTGCAGAACCCTGCATGCCACACTTACCAAAGACACCTTTGCAGGGATTAATTATAGGTGACAGAACATTCTATGTTCTTGTAATTTTAAATATTCTTAAGGATTAACCAGGACCTATTTCTGAGTTACATAAAATTATCACTTATTTTCCATGAGTTTTACCACACCACTGGTTCAGACGATCCTGGTGAAGGTTGACAGAGGCCTTCCAAGGTTTCCCTTACAGTTTCTTTTCAACTATTAATAACATCAGCTCCAACTCACAGTTACCGCCCTTTCAGCAGAGAGCAAGCTAGAATTATCTCTTTAGAAACAATTCATTCTGTTTATTCTTGGGAAGTGTGATACCAGACAGTCTTCCCATGGGCTTCTCACTGGCCTCTGTAGCATTTTTAGCCTAAGGGAGGTATATATTTTTGAAGGTCGTTACTTTTATATCTAAAAAATAATGTCTCATATAAGAAAATTATATTTCTGCTTCAGTGGTTGACATAATATCTTCAGAAGAGTAGTTAAGTGTATTCATTGTCAAGTTATTATATATTTCAAATCCTTCAGCTAGAAAGAAGCCCTTTGACTGTTTTGTATAACAAGACTTGTTTGGAGAAACAATTTAGGTAGCTTTGTCAGATCTTATGTGATTATATTTAAAGTGCTAAATGAAGATTTGCTAAATGTTTCCAATAAAATATTGAATTAAGTTTTCATGCTGTTAACATTTCTTCCTTTACCAAATTATAGAGCAATCATTATTTTTAAAACTTAAATCTTAATGATAATAGCTGACATTTATTAAGCATTTACTATGTGCCACTTTTATAAGCAAGTTTTATGAATTCACTCATTAAATCCTCATAATGATAGCATCAAGAACTATGAATATGTTTTCATGTAAAAGAATAAAATTACTTATGAGTTTTGTTGTAAGGTTTGAGGAGTGAAAACAAAGCATGACTTAGCACCTAGTAAAATTAAGTTAATATTATTATTATAACCATCAACATCTCTTAGCATATACAACAGAAAATTAAGGCTTAAATAGTTTAAAGATTTGTTAAACTAGTCAGTGGTGGAGAAAATGGGAACAAATCTGTATGTGTCTGAATCCAGAGCATGAACCTTTAACTGATGTGCTATTCCCACCAGGTATTGGTATACTCTACAATACTTAAGTATCTCCTAGATAGGTTATTAAGTATGAAATATCTGATTTCCTTAAGTACTAAGTTTGACAGTTGATGTCTCTGACGTTTCACTTTGACACTTCTTGTTTTATTTTTATTGTGAAGGTACATCCTCAGTCTTTCAAACACACATTTTGGCTTGTGATTATCTTTAAAATTTTTTTTAGAGCAATTTTTGTGAAACCATGGATAAGTCAAAAATTCATGTTATTTTCGAATATGAGTTCCATTGTGGAACCAACGCAGCACAAACAGCTTGAAATATCAGCAAAGTGTTTGGGAAAGATGTGGCTAATGAATGAAAGTACGTGATGGTTTGAGAAGTTCCATTCTGGTGATTTTAATCTTGAACATGAGCCACGTGGGCGACCTGAGACTAAAGTGGATAATGATGAGTTAAAAGCTGTAGTGGAAGCAAATCCATCTCAACGTATGTGTGAATGAGCACCAAGGTTTGACATTACTATTCCAACAACAATGGACATTTGAAACAAATTGGCAAGGAAAAGAAGCTGGATACATGGGTATTACGTGAATTAAACAAGTGTCAGAAGAGAAATCGCCTCAAAGCTTGCCTTTCTTTGCTGTCACAACATAAAGGTGAACCATTTCTATACTATATTGTTACATGGGATGAAAAATGGATTCTTTTTGACAGTCGCAAGCATTGAGCACAATGGTTGCATAAAGATGAAGTGCCGAAACACCAATCCAAAACCAAATATTCACCAAAAAAGCTAATAGTGTCTGTCTGGTGGTCCAGTGCTGGTATTATCCATTACAGCTTCGTGAAACCTAGTCAGTCAATTATAACGGATGTCTACTGCAACCACTTGGACGAAATGATGAGGATGTTTGTCAATTAAGCAGCCGAGATTGGTCAACAGGGACAGGCCAATCCTCTTGCAAGACAATGCTCCACCATATGTCACACAAACAATGCTGCTCAAACTCTAGATGCTGGACTTAGAAACTCTCTGTCATCCACCGTGTTCACCAGACTGACTACCACTTCTTACAGGCTTTGGACCCCTTCTTGCAAAGAAAAATATTTAATTCTCAACAAGCTGTGGAAAATGCCTTTCATGATTTCATGGCCACTCGCTCTCTAGGCTTCTTTGCTGCTGCCATAAACAAGCTACCATTCAGATGGCAAAACTGTGTCAATAGTTTAGGCACATACTTTGATTAATTGTACTGCTTCTTGTTTGAGATACAATAAACTAAACTTTTGATTCAAAATAGGACATTTCATATTTAATGACCTAATATTTACTGTACAGTTGAGACTCTACCCGGAACAAAGGACTTCAGGCATTTGTTAGGAAGTATCCCTATCATCTTGTGTGACAATCAGCCCTCTCTAGTGTTCTTTTCCCAACATTATGATTCAGAACTTTAGACTCTTGAGCCAGGTGATATTTAGGGTGAGCAGTAATACTATAATGCATTTCTCAAAAAAAAAAAAAAAAATTCCTCACGATTGTCAGATTGTCACTATTAGAGTTTTCTCCAATGCCTTGGGATCAATTGGATGTGCGTTATGGAAAAGATGACAGACATTTCTTTTTGTTAACCTAAAGGAATTTTAAAAACACATATAAACACACTGGTTTGTAACTGATTACCAGGCTTTACGTTTAGCAGAATGTCCTAAGCAAAATACAAATTCTGTAAGCCTACAGGAGAAATTAAAAGTTGAATCAATCCTTAGACACGAGTATAATGGATTTTCGCTAACAACTTTTGTCACTGAAAAGAAATGAAGTAAAAAATAATAAAGCAGCACTCTCACAGTATGCGCAAGGAGGAAATACATAATATTTCATACTAAGCAACAGATCATTATTAAGCCCCCTGGCATTCATTAGACTACCATTAATGGTAATGAAATTGTGGTATTTATACAGATATTATATGTAACTCTAGGAATTTTATTATAATCTTGTATGAATATATTTGTTGCTGTTTGAGGCAGGTAGTTGGATATTTGCAATGGCTTCAGCATCATAATCAACCATTTTTTTCCTCCTTATTTATCATTAAAGCAAACGTCTATTTTTTACATTTAAAAAATGCTTATGTGGAAAATTATGTATTTTGAAAAAGTACATTTTCTGTTTCTACTGTTTATGTACCTTAGTTCTTTTTCCAATGAAAAGAGAAGAGATGGGCAAAGGTGAAGCCTGTTTGTGTGGTCAGATTCCTGGGCCCTTTGCAGCATCCAGTGCCAGGCTTTGGTCTCTTGTACCTTGGTGCCTTCCCACTTGCCAATTAAGTCACAAAGCAGGGAGCTTCCTTTGACCTATAGTGCCCCTCATCTCTTGTTTGCCCAGTGAAATCCAGTTTGAAGTTCAAGGTCTGGTACAAACCAGAGAATCCTCTGCAAAGCTGACTGTACCACGTAGCACAATCAGGCCACTTCCTGGCACTGTTCACGCTCTGCACATCATCATTTAAATTCTAATTGTGAGCTCACATAGTTGATACTTTACTAGACTGTAATTCTTTTTAGCACAGAGATTGTTAAGCACTTGGAATAGGGGTTCATGTATAGTAAGTGCTCGATAAATGTTTATTAGTTTCTATTAATATACCACTTGGCACAGTGCCTGACTCAGCAAATGCTGGGTGAGACAAACTGATTATTTTGCTTGTCTGTATTATTTTAGGCATCGTCTTAGTTGCTTTTGACATAAACCAACTAACTCATTAAATCTTTATCACAATAGTTTTATTGTGGTCAAGATTTTTTTTTTTTTGATCTCCATAGATGTCTGGCTAAGGAAACAACTCTGAGAGATTGGTTAAGGTGGGTCAGGTGGTTATAAAGTACTGAGCCAAGATTTAAATCAAGGATTTGCTAATTCAGAAACCCATTTTTTTTTTTTTTTACTACACTGCACTGCCTCTCAGCAGAAAGATTTAAACAATCTTTTTTTTTTTTTTTAAGAGTAGTATTGTTTTCTTGAAAGGCAGGGTGTAATGGACTAGACTATATATTTGGGACTAAATATATTGTCCAGTACATTAAAAAAGGCTGTGGTATCACTTGAAAGGAGTTCATCAAGGAGCCATGCAGGCTGAAGAATTTCTAGAAGTTAAGAAGTCGATGGAATTGGTTAGTAAGGAAAGCCAGCTGGTGGTGAAACTTTAATGTTGGCAAAGGAGAGGGTCCCCTGAAATCTGATAGGACTGATAGGCTCCAAACCGGTCTGATGCCCAGCTTTTACCAGTGTGGTGTTTTTTGTTTTTATCAAAAGGAAAAGTGTCATTCTTTAGACACTTCTAAATTATCTGCATGTCTTATCAAAAATAAAGATTTCCAATTTTATAATACATAAAGAATCAAAAGACTCAAGTTCAAACTCCACAAATTGTTGTTTTGAGGCTTTTTAAATTGTTCACCACATATATTAGTGACTCTGTCAGCAGTGGGGTGACTTACTTAGCCCTGGCCCACCAGATGTGTGGGAAAGATGTCACCCTAGATAGCTTGGCTAGGTTCTCTATTTATCTCCTTTTACTTAAATGAACAGAAAATACATTGGTGGGTTTATGAATGAGTCATTGTGACTGATGGGATTTTTATTTGGATAAATCTGAGTTTGGTTCCTAGCTTTTCCACTTATGAATACTTAGCTGTATACCTTATCTTCTGCAAACCTTTGGCCTCCTATCTGTAAAATTAAGTTGATAATGTCAGTCTTGATAAATTATTAATATACTTAAATATATAATGTATATAAAATAGCAGGTACTCAATGAAGGGTAACTCTTACTATTATTGCATAACTATCCAAGTTTTTGTTGAGCTTTGATAGGACCCATAGCCTCAAACCCTTTAGCCCTTCAAGACTAAGTTTAAGCATCATCTTTGCAGAGGAGAGGGTGAGAGGGATTTTATATTAATAGAATTAATCATTATCACCATCATTGTCATGATTTCTTGGTGTATCAGGAAGCATACCAAGTGTTTCACATACACCAACAGCTGTTAATTTCACAACATCCCAGAGACAGGTACTATCATCACCATTTTACAGATGGGAGAAAGGAGACACAAACAGGGTGAAGAATTTGTTCAAGATCATATAGCTAGAAAGTTGTGGAAGTGGGATTCAGACTCGGGGGGCAATCTGGGCCTGCAGTCCATGTTCTTAACCCACCATGCTCTCCTGACACCTTAAAAGTTAGGAGGCATGTTCCATAGCCAGTAATGTTGCTGCAAAGAGAATCTAATTTTAAACCTGGTGAAATCTACTAGCTGCTATCTTTGGTATATTGGTCAGATTGTGCTACCCTTTTAACTCATCCCTTGGTTGCTTATGTAATTGGGCATCAAATATATCAAAACTCAAAAAGTGATAGGTGTCAATAACATAATTTATAGTTAATACAAATGTGATCTGTGTTCTGTGTGTTTGAGGGCTGGTTGGTTCTAAAATATTGTTCTATTATATATTTGACTTTTAGTTAAAACAACAACTCTAAGCTTTGCTCATGTTCATGTTACACAGATGATACCATTCTCCTATAGTTGACTGGCATGTTCATAAGTAACGATTGAAATTAATTTGACAGTTTTAGAGCCGTCAGACCCAGGAGATGAGAGAAAAACATTAAAATGTTTATATCATGAAATCAGCTGAATCAAGAGAAAGAGAATGATGACTCAGGTTTCTTATGCTGGTGGATTTGAGAGCCTGGAACAGAAATAAAGGAGGGGGTTTAGGGAGAACAATAAGGAGTTCTCCTCTGACATAAGATGAATTTAAGTTTCCTTTGAGGTATAGAGGTGAAGACACTTTGAGAAGTTCCTTAAAGTTGGCTCTTGTGTTTTTTCAACCCATTTCCATTAATATGGGAGCACTTCTTCATTTTTTGGCATAATAGGATTTTCTAGGCTTATCTCATACCTTCCCTGTACCAGTCCTGGAATCAGCCATTTCTCTAAGGAATTATGGTTTCTTCTGGTGGGCAGTGGTATTGGGAAACCAAGATCTGGAAACTAGGTATGATCATTGCTGTTCAGATGTCATAACTTCTAGGCTCATGTAGCAGAGTTAGGAAAAAATGGATTAGGAAACATGAGTTTATATTGATTTCTCTAATTTCTATCCAGTCCTACAGGGTGCTTCCTATTTCTTTCCTCCCTATTGTGTCTCCCTTTGTCCATAGGGAGAACTATGGCTCCCAACAACACATCTGCCCATTTGCTCAGTCATGTGATGCACACAGACTAATTTCAGAATAGTGGTGTCTATATCATTATGAAAAATAAACCCACTAAAATGGGTTCAAGATTTATTGGCAGTTCTTTTTTTTTTTTTTTTTTTTTCGCCCCCTAGACTAAAGGTATATATTTCAAGTATGGTGCTCAAAAGTTACTTGGATTAGCTTTTATTCCCTTCATGATAGTTATATTATTCATTTGAAATACAGTTGGCTTTGTTTCTATTTGTATTCAGCTTTCATTTTTTTTCTCTCCATCATCTTCATTGATTACATTATAAATGTATTTTTGAATATGTAGGACATTAACATGTTTCCAAAAGAAAAAAACACTTTTTCCTGTATCATTTTCACCTCATCCTTCTTACCCTTTATAAGTAACCAATTGCATTGGTTTCTGGTTTATCTTACTTATATTCCTCTTTGAAAAATTACCAGATATATGTATTTTTTAAATTTTCCTTCTTTCTTATGCTAAAAGTAATATATGTAGATTTGTTGCCATTTTGCTTTTTTACTTAGCAACATATACTGGAAATAACTCTGTATCATTTCATAGAGAGCTTCCTTATTTTTTTAACAGCTGTGGAAGACTCCATTATGTTGTCCATACCATATTTTATTTAACACTCTCCCATGTGCGGACATTTTGATAGTTTCTAATATCTGTGATTATAAAAAATGCATCAATAAATAATTTTGTGCATATTGTGTCTTGAGGGTAAATTTCTAGAAGTGGAATTCTGGGATAAAGCTAAGTGCATGTGTTGTTGGTTTGATATTGACAAATTCCCTTCCATGGAATTTATACCATTTTTCATATTTACCAGCAATGTATAAAAGTATCTGTTCCTTCACAGCCTCAACAAGAGATTGTACTTTCATGCTTTAGAATTTTTCCAATGCAATAGGTGGAAAATGAATCTCAGTATGGTTCTAATTTATGTTTTAAAAAGTGAGCAGAGTTGAACATAGTTTCATGTGTCTAAAGGCTGTTTTTGATATCTTGTGAATTGTTTTTATATCATTTGCCTATTTTCTATAATACTTTTGGCCTTTTGTTCCCTTCACTTTTTACAAATTCTTTATATTTTATGGATATTGGTCCTTTTCTGTGATACATATTGCAAATAGTTTTCTCCCAACATACAACTTCTCTTGATTTTTCCTAGTGATTTTTTTCATGCAAAGTTTTAATTTAAAACCTTCTATGTAGTTAAATGTACTCATTTTCTTTATTGCATCTGAATTTTGAGTCATGGGAGAAAGACTCTCTTTATACCTAGTTTATAGATAAATTCACCGATGTTTTCTTCTAGTACTTGTATAGTTTAATTTTAGATCTCTAATCTATTTGAGGTTTATTTTGTGTGTGGTATAATGTATTGTCCCCATCTTTTTTCAAATAGTTATCCAGTTGTCCTAACACAATTTATTACAAAGTCTATTTTTGTCCCAGATAGACTGGGACAAAATGGATTAAATATTAAAATATTAAGACCTGAAACTGTAAAACTACTAGAAGAAAACATAGAGGAAAAAGCCATGCCGTTGGTCTGGGTAATGATTTTTGTATATGAACCCAAAAGCACAAGTAACAAACGTGGAAGTAGATACATGGGATTACATCAAACCAAAAAGCTTCTGCACAGCAAAGAAAGGAATTAACTGAGTGAAGAGATAACTCAGGGAATTGGAGAAAATATTTGCAAATCACACATCTGATAAGGGGTTAATATTCAAAATATGTAAGGAACTCAATTCAATAGCAAGAAAACAAATAACCTGATTGTAAAATGGACAAAGGACCTGAACAGACATTTCTCCAGAGAAGACATACTAATGATCAACAGGTACATGAAAAACTGCTCATTACTAATCATCAGGGAAATGCAAATTAAAACCACACTGAGATATCACCTCACACCTGTTAATAATAGCTGTTATCAAAAAGATAAAAGATAACAAGTGTTGGCGGGGATATGGACAAAAAGGAACACTTGTACACTGTTGGTGGGAATGTAAATTTGTACAGTCATTATGAAAAAAAGTATAAAAGTTCCTCAAACCATTAAAAATAGAACTACAATAGCATCCAGCAATCTCAGTACTAGGGATATAGCCAAAGGAAATGAAATCAGTGTGTTGAAGTGATATCTGCACTACCATGTCTATTGCAGCATTATGCACAGTAGCCAAGATATGGAATCGCCCTAAGTGTCCATCAATGGACGAATGATAAAATATATACAATGGAATATTATTCAGCCTTCAAAAGTGGGAAATTCTGTCATTTTCAGCAATGTGGATGAACTTGGAGGAAGTTATGCTGAGTGAAATAAGCCAGGTATAGAAAGACAAATATCACATGATCTCACTTATATGTAGAATGTAAAAAAGTTGGACTCATGGAAGTAGAGAATAGAATGGTGGTCACCAGGGGCTGGGAATAGTGTGGGGGGTTGGAAAGATGTTGGTCAACGGATACAAAATTTCAGTTAGAGGATAAGTTCAACAGGTCTATTGTACAACATGGTGAGTAGAGTTAACAATATACTTGAAAATTGCTAAGAGTGGATTTTATGTGTTCTGATCACAAAATGATAAGTAAGTGAGGTAATACATATGTTAATTAGCTCAATTTAGCCCTCCTACAGTGTATATATAGTTCAAAATGTGTTATACATGATAAATATATGCAATTCTTTTTGTCAGTTGAAAAATAAAAATCCTCTGTAATTGGTCTTTAATATGTATTACTGTACGCAAATCTTTTTAAGACTTTATTTTTACAATGGAACATATGTTCTTGGAAAAAATCAGTGCTTTTTTTTTTTGAGGCCCTGTAGATAAGTAAAAACTTCTCTTAAAAGTAACAATTACTTATATATGATCCAGAAATAATACTTTGCAAAAGCTTTCTAACTGATAAGATCATTAAATTAAAACATATTCATGAAATTGCTCTCTAATATTTTGTAGTTTCATAGTTTGTGAAGGGTTAAATGTATAATTATTTTATCACAAATTGGAGTTTTTATGAAGTTAATCATATTTAAATGCTAATTATTTTAACTAATTCTGTACTTCTGAGTAGGAATATTTCCTAAAGCTAGTTACATATATCTCTTTTCAGTCTGGATTTAATTATGAAAAGTGATATAGTTAAATAGATCTATAGCATCTTCCAAAATGAATAAGAATTTATTATATCATGATAAAAAAATGTTAAAGATAAATGGATGGTATATTTGGCTGAATTTTATCTTTGCTGTCCTCTGTGCTTGTTCACTCTTGCTCTGTCTAAACAGTCTCAGCTCCTTTATTGTTTAAATTCTGAAGTATTGAGCTGATTATTCTGGCAGCAGGTGATATTTTCTACTAATTGCTGTTCAGTCAGTTTCAGCTATTAGAAATAGAGATATGTTTACACTGGTGGACTGTATGTGAATTTAGAAGGTTATATGGCTTTGTTTTTACTTTAAGTAGACTATGGCATTAAAATTATTTTCATCAGTATTTGTAAAGATCTGCATCAATAAGCATTTGTTGATACTAAAGTGGAATTGATGCATTTTAATATAAATTGCCTGACATAAAATATCTCCAACTCTGAGCTCTACTGGGAAGTTGTCAAATCTTATGTATGAAAGGCTTTTACCATCACTGTTACACATTAACTGGGCGTAGTTTAATATTAATAGCCCCTGAGGCTTGTGCTTAACTGAAGATTTTATTCTTATGTTTGGGTTTTATCTTTGCAACAATTTGGTTGCTTTTCTGTGTAAAAGAGTTGTGCATATACACAAGATTATGACAAGGTTCTGGGCTCTTAACTTTGATGAACACCATTCCATTTCCATCGTGCTGCTCTCAAAACAGCACAGATGTGAGTCTGGGAGTGGCGTCCCTGCTGCTCTCACGAGCCTTTGTTTGGAGAACACCCTGATTAACCCCCACCCTTCATGGTTCATTGACTCACTGATAGATCAAGTTTAAACTAGTACATATTAGCACATTTGTTACTAACAGAGGAACAGTTGGCCATTCTGTTTTACATTGCTGGTTCATTGCAAACTGGCGTGCTAAAAAGGTCTATACTCTAGAGTATGAATTGGGAAGTTACCAAAGGACTTAGAACCAAGTCATTTGCATATTAATGTCAAATCATATCTATATTTTAATCTTGGGTTGTCTATTTGGGGGGGATGCTTACACTATTGTAAAGTTATGAATAAATGATAAATACCACTTTGAAATTCATTTTTTTTCAAGGAGTTTAGGGGATTTAGGTGTCTTGATATAGGTTTCATATCAAACAGTTTGTCATAATTGGATGAGAGGAGAGAAAGTCATGATTACCTGATACCTTGTGTTGTCTCATTTTAAAAATGTTTTTCGTAGAGCGTTTTGTAGCTAGTGATTTTATGTTAAGTCCTTACGGTGTGATATATTTCTATATTACGTGGAAATGTTTATTGTTTGGATAAGAGGGCTGGAGTGTGTGTGTCTGTTTTCTCATAAAAAAAAATTAAACTGAGCCCTCTTTATCAATTTTTTTTTAATACCTAAAGAACTTTTTTTTTCTTTCTTCTTAACCTAGTTTTCAAAGTCTCTAAATGCTTTTCCTATGGTTATAGTTCTTTTCATGGGAGATAAGTTGATTTAAGCACTTGGCAGTTTCAACTGGTGAGTTTTGTCTTGGCTTCATCTTTCCTTACCGGTGTGTTCCCTGGGCCACCTGCTTCTTTGCATTTTCCTTTCTCTTGCGAGATGATGAAGCTGAAGTGCCCCAATGGGGCTGAGGGACGTTACAAGTCCAAGCCTAGAATAAAGCAATGAGGTTGCTTTTCAAAACACACTAGTGTCACATAGACTAAAGACTGTTTCTTTCAGGCCCACTATCTGATTTTTATTATAACTGATTTGTTTCTGGAAGGCAAACTGATTAAAGTTTGGAGCAAAAGAGTCACTATTTATTTTCAATGTTGATGTAAATTTAATTTAGGAACTTAATTTAGAAAAGATTTTACCAGCTCTTAAATATGATTTTTTGACTGACTTTAAGTCTGTAGATACAAGGAGTAGGTATGATATATGTATTGTATTACTTTTTCTTTTTGTTAAAGCTTAACCTGGAAGTAATATAAGAGGTTGTTAGTTTTTTCATGCTAAATGTTTTTTTCCAAAGGATTTAGATGTCTATCACAAGACCTACTTTCATAAATCTTTGGTTCTTTATTAAGTATTTTCCTTAGCTTTTTTGTTTTATTTTAGGAATTAATATAAGTGGTTATAATTTTGCACTTGTTTTATGTTACAGCAATTTAAAGAAAAAGCTTTTTGCTTAAATGATTATTTGGCAATATTGACCTTTTGTTTTCTTTAATGCAACTGAAATTGCAGTTTTATGACTTATCTTTAATTTTTGTGTTTTTAAGGAAAGAATATTATAATAATTCAGTATGTATATTTATTGGAAATCTCTGTGCCAGACATTATTATAGGAACTAGTAAATGTAGCAGAGAGCAGAATCAGTTTTTGACTTCCAGGCTCTTATATCCTATTGGCAGAGGGGGAATTAAAAAAATCAAATAAGTATATTTTTATTATGTCAAATGATGATGTACTACCAGGCAATGCATGAAAATATTTGCTATTGAATACAGAGTGGTCAAGGAAGGATTCGTTAACTGTGGAGTTTTAGAAGAAAGCTGAAAGTAATGGCGAAAGGGAACTATTAGTACATGGATATCTGAGGAAAAAAACATTGCAAGCAGAGGAAACAAAGTATAAAGAATTGAGCAAGAAGGGCATGTTCTACAGATTCTACAGATGTCAGTCAGCATTGTTGCAGAGCAATACTAGGGCTTTGCAATGGAGGCATAAACAAAGTGGCACTGGTGCAGGGATGGGAGGAGTACGTAGGTTTAATAAGCACTTCTGCTCACCAAGGCTGAATGGACTGGCACCATTGCCAAGTGTTCTAACTACAAACAGATCAACCTTGAGCCCTGAATATGGCACTATCCCAGAGCAACCAGCCAACTACCTGGTGGCAGGTTGATTACATTGGACCCTTTCCATTGAAGGCCAGTGGTTTGCCCTTGCTGCTTGGCATGCTTACTCTAGGTATGGATTTGCAGTCCCTGCCTACCGTATTTCTGTCAAGACTACCATTGGTGACCTTACTAAAGGCCTTGCTCAATAAATTGACATCATATACGATATTGCTTTTGATCAACGGGCTCATTCACGTGAGAGGAAGTGAGGCAATTGAATGACAACTATGAGATTCACTGGTCTTAGTCCATGTTCCTATTGTATCATACTGTATCTAGCTGGGAGATAAAACCTTGTAATATTAAAGTAGTTCCAAAAACAGAACATAGAGGTCTATGAATCAAAGAATGGAAGTAGAAGTGTCATCTCTTACCTTCAGATCCAATGACCCATTAAAAAATATTTTTACTTCCTACCTCTGCAACTTTGAACTCTGCTGATATAGAGGCTTTAGTATGAGGGAAGAATAATTTCACATGGGAACATGACAACTGTTCAGTTGAACTGGACATTTAGAATAACCTGGCCACATTACTGAACCATGTAACTGGCCCATCAAATGAAAACAAAAAAAAAGATGCTATGCTGGCAAGGATGATTAGTTCTGATTATTAGGGGAAATAGTGTTGCTACTACCACTCAGTAGAAGGACTACGTCTAGAACCCAGGAGGCAACCTTGCCTGCCTCCTAGTAGCAGGATGAAATGAATGAGTATGTTGTCTAGGAAAATAAAAATGGCTAAACTGACCCCAGAAGACAGAAAATCTAAACAGACCAATTGCCATGAAAGAAACTAAGTTTTTTGTATTCCTAAAAAAGTACCAGACTCTGATATTTTCACAGGGATGTCTACCATACCTGTAAGAAACAGGAAACTTCAATACTATTTAAATTGCTCTAGACCATAGAAAAGAAAGGAAAATTCCAGATTTTATTTGTAGAGCTTGCATGAAATTGATAACAACATCTAACAGTGCAAGTTCAAAAAAAGAAAACTACAGATCAGTCATACTTATTAATGTCAAGCAGCTCTTAATAAAATAAGAATGGATGGATATGTTAATTTAAAAGCCTACGTGGAGAAACATTTGAGGTATTTTCACTGGATTCTAGAACTGACAGGAATGTCCTTCATCAGCACTGTTAGTCCCATTCTTCTGGTGGGACTGACCAATGCAGGTAGACTAGAGAAGAAAATGACAATTGGAAAGGAGAAAGTAAAACGATCCTTATTTGCAGATAAAATAATTGTAAACCTGGAAAATCCAAGAGAATAAAGGGAAAACCTACAATGAACAATAAGAGAATTAAGGAAAGGGTTATGTATAGAAATCAATAGTTTTGATACACATGGTTAATAATATGAATCAGGGGAAAAACAGCAGCAGCAGCAACAAAAAAGATGATAAACCTAGAATTGTTTAACATTTATCTAAAAAGGGTTCAATATGCTCTTGAGGGACACAGGAAATTTAATTATATGGAAAAATATACCATGTTTCTGTACAGAAAGATTGAATGTCATGAAAGTGTTATTTATCCTTAAGATAACTTTTATTTAGTGCAATTTCAATAAAATACAAGGAAAATTCTTTAAACTAGACAAACTTATTTTTAAAGATCATATGTAAAAATAAGCAAAAATAGATGTGAAAAATTCTTTAAAAGAAATAAAGGAGAGACCAGCCATCTCTTACCAGCTATTAAATCATGGTATAAAACTATAATATTTAAAACAGGGTACTGGCATATGAATAAACGAGAAAATTTCAAACTAGACAATTCAGAAAGAGATACAAATATATTCAGAAACTTAGTACATCTAAAGGTGGCATTTAAAATCCATGGAGAAAGATGGATTATCCAATGAATGATGTTGGGACAGGTAGCCCTCTAGATAAAAGTGAAATCCAATCCCAGTTTTATACCTTTTATCAAAATAAACTTCAGATAGGATTAAAGAAAAATATGAAATTGAGACCATAAATGTATTAGAAGAAAGCTAGATTTTTAAGTTTCAAAAGGGGATTTTTAAATACGACACAAAACCCAGAGGCTGCAAAAGAAATGATTGACAATTTCAACTGTAGGTACATATAAGTGAAAACTCTCAGCATGGAGAAAACACCATAAATAAAATTAAAGGCAAATGACACACTGGGAAAAATATTTGTGATTTATAGAAAAAATAAGGTAAATTTTCTTACAGTATAAAGCACTGCCATAATTAATATAACAAAATACAAAGGAAGAATTGGCAAGTAACATAAACTGACAGTTCATGGAGAAATAAAAGTAGCTCTTAAATATTTGCAAAGTTTCTCAGCCTCCCTTGTAATGAGAGAAATAGAAATTGAAATTAGAATGAGATGTGTTTTCACCTCATTTGTCAAAGATCAAAAAGTTTGAAAATACCTTGGGTTTATGTTTATGAAAGTTTAAGAAAACAATCTATGTTCCTGGTAGAGTGTAAATTGGTAGTAGTAATACAAGGTAAACTTATTGAATACTTACTGGTTCAGGCACTTTTCTAAGTACTTTACATTTACTTATTTAGTCATCACAATTACCTTATGTATAAAGTACTATGATTAGCCTCCTATTACAGATAAAGAAATTAAAGAAAACTTAGACAAGTAATCCAAAGTCACACAGTTGGTAAATGGCAGTCAAGATTTAAGACCAGTTACTATTACTCAACTATCCAGTTTTTTGGATCACAACTCTTAAGTTGTTTCTATTCTGAGTCATTTAACAATATATGATAAAATCTCAAGAGTGCATGTCCTTTGATCCAATGACTCTACTTCTAGAAGTTTGTCCTGCAGTTTATTTTGCATCAAATAGATGGAAAATTACATTCATTGCAGTGTTATTTGAAATAAAGGACGATTGGAAACAACCTAAATATCCATCCCAATGGCTGGTTAATTAAATTGTGGTTCATTCATACAAAAGAATACTAGGTGCTTTTAAGTAGAGTGAGATGGCATTCTATGTAGTGATATGGAGTTGTCTTTAAAATGGAATAAAAGGAAAAAGTAAGATACGGAACAGTTGTAGGGATGCTACTGTGTATGTGAAAAGCTATAGAACATATATGCATGTCTATATGCATAGAATATTTCTAGGATTCTCAAAGTGATATCCATGGTTGTTTCCCAAGAGGGAAACTTGATGTCAGGAAATGGGTTGAATAAGGAGATTTTTAATTCTATATCTCATGTATGTTTTAACCTGTACAGAAAACAGTCAAGTATGTGGTTCTCAAATATAGAACGTTGGCACTGAGGTTTACTTGGTGAAGAGCATAGCCTGGGGCCTCAGACTGACAGAGAAAGGGGCTTTGGAGCTCCTTCAGCTCCAGGCAACGTTGCTCCTCCCCTAGCTTTGACACTGGATGGAGGGAAGACAAGTTCTTAGAGCTCTGTGTCCTCAGGGCAAGACACCCACTTCCCCTACCCACTGCTCTACTCTCCAACCCTAACTTCGGCAAACCTTATCTCTTTCACACCTTGTCACTGCCTAAGGCCCTTCATCACCTGGATCCCTATCCCTCTAAGGCTCTATGTGTCCCCTAACCTGACACATTCCCCATTCTTCTCAACTCCAGATACCATTTTGTTTTGCCCTTTGGAATGAATGGTCCATCATTAGCAAAGTCTCCTGTATTTTCAACCTTTTCCTAATGTTCCCCTCACTTTTGTGCTTTAGTAGAGACTAAACTTTCACAGAGGCTCATGGCTTCCCCTGCAGTCCTTTCAAGTGGTGACAGTTTTCTCTGCCATATATCTCACACCACTGTCCTGAAGGTGTTGTCAATGTCTTAATATCTTCCGTCCATCGCATAGCTATTTTGAGACCATTTTCTCTCCTTATTTTAAAACTCCTCAGCATTGAAGCTCAATCTGTTTTCTTTACTTCTTGAAGACTAAAGCTCTTATCTCATTGTCACTGTCTTTGGACACTACTCTTGTTATAATTTTATATGTTTTTGTAGATGTTCTCTCAGTTTTTGGTCTCCTGTCTTTTAAGGGTCTTGACCTGCACTTACTTTATTTCATTCACATCCTCCATAATCATACTTCTAGAGCAGTGATTTCCAGAGTGTGTCCAGACCAACATCATTGACATTTGGGAACTTGTTATAAATAAATATGAATTCTCAGACCCCAGCCAGACCACTGAGCTCAAAACTCTGGGGCTGGGGCGCAGAATCTGCATTTTAAGAAGCATTTCAGATGATTCTAATGAATGAGCCAATTCATTAGATTTTGTTATTGTCATTACTAATAACTTTCTCAATCTCAATTTTAAGCATCGTACTCTCCACCTGTTGCCTTCTGTCTTCCTGGCTTACCTGATCTGCTCCTTCAATTCCTAAATCCTTCAACCCCACTGAGACCACAATTTATTAATTCTACCACTTTTTCACTAGTTCTTACCCATCATAAGTCCTCACTTTCCCCTTATCCAGCTACACATTTGAGTACTCCTTGGCTCTTGTTTCGCATACTTTATTCAAACATTCAATAAATCCTGCCAGCTCTACCCTCAAAATATATCTAGAATCTAACCTTTTCTTTTCTTTTTCTTTTCCTTTCCCTCCCCTCCCCTCCCCTCCCCTCCCTTCCTCTCCCCTCCTCTCCACTTCCCTTCCCTCCCCTTCCCTTCCCCTCCTCGTGCCCCGCCCTGCTCTCCCTCTCCTTCTCTTTCCTTTTTTTTTTCATACAAGGTCTCTCTCTGTCACCCAGGCTAGAGTGCAGTGACATCATCATAGCTCACTGCAACCTCAAACTTCCGGGCTCCAGCAATCCTTCTGCCTCAGCCTCCTGAATAACTAGGACTATAGGCATGTGCCAACACACCTGGCTAATTTTTCTATTTCATTGTAGAGGTGATGTCTTGCTATGTTGCTCAGGCCAGTCTCGAACTCCTGGGCTCAAGTAATCCTCCCATCTTGGCCTCCCATAGTGGTAGGATTACAGGTGTGAGCCACTGTGCCCAGCCTAATTTTTCTTATAACCTCTGCTGCAATCATTCCAGTCTAGGGACACTTATTCTCATCTGGAATATTGCATGGTTCTTATATTTGTCAGCCCTTGGCCCTACTTTCCACATAGCAGCCAGAGTGTTCCTTTTAACATGTAAGGTTATGTGACAACTTTGCTCAGAATCCACCATGCCTGTTCTCTTATTCAACAAAAGCCAAAGTCCTGGTATACGCTGACAAGGCTCTAGGAAATCTGACCTTCCTTGGCCAGGGGGTCACTCCCACCTTTGCCTTCCCTCTCTCTCACTACTGATCTTTATTTTTGTCTTTAGAGCATATCACCACTTGACATACTCTAAATTCTCTGATTTCTTTCTCCTGTGATTAGAATGGAAGCTTCATAAGGGCAGAGAATTTTCTTTTACACTGATAGAGCCTCAGGTTCTAGAACCCTGCCTGGCACATAGCAAGCAGGCAATCATTTGTGAATAAATGAATGAGTATAGGAAGAAGGAGAAATAAAAGTTGGTTTTTATGATAACATCATCTTTACTGGGACTGCCTCTGCTTGAGAAATGACACACAGTATTCTTTTTTTTTTTTTTTTGAGACAGAGTCTCACTTTGTTGCCCGGGCTGGAGTGAGTGCCGTGGCATCAGCCTAGCTCACAGCAACCTCAGACTCCTGGGCTTAAGCGATCCTACTGCCTCAGCCTCCCGAGTAGCTGGGACTACAGGCATGAGCCACCATGCCCGGCTAATTTTTTTGTATATATATTTTTAGTTGGCCAGATAATTTCTTTCTATTTTTAGTAGAGACGGGGTCTCACTCTTGCTCAGGCTGGTCTCGAACTCCTGACCTCGAGCGATCCACCCGCCTCGGCCTCCCAGAGCTAGGATTACAGGCGTGAGCCACCGCGCCCGGCCCAACACACAGTATTCTGATAAATTTACCAAGGAAAGTAATTAATCTGGATATTTAATCTGATTTTTTGCCTTTGGGATTTAAGCAAGTTTCTTGGTCTTGTCATGTTTTATTAATAGTAAAAGTAAGCCCTAGGTTTGCTGCTTATTTCTTCTTGGCTAAAGGACAGCAGTACTGTCCTTTACAGTGTTTTTTTTTTTTTTTTAAATCTAGAATCAGACATTGAATTTAGTTGTCATCTCTTTAGTTCCCATTAAAGGATGTTACCCTTTGTAATTATAGTAAAGTTAAGAGACAGGGTTTAAGAATATATAAATATTTTGTCCCCAACTGCCCATCACTGGATGGTTTTAGCATCCATTGATGATTCTTACCTGAATCGTAATTATTATAATGGCTGAAAACAGTGATTTTCTCACTCTAATTCCCCCATATTTATTAACTATCATTCTACCATAGGACAGAATGTTCCCTACCTGTCCTTTGTTTGTTTAGTGTCCATATTATTCATGGAATTGAATGTATAGAAAATTCAATGTTGTATAATATATAACTGTTGTAATTGCATTTTGTGTTGTCTCAGGGTTGGCCAGTGGAAATCCCAAGACTTTCATCAGAGGATTTTTGTATAAATGACATAAAAATAGATAACAGAGGTACCTAGAGTAAGGTGGGAGCAGAAAAGCCAGAGAGGTGAATTCTGTTGGTGATTTGGAAAGACTTCAGTGAGGAAGTGGTATTTGAAGTGAGCTTTGAATAACATTTTGACAAAAATGAGGATGATGTAGAACAGAAAGGAAAAACTGCCTGAACAAAGAAAGGCCTGTCAGATTTGGTATTTGGCAAAAATACAGTGGGTCCAGACCATGATGAGAAAGTTGAAATGGAATATAAAAACTCTGCAGTTTCATGGCTTCGTGTATTTCCCAGGCTGGTCTCACTGTCTAAAATTTCTATCCTTGCTGTTTTGCTAAGGGGTGGGATGACAGGTAACAAAGGAGAGAATTTTCAGTTGTGAAAACAGCATAAGCAAGAGCCTCACTCAAATATTCCCTTCTTGCAGCCCTTTCCAGATCCCTAGTAAGAATTAACCACCCTCCTCTCATACAGTCCTGTTGTGCTTTGCACGGCTTGTTAACAAGTCTATACTGTCTTGTGTTTATATTTGTGGATATATTTTCCTCCTTTAAAGCATGCACCACATCTTAATCACTTTGCCCTTCTTCCCAGTGCCTAGCACAAATGCTGAATAAATGTTTCTCAAATGTGTGTGACAGAGAGAGGAGATGAGATCAGTTTGGACTTGGGAGAGGGAGGGCTCTGAATGTCGTCTTAAGGGGTTGGGGCTTGCTCTGCAGGCAGCAGTGAGCCACAACTGCTTTTGAACAGTGCGGCACTGAGTACAGCTGTGATGCCAGAGGATGCCATGGAAGGGGAGGCAGCAAGGGCGCCCGTGCGGTGGCACCGAGTCAGAGGACAGCAGCGAGAGAGGGTAGAGGGCATGGAAGCAAAAAGCTACTGCCTTGTGAACCTGGGCACTCACTCGAATGTGGGAATTGGAAAAAGCGAGGCATCGAGCACGATTACTGGGAATGTTTAAGGAGTTCACCATGGCCCCATCTCTTCCTCATCCAAAACTCTCCCTGAATTCAAAATAGTATGTGCTGCTGAAATATTTTTTTGTGTTAAATATGATGAGACATGAAATATTGTCTCTACTTGACGGATGAAACACTTTCACGTAGTGGACAATTTTTACTTATCTTTAGTAATGGTTTTATTAAAAATGGATGTTAGTAACTGCTTTTGTAATCTTGAAATGTGGCCCTCTGAGAGCGCTTACCATAAAAGAAACGGTTGTCAGCTTTCTTTTGGCTCCTCTGTCCTGCCCCTTCCTAACAACAGAAAATTTGCTTTGCACCTGCTCCAACTGGGTTCTAAGTGATAAGCATCTTGCAAACCCAGAAAATTGTAGTATCAAATCTCAGCCCCAACTGTGAGGCAGCACTATCATCGAATCCCTGTGGGGAGGCGTTGCTTTCCCGATTCCCGGAGGAGTTCTTTCTCCCCTGTCCCCTTTTCAGGCTTGAACTCTGACCCAAGCCCTCTTTTTAGCTACCAGCATGCATCGCTCTGGGTGCTGACACTGACCCATCCCTGCTCACTCCGTTCTGCCCTGGACTCATCAGCAGGTCAGGCGTTGGTAGCCCTGGGGTCACTGGGGTGCCCAGTTCCAGTAATGAGCACATTTAGCTAAGGAGAGGAAATGTACCCTTCTATTTGTCACAGTCCATTGCTTTTTTGCAGAAACAAATGCTAAAGGAACATTTGATAAATTATCTGTGATTTAGTAAATATACATAATCATTGCCTAATATTCACAAAGTTGCTTTTTTTAACATCTTCCTTCATAAATTAATTTTTTTTATAACTCATGAGTTATTTTAAGAGGGATATGCCTATTTAACTGCTAGGAAAACATAAATGTTTTAAAATGTCATATTCAGGAATACTCATGCAAAAATTTCAAATAAAAATCACAAGTACTATTTAAATGTGTATAACATTCTAACAGACTTGTGTGTCATTTTGAAGGAAAAGAAAAAAATGCTGACAGAGACTCTATAACTTTGTCTTTATGTTTTCTTAGGTTTTTCAAACAGACCAAAGTCATTAAAAATACTCCTTAATCCCCAAAGTCACAAAAAAGAAGCTATCCAGGTCTATGATGAGAAGGTTGAACCTCTGTTGAAGCTTGCAGGAATAAAGACTGATGTAACAAGTAAGTCATTTTCATAATATAATTTTGCCATTTAAAAAACACACTCATGGAAGCAAGATAAACTGAATTTATTCTCAGCTGAAACTTGGGAAGCTACTCGTAATGCCTAAATCTTTTTTATGTCTTCTATAACCTACAGCAGCCAGCTCCAGGGTTATAATTTAATAATTTTACTTTCTTTTTTATTGTGTTATTTTTACTAGAATATAAACATTTTCTCTTTAGACCTTTTTCAGCCTTTTTTTTTTTCAGACACAATTGTTAGGTATGATTTTAAAGGGCGCTGTGTACTTTTTGATATCTTCATTGAGATGTTTGCAATTTACACATTATTTCTGCAGTTAGGCAAGAAATTGATTTTTGCTCGCTTTTATAGTTGATGTCTTTCCATAGAATCTCTCCTTAGGTTGTTTTTGTTCTGATTCTGACCCCTGCTGGTTAGGTCAAAACTAAGCAATTAGTTGCTGGTTATAGATGGTTTAGAAAAGCCAGAAGCTTAAATTCGTCGTCTAAACTAAGAAATGTGCTTAGGGTTGTGCCAAGGAAAATAGAAATTTGCTAATGCTAAAATTAATAGAAAGAGGGTTAATAATAGCCTTTTTTATTTTTATTTTGGTGACCAATTTCTTTGTTTCCTTGAGACTTTTATTTTCCTGTGGCAGGGGACTGAGAAGAAGAGTTGATGCTATCAAGAATTACAACTATTCTAGCTTTATATCTATGTATCTTCACTAACACATAGTGAAAAATTTTAATCGATGAAGAATATTATAAAACAAGGCTACTCAGGAGACAAACCCAGAATGCAATTGGAATCTCCTAGATTCCTGGGGAAGGGATTCAGAGTGACCTGGCTTTGCTCAGCTGGAGCGAAGGGAGATGGGTCTCACAATGTAAATGAGGTCATTGAAGCCGACACCTCCTGACTTGATGGATTGGGGTAGAAGGAATTCCACCCCCACCAAAAAAGAGGGCAAGCTTTGTGGGAAGGTCAGCCACCCCAAAAAGCATCTACAACAATAGAGATTCAAAAGAAACTACCACAAAAAACTCAAGAGGAATTTCTGAATTAAAATAAAGTTGTAGTGAAGAAGTTAACCTTCCATGTTTATGACTTTTGGCTTAGTTAGAGGCAATTGACAGGGAAGAGAGAAAATTCAGATCTGTTGTTCCTTTCTACTGAAGAATTTCAGATTGGCTGAAGGAAAAGTTTGAGATTTGTATTAGGGTGAGACAATTAAAAACTGAATAAAGTTATGGGCAAACTCAATAACTATTTTGTGTCATTGATTTAATATGTGAATACTACAAAACAGTTTGAAATGGATATTACTATCTACCATTCAGTTTAAGAATCTCATGTGGAATGCTTGCTCTGTGTTAAACATTGTGCAGAATGCAAGATGAATAAGCTATCATACCTGCTTTTGAGTGACTTTTAGGTTATTAGGGATTCAAATGGATATTTAAAACTATTATAATTGGGACGTACATAAAAGAACTATGGCATCTCAGAGGTGATATTAATCTTGATCAGGAGGCTCAAGGAAAGCATTTGAACTAGACAGTTTTTAAGAGGCAGAGAAGGCAAAAAGTGAGGGAAGGCAGGCGGGCTAGTGGACATGAACAAGTTGGGCGAGAGAGAGAGAGAGAGAGAATATTATACCTGTAATATCTTGGGACATTTGTTCCATGACTTTGCTCTACCTTCCTCAATTTTGACTTCATGAAATCTTATTCTATCATCATTAAACATCTGCCAGTGAATTGGATCCTTTCTTATTCATATCTAGTGGAGAAAGGTGTATGTGAGAGAGAGACTCAACATGCTTTAATTTTGAAGATAGATTAAAATTTATTTCCTTTCAGTTGACTGGACTAATATAGTATCTATGCCCAACCTGGAACAATCATTCCTTTCACCATCAAGACCCTTTCCAGGGGCTGAGGTCAGACCCCCTTTGTCCTGAAGGCTGAAGATGCTGGAACTGAATCTGGATTATGTTATGAAGGGCAAAATGGCTTCTGGGAAGGCTCCCAACAATGTATACTATAGGAAGTTTTAGTCCATGTTATGGATCAGTCTTTATGCTACACTCAGCAGTTTACTCATCATGCATTGATCCACAGTTGGTATAAATTTTTTGGAATCTGATTTGGCAAGAATGACTCCACCAGCAGAATAAGGATTAGAAAGAGAGGGAGAGGGGCAGAGAAAAAGCATCAAGATGTGCTTTCCTTTTTAAAACAATTATGTTGGAAAAAAATATGTTCTAGGGTTTTCCCCCCTAAATTTGTAAATGGTAAGTATTATATTTAGTTTAACATGAAAACAATAGAATATTACATAAAGCAAAATTAGAATTTGCTTACATATTTGTGCAGAATGGCTAATTATTAGCTGCCTAACACTCCTCCTACAGGCAAAATTATAAATTACATCCTTTGTTTATAAAACAATCAGTATGTGTATTGGCTAAATGTTTATATAAAATATTTCCTATTTTGTGTGAAGGGCTGAATAAACATGCAGATATTTGAAAAGTTTTAGTCTTCTGACTACCTTACCGTGTTGTTTAGGGGTTCAAATAAGATAATATATTTGAAACTACTTTGTATATTATAAAGTGCTATAGAAATATGGTCATAATGCTCTTAGTTTCAGTTTCATAAAATTATGTACTAAGATTCAATTCATGCTTTATTTGAAAGAAAAAATATATGAAAAAGGAAAGCAAAAAGGGTATATATCTTCTGCATATTCAGTGAGACCATTGTTTTAATGTTTCCTTATGTGCATTGGTATGTCCAAATGGAAATGAATTATAAAATACTATATGATGATGAATTCATTAGGAAATAGTGCTGTGTAAATATGAGGCATGACTTGAAAAATTACAGCTAGATATATACATTCTAAAGTACTGTAATTTTTTAATACATTTCTTTTAAAAATGGATCTTACCACATTAATAAAAATATGCATCTTTCATTTTAGCTTGTGCTGAAACCCTGAATACTTCTGAATATAGATCAACATCTTTTGAAATATTTGAGCTAAAAATCACATCTCCCTTCTTCTACCACCACCAATGTAATATCTTATTTACTAATAGCATCAGAAACACTTCCGGAAGAAACTAGAAAGAATTGAGTTATTTTTCCTAATAACATGTTGGAGCACTAATCAAAGAAGAGCATGAATGATAAGCCTACGTTGGCATATGATATTATTTCTTTCTCTTGTTCCTAACATAAAACAAACTTTAGAGATTGTACCATTAAAGGTATGAGAGGTACTTTTAAAGATCATAAATTCATAGGATAATTCTTAGAACAATAGAGTGAAAAAGTAAAGGCAACAGAGAAATTAGACTGAAAAGCACATTGGAGGCCATGTAATTCAGTTTCTTCCATATGGGTGGAATACAGGTGTGTGGTACTCCTTGTGGGTAACCACTCATCCTTGGCCTGGCCACCTAAGTTAGAAGCAGAACATGGTGTTTCTGGACAGTACTGTCCAGCATTCTTATCTTGAGTTCAGAGTCACTGTGCCTTTGTGCAGATTAGAAGAGGCACCTCTTCAGTGTTGAGTTCCAAAAAGGTGTTCTTTCTTCCTGGCTGATTGAGCCTAGGGTCACCTGGCTTGTTGATCAGGAGCACTGGCTAGATGGCAAATCTACCCTGTCTCTTTGCCCAAGTGCCTTTGTGCTAGGCATAAACTGCACAATTCAGAGAACTTGTGAGCTGATGTTTCCTTCCTTGTAATTTTTATCTACTAGAGTGAATCTTACCTTTTGTAGTAATATAAAATCTGTCCCATCTAGTGTATAAGAGTCATTGAGATATTTGAAGACAGATTTCCTGTCTGCCCTTGATCTCTCTTGTTCCTGATAGGCACACCCCTCTGCTTCTGTCACTCTTTGTATTAACAGAGCTGCTAGAACTATTCATGGTCCTTATCAGTATCATGGTCAGAGAAGCTTATCTGAATGCAACTTTGATCTCTGCCAGCTTAGGGCCTAAACACCAGATAATTTTACCTCCAGGGAAGAATTGTAAGAAAGTGGGGTTTTTTGGCATTTTGCTCTTCTTTCTCCTACGATCATGCTTCTAACTTTTGACCCTTTACCAAGTCTCTTTGTATTGTTTCTCTTTGGCTATTTTGGGCTTTACTTGAAGCCTTCCATTTCTTGGAAATACCTCTTACCATTCCAGATCCCACCCAGAAGAAAGCTAGGCAATCTGATAAAACTGTGTCCCACAAGAGGCTGGTAGTCTGGGACATTACTCCTTCCTGCATTTCACCTGCATTTTAATAAAAATCTGCATAGTAAATGTTCATGCATCATATGCAGCTAGAGAGAAATAATTCTGGGTGAAAGGTTTTTTTTTTTTTTTTTTTTTTAATTACCTCTTAATATGGCCAGTCCTATGCCCAACACTCAGCTGTGATTTAGGAAGTTGGAACTTTACACCTGGGGACAATGAAGAGTCATGAATGGGGTTTATGCAGGAAAATGATATGATTAAATATGTATTTGAAAAAGGTCATTCTGGCTAGAGTGGGAGAGAGGTTGGAGAGAAACAGGAAAAAAGCTGTGTTAGTACAGTTTGAGTATCCCTTATCTGAAATGCTTGGGACCAGGACTGTCTTGGATTTCAGATGTTTTTGGGTTTTGGAATATTTATGTTATACTTACCAGTTGAGTATCCCTAATTCAAAAATCTGAAATCCAAAATGCTCCAATTAGCATTTCCTTTGAGTATCATGTTGGTGCTCAGAAAATAGATTTTGGAGCATTTCAGATTTTGGATTTTGAGATTAGGGATACTGTATACAGAAAGATGATTAGTGACCAGATCTAGGGAATTGGCTGTGAGAAATGGAGGGATGCTGCAGTATAATTTAAAGACAGGAACAACTGGCCTTGGGCCATATGTGGTTATGGAGAGTGGATGAGAGGGATAATCTAAGAAGTCATTTTCCTGTCTTGGAGTGGACGATGGAACACATTAGAACAATATATTTGAAGGTGGACATGATGAATTCTGTTTTGAACTTATGAAGTTTGAAGTGACTATAGGAAAGAAAATGACATCTCAGCATTCTATTCTGAAAGAATTTTATCACCAGATCACAAAATGTTTTCCTTATGTCCAAATCAAATCTCATCTGATTTTATTTCAGTCTATTTCTTCTTCAACATGCAGTATCAACCTCAAGACATTATTCTCCTCTAGTCTTGTCTTAAGGAGGTTATATTGGCACTGAAGGGGAGGGAGGATGCCCTTAGTGGAAACAGTGTTCAAATACCTGTAAACTGGGGGGTTTCTGAATCTCCTATATAGAAAAGGGCACAGGGTGGTGCTCTCACAGGGAAAAGGAAAGTAGAGGAAAGAAAAGGCGAGGTTACATGTTTTGAAATTGCATTTGTCTTGCAGTCCTCTCTGTATGTTTATTTGGAATGAGATGATTTGAATCTAACTCTCTGATTCCAGGGCCCATAATAGCCTGTCTAAATACATACTTTCTTCTTTCAACTGTACCTAAATAGTAGTCCAGATCACTCTTTATCTTTTGTCTTACATTATTTATCTTTGTAATCACTTATTACTACTTCATATTATATATTCATTTTTTAATTACTATACATTGTCTAGCTCCAGAGTGTAAACTCCCTGAGGCCAAAAATTTTATTCATTTAATTCACTCTACTAATATATTTTATAGATGTGAGTTTCCTTCATCTTTTTTGTCTCTATCCAGATACTTGATTTTATTTAACTTTTACAATGTTACTTAAAAAATTACTATCCTTGGACAGTTTGTATTAGTGTATAGTCAAATTCCACCCATAAAATCAAGGGAAAAAATAGACTATTTCAATTTTTTTGAATAAAAATAGCATTAGGCCATAACATAATTTTAAATCTCATTTGCATTGAATTTGAAAAACTTTACTAAAGTAAGCTTTGTTATAAAAGCAAGACTTGGTAAACCTATTCTCAGCATAAATATTTCTTCATAATATCCTTAATTATTTTTAATGTGTATGTGTGAGACATTTTATTATTTTGCATTTTAAGGTTGCAACTACCTGCTGTAGTTATAAATGATGAGCACAAATCTTTTATAACTTAACCTTTCAACTTTATTAATATTAATATTTTATATCTAGTTTTATAGCTTTTTTTCTGATTAGAATTTAACATAGAGAGGTTTTATTCATGTGAATGTTAATGGCATTTTGAGTAAGCTATGGGAGAATTACAATGTAACACTGCTGGATACAGAATGATTCTTTTAGACACCAAGACTAATAATTTTGAACAATATCTAAAAACATTGTAGGAAAAGCTTGAACCATGCTGGCACCAGGGACAGACAGGCATGAAAGATTAATGTAATCTTGCATATAATGATGCACATTCTTACACAAAAAATCCATCTGCAATGTCATGTCAGTCAGCAGAAATCTTTGATGGGTGGATACAGCTGGGCTGCCTCTTCTGGCAGAGCTGCCCTGGAAAATGCAAAATGTGGTTGTGATGCTTGGTGCCATCTGCAGTGTGCCCATTTATCCTGTCTTCACTGGCATTTACAATACTGCATAGGGCATCAGTGACGGTGGAGACAGCGATACGGAATGACAGATTCATTTCCTCAGAGGACCCGGGCTCTGGTGGGCTTCCGTGCCACTCTTCTCGGGGCTGGGTCTCTTATCATTGGTGTTGGCTTTACTTCATGTTTTCCCATCCAACTCCTCCTCTTTTTAGTCTAGCAGTTCCAGATACACATTCTTCTGGTTTGTAAATCTTACACTAACCTTTCAACTAATTTATTCATGTAAGGTTGCCAAAGCGATTTAATATCGACTGTTTGATGCCAGCTAATATGCCTTATTTTCAAAATACTGCTGCTCCTAAGCCTCTGACTTAAAGGACATATGTCTTATTTAGGGAATACTAAACGGACAGGCACCAAGATAAATTCTCTAACCACTATGTGTGGGATATCCCCAAATGACTTGTGCAGTTGGAACAAATATATGACCCTCTTTTACATAAAGCTATAAAACACATCAGGCAACTAACACTTAATCCTCTTTTCCATGATTAAAATATAAATATTCAAGAATAAATGTTGTTTTATGACTTGACCATATGTGTATCATATTATTTTGCCAAACCAAGTTAAAAAGTGTAGATCATTATTTAAAACTTTCACTTTGTGTTTTTTAAAATAGTAACAGAATATGAAGGGCATGCTGTGTCGCTGCTTAAGGAATGTGAACTCCAGGGATTTGACGGGTAGGTCACATTATTAATCTATATGGATCTTATAGTTCATGTTATTAAATTTTTTGTTAGTTTTTAGCCACATATTTGGGAACTAAAATTTTTAAATATTTGTGATATGTATAATTAGGCTCTATTTTATCCACGTCTATGTAATAATCATTAATGTTAATATAACATCATCTACCTCAGGATCTGGCATAGGAAAGCAAAAGGAGGAATCCAATTATAAGTACTGGCAAATCACAGTGTACTACCCTATACTCACCTAATGTGCATATATTTGCATCTATAATTCTTAATTCTTAGATTGTATTGTGTATCTAGGAAAGCACTGATGGGGAAGATATATTGGTCATATGGCATTACTATGCTATGATTCTCTTTTGCACATTTACTGATAATTTTAATAGCTACTCATTGATTAATTTATCTGTGATTGGGGGAGATATTTTATATAAACATTTTCAGAATGAATAAAAGATACTAATTTTAATATCTCATAATTTAGTGACGACAGTATAAGTGTTTTATTCATAGTAGGCACTGGAAACCATTGTTTGCAATACAGTGGAGTGTGCAAAGATTGTTCACTGGCATCCAAACATTAGAACCAAGGCAAGTGACCTAAATTTAATAGCCATTTTTAAAAATTAGGGAAATCAATTTGCTAAAGTGCTAGATTGATATGTGGATTAAAACTTATTATATTCCTTTAAGGAAGATTTTTTTTTTTGAAGGGTGGATATTTGAGTTTAAAAAGTTGGTAAGTGTGTGAATTATTTGTGTCGCATGGAGATGAGCAGGGGACAGCAAAAGACAGATAAGGTCAGGAAAAGCAGCTGGGTCTTCACTTCCACCAAAGTGAAAGGCTTTAACCTTTTCCAAGAACTAGTAATGTACGGGAGGGAAGTGATGCAATAACATGGAGCATTGGCAGGGCTATTTTTCAGAAATGCTTAATATTTTTTTGATGAGGAGAAAACAACTGGTAAGGAAGAAAAAAATATACTTTTTCAGGAAGCAATTTAATTGAGGGAAGTAAATCTAGGTAGCAATATAGAAGTACTGAGAATCAAGAACATGAGTTAGGAGATTACTTTAGAACTTTATACGTAGAGGTAGACAAAAGGAATAATAGGCTACATTTAAGAAACTATCTTGCAAGTATGCAAGTTAAGCAAAGCAATTGGGAGAGTCATGCCCACTAACTATCTACGTTAATATGCTGGACAGTCCCAAACCAGAGCTTATGAGTATATGAGGGTGGCTGCATTGCAAATGAGTCCTTGCTTCAAAACTTGATTAGATGAATAATGACAATAATAGATATCACAGATATTACACCTGTTCTTATGCACCAGCATTATGAAGTGTTCTGCTGAATGTGTTATTTACAATGTTGTATTGTTAATTATACTATGGCAAGGATTAAAAAGACCTTTGCAGAATGAAGGGTATTGTTTAAGTGTGGTATGAGTATAGTAATATTTTTCTCTTTACTTGAACATATTTCTTATTTATTTCTCATGGCAAGTATTGTCATTTTGCAATGTGGGGCTAAAAGATATATAGATCTTTCAGTTAGAACCTGATTTTTTTTTTTAAATTAGTTTGGCCTCACCATTATTTGAATTGAGTTCCATTATTTAACTGCTTCTAAATGTTACAGCATGCTGATTTATTACAGACTTAACAATAATTTAAAATTTCCAGTGAAAGTCATCTGTGTTCCAAGAGTTTTTACATAGCTCATTTATTCCTGTGGGTTCAATTTTTTTTCAGTGGAAGCTGATAATTATCTTATAAAATGGTAATTTTATGTCATTGCACTTAGAATTACATAGAGGAGTATATGAGCAGAACAATAGAAACAGTTTCTTTAGGTACTTCAAAAGAACAATTCTCTCACTGGTAAAATTGTTTGAAAATAGAATATTGTACATTGGTGAGTTTCCTATGCCTGAACCCGTTCAAACAGTGGCTAAAGGAACATTTTCTGAGAAATTTATATAAAAGATTTAAGGATAGGATAAGGTAACCCCTAGATGCTATGTCATTTTGATGAGAGACAAGATCACATTCCTTGAAGAACTGAAGCCCAAAGCATCTCTGCCCGACTCTAGCAGAACTATTGATAGGAAGTGATAAGAAATCACCTAATGGTTTGGTTTCTAGATACAAGCTGGAGAGATTGATCAAGAAAGGTTCTATATATAATATTCCATAAACCAAATTGATTTGGTAAATAATGTTTAAGAAATGTTATTTCCTAAGATTTTGGAGTTTTTAAAAAATGAGTTACATAGGTTTCTATGGAGACACATTGTGACATATTTCTAAAGTCAACAGAAACAGTGTATCAGTACTCATGACAGCTGGTGCCCCACTCCAGTGTGTTCTAGTGATCCACTGATAAAACTTGTAGGAGCTTCAGATTCTATATGGCTCCCTGTTTACACTGGGCATGAATAGGAAGTTTTGTAAAGGATAAGGAAAGAATGATAATCAGCTGCATAGACTTGAAGCAATACCAGTTGTGTATATGATTATAGTTTTAAAAATCCGTAGCTTTTATGCAACTGTAAATATAATTCTTTGCTGTTTCACAATTTTAAAAAATATTGAATTATAGGGTTGTTTTGTTCATTGTACCATTAACTAGACTCATAATAATCTAGATATTATTTGGATAATATTGATACTTTATCAGATTGACTATGATATCTGTATTACTTAGGTAAAAAACAATCTCTTTTCAAGAAAAAAAAACAACTCTGAATTGAAGACCCAATAATATACTCTACTTTTCATAGATAATATTGATTGATAGATAAATATACAAACACCCACTTGACAAATCTTTCTTATCAATCTTTAGAAAGGGAAATAAGGCGTTAGCACCCAGTTTAACATTTCTAGACAGAATCATTCTGTTTGGAGCCATAGCAAGGAGTTTGCTTCTAAAAACAAGATTTGTCACATGCAAAGAATTAGTTCCTCTAAGGTTTATGTAGAGTAACTCTTAAGTGTTAAATTAACTCTATAAAAGGTTGAATATTTTGGGGTGTTTTTTTTTGCCTTTTTTTAATAGTATTCAGACTCTTGTGATGTTTTTGTATTAAGCACATTCCCTATATTGTGTCACTGTATCTGAACATGATTTTAATGATCTAATAGTTGTCAACATAAATAAATATATTCCCTCCTAACTCATTCAACTTCATATTGGTTCTACTGGAAAACTGATTTTCAAAATAATAAAATTCTCATAGGGCTATTAGGCTTCATATATAGAAATGGAGTGTAATGAATAATAGTGCAGTCTCTATGGCCAAATTGTCTGATTTCAAATCCCTGTTCTATCACTTACTAGTGGTATGACCTTGGAAAAGTTACTTAAGCTTTCTATGCCTTAGTCTTCTGATCTGTAAATTGAGGGTAATAGTATCTATCACATAAAGTTATTGTTCAAATTAAATGAGTTAATACATGGATAGTGCTATGAACAGTACTTAATATACGTAGTAATTAGTCACTAAATGTGACTAATTCTTTATTGTTATTATTTGTATTAGTTTCAAAAGATTTAACATAGAATGTGTTATTACAAAATTTCAAAGGTTTTTGTAACAAAAGATGCTCATAGAAAGTCCGTCTCTACTAACTCCAGCAATGAATTAACATATAAATGATGCTATAATTGTATGCAAGATTCCAGGAGTCAAGGGTTGCCATCCTATGTAATTATTATTAGTTCACATATTAGTCCTTTGGTGCTAAATTAGATTTTTTTTGGTGACTGCCTGGTCCTTTTAGGTCACACCCATATGTCAGCATGTAGACAGGCTTGCATAGGGGGTTATACTTTATACTTATTCTGGAAATTTCATGGAGATTTTTGAAATCAAACAGGGTAAGGTTCAAATCAAACTATGGTTGTCCCACTTATAAAGGAGATATTGCCTATTTCTCCAAATTCTGAGGATTTAATATTAATAGAAAAGAGTAGACATATCTAATGTATAGTTTGTCCTCAGTAGATATTATCCCTTTCTTTGAATCAGTGGCCACATTGTGCACTCCCAGAATCAGTTCAGACATAAAAATAATAATAATGCTCCTAATAAAAAATGACCTGGGTCTTATCCTGCATCTCTTCTAACCAGAGTGGACCTAGATGGCCCAGGCTACGTGGAGCCATAGGTCCTAACATCAGCTAGGTTAAGGGACTATAGGAGGATGAGAGGAAGGTAGAGGGAATTGATGGAAATGATACTTGCAGCCTCTCTGGTCACCACCCTCTAGAGCTTCCTAAACTTAGGGAACCAGAAACTCCTGCTGATTACGGCCCATAGGCTCTTTTGTTTGGCACAGAGAGGTTTTAAATGTACTAAATGCTAGTTGCTAGTATTTACAAATTTGGAGACTCACCCTAAAATCAGAATTTCAGACTTCTGTAGAAAAATCAGAACCGGCTCTGCTAGGCCTCCCACACGATGTGAGTGGGCCGTAGCTGAGAAGCTGCTGGCCGTTTAGACTAAGCATGTTCTTCCATTCCTGCTGGGCCCTTGTAGGCTTTGAGTTGTGACACCTGCTTTCAATATGCAAAATCATCCTCCTCTTGGGTAAATTGATGACATTTTGATGGTTAAGATTATTCTGTATCTTTTAAATACAAATGATTATGAAAACAAATTTCTGATACCTTATGTATTTCTTTTGTGGATCCCTCTGCCCATAGTCTACTTACCATGAGGTCATATAAAAACATTAGCAGTACTGTCTAGGATCAAAGGGTAGTAAAGCTAAATTTAGAAGTGCCATATACCAGCAATGTTAAGGAGATGAAAACCGGGTTATATTTGCAATTACTGCATTCATATATTAATGATGATTAGCAGTTCCTTAAATTAAAGCTTCATATTTTACATGATTTTTATTGCTGTCTGTCTTTTGAGAGCTTTATTGAAAATTAGGATTTTATGACTTTGGTTGGCATTAGTTAAATGAATTACATATGATAGTATTATTAACATAAACAAAATGAGGATATGCTTTTGGATGTTAACCAAGCAAAATGCAGGTCTGATATGAGTTAATATGTTCAAATGCTTTAATGCCTCTCAACTCTATATTTTGTCTGTTGGGAAGTATCTAGGTATCAAATTTGTTCAGTAAACTTTACCTGTGCACTGCTTGTGTCATCTTATCCATTGACACATACTAGCATGCTTGAAGGCGCATGTGAGTAGTCATGCATGTAGAGTATATGAGATTAGTCAAATATTTTGAAGTCTAGATTTCATGAAGTATTACCAGTCATTCTGATATTGTGCATCTTTTGCTTAACTTTTTTCCCAGTGTTGTCTGTGTTGGTGGAGATGGATCTGCTAGTGAAGTAGCCCATGCTTTGCTTCTTAGAGCCCAGAAGAATGCTGGAATGGAAACAGATGGAATCCTAACTCCTGTCAGAGCACGGCTTCCACTTGGCTTAATCCCAGCAGGCAAGGGAGCGACCACAGAGTCCTTAATTTGATCCTCCTCCATCTTTTCCTTTCTTACTTTCTAACCTAGACAGAGTTAAATGTACAGACTTTCAAGTCTGAAAGATCCAAACTTCTGGCATCTTGCTAGCAAATGTGAGATTTGGGATAAGTCATTTAACTTTGTTGAGCCTTATTTTTCTAATCTATAAAGTAGGGATAACACATATGCTATTCACTTCATTACAAGGTTATTGTACTAAATTAGGTGGCGTGTGCAAAGGGTTTAATACGTAGTTAATCAATAGATGGGATGATTACTATTCTACCTTCCCATAAGAATGTCTAATGGTCACACAGTACCAGCCAGATAGGAAGTTTCAAAACAAGGCCGCTCCAGTCAAACTGCTTACAATTCCACACGAGGTAAAATGTCGTAACTTGCATAACTGAAGTATAAACAGATAACCTTGAGAAGGCCAAAAGAATTCCTTCTGACTAGAAGGAGGATCAGAGTGCTGGAGGGCAAGCTCCTTAAGGGCAAGGCTTTTTAGTTTTTCATCCACTGACATTTCTTCAGCACCTGGAATAGAATTTGACACAGTGCATGTTCAGAGGCGCTTATTAAATGAATGAATGTAAGGAGGACTTCATATAGTAAATGACACTTGGATTAGGCCTTAAAATGGGTAGGATCTGACTTGAAAAGATGAGAATATGTTTTCTTGGCAGCAAAAATAATAAAAGCAAAGGCAAAACCCAGAAATGTTTGAGAAATAGAAAACAGGCTATTCCATGGGAGATGATGGTGTCAAAATAGGTCCAACCATGGAGGCCCCTGAGCCCACAGTAGGGGATCTGAACTGTATTTGATAAGCAGTGGGGAATATAGGATGTTTCAGAGCAAGGGAGTGACTTGATCGGAGTTTGTTCTAGGAGGATGCATTTTGCAGCATGGTGCAGAATGATTAAGTTAAGGGGGCAGGAGAAAGCAGAGGTCAGAGCCAGGGAGAATGGTTGGAGCAACACTTTGGTCCAGAAAAGAGGAAAACATCTTTCACAAGTTGATAATGTTATATATTCACTTATCCTGTAGTATTTCAACCAATGATAGTGAAAGGGGGTCATCATTTTTTTCATTTTAAAAACATCACACATTAGGGCTTAAAAAAAAGCAGAAAATGTATGTTCCCCTACTAAAATAGAAAATAATGCACATGGTCAGACAATTCAATGGCTATTTGATAATCACATTCATCTAGTATGAATCTTAGTATATTAAGTATTGTTAAATTGAAAAAAAATCAAAAGATATCCAAATGCCCTTTTATAGTATAAAGTCTTTAAGAAAAGCAAGAATTTAAAAGGAGAGAGATGCTTGGATTTATCCTTATACTCATGAAGTATATATAGAAAAACCTATAATGGTTTCTAAGTAGAAGACAGCAAAATAACCTTGACTGAAAGAAAAAAAAAAGATGCATTTGGGGCCATCTTTACATACCATTTTATTTTTTTGACTTTTTGGTGTCATTTTAGTAGTTCTGACTATGATGGTGGAACCTTTCCAAGATTTCTCTCCATGCAAAGTGTACGTGCTTAGGTAACTGTTTCTCTTCATTAGTACTTACATTCCTGAGGTCATTCATTAACTGCTCTGCATCAGAAGTGGAAAGACGGATGTCCCCACAGATACGCACTTGACATAAAGTGGGTAGTTGGCAACAAAAACTGGTGGTTATGCTTATGTTTTTCATCTGTAACTCAGATTTTATACAGGAATAGCACTGCATTTTATCACTGTTATAATTTATAAGAATGTTTGTGATTTTGTAAGCATTCTGTGTATTCCACAGATATTTGTAGAAATGCCATTTTAACACTTTTTGTTTTGAAGACACAGTACGCTGCCAAAACTCTAGTCATTATATAGGAGTTCCAGCTTTCTAATTCCACCTATTGGAGGAGAAAGTCATGTGTGGGATATGTTTAATATAAAGATTCTATGCCTAGTCAGGGCTTTCGATAGAGAATGGGAACGAGAGCTAGGCAGGAAGTTTCCAAGCTGAACATGTGAGACAGTCTGCCTTTGAAGCCATTTGCCTCCTGGAGAGAGACATCCAGAGGGAGAGTGTTTAGGAAATTACTCCACGAGCCAACAGATGAAGCTGCTGAATTATGGTCAGACTCAAATGGATCAGATGTGGGGAAGCCTGTATTTGAACTGCTGGCCATTAGGAATGGTGTTTGTTGCTATGGGAACTGGTGCTAAGGAACTATACAGAGAGATTCCGATTAAAAGGGGTGGGGGGTGGATAGAGAAAAAGCCTGAGAGGACATAAAAATAAAAAAGCAATCCAGTTGTTGTAAAACAAGGCTCAGTCCACATACTGATGGCTGTGAACCATATATTCCTATAGAGTTTACATAAATAAATTCATGCTTTCCAATTAATTTGAGGAGAATAAAATATTGCCGAGGGACTGTTAATTTCTATGATATTTCAGGCAAAGAACCAAAGTGTAGGTGCTGTTTCCATGAGAATTTTAGATATGCTTGACTAGGAAGTCATTACATCACATTTATCTGTTTGGATGTGGGAGACATTAACAGCCTTATGAATATTCATGGTGTCTGGTTAATTAAGTTAATTGTTCTGCAGAAGTGCTTGCACTTCCAAGGACAATTTTTTTTTCTTTCCTTTTTTTTCTCCCTGCCTGGTATTTCATTAGTGATGCTTTGCGTGAGCTGCTACTTCTGGCCTTACTTTCCTGTACTTGGAACATTTCACCAGTTCTGTGGAAGGAGTGGTGGGCAAAGTTGCTGGTTGTGTTAAGAAAAATAACTTTTCAGGCTAATTAAAATGTTTACCTTGAGGTAGAACATTTATAGCTTTTGTGAGAATGTTAAAATTACACCGTTGTTATTTATGTGAGCAGCATGTTCTTTTGGCATGTAGATATCTTTTCAAATAGAGTACAATTTCCTGAAACAAAATGTGATCCATCTTCTAGATTATCCAAACAAAATATAGAACAATTTATTGTTTTACAATTTTACCTTACACTTTCTCTTAACTTTTTTTTTTCCACAGTGTAAAAAACCACATTTAAAGACTAAGACATACATTCAATAGATGATGACTAAAATAATTTCCTGACTTCTGGTCATTCCTGTTAACACTGCCAAGTTCTACAGAATAAAAGAAAAGTTGCAAAGTTGCAAAGCTGGAGAGGACATAAAAAAAAAAAAAAAAAAAAAAAGCCATCCCTGGTACTCTAAAGGAATTTGTACTTCGGCACACTCAGGATACTTTAACTCACAGGGAATAAACAGTCTTTATTTTCTTGAGTCATGATATGTGTCATTCTCTATTGCATGTGACAACATTACATTATGTATTTTAATAGCCTTTCTAGAGGAATGCTTTTATGGTCTACTCCTAATTAACCATGGTAATAGAGGAAATGTGTTTCATGGATTTACTGTAATCCATCGATAATCCTAAATATCTCACTCTAATTATGCGGCCTCTTCCAAAACCTTTACCATAAATCTCATTGGGAAGAAAAATGGATTGATTTGTTTCTTCTTTTCTCCAGCACCCATTCCAGATTAATTAGCAATTAGATGGCCAAAGGACAGTCTGTAGAGGGCCAAAAGATCACTGGAAAGGCCTGGGTAAAGATCCACCCAGTAACAGGTTTCTACACAACCACTACTTGTTCTCAAATCTTAGGAGCTTATATGACTCACCTTGAGAAGCTGCTAAAACAGACACCTGAGTCCCCCCTCCACACATACACATTCTGATTCCATGACTTGGAGGCAGAGCCCAGGAATTTGCATTTTTAATAAGGCTCCAGGTAATGATGCTGCTGCTAATCAGTGGCCCATACATTCTAGAGTAGTGCCTCACCAAGTCTGTGCATCACCCAGCCACCCGGGGACCTTATAAACTGCAGACTCTGATGCACCATGTCTGGCATGGGGCCTGAGAGCCAACGTTTTTAAAAAAATTTTATTTTCATTAATTATTGTTTTAATACACTTTATTCTTGTTTTAAAATTGACAAAAATTATACATACCGTGTACAATATAATGTCTTGAAACATGTATACATTGTAAAATGGCTAAATTAAGCTACTGAACATATGTATATAATTGACATACTCATTTTATGGTGAGAACACTACACAAAATCTACTCTGTTATCAATTTTCAAATACATAATACATTGTAATTGATATTAACTATAGTCACCATGTTGCGTAATAGATCTCTTAAACTTATTCCCTCTAACTGAAATTTTGCAGCCTTTGACCAAGATTTCTCCAATCCTCTCCACCCCCCAGTCCCTGGTAACCACCGTTCTACTCTGTTTCTAGGAGTTTAACTTTTTTAGATTCTACATATAAGTGAGATTATGTGGTGTTTGTCTTTCAGTGCGTGGCTTATTTCACTTAGCCCAATGTCCTCCAGGTTCATCCATGTTGTCACAAATGACAGGATTTCATTCTTTTTTAAAGCTGAATAGTAATCCCGTTGTGTACATACAGGTTGAACATCCCTAATCTGAAAATCTGAAATCCAAAATGCTCTAAAATCTGAACATTTTGGAGCACTGACATGATGACACAACTGGAAATTTTCACATCTGACCTCATGTGATGGGTCACAAAGTTCAGCCAAAACTTTTTCATGTAAAAAGTTATTAAAAATATCACATGAAATTATCTTCCAGCTATGTGTATAAGTTGTATATGAAACAAATGATTTTATGTTTACACTTGGGTCACATCCCCAAGATATCTCATTATGTATGTGGAAATATTCCAAAATCTGAAAACATTTGAAATCTAGGACACTTTTGTCCCAAGCATTTTATATAAGGGATATTCAACATGTAACGTATTTTCTTTATCTATTCATCTGTTGATGAACACTTAGATTGATTCTATATCTTGGCTATTGTGATCAATGCTGCAATGAACATGGGAGTGCAGATATCTCTTCAACATACTGATTTCATTTCCTTTGGATTTATATCCAGTAGCGGGATGGCTGGAGCATATGGTAGTTCTATTTTTAATTGTTTGAGAAACAGCCATACTATTTTCTATAATGGCTGTACTAATTTACATTTCCACCAACAGTATGCAAGGATTCTTTTTTCCCCCACATCCCCACCAACACTTATCTTTAATTTTTTTTGATAGTAGCCATTCTAACATGTGTTAAGGAATATCTCATTGTGCTTTTAATTTGTATTTACCTGATGATTACTGACATTGAACATTTTTTCACTTACCTTTTGGCCATTAGTATGTCTTCTCTGGAGAAAAGTCAGTTCAGGTACTTTGCCCATTTTAAAATCAAGCTATTTGTTTTCTTGCTATTGAGTTCCTTGTATATTTTGGATATTAATTTCTTATTAGATGTGTGGTTTGCAAATATTTTCTCCCATTCCATAGGTTGTCTTTTTACTCTGTGGATTGTTTTCTTTGCTGTGCAGAAGCTTTTTGGTTTGATATAATAGCTATTTGTAAAATAAGGTATCTATTTTGCTTTTATTGCCTATGCTTTGGGGGCAAATCCAAAAAGTATTTATCTAGACAAACGGCACAAAACTTTTCCACTATGGTTTCTTGTAGTAGATTGAGGGTTTCAGGTCTTACATTTAAGACTTTAATCCATTTTGAGATGATTTTTGTGCCCAATGTGAGATGAGGGTCTAATTTCATTCTTTTGCATGTAGATATCCAGTTCTCTCAATACCGTTTATTGAAGAGACTGTCCTTTCCTCATTGTGTTTTCTTGGGACCTTTGTTGAAAATCAGTTGACCATAATTACTTGGGTTTATTTCTAGGCTCTGTATTCTCTTCTAGTGATCTATGTATCTGTTTTTATGCCAGCACCATGCTGTTTTGATTGCTATAGCTTTGTAGTAGATTTTGAGGTCAGGTATTGTGATGCTGCCAGCTTTGCTTATTTTGCTTAAGATTGCTTTGGCTACTTGGGGTCTTGTGGCTCCATAGAAATTTTAGGTATTTTTTTCTATTTCTGTGGGAAAAAAAACCCCATTGGAATTTTGATAGGGATTGCATTGAATCTGTGATCACTTTGGGTAGCATGGACATTTTAACAATATTAATTCTCCCAATTCATGAACATGGTATATCTTTCCATTTGTTTCTTCAATTTCTTTCATTAATGTTTTATAATTTTTAGTGTACAGGTCTTTAGTATCCTTGTTTAACAGATTGACTGCCACACTAGAAAAAAAAAATTTCCCTGGGGCCATGGTGTTTCATTAAAACAAAACAATCCTTTCTAATTTGTTGTTTTTTGTTTGTTTCCTGTGCATGAGTCATATGTAACACAATCCACATTTTTAGATTTAAAACGTCAATATTATGCTGAAATAAAAAAATAAAGAAAATGGGGTATATCCATAAAAAATAAAAAGATAATAAATTGTCAATATTAATTGTAACAATAAGAACATCAACAAGTAAGATTTTAACGAACCAATTGCAGGGTTTTGTTTCATGTGGCCCCGGAGTTTAGCCTGAGTTAAATACAACTCCATGCCAGTCAATGTGTTAACTTTATTTCTAAATATTTTATTTTTTTAATTGCTATTGTAAATGGGATTATTTTCTTGATTTCTTTTTTGGACAGTTTGTTGTAATTATATAGAAGGGCTACTGATTTTACATGTTGATTTTGTATCCAGGAACTTTACTGAATTTGTTTATTAATTCCAACAGGTTTTTGGTGGAGTTTTTAGAGTGTTCTGTATAAATAAGGATCATGTTGTCTGCAAACAGGAACAATTTAACTTCCTCCTTTACCATTTGGATGCCTTTTATTTCTTGCCTAATTTCTTTGGCTAGAACTTCCAGTAGTATTCTAAATGGCGGTGGTGAGAGTGGGCCTCCTTGTCTTGTTAAGAAACAAGACAATGTTCCCCAACTCGTGAGAGTCACCATTTTAAGTGTTGCAACACTCAAGTGTTGCAACTCCTGCTTGACTGTGGCCATACGCTGAGCAACAAGTGTCAGAGTATAACTTGCCTTTTGGCAGATCATTTGGAACCAGTTTTCTAATTGGTTAAGGTGAACTTTACTTTTCTTTGCGTTGTAATTACTGGAGCTCTGGCTTATGTTTATTTATTAATAATAATTAAATATGCTTTTAAATAATTATTAAACAATACTTAGATATGACTAATAATTATGATTTTAATGACATCTTGGTTGACAGTGGCTAAGCTGCCTCAGCTTCTGCAACTGAACAACCCCAGCACATATCAGTACAGAGTAACATGGGTGATTACGTATGACCATGTAACAATGCTTCTCTGATTAACAAAATCCAGAGCCTAGCCTTTGCCTTGATAACTGGTACACACCACATCCATGCTTTCACAGCTCTCAGCTATTATGGGACTTCTTTCCCATATTCTTTAACTGAAGAAAAATTGTAGCTTTATTCACTGTTAATTTTAAGCCCTCTTTAACCTCCTGGGAATGAGAGGGACACACTGGTATTTTTCTCTTCTGAAGCAGGCCTGTATCCTCGATTTCAGTCACACATAAACATTATAGGGGCCCGACTCGGGGAGCTCTTTCCCTCTGTAGGCCAGTGAGAGAAAGCCATGTGGGTCTTAAATTATCCCAATGACTATGAAAATCAGAAATCATAATGTCACAAGTATAAATCTTCAGACATGGTAAATACTGTGGAATGAAACATTTTCTTCTTCTAGGAGAGCATTTGTCAGATAATAGGATTCCCATTTGGTTGAGAGCTTATCTCTAAGATTTATTAAGTGCCTTTAAAATGCCTTTTGGACTTTATAGTGATTTTCTATTTGTTCATAGTTATTACTTGGATTTTTCTTTAATTGTGCATTTGTCTCTGCTCTCTGGAGCCACCCCTCTACTGTTGGTGCTCATATTGGTGTAGAAGTGAAAAGCCCATTCATTAGAGTTAGCATTTTGGGTGTGGGAAGTAGACATTTATGATCAAAAAAGCTGTAAGCAGATACTATAAATTATTTTTAAATTTTTAAGTCATTTAAAGATTCAACAAATAATTCTGCAAACATATGTGCATCTATGCTGTGAATGAAAACTGAAACTTCAATTCATATTTTCATGAACTTTTCTGACTTTATAAACTTTATTTTTCATCTGCACGTATATAGTGACATCTATATAAAGTAAGGACAAATGTTAATTTAAAACATATGCTGTACTGATAGTGCATGTTTTAAAATTGCCTTGCCAGGATCTACCAATGTATTGGCACATTCTCTTCATGGAATCTCTCACGTGGTAACTGCAACTTTGCACATAATAATGGGTAAGAATTCTTCCAAAGAAGTTGGTTTTATAATGAAGTTTTTATTTATACAAGGAAGGCTATTTTATTTCCATCATATTTGTTTAAGGAAAGGCAGATTATCTCTTAAAGCAGAGAAATGTTTGACGAAAGACAAAAGTCAGTTAGACAAATCTTCACTATTTGGACTGCCTATCTTAAAATACTTTGTAGAGAGCAGTGAATGAAGTTTTACCATAATCTTGATAGAAAAAAAATATTGTAATGATACCCAAAATCATAATTTTACAACCAGATGAAGAAAATCCATGCATACTATTTAAGTGTATCTAACATTGATGTTTGTAACAAGACTTTAGGACCAGGATTATGTTATTAAATGAAAAAAGTATGAGAAGAAAATCTCAGCAAGTATATCTTCATAGGCATTTTATCATCCCACTCGATGGAAAGCAGATAAGCTCAGATAATTCCAATGCAGAACTATTGTTAAATCTGAGTTTACTTTGTACATCTACTTCAACTTCACTTTCTTAACCATGTTTTATATGAAATTGCAATAAGCTGCAAAATATACTGTTTTGTGTGTCTTCACTTGGTACCTGAACAAGTAACAAATGGCAATTGCAGTAGTTATAGGTAAAGAGAGCTGAAGAGAAAGTGAGGGCATTCATTATGGTATACAGTACCTTGAGATATTCTCCTATAAATAAATAAGCTCTCTTATGTTTGCTGTTTTGACAGTTAGCCCTACTTGAACTCACTGATTGACTAATATTTAATATAATATTCAAGGGCACATACAACTGGTGGATGTCTGCACCTTCAGCACCACTGATAAGCTTCTTCGCTTTGGGTTCTCTGCCATGTTTGGCTTTGGTGGAAGAACTTTGGCTCTTGCAGAAAAGTATTGGTGGATGTCCCCTAACCATCGGAGAGACTTTGCTGTGATGAAGGCACTGGCAAAACTTAAGTAAGTCTTTTTCTTAAACCAAACATTTTGTATCCTAGGGTCAATGACTATTAATAACCAGTGTCACTATATTTCAGGCCAGAAGACTGTGAAATATCATTTTTACCATTTAACAGCTCTGAGGATGTACAAGAGAGGTGAGTAAAAATTCAAGGTAATACAGATATCTGTATCTTTCTTTAAAGTATAAAACATTTTGACATAAACAATTTACCAGAATTGTGATCTTTGGTTATTTTCCTTACATACTAGTACAGAATATTAGAATCATGGACTCCTACAGGTCCTACTAAGCATGTAATTTGGCTTCTGTCTTTAGAAACAACCATTCATTCATTCATTCATTCAGTAGCTGTTTGAGTGCCCAGTATATGCCAGGCATTTTAGATACAACAATGAGCCAAAAACCAAACAAAACCCACAGTTTTTATCCCTCATGAGAATTTTAGTCATGTGGAATACAAATTACTTTTTATTTCAGAATATTACAGGGGTACAAATGTTTAGGTTACATACATTGCCTTTGCCCCGCCTGAGTCAGAGCTTCAAGCATGTCCATCCCCCAGATGGTGTGCACTGCACCCATTTGGTGTGAATATATCCATCCCCTCCTCCCTGCTCCCACCTGCCCAACATCTGATGAGTATTATTACTATATGTGCACATATGTGTTGATCAGTTAATACCAATTTGATGGTGGAGAACATGTCGTGCTTGTTTTTCCATTCTTGTGATACTTTACTTAGTAGAATGGGCTCCCGCTCTATCCAGGATAATACAAGAGGTGCTAGATCACCATTGTTTTTTTTGTGGCTGAGTAGTACTCTATGATATACATATACCACATTTTATTAATTCACTCAGCTCTAGTCTTTTAAAAATATAGATAATCATTGTTCCTTGTAATACTATTTTTCCTTTTTTTATTTTTTAATTTTAAGAGACAGGGTCTTGCTTGTTGTCCAGGCTGGTCTCAAACTTCTAGAATCAAGGGATCCTACCTCAGCCTACCAAGTAGCTGGGACTACAGGTGCATGCCACCTCACCCAGCTTCTATTTTACCTTTAAATAATCAACACATTATAACGTTGGCAGTAACAAAATTGTTCACATATTTTTACTTACTAATTTAAGAAAGTAATGTATGTAATGATGAGTTGTCTAATTTTCTCATATTTAATAGATGCTACTTTTTTGTGTGACCTGTTTTTGTTTCTTTGTTTTCTTGTTTTTAGGAGGGCACATGGATCTCCCAAATCTGGTGAGTCCAAAAGTATCTCCTTGAGAACTGAGCCAGGCTCTGTTGACATTTTGCTCTGGTGAGGGAAAGTAACCAATCACTTCCATTACCTTTAGACTGTAATGATCAATGGCAAATGATCCAGGGTCAGTTCTTGAATGTCAGCATTATGGCAATTCCTTGCCTGTGTTCAGTGGCACCTAGAGGCTTGGCACCTAATACCAGGTTAGTAAGCGTTTTTATTGAATCATTGATACATTTCTTATAAACCAACTTTTTTTTCAAAATACCCAAGTAACTCTTGACTAGAAACTTATTAGGAGATAGTCCCTCATTCTATAACATCAGAGATTATAAGGGATTTGTCATCACATGTCGGTTGAGAACAGCTGAACTAGAAAAATTATCAATCACTGATGTTTTAATATCACTGAGGATAAAGAAATACTCCCTAGGCTGTATTGACACAAGTTTGTTATTTTATGCTTGCTTTGTTTATTTAGTTGTTGAGAACATTATATTAAATTCTGATATGTCTTGTGAAAGTCTCTGCTTTCCCACTTTAATGTAAACATAAATATCTTTAGCATGAAAAGCAGGCATGTGTGTATATTTGATACCTTTAGTTAAAGAAAACATTTCAGTTTTATTTAATGTGAATAGTGGTGCTTATGAATCTACTCCCCACATTTTCAATCGAATAAGTCACGAGACACTTTATATGTAATTTTATCCACAGAATATAGACATTCCTTCTCTTGCACATTCTTTTTAAGCAGCTGTCCATTATGGGTCTGAAAATACTTCCCTTCTAAGTCCAATCCCGTAGAGCAGTGAAAAAAGGATTGTGAATGTTGTGAAATATGGGCAACTCTAGATTTTCACTAGAAGTGGAATAAAAGAATGACTTATGTACTTTGGCAACTTATAACATTTTAATGATTAATTTCAACTTCCCTGAAAAATATTTAATCAGAGTGATTAACAACCAGAAAAAAGGATTGATTTTTAATTTCTTCTTTGGCAATTGATATGAAAGTAATAAACAGAAACATCCAAAGTTAGGGGGGAAAAGGGAGAAACTACGAACTTTGATATTAAAAGCCCAGATGGCAGAGTCCACATTAATTATGTCCAGTGCTGCAACTGGAAAAGAGTATTTTGAAGGTTGTGTGATTTAGAAATTGAGCCTGGTTGTTTCCTCCCCACACCCTCAGAAACCATGGGTAGCTGTGTGTTTCCCCAATGTAGTTTCCTCCACTGAGCGTGAAGACATGGCGAGCTGACCAAGGAGCTGGCCGGTGGGACTCCAGGCAACGTATATCTAACCCTGCTTGTTCAGAAACCTTCATGGGAGGTAGCCCTGCTCTTCTGGGAGCAGCTGAATCATAGCTCCTTCAAAGCCGCTCCATCAGTGTTCAGCTTGCCTGGAATTCCACTGCTGACTCTTTGGGTACAATCAGCATTGATACATTTTTCACAGAAAGCTAATGAGAGATGTCTTCTGTGGATTATAATTACAACATACCATCTTTGCAAAGGCCTTTAGACCAAGCTCAGTTGAGCAGAGATTTTTTAGAGATGTAGCTTCTGAATGATTCAGGATAATTGAATAGGAGATTGCACTTTCAGCCTTTTTTTTCCACCATAAAGAATAATTTACTTCAAATACTTAATAATTTACTTAAAATACTTCAGTGCAAATTGCTGATAATGTACTAATATTATTCTATTCTAAGATTAAATGTTTCAATTTTGTGAAACATTTAGAGTGGTGCCAGGCACATAGGGGTTATGTTAACATTACTAGTAAATACTGGAAAGCAGGCACAGGGTCAAGCTTTTCATGCTTATACAATTATGCAATTTTTAAAAATAAAAGATGCTTGATAACACTATCCTGAATGTTTTGGTACTGTTAATTTTCAATTGCGAAGAGGAGGCGTAATGGACAGAGGGGTACTAGGCCTTGGAAGTTAAGAGCTTTGGTGTGATGATCACTTTGTTTTTCTCTGTGTGCATTTGAGCAAATCACTTGAACTTGGGGTTGTCTTTTCCTTCTACATGAAATGAATGAATGATGTAATAATCTCTAAGGTCCCTTACAACTCTAACCTGAGCTTCCATAAGAGTTCAAGAGACCTGTTTTATGTCATCGTTATTCTTGGATTAACCTTAGGTTTGCACTGAAATCAACCTAGAAGTCATTTGTATGTATTCCTGCAAACTAACTCCTATGGCTTGATGCGTTTATGAGTGGCTGTTTGGCACCTCTGAATTTTGAGTCTCTTATACTGGGTGGGACAGTTATGCAATATCAAAATGCTCAGTCATCTAACTGAACATGTGTGGCAGCATTTGTCCACTCCATTTCTTCCATCTATCCAAGGGCCACTTTGATTTATTTTATTTCCTATGTCACCTAGACCTTCTGCCGATAAATATTTAAACCACACGTTAGATTTTAGAAAATGTCAACCTATTTGTTATACTACTTGTACATACTATTTTATAATACAACTTTTAAAAAGTTTCACATTTATAATTCCTAATTACACTGGATTTTAAATTATGTCGATATTGTGAGTAGAATGCATGACAGTTTGATTTGTAAATAGTTCTAATATAAGAGCTTGTTGAAAAGGAAGCCAATAATTTAATAAAACTAATTTGAAAGGCTGCATCATTTAAAAAACAATACAGCAAGACACGGTATGAAAATTTTAGGTAAATTCACTGTAATAATTTATGTTTCTTGGACAATATTTCTAGTAAACAGTATATTTGTTATAAAGAACAATGTGGAAAAATTTTTGATGTAATCTCTTAATAAACTTCTTGATGTCTAATACAAATATTTAATTTCAGATTAAATAATGGAAGCATGGCTCTTATAATTGCACGAAACACTTCTCGGCCAGAATTTATAAAACACCTGAAAAGATATGCCAGTGTGAAAAATCAGGTATGGTAAATTCTTTTTGTTACTTATTTGCAAAGCTATTAATCATGGAGAGAGATATTGCAAGAGTTGACATCAAATCCTGCCTCATAAGAAGGCTTATTTTCCTCTGAACACAGTAATATTTTTTTTCAATTTATTTCATTCAAATTTTGAAAAACATCCACCAGTATTAATATAGATTGGCCTTTTTCGAGCTATGGGTTAGTAGTTTTATATATATGTGTGTGTATATAAATATATATTTGCACAAAGATAACATAAAAATGTATTGTTACATTGCAATGTGAAGTAAGTTAAAGATGAAATTACATACTCAGGCTGTTGTTCTGAATAAAAAGTAGTGAAATCTGAGATTTTACCCTTCTTAATATTATGGCAGATGACTCTCTAAAGTTATGATCTTTAGATTTTCCTGAAATTTGTTTGCAGATATGCCTGTGCTCACTATTTGAAATAGATTTGCAGATAAATATTTAAAAACATACCACTGTTATACAGACATTTTATTCAAAACTAGAATGTGGAGATACATATTTCTGCTTGTGATTTGCTTTAAGGAGAAACACTAACTACCAAAGGCCATATTATTTTGGCAAATACTTTGACCCAGTTATTAGAAAACTGATCCTGGATTTATGTGCATTTCTGAAATTGTGAGTCTCTGAAGTACGTAGGTATGAGTGTAAAGCCCTATAGTTGCACAGATTCTTAAAAGTATAAAATGATGCTTGGATGGAGTTGGGAGAGAACAGATGGGAGGAGGGAAGAGGAAAGTAAACCCAGCCAATGACTCACAGCTGAATCTTGCTTACGTACCTTAGCCATTGCAAGGCTCTCAATTTTGGTCTCACTATAATTTTAAACTTAGGCTATCCACATGAAGTTTGAGTTCTCTTCTGCCTAGTACATTATTTGATCAACAGTTATTGAGCAAGTAACTGGACTTGTTTGGGAAATTAAGTCCTAAAAAGTAGATATAGTCCTACTTTCCTTAAATGTAAACCTCTAAGAAGACAAAGTAGATGAGCATACATTAATATAATGTGGATTGTGAGCCTAAGTAACAACTTTATGTATGTGTGTTTTGGGGAAATCTAAAGATTTATTGATTTTTTTCTTCCCCAAAGGAATGTATGCCTTTTCAGAGTCTACTAGACTTTTAAACATTAAGACCAATTTTATTATTTTTCTTAATCTAAAAGTAGTACATGGTCATTGCTCTTTTTAAGTCAGAAAATAGAAACAAGAAAACTATTTAAAGCACTTGAAATTCCATGTTTCTGGAGATAATCAGTATCATTGCCTTGGAATAGATTTTTCCTAATCCATTTCTTTTAAATCCTATTTGAGAACTTAAATGAGTACTAACCTATTAGGGTAGCCCTCAGAAGCACTGTATTTATTTTAGGGGGACATCTATTACAAAAATTGTTTACAGGTCTCTTGCCTAAGGGGCAAGTTTTTGTAGATTGTTTTAATGAAAATAGCTTCTGATTTTAAAAGCAATGCTTACCTTAAACATAATAACATACAGAATATAATGAAAATAATTCTATGTCTTTAGGAAAATGTTTTCTAAGCGAGATCATATTATGCAAGATCTATTTTAACCTATTTTTCCCATGTACTCTACCAATCATATCTTGCTTTTAATGTAAGAAACTATTGCCTATGTGTTTCATTAGATTTAACTCTGATTGACTTATCTATTTTCAAAAGTTAAAGTCCATGCTATTGTTCTGTGATTTTTTTGCAAAAAAAAAAAAAAAAATCTAGAATGTTTTGCATACTGGTATACAGTGAGAATAATTAGATTGATTCCCAAGGTGACTGCTTTCAAGCAATGTAAATTTGACTTGCTAAAAATTATTAAAATACACACACACACATACTTGTGTGTGTGTGCATGTGTATTTAGTCTCTTTCCTTCATGGTGACTTTTTAAAAATGTAAATTTATGTAGATAATGTAAGATTATGTAATTTACTGTGTATTGCTGCTAGTAGTGCTGGTATTTAGGAAGGAAAATGTGGCACTTTAAGGAGAGCAACATCTAGTTCTCTGAACCAGGTTGAACGAGGGATTGTTAATATATATTCACAGTTGTAGAATATTGGGGGTTCGCGACATCCCTGATAAAGATAGGGTCCCCAGGCAGAATGTGTTGTAAGAGATGAAAGAAACACAGACACAGAAATAATATTTAAAAGAGCAGGGAAATCAGGGGACCACCAGCGCTCTGGTGCCAAGGTGGCAGTGACTGAAACCCAGAACCTGATTTTTATTCTCTTTGCCATGCTGTAAAATACGATGATCTCATGTGAAAAAATCATGGGATACAATGATCAAAGGTCTCGGGGCTCCCCCCAAATCACAAGGTGTCCTAGCTAATTTCCTTCTCCTTTCTAGAAGTGAAAAACACATAATTCTTTGGTAGGCACAACCCTTTTGATCAAGGTAAACTAATTAATTTATCCCAAGCTCAAGCTATGTACATGGATATCAGTCTTTTAACTTCAGTAGCTGCAACCCATTTGATCAAGGAACAAAGAAACTACATGCCTTCCACTGGGAGACTAGTTTTACATTAACTGAGGGATTGTTGAGAGAAAGGGAGAGAAGGAGCTTGGCCCGGTGTTCTAACAATGGAAGCCTTAAGACCCTTCTCCCAGGCTGACATATGGCAATCTACCTCTACAGCCATGAGACGTTTTCATGTCAGGCCGCTCTGCAGCTTTTTAAGCATGAGACCCCTTAGGCTCTGGGGTTGGAGCATGCTTTGCTGTACTCCCAGATCGCTGGTATATGTCCCCAACTAGGCAGTTAACATCCGCCCTTATTTCAGGCTTCTGCTCAGGCAATTCCTTCACCTCCTTTCCTCCCACAGCCTCAGACATAGCATCCCTGAGTCCCAGTGGTCTTAATCCCAACAGTAGAACAGATGAAAAATCACCATTTGTGGAGTGGCTCCTGTTGCCTCCTCCAACTCTGTGTAAAACAGAGGGTAAAAACTGCCCTTCCGAGTCCCGGCAACTCCTCCTGTTGCTGGCCCCCCTTCACTGTCCACACATTTCTCCTTCACTTTGACCAATTTAGGGAGTTTGAAATCCTTAAATGTTAGTGTTTCCACCCGGTACTTGTTTGCAGCCCCCTGTCTTCTCAGGGTACCCTCTCCTGGGTGATCTCATTGTCCCCCGTTGTTTGAACCAGCTGAGCATCATATACTCTCAAGGGTTCTATCTTCTCTTCTGGGCTGCAGGACCAACTCTGCCTTCTTGTGTGCCACAAAGGGTATAAAACTCACAGGCATCTTGCGTCCAGCATATCCATAGCTGACCTTAACTTTTTCCTTCAAATTGCTCCTTCTGTGTTTTCCTACCCCGGTCAATGGCACCACTTTCTACACATCCTGAAGCTACCCTGGGTCCGCCCTACCCCTTATTCCTCCCAACCAGTCTACCCACTAGTTCTGTTGGTCCTCCCAACTGCTTCTGAAATTTCTCCCTCACTTTATTGTCAGCAAGAAGGAATTACAGTTTGAATTAGACTCCTTCTGGCCTTTAGGCTCTCCGGTCTTGTCTTTCATATGTTTGTTTGTTTGTTTTGTTAGATTTCTCTCCTGCTGAATTCATCAGGCTAGGTTTTGCAGCCTTAGTTCTCTCCCCACCCCCAGATTCCCTGTGTTTTGGTCTTTAATTGTCTAGGGCTGCCATAACAAATACCACAGAACGGATAGTTTAAAAAATGCTTTTTTTTTTTTTTTTTCAGACAAGGTTTTGCTCTGTCACTCAGGCTGGATTGCAGTGGCGAAATCATAGCTCATTGGAGCCTCAAATTCCTGGGCTCAGGTGATCCTCTTGCCTCAGCCTCCCGAGTGGCTAGGACTATAGGCATGTGCCAATATGCCCAGCTAATTTTTCTATGTTTTGTAGAGATGGGTTCTCACTATGTTGCTCAGGCTGGTCTCAAGCAATCCTCCTGCCTTGGCCTTCCAGAGTGCTGGGATTGCAGGCAGGAACCACACTGCATCTGGCCAGCAGCAGACTTTTTTTCCCACAATTCTGGAGGCTACAAGTCCAAGGAGGTGTCTGTAGGTTTGTTTTCTTCTGAGCCTTCTCTTGTTGGCTTATGTCTGCTTTCCCACTGCATCCACACGTGGTCTTTCCTTTGTGTGCGTGCCTGGTATCTTCCCATATGTCCAGACTTCTTAGGGGGACACCAATCACGCTGGATTAGGGCCTACCCTAAAGATCTCATTTTAAGTTCATCACTTCCTTAAAGATCTTATCTGCAAATACTGCTCCACTCTGAGGTACGAGGGGTTAGGATTTCAACACAGGAATTGAAGGAAGGGGGCACAATTCTGCCTGTAACAGTCATGCTAAAATTTTTGTAGTTGCTTGACCATGGCATACCTCTGTACTTTTGTAAATTACTCTTTTCCTTCTGCTCCAGGCTAACTTTTCTGTGTTCTTTAAGGCTCCTTTTTTATTATTTTTTTTTAAGCTAACTTTAAATGGGAAGCTTTCCCAATGTCCTCAGCCTGTAGGCCTCTTCTTGTTTGTTGCACTGAATTCCTTGCTCTGTATCACAGCTGTAACTGTTCATGTCTCCTTCCACGTCCCAAACGTACCCTCACACATGCAACTAAGCTACTGGCTCTCTAAAGTCCCATTTAACAATGCCTGTGGCTTCATAGTACAGTGTAGTGGATGGCTAGAGCGTCATTTTGTGAGGAGTGCTCATGAAGACTGATGACTGAAGATAATAGACATACTGGTGGGGGCCAGCAATTCTTGGCTCACAGCTGTATCACTTCAATCTTTGACTCCTTTATAAGAACATCAGTCATATTGGATTAGGACCTACCCTAATGACCTCATCTGAACTTGATTACATCTGCAAAGACACTACTTAAAAAGCAGGTAACATTCACAGATACTACGGGTTAGGACTTCATACTTTTCTTTGGAGGGGGCACAGTTTAACCCATAACAGCCAGTTATTAGTGACTCATTTAAAATGAATGATTATGTAGAAATTTCTACAAGTATGAAGTGTGTACCCAAGGCTTTACACCTGAGGGGGGAGGCTAATGCAGTTACTGTCAAACAGCTTTACAGAGCACTGCTTGGAGCCCTCTGACTCTGCATCTCAATCAGAACAGCTGATGCCACCATGTAAGCCACTGTGTAACTCAGTATATTATACAGTGTAAACTGTGACATCTGCCGGACCTTGGTTTCTACATATGTAAAATAAGTATGTTTAGAAAAAGTTTTGTATCAACTTTTAAAATATGCTTCATTGAGGTTTACATGTGGAAGAAAGGAAAAATTATGTAGGTAGTATAATTAGGAATAAATCTCATGCCATTTATCTGAAAACTGAAATGAGTAGTTATTGTGTATTTCCACTAAAGTTATTTGGCTATCTTTTCTTAATTATTTCAGAGAAAATACATAATGTTGTTTCACTAGAGTTTCATTAGGCAAACAAGAAAAATTGCAATTATCTGTATCTTGTACCATTCTAGATTGGACAGTAAGTAAACAGTGATCTTTCAATTTATGTTTATTCTTAAAGTGGGGATGAGGCAGGCAAACACCTGTGAAAAGTCACATGTGATTGGCTTTAAGTTTAGACCTGTGTTCTTCCAAATTAAATTTCAAGTGTGAAAGGTACATTTGCTAATGTAGTTGACAAGCTAATAATCAAGTTCAAGGGATTGTGCCTTCTGTATGAACAGACCAGTATTAAAGATTAAACTACACTATCATTACTAGAAGATTGCCAGGAAAGCTTCAGAAAAGAGATTCCTTCTTCCAGAAAAACTGGGGATCCCTATTCAGTTTCAAAGCTATAAAAATGTCAGCATGCATATTGATATTTACTTGGGAGAGGGCACAGTGGACTTTGATTTGTAGTAGCAGAGATAAAGCAACTATTGTTATTATTTGCATTTGTTTTATTTAGTTCAATTTTCCATTTGTTGAGACTTACACTGTTGCAGAAGTAATAGTTCATCCAAGGAATAATTCCAGCAGATACAATCCAGGGGAGGAGGAGGAACCTCATGAAACTGCTTCAGAAAACAGTTTTCCTTGGAATGTAGATGGTGATTTAATGGAAGTTACATCAGAGGTCCATGTTCGGTAAGTCCAGTTATTTCACTGCTTCCTATGTCCATCAGTAGACCCCAAACTAATAGTATTGATATAATGAAAGCCTTCTTCTCTCAACTATCAGAGCAGGCAGTTGGTTAACTTAAAAAAAATATCAGGGAAACACAGAAAGATACATGTATAACTTTTAAAAAATATAACCTTACCTTCATTCACCAACTGTTACATAGAGCTAAGGCATTTTCTTTGGTTATGTGTTCTCTACATTGGCATTCTAAATTATAATGCATGTTATACTTTCCATTTTGGATTTTTAAAAACTGATTAAGATCTTAAACCTAGTGAAGCCCTCTGAGTAGTAGATTGTTAAAATTTAATCCCTTACTAATACTGTGTGTTCAGCAATTTTATTAAATCTTTACACAGACTTCAACTTTAACATAAGAACCACTTTACGTGTTATTTAGTTGAGCAACTGGTATAAACAGGTTTGGGAACCTGCAAACTCATTCTTGGTAGGCATTGTGACTCAAGGGGTAGAAATGTGCAGGGCACCCACTAGACGTGTTCTATAGACACAACTGACTCGCTTACAGAGGCAGTAAGAGCACTAGTCAAGGGAGAAAGTAACATCAGTAATTAATGGTGTTATCAGGCCCCCTGTTTTCTAGACTGCAGCTCTGTCATGAATGTCTTATCAATTTGTACCATGCTCAGCTGTATGTGTGAAAAACAACGATAGGTTGATGAAATAATAAATTATATATATTCTTTTCTTTACAGATTACATCCAAGACTTATTAGTCTTTATGGAGAAAGCATGGAAGAAATAAATGATTCCAAAGTAACATGTAATTGTTTATAAAAGAAATGTGCAAGGTAAAATTTTAATATGAAGGAATATGGCCATGTTTTCAACAGATTTTTAAAGAAATTAATATTTTTGATGTTACTTAAAATTAGCTTCTTTGGCTTTAAAAATCAAGATAAAATATGAAATAGACAGCCTAAATTGTTTTGTATATTGGAACTGAAAAATAAACATTTAATGTACTTCAGCATCACCATGGTATGTCAATATTTAACCTAGATAATTGCAAAGTGAAATAATTTGGATTCTTTCATTGTTCAGTTTTTGAGCCCATCAATTCTAATGCTAAATTTCCTATAGCCTGGTACAGACATCCAGAAAGGTTAAATTTCAAAATCACACAGCTACTTAAAGATAAAACCAGAAATACAACCACTTTTTCAAAAAAATCTCTCCAATACCTAGACTTCTTGTCAACATTTTTTTTTTTTTTTAGTGATTATGGTACCAATTTTGTGGTTTTAAAAATTCATACAAGTAATAAACAATGTAACATTTTGTCTCCTGAAGAGAATGGAACCAAATTTAGAGATCATCCCTGAGAAGGCAGTTCTAAATTATTAGGGCTTTTTTTTTTTTTTTTCACCAGTGATCTTAAATATTATCCTGAAAGAACTACTTGGCTTTTTATAATGATAAAAGCATAACAAATATATCTTTGGCACAAAAGAGTATTCTTTAAAAATATTATTCCTCACCTTCCACCAACCAATCACAGACTGAACAGATAAAGCTTATGAATCAGGAAATCTGAGAGGGATGGCTGGTGCCAGAGTCTTCATACAAAGAATTTTTTCCATAATAATAAAGACTATCCTAATTTGATTATTTCCTATGTCTTTATAAGAAAGCTGTGTCCAAATTTTGAACAAGTCCAGATGAAACTATTCTACAATTATCAGCATCTAGATCATATGTATGAAATAAATATTATAAAAATGACAAGTATTTACATTATTTAATGTCAGAAAGAAGCTATTTCATTTTAAAAAGAACCTCATATAATATGAACTAAAAAAATTTTAGCTAGCACTGATGTCTCATTTATAGTCACTGTATATTATGTTAAATCGGTGTTTTTGTTTCTTCATACCCATGCACACCAGAACACTTTTGTAGACTTGATTAACATATGTTTTGAAGAGTAACAGAATAACATCCAAGCAAATATTTTTATTTGCTTAATTATCAGTACCCAATATGTATGATGTATTGGCCCCATATTCTTTATAAGCTTTGATTTTTTACATCAGCTAAAGTGCAATATTCACAATCTGCTGTTTCAGAATATAAATTAGAATACTTAAGGTGGTTTAAAAAAATTTACTCGTGGGTACTCTTGATAAAGTTGTATTTAAGAGGACTGGTGGATTTATACCTAAACAGATTCTTTTAAAAACTTACGTATATATACAGTAACAGGGGGAAAAAAAAAAAACCCTAGGTATATAAAATTAATTATCCAGACGTCATTTCAGTAAGCTCCAACCAGTGCATAAGTTCGGTCTGAAGTTTGAATAAAGCCCACAGGAAATATATTACATATAAAGGTCTTCAAAGGTAAAAATGCTTTAAAATGGTAATGGTCCTCTTTTCATTCATTAGAAAATTTACAAAACAGCCCTTTGCAAAATTCTACTAAATATTTTTAAAGAACATATTGCAAACAAGTCTCAAAGATGTATTTCAAACGAACCACTGCCCATTCAGTGGGATTTATTTTACCAAGGTGAGCACATATGGTAAATATTTCCTTGAAAGGAAAGATATTTTAAGTCCAAGACTTCTCCAATCATGTTGTTTAATTCATCAATATTTAATTCAGATATATTTTCATTTCAAGATATCTTCAAGGGTTACTTTTCTTGAATAAATTGAATGCTTTTAGTGTTTTTCTACCCATTTAAACACTGAAAGATTAAGTATTACCTTTGCAGATCTTCTTTCTCAGATATAATGTCATGAGATTGTGAGTATAAGTTGTACATGGAAGAAGTCTGAGCAAAATTGATGTTTTCTTATAAACAGTGTCTTATCTTTGTTATGACTGGAGTCTGTTTTCCATTCTCTCAATTTGAAAGAAGTCTTTAATCATCGTTATCACTTTTACTGTTGATATAACTCCAACTGTCTCTTCTGTTTTCTTGTAGGATAGATTTGTATTGTCTTTTAAAGAAGCCAGCCTGAAAATAGCATTGCATAATCACTAGTTATATAATTATGAACATTGATATCTGTTTACTATACTCACATCTAATCAATATTTCTTACCCTGTGTCCCATGTTACACTAATCCTGAAAGCTTTTTAACATGTGCAATTAGTAAAAATTAGGTTAAACATTTTTGTGGTTGTTAATGCAGGACTTCTCAGTTCTACAAGACTCTCTCCAAAAAAAATTGACATTCAATATCATTTGCAATATTTTCCAAATTTTTTTTAAAAAGAACATCTTTCAAAGCAACTTATATTTAAGAAGGCATATTTTTCTAGAAAGACTTTGGTATTGAAATAAGAAATGATCAGTATTATATATTCACCTAGCAATCTAAAAAGTTTTTTAAAACTTTAAAATACTGAAATATTTTAATCTAATAACTTGGGATCCACAAATTAGCTTTGAGAAAATAATGGCATTTTGAGGGGTTTAGTGTTGATAATTATTAAAGGCTTACCTTCCACATAACATATGAAATCAATAAAAGTACAATAAGTCCAAGTAGCAGGCTAATTGAAATAATCACTATGGTGAAATGACGTTTGGGTCTTTGATGATGTAATCCTTCCAGCAGAACCTACATAAATTAAACAAAAATTTAAAGAAAAACTCAACAGGTTAGAAATTTGTTTACATTTTCTGTGACGCCCTCCATAATAATAACTACCCACCCCATTCTCTTGCTAGTTCTAACATAACCATAGGAAACATTGGTAAGTGTTTAGCAGAAACTGAGTGGAATGGAATTCCTCCAATCCATTCTGTTCTCACTGCTAACCAAATTCACCCCATTAAAGAGCTGTTTCCCTCCTGCCAGCTGTGGAAAATGCCAACTCTCAGTGAAGTATTCAAGGCCCTCCATGATCTGGGCATACTCTACTTTCCTGACTCAGGTACTCAAAAGGAGATAATTACAAACATCCTTGCAATATTTTTCCCTGCAATTTTAATGTACCCGGTTAAAAGGGTAATCTTACATGTGCAACATTCTCATCCTTGTTTAGTTCAATAACTTTGGGATTTGGCTCTGGAAAAGCTGTAGCTCTTATTTCAAACTTGAGTGCTGAAGTCTCATCCTGTTTAATAAAAGAAAGATCAGTGTAGCCTGATTTATTTCATGAAGACATAAATAGAAATGATTTCTCATGATCTTACTATCTAGAGGTTTTCACAATTTATCTTCCTCAATTTATTTTACCATTTGTAATTAACTACAATGCAATGCTGCCTTTGGTTACAAAGGTGTGGTCCTGGTATTGATTTATATGGCATCATTTCACTGAAACCCTTTTATTAAACATGCTGCTTTGCAGATACTTGATTTAACTATTTACAATAAGAAGTAAATTACTAGTTACCAATGTCATTTTCCTGACTAATGCATTTTTATCTCCAAATAAGACACTTGTTTTCACCTGATAAACATTTCTTCAAATCCATTTTATTTAGGTTTCTTTTTCTTTCTAAATTTAATACATATGTTACATTTAATATCTTAATGGCAAAATCTGGTACAAATAGTTTTAGAATTCAAATATAAAATCAGTGGGTGAACTCAGAACTTTACTATCTAAAGCAGGGACTTTGTAACCCAGAATCCATGGAGCTTGGGGATCTGTGGATAGGCTTTATAGACTGTAAGCATCTTTAGGAGGTATTTTCATGAGTACATTTATTGGGGGAGATGAGAATATACTCTTTTGTCAGATTCTTAAAGAAGGATATGACCCTCAAGAGTTAAAAACTACTGTGCAAAGGTTATTTAACATTTTAGAGCTGAAGATAAATTACAAGCTTCACTTAGATCCAGAGCAGTGGTCTCAACAGTGAGGATTTATCAGCTAGGGGTACCTACAGTGAGCCACGTCTGAAGATGTTCTTGAGTGTCAGAACTTGGAAGGTGGCACTACCAGCACCTAGTGTATAGAGGCTGAGGATGCTCTTAAAATACCTACAATGCACAAGACAGCCCCTGACAACAAAAAGTTATCTTGTCCAAAATGCCCATAGTACCCACTGTTGAGAAACTTGGATCTAGAGTATGAGAAGGCAAACTGCAAAAGGTTAAATGACTTACTCATGGTCTTATGACTTAGTTTTTAGCACAGTTAAAACTAAAACAGACATTTCTCCTTTGCCTGTCTGGTCTATCTTCCTCTTGCCCATTGTCTGGTAATTTCAAAAATTCCGCTTAAAATATAACACCTGCCACTTCCTTTGGCTTACTTACTGTGTGCCATGCATTCTTACCAAGTGCTTATAAAAATCATTTAATCTGCAACACCCCTGAGACAGAGATATTATCCGTATTGAACATATGAGGAAGCTGAAACACAGAACTCCAGATAAAACTAGTTTTATCTCAAAGTACTCCTCATAAATATACATGTTCCTTTCTAGGAAGAAGTCCAAGATATATTAATTTTTTTAATTCAACCTTTCAAAGTTCATTATTTTAATAAGTATGTTTTTGTTATTGTATTTTATTGTTGATGTTTCCATTTGATTTTATGAATAGTTTGCCTTCTTAGCTTTATTTTTAAAATTAGATTATTAAATGTAATTTAAATCAGTTTGGAAAGAATTTTAAGGTTATGGTAGGGTAGTAAATTTCTTTGATTTAGTCAAGGTTCATAGGCAGTTGGACATGCTTTCTAAAATAAATCTCTTAATTATTCCATAGTCTATTTCAGTCTTAATTATCTGTTTAATTACTAAAGCATTGTCACTTAGTCAATGTAGACAGCTGAAGTGACAAATAGAAATACAATTTTAGATTTTTACTCCAAAATTTTGATATCTTCTTAATTTGCTGAATGCCTCTGTAAGATGGCTGAATTTATAGATTTTATATGAACTTATCCATAAGGTTGCCAATATGTTTTAGACTTACCATTTCTAAAAGGGATGGCCGGCCTTCTAGCTGAATATGAACACTGGCTTCTTTTCCACTTTCCATTCTCCCAAAATTGCATAAGAAATTTAAACAATGTGGATCAGCTTTTATGCAGTACTTCAAAAGAATATAAAAGTTCTACATTAAAATTTTCAGCATTAAAAATATTTTTAAAAATATTTTGTATAGAATTAAAAATCTGCTCTATTTAATGGCATTTAGAAAATTGTCTTTCTGTGAACATGGAATTAAACAGCTGCTTTCCTTAGTGGCATTTAAAAAAATTGCTTTAAAGAAAACACGTGTTTGTTTTATAAATTATAACAGAAACAAAGTATCCAAAGTGGAACATGTTTTTTCATTATTCTTATTAACTTAACCTTCTGGGATAAAATTAAAAGGACTCGTAAAACTTGGATCATTTCAAGGTGAGGTTTCTCCAGTTTCTTTTCATAAATTCACTGCGATGAAAAGAATGAAAATTAATCTCATGCCACAAAGGCTGCCCAGGTAGAGACAATATCTTGGTGTCCTGAAGGGTCTGGAACAAGGTCTGCCTGGCAAATAATGGGCCTTTGTTAGATAAATAATGAATAATGAAACTGTGAGTCTGTCTTAACCCTCCACTCATGCTTGTAGGCAAAATATTCCCTAAACTTGTCTTCCGTCTTACCACTCAACTGATAGTTGAAACCCATTGACTTTTGGATTTAAGTGTTTCAACTTCTCTGTTTTAAGCAAGAACACCATAACTTAAAAAAACTGAAACTTACCAATAGCCTCTTATCAGTCTTGGACATGAATTGGAATATGTCTTCCAAGGTCTGCATTGCACCCTTTTGCTGCTCCAATGTACACTCTCTTTGATAAGTTTTAAAATGGCATTCTCCAGTAGTAGTCTATAAAGATATAAAGCATGAAAATCTTTCAACATTGGAAAGAACAACAAAAACAACCGGGTTTAAAACTTCCAATTGCTTATCTTTTCTGAAATGTATCAAGTACCTCAAACTGTGAAAATATATATATATTTTTTTTCCCCAAGAACCAAATTGAGGTTTATTTGACTCCTCCTGAGTCTGTGATGTTAACTTTTATCCTTTATTTCTAGTTTCCTTCAAGTTATTTTTATTTTGTTATATTTTTATTCTTATTTCAGCATATTGTGGAGGTACAAAAGTTTAGGTTACGGATAGTGCCCTTCCCCCCCCACCCCCAATTCAGAGCTTCAAACGTCTCCATCCCCTAGACAGTTGTGAAAATATTTTTTGATAGACTTATTCAGGAGAGGTTAAATCTTGGTGGTGAAAGCACAAACAAAAACCCAGCAAAATTACAGAGGGTTGGATATACATCCTAAGCTGATAAGATGGCCTTAACCTTATGAAAAATGACATTTGAACATTAGTAGGAAATTAAACATTTCTTTGGCTTTATATACAAAACAATGTTATAACAGGATGTCCTTCCATCTACATATAAAATTCAAGTAAGATTTTTAACAATCAGATCTCAAACCTATTTAGCATATTTATTTGCTGATTGTCTTGAACCTGGAAGATAAAAACAATTCTGACAGAATCATCAACAAGAATATCAGTTCTTAAGTAGTCATTTGAATATTGCTTTTTTTTTTAAAGGTTACAATCCTGATCTGTCCACAATGGCTTCAAGTTTTATGCATAATTCTGCCAACTAAATTACTTCCACAGATTTATATCACAAAATGTTTGATAAAGTAATTAGTCCGTGGAGATGGTAGAGTTTAGTTCTGTTACTGCATAAGTCAAATACAGAAGTTCCACTGTAATTCTACAGCTCTAATGAAATGTATAACATTCAAATTATAACTCAAAGAATGCATGGTGAATTCATAGCTTAGAGTGAGCATGACTACAAGATAACAAATCTCCGGTTTAGTAATACTACTTGAATATGGGATTGGCTTGCATTTATTTTAGTACTTAAGACACACCTAATAAAGGTCAGGTTGAAAAAACACATTTTTACCTCGACATCCAAAATGTTGAACAGCTTATCAGTTTGGGGTATGAAAGAATTTGGTACCATTATTTCCATGCTAACATTTGGAGCCATGCTATTGCCACTGTTGATAACCTGATAAAATAAGGAAAAAATTTTACATATTTTTTATAAGTACATAAGTACAGATATCAATGAGCTTTTAGGTGACCCCATGTATTGCACACAACATTGGTGGAGGTTTGGAATTGACAGCTGCACAGCAAAGGGAGACAGAATATCCATAGTCAGAATTTGAAAAGTTTGTTAATAATTTCAAACTCTAGTCATTCCCAGCCCCCTCTCTTCTTGGTATTGTTTAGACCCAAAAGTTTAGGCTGATTGTGTATTGGAGAAACAGTCTTAAAGAAAATAAACAACATGTATTTTATGCTGGATTATATATTTTAAAAACAATCAGTTGGTACTTATAACCATCCCATGAGCCAATATTTTACTATCCATTAGCTAAGAAAAATGCTAAGAAGAGTTACTAGTATTCCCAGGATGAAAGTTAAAGAGTGACAAGAGTTAGAACCAAAACTCAGGTATTTTCAATCCTATGATGTTTTCACAAAATCACTCCCTGCTGAGAGGATAATCATGAGCAGTAAATGAATAAAAATGTATTTTTATTCAGGGTAATTATAATGTTAATACATTCAGAAAAGCAAAAGAATATGTTATGGGATTTTAAAGAAAACACAAAGGTCTTTAATAATACTTTTCAAAAAATGCATAAGGGGATAATATTTCATTATTGCTGACACATTGAGGACTGCAGATCCTTGAAAAAGGAGATTGGGTCAAAACATTGCCTATTGAGAGCTTAACTATAAAATCAATACAATAAGTCAGAAAAGAGACATGCCACAATACCTAAATGACAAAGGGTCAATTGCAGACCTGCAGTCATCTCTTGAATGCATATGACATAGATGAAGAGAGTATCCCTTGATTTGGGACAGGTGGTAACTGCTAGGCCATAAAAGCACAGGGAAGTTGCAGAAAGAAATGTCAGCAATGGGTACCCAGCAGTGCTCAGTACCGTAGACAGGGTCTTCCTAATACCAGTAAAAAATCCATCTAAATTACCGTTATGCTTCATCTCCATTTGCCTGTTAACACCTAAGCCTCCAAGAACACCCACATACTTGGATGGACTCTGCAAGCCTATATACTGCAAGTTTCTCCAGTCTCAGCCACTCCATTGTAAATTATTTAGAAAATACTTATTAACTATTAGTTGTAAATTAATAAACAGTTCTTATAGAGTCCAGCTTGGTTTCTGTTTTAGTTTATTGTGGCGCAAAGCCTCATTGTGTTCTGATGAAAACATTTCTTGGGACTTCAAAGTGGAAGGCTAAATTTTTTCAACACTAGGAATATACTAGTGTAACAAAAACTTGAGTATACATAGACTCAATAGGACATTCTTTTCCCACAGATCTGGGGCAGGGCCCAGGAATTTGCATTTTGGATAGGTACACCTCAAGTGATTCTAATATACATTTTGAAAAGCATTGCCTTACAAAATATATTAATATACCTAATCAGATTCTACAGATTGTTACATAACTGTGGACAGTGCTTTTGGGTCAAAAAATATTTCTGTGGAAATTATCTCCATTCATCATCATCTGTGATAAAACAAAAAATCTCAGTTTGACAGCAAAAATGTCTTAAATTTAGCTTTAGCTGTCCGCTAATACTTCCAGATGACAGTATTCTTTATTTTTTTTTAAAGGTTACTTTATAATTCATAAGGCACATGCCATAGGTCATAAACTTATGGCTTGAGAGGCTGACCAATGTGACCTTAAATGGAGATGGGGGAGGTAAGAGCTTCCTTTACTTGGTAATGTTAGGACTTTTATAAAGTTTGAGCCAAGAAGAGATTCCATGATTTGCACCTTGCCCTATCCTATTTTCTGAATGCATCTCTGGAGTATTCATCTCATCCTATAACTTTGCCTATTTCAAGTGTTATCTCTGTTCCTGCATACATACTCTTTCCCACCTGTCCTGTAAGGGGATATAGGCTTCAGTAGCAGGGACAAGACAATGGAGAAAAAAGCAGCAGGAGCCTGAGAGGCAGGAGTGACAGTCCTACAGCCCCTTCCAGCCAGCACTGGTCGGCCGAGGCTGGGTGTCCTAGGTATATCATGTCCCCTGGAGCAATACATCAGTCACATCCTTTCAGGTTGTTACCAATACCAACACAACTATGTTTTCTTACATGGAATGTGAGGTTCATTTTCTCTGCCATGCATGTTTCAGGTTCATATTCATCATTTGATCCATACACAAATGAAGTTGGGTTTACAAACCTGATAGAAACAAATGCAAATTGTAATTAGCTGTCTTTTTCAGCAAGGTCTTATAAACAGGCTTTCCCTATAGACTGGACTATAGCACATTCACAAGGCACGATGAAATACTTCTGGTTTTGTGATCTGATATGAATTTCATAGAAAAAGTAATGAAATTAGGAAGTCTATGTGCTCTAACATGGGTGACAACATCTGTTCTCACCAATATCCTTTCCTTGCCTTCCCCAGTGCTGAACCTGGTTCATTCCACTGAACATTCCTTCTCTTTCAGCCCTTAAATGATTCATGTAAATTTGGCAGTTATGGGATAAATCCTTAGCTTTCCCCCAGGGCTCTTATACCTCAGTCTATGTTACCTATTTTGGAGTTATTTCTTCCCATACTATGATTCCTGCTGGCTATCTATAATGAACCCCAAGTTTGAGGAACAATTCAAACACTGATAAGTCTGATAAATTTTTTGTTAGAATGCAAGGTTGTCATCCTTTTTGTTAAACCTCATTAGACATGTTTTACCCACAATAAACTTTAAGAAATATATTTCTAGGGAAATCCCTACTCCACAAGTTGCTCATATTTGGCAACTAATCTTAGGTAATACCAAATTAGAAACCCATTAAATAGCAAAGAAATTAGAAATATTTAATGGTATAGATTTAAGTAGTTTAACAGTTACAGAGAATTCCTTGCCCAAAATAATGAGATGTGAAAAATGGGAAAGTAGGAGAGTACTCATCATAAGAAAATCAAAAAGGGGAGACAAGATGAACATTCAAAACTAGGAAACATACAATCAACTTTTATTTGCTCGGCTACTGGCTCCTTTGGTCCTAACTCTTATGAATGGCTTTGCCCCTGGCTCCCTTTGTTTTATCTCCCAAACTTGATACCCAATTCCATTAGTTTCTAATACTGACATGTGATGGTTTTATAAGTGTATACCACCTTTATGGCTGGTGAAAATGACTGGAGAATGGTTTCTATTTAGAGCAACAAGAAAAGTTCATCTGTATTCATTTGTATTATACCTTCTATTGCTTTAAAGATGTAGCTTTAAACAAAGACTAATAGTGTAAATAATTTCTAGTGAAATCATTGAAGGTTTATTTAACCCCCCTTTTATTCTTTCTCCACACATTCCCTTCATTTATCAGAGGAGGACCCACTCAATCACTAAAATCATGGAGAAGCAATGAATGATGGCACTGGGGCAGTGGTTGAGAAACTCAGGGATCTTGAGATCTAGGTACAAAGAGTGGGCAAGGGACACCTTGAAACCAGCTCTCTCACATCTCAATCCATTTGCCACACAGGTAGATGTGGGTTCTGGAGAACGGTGACTTGGCTAAGCTCACATTTCTTTGAATGTCACACTTGCCATGGCCACTGTGTATGATTATGCAATCATACCCTGCCTAACTCCCAGTGCCCACAGATTGCACAATATGCAACTGAAAGGCTGAATGGGGCCTGCTAGAAGCTTGCTGGGGCTCTTCTAGTAAGAAATCTCCAGTTGGGGACAAGTTTGATGTAGTATCAGTGAGGATTATAGATTAAAATAATGAACAGCTAAGCAAGGGACTGCAACACTGAAGTGATTGCTAAGAAACAGCAACAGTATAGTACCCTTTTTATTTAAAATTTTAAAATACTGTTTTGTCATTAATGTGAGAAGCAATGGAACTGAAAATCAGCTCTACACTTTACAAGAGGCCTCTGTGTCTACTTACCCATGAACATTAAGCATAACCTCATACTTGAGAGGTATCACCACAGTCACTTTGTTACGCTTCAGATTGTCCACATCCCCTTCATTTTCACTATACAAACAAACAGAAAACACCCTGTTAGAATCTATCAAGCATAAAAATCATCTTCAGAGAGAACTAATTACATATTATGTGTATCTAATATACTAGGAGGTTTGTTTAAATAACACTTTTTGGGGAGTGGGGATAAAAGCAGATGTGATAAGAAATTTTCAGGACAAGGTTGGCAGAAATTTGCTGTCATTTAAACAGTTGTCATTTGCTTCTAATGCTAGACAAAGGGTTTTTGTTTCTTTGGTGTTTGGTTTATTTAAAACAGATCATGTAAGAGAAGTTTTCTCCCACAATTAATGGAACACAGCTTCATGGTTCTCCCAAGGTCTTCCCTCAAAATATAGGGGGTGCATCTCCTCTAGTACAATTATTTTTTCACAATGAAGTATACCAGGTGGCCTGCACTGTGATGCTGAGGTCCTCTTCCGCTCTGCTGAGTGAGCTCACATCTAGGAGAAAGCTAACATCTATCTGTAAAACACAGAGAAGGAGAGCCCATTAAAAAAAAAAAAAAAAAAACTCTAAAATACATTTTTATCATCTGAATTTTAATTTTTCTTAATAGTTTATGTTCTATGGAATGTGGACTTGAAACTATTCTAAAGGCATAGGCTACTCCTCACTTGGCAGTGAGACACGGGGAAGTTGTTGGGTTTGTGGCAATTTTAAAGTGCAAGCATTTCCACAAGGAACATTCAGAGACAAAGCCTACTCTGAATGTGAAGACAGGCAGGTTCAGACTGACAAAATTAGAAATGCTTTAACAACTTGGGGGAGCACTCTTGCCAAAAACACCTCTTTGTACAGCAGAGGTAACATGCCTGGCAGACAGGACCTCCTGGGGCCCGGTGAGCAGGGGAGCGGAATTCTGATTGACACGTTCACATGCCCCTCTCAATGTAAACATGCCCCCCTCCTCTTTAAATAGTGAACATTGCCAAGAATATAAACACAAAGCTCAAAGATTTCAAGCCCAGTTTTACGTCATCATTTAGCTACCCACTCTAATTTTTAAAAAAAAGGTAAACACTGTATTTTTGTATGCAGCATAAAGAGAGGGGAAAACAAAAAACAATTCATGTTAGTAAACAAAAACCATAAGTGCTATATGCTTACCCTTGAGAGATGATCTACGTATATATAACCAACATTGCAGTCAAGTTTTACCATGCCAGAGTTGTCTGAGACGTCACAGTTTATTTGTTTCTCTTCCTAAAAGGAAAAATGAAATAACTGGTTTGGGTAAGAAGGAAATAAAAAGTTTGTAACATATATTTAAGGAGGGTTTTTGAAAAGAATATCATCCCAGAGGTATTGAACTTTCCTAGAAAATGATTTTGTTTTCTTTTGAGATAAACAAAAATAAGTTATGTAAATATGTGTGTTTATATAAGTGTATCCTAATATTCATGTACATTCTCCACAAAAAAAAAAATTCCTAGGCATGTAGCTCTCATTCATCTTGACATATTTCCTATGTAATCCAAGGTCTAATTTCCTGAAATATCATGAGTCAAGGAATCCATAAAGTCCATATTTCAATGGCCCTCTTTGGTCTGTTACATTAAGGTAGTTAATAATAATTGTAGTCACAACAGGTATATTTAAAAAATATATTCCCTGAATACCTGAGTTTCCTCTCTTACTTTTGCAAATAGGCTCTCAATGCTCTAGAGAAAGAGGGTAACATATTTGTGAGAGGTCAAAAGCCTCTCTCAAACACTCTTGGTATGAAGGGGTAGTCTCTGGATAAAGACTCCTGAGGGAAAAGAGAAACTTGCCTAAGACCTGGCTTAATACCAGGATTTCAGAATTTGTGGAAGACTGCTGCTTCTGACATGTTGGAGGTCCTTTGGGAAGAAGGCTGAGGGTGTGAACTTAAAAGGAAGAGCAGTACCTCTGGGAGCCCAGCACCGAGGACCCATGTTACTTGTGCGTGGACCATGATGAAGAGGCGCATGGTCATAACACCTGACATGTGCTCGGTGTGGCAGCAGCAGGAGGTGATGGGGCCCAAGCAGCTCCCTCCTAACTCCTAGCACTGAAAAGCGCCAAGCTGACGCTTTTGCACTTGGAATCCAAGGACCTTGCCATTCTGAGCAGAGGCATAGAGGAAGGGTCAAAATAACTAGGAGACTCTGTGGTAAGTCTATGTATTATACGTCAAACTGATGAATTATACCACTTGCTTTTTGAAAAAAAATTAAGTAAAATACTAAGTAGCATCATGCTATTGTGGTTTACGGTACTTACCAGTTCTAAAATTTTAATGAAGTAAAGACCCAGGGGTAGTTTGACATGCAGAGTGGTTTCATATGCATCATCTCCAGCATTAAACAAGGACACATTCAACATTAATGTCTTCATACTCCCAACAGCAAGGTAGGTTTTATTTTCATGTGGCCTAAAAGTAGGCAATATTAGTTCTTTTTTAGGGAATAAAAATTCTCTCTCTCTCTCTCTCAATCTTCCCCCCGCTTTCCATGTCTATAAAATATGCTGAACATAAAACACTAATTTGGAAAACCAATCATGGGAATGGCCCCATGTGAGCAGATGTAAACCCACATTAAAAAGAACTCTTAATTTCTGATGTTTTAGATAAATTCATCACCTATTTCCCAAGAAAAGTTTGTTTTTTAAGTAGTTATAATTAAACTAGTGTCTTTTCTATTTTATTTCTTTTCTGCTTAACTTCTTGGTTCTGTAATTTTAACATTTTCCTCATTATTTCACAATGTTTTTTTAAAGGCAAGTACTTTTTTCTTTCAAGCCTAAGACAGACATTGAACTAGCTGCTGTCCAAACCAAAGGGGAAAATGGAGGGAACTGGGAGAAAAGGAGAATGAGTGGATGGAGGGCATGTGTGGTTGAAGTGATCAAGGAATGGGGAACAACTACTATGCCCACCAGCAAGTGGAGGGGACTAAAATCTATCAGACTAGAATTAATTTCTGAGGCAGCTGGTCACCTCCACCAGTAACGAGGGCAAATTCAGAACAGAATTACAGAAGCACTTCCGCCTCCTGTGTACTACCAAGTACAGATTGCTGGAAAATCCAGACATATGCGTGAGTTCAAGTCTTGGCACTGCCCTCAGGGTAGGTGTGTCACTTAGCGTTTCTAAGCCTTAGTCACCCCATCTATAACAACATTATAAACTAGTATTCAGTGAAGATTCAGGTCATGCACACTCCATGTAATCTTTAGAATATTTTAAACAGGAAGAATTTGAGGCTTAAGGAATATATTCAAAGGCTGCAGCTAGAATGTTCTAAAACCTCAAAGCAACTGGAAATTTCTACACAGTTCACTCTTTTTCCCAGTGAGAGGGTTAGTATAGCTAAATGCTAAGGAAAACTTTCAGTTACAGCCCGTCATGATTTTACAAACTTCTCTCAAAGACAAAAGTTCTTAGATATCTAGTAATTTAAAATTTAGAAAAATTAGTTCAAACTAGAGTAGGATGTGACCCAAAGCAAAATATCAGGTAAAGACAGTCATAACCATACAAAATGTAAATAGTCACCTAGCACCACAGAATTTAGAAAGTGTCTTCAATAATGTTTAAATTATGTCACTCTAATTGATATCTGTATAGATTAGTATTTAAATAAACTATTTATGGAAATACTAAACACACACTAGGTATTTAATAGTTATTTGTGAATTGACTAAAGACAAAGGATATGTCTTTAAAACTCTTTAAAGGACAGAGTTTAAGAACACGTTTCAAAATTTCTGCTCTAAGCATTAAGATACATAAATGATTGACTATAGTTGAAAGTTTCTGTGCAATAAATCAGGCACTAGCTTCATTGCTCCCAATAACACATTTCATTCCCCACTACAGCCTATAGTGCAAAGGACAGGTGTGTAAATGTAAACAAATATTATAAACAAATACATGGGAAAGAGCTATGAGCCAAGGGCTCTGCGAGACCAGGGAAGGGAACCACTTTTGCCTGGGGGTGCTAAAGACATGCACTCTTTGCTTTTCTACTATTCTGATTATTTAGGTTGGCTACTCCAAGGAAGATTTTTAAAGAAGTTCTGAAAATGTCATGATTGAACCTGAGATTAACTTGCATTATACCCTTAATTGATTTCTCTGTCTCAAGTCCTTCATTCTTCCAATCCAATCTTCTTAAAACCAGAGGGTCATTTTCAAGAAAACAAACTAGATAACGTCACATGTCTGTTTAGTACCTTCCAGTGCCTTACAGACAAGAGTTCCAACTCCTCAGCATGACATATGAGGCCTCCAAGAGCCGGCCCCGCCTCACCTTCCACCGAACAATTCATTCCTTTGCTTTAGCCATATTCACCTACAAACAGGTATCCAAACACACCAAGATGTTTTTGTATTCCTTCAAGCGATCTCTCTGTCTTTACTATTTCTCTTCATACATCTGGCTAACTTGTACAGTTGGCCCTTGAACAACACATATTAGAACTACATGGGTCCACCTATATGTGGATTTTTTCAACAAAACGTGGACTGAAGGGTGGCGAGCCCATATATACAAAGGGCTGACTTTTTGTATTTGAGGGTTCCGCAGGGCCGGCTGCGGGACTTGAGTATGAGCAGATTTGGGTATAGGTGAGGGGCCCTGGAACCAATCCCACATGTATACCAAGGGACAACTGTACTTGTTTTTCAAGATTCAGCTTATACATCAATAATTCTTAGATATCTTTCTAGCTGAAACTCATTGCTGACCACCTTCACCCCACACCACTCTCCCCCTAACAAGAATAAGGTGGTGGCTTCTCCCTATTCCAAAGCACACTGGGCACCTCTTAACTCAATGGTTGCAGAATGTCAAATCACTGTCTGGTTTCTCTCACCACTAGACTAAGTTCTCTGGGAGGGAAGAAGTCGGATCGTGATTGTCACTGGTTTCTCAGAGCCTAACAAACAGTGTTCAAAAAATACATCTGGGTATGTGTGTATATGTATCAAACATAAAGAAGCATTGGGTTATACCCTAGGAACATGTTAGAAAAATTAGGGAAATTATTGTGTAAGTTACTGACTGTTAATAGTTTATGAATTCATCAATATAAATCCTGTCAACTTATAGCCTTATAGCCATGTTTATCTGTTCTGTGATGCTATACAAATTCCAAATGTTTCATTAAGAAAGTAAGTATCTAGCAATATATTATTGTGAGCTGTGTCCCACCCACACGAGCTAACATTTTAATGGTGATAAACCTATTGGAATGACCTATAAATTAATGGCATCATCCCATGATCATGGCAAAATCAATACCAGAAAGGTGGTATAGTTTTTGAGAAATAAGTTATTAATTCTATCAACCTCAATGTGTAAACAAAATTTTAATCATAGACTTTCCCCCACTTTTAAAATTCTCATATAGCTCTAAGAAACTGAACAGTTCACTTAACACTTGAAAGTTCTTCCCCTCTTATTCTTATCTTTTTATTTTAAACTTATCAAAGTATAATACATTTATAGAAAAATGCACATATCCTAATTGTACAGCTCAAAACAAACTGAATACACACAGGAAACTAGCACCCAGATCAAGAAAAACAGTACCAACCAACACTGTAGAAAATCCATTTGTGTTCTCTTCCTTCCAGTTATTACCTCCACCCACTCTATTTTAAATAGTATAAACTGGGTTTACATTTTATATAAATGGGGTTATAGAGTACATAATCTTTGCGTATCTGTTCTTTTGTGGGGCTTCATTTACTCCAAGTTTTGTGAGATTAACATATTGATAATTTTAGTTGTGAAATGTTTGTCATTTCCATTTTATGAATATGCCACATTTTATTTATCCAGTCAGTTATCCATAGGAATTTTGGCAATTTCCAGTTTGGAACTATTATAGTCTTTTGGCGAACATATACTTGTAATTCTGTTGATTATATATATCTTTATCTACTTTTATGTATATCTATCTAGGAGCAGATTCTAATATATGTATTTTTTAACCCAGAATTAATTTCTTAAAATCTCTGAATCTTGGCTTATTTTGGCAACCATCTTAAGTTATACTGACAAACTATATTTAAATAACAAAATGGACTATAAGGAACTATTTTTAAATAACAAAAAGTGCTGCAAAAGGACATAAGAAAACCAAACATATCATAGAGCAGAGGTCTGTAAACTACTGCCTGAAGGTCTAATTTGTGTCTGCCTGTTTTTATAAATAAAGTTTTATTGGAACACACCATGCTCCACTTTTGCACTACAATGACAGAGTAGTCTGAGAGAATCTCTGTCCCACAAAGGCTCAAATATTTACACTCTATCTTCCTTCACAGAAAAAAGATGTGGGCTTCTGCTATAGAGCAATCTGATGAGTATAATTAATTTCAAAATAAACACACGACATATTACTATATTTAATTAAAATGTATTCTTACTGTAATAGAGGCTTCATAGGATGAAAGCATTTACCCCCAGATACCAAACAGAATTACAGAAAATAATCCTTTGGTCCTCAAAACTCCTTGGTGGTATTCCAGACATGAAGATGAAAGGGAAAAAGAACAATTCTGTGTATACCATCTCTAGGTTCTGATCTTTGATTTGAGAAGTTGGATACTGCAGGGAGAATGTATAATAACTAACAAAGCAGTAATTCTAAACCCTGGCTATCATTTCAGGGTGCAGGAATTTGAGTGACAGTGTGCTATCCCAACATTTTAGGGAATGGCTGTGATTTCCTCATCCCTGCATTGTAAACCTTTGGGTTAAGTAAGTACACGTCTGCCTGGTAGCACTGTGTGAAACGGAAAAGTAGAAATGCGTGGCAACAATGCGAGTCCTCCATTGCCCCACCATTCTGTAATCATGTTACAACTAAAGGAACCTAAGAGGTTCTAAAAGTAAACTTCAGCTTGACATTAAAGTTTAATTAAGACTTGTAGAAGAGCTGCCTAGAAATAGACGTTTATAAAATATTCTGGCTCATAACCAAAGCATTAGTCACTGAACACCTTTGGGAAAGAAGTTGGCACTTAGACAAGCAACAGAAGGTGAAAGCACTGCATAAACAGCTAGGCTCCAAGACAACAGCACATTAAAGGGAAACACAGTGTTCACATTTCAGCAGCTAGACTCCTGGTTTATTTTCCATTTTTAAGCTATTTTGCTACATTACCATAATTACAATTCTACTCTTTTTAAAAAAATATACACCTTACTGTATCTTGATTCATTAACAAGGTGCCATTGGAAAGATACGCACCAGCTTCCTATGTGAGACACAATAAAGGACCAGGTGCACATCTGGAAGTGCGACAAGACTGAACCAGAGCTTTCCCCTGGACCCATAGTTCATTTTCATTAAAACATGCATAATGCAGACTTGAAATTTACAAAGCAGCCTAGAATCCATGTAACTTAAACAAATCAATGTACTGTGTACATACAGAATCATAACTTAATAAGTGAAAGAGGAAAAATAGAAAAATGATGTATTATAACACCAGGCTCTGTGTTTTTTTCTGAGTGAATGATATGGTTTTATTTTGCAAGAGATGCTTTCCAAGTCATAGCGTAATAAACGCACTTTGCCTCGACAAAATGAATTAGGGCTGCATAGCTAACTTGTTTTTAATCAAGATGCTAGAACAAAATATAATATAAACTGATACCATACTTCACTGTGTCAAGATACTCGACTCATTTATTCGACAAAAGAATAGCAAGCAGCCTACAGGCCCAAATAAAATTTTATCCTCTTTTCTTCTTTATGACTGACTTTAGGAAGAAAGAAAATACTGAAAAATTCTTGCCTGTTGGAATAGACAGGTTACCTGACAGTTAAGAAGATTTTATTGAATAAAGGCAAACTCACTGAGGTCAAGGGGAGAACAGCAGAAAAACTTGAACTAGAAGATTGAACTACAATGTTTTATTATAATAGTATACAAAGCATATAATTCACCCTCCCCAACCTTATGAGGTCATTGAGGCCTATATTCCTACTATCTCCATTTTAAAAATAGACAATTTCATTAAACTAGCTCTTTTGGGGGTTAACAGCATAGTGGCAGATGTTGCTCATTGCTCATTGTCTACCCCAACTGTGATTTCCCTTCTTAGCTGCCAACAGAACCCCAGATTATTAAGGTGGCAGGCAACATTCCCTTGATATTGCAGACGGCACGCCTCTAGCTTAGCTTCAGGGAATGAATCATGATCCATCTAATATGATCATGATGATTCCATTTTCCTTCAATCATGATAGATTTGGGGTGAGCATGTGACACAAGTCTGGTTAATCAGAATAAATCTGATAAGGTACTTCCCTTGCCGCAAGCACTTTTGCTCTTGCCTCTTTTACCTTGCTTAGAACTTTGGTGCTGCTGCAGCCCTTTTGTGATCATAAGGAAAAAGCCAAGAGAACTGGAAAGATAACCATCAATGTCCAATCTTTGGTAGCTGCTCACCAAACCTGTGAACACCTCCTACCTCCAGACTCTTTATTATACAAATAACTAAGATGCCTTTATTGTTTAAGTAATCATATTAGTTAAGTATTCTGTAACTTGCAATTAGACATGAAAGCAATCATTCAGGGAAAGCCTGCATTACAACTCCTAGAAGTATGACTGACATGCAGAAGAGAAGTACTATAGTATCATTTATATATCAGTAATCCATATGAAGGATTTGATTTTAGACTGCCTGTGTGATGGCTAATAATTATATTTGTAATTTTGATGAAGTAATGTTTGTTCACCAGTATTTTGCACTGGAAGTCCATTTGAATATAGTTTACTGTCCTGAGAATTTAGACGTACAGGAGGAAGTCTCAACTTAATGAAAAGATGAGACCAAGTGCGTAAGCACTGTTTAGTGTACTGTCGGCAGTTTATTACTGTGGTCTTCAGAAACTCATGTTCTTTACTGAGTAAATACATTTACCTATAACAGGTTTATAGCTCTGGGGCACATAAATACCATTAGTGCCAGCAGAGTTATAGCTGGGAGAATGCATGGAACATATGGTCACAATTTGCCTACTGTTTCTGAGAAGGGAGAAAGGACACCTCTGTGGGAGAGGCATATTTTTGTCCGATAGGATATAATTTACTAAAAATGCAAAGCACTTTGTCAGAACCTTTCACTGTGGGTCTAAAAAATTCATTAGGAGAGTTTTCATTTGAAAGTTTCCCAAATAAATTACCATTTACCTAATAGAAATACACAGCCTGTAACTTTCCTAACTGATATAAAAGGTATGGTGTCTACTTACTTAATACCGGCATTCATGCCACTTCAAACCTCGTAAGACTGCAAACTATTGAGCCAGTCACAGCCCGCTGTATTCTCAGAACATAAAGTATATATTCACAATGTTTAGGATTTGCAATATTTCATTTTATGGACAAACTAAAAAAATGTATAATGATCTATAAATATTCCAACCATAATGTATCAAAAATAATAACAGCTTTTACTGAAGCCTCATGTGAATCAGGCTTTGCACTATGCACTTGGCACGCATTATTGTATTTTATCTTTAAAATGCCCTTAAAGAGTGGGAGCTATTTATACCCACTTAATGATGAGGAAAGAGGTTTATAGAGGCTAAAAGGCTCTTCTGAAAAGGCCACCCCGCTAGTAAAATGGTAGATACAGGACTTGAAGCAGGTAAGTTTGACTTCCAATCTGCAGCACTTCACCCCCACATTGGTTCTTAGGTTTTAGTGTCATAAGAGCTTGGAGCCCTATTGTGAAGATTTCTGGCCTGGTCCCCAGTGACTCTGATTTGGATGGTCTGGAGCTCAGGACCCTGCATTTCTATCAAGCATTCCAGGTGATTCTCATGACATTGGCTAGAAGACCACACCTTGAGAAACACTGCCTTACAATCTGTTGACTGGCATTTAAAATCATTATGAGCTTGATATTTAAACTAAAAGAAATATTATCACTTCAAATTAAAAATGCAAAGTAGATAATATTTCTTGTGAGAAAACATATAGTGGAGAAAAATGAATAATTCAAATTAATAATTTCATATCTTAATTCAATAAGACAGATCTTTATTTTTCAGGAAAGAAGCATTCTCAGTTACATTTCCCCTTATAGATTTCAGTGTTCCATCTTCTCATAGGCCAGAGACATTGCAATGACAAATGACAAAGGTGACAGCAGGAGTGTCTGATTGAAGAAAATGGAAACACTATTTGTAGCTTAGAAAAGCTTTTCCCCTCAAGCAACTCTTATCAAAGGTCCATGAGGGCAAAACCACCAAGAAAATTAAGTATTTTAGGAAGAAAATAAATACATAAATGGCATTTATTCTACTAATAAATCAACAAAGGCACCTTGCTACATGCTGGAATACAGTTAGTAGTCACTGTTTTTGGATTATCTGAGCAGTCAATCTGGATAATTTAAGTACAAAGTCCAGTTATCAATCAAATAGGTTAGGGCTTGTTGGTCCCTGACTATGGATGCTCAAGGCTATCCTGGCATTAGCCTAAGTAAAAATAATTTATTCTCTGCCATATGTGATCCTACTCCAGTTGAGTACTTCACCCTGTTTATTAAGCTTTTTACTTATTCCTGGTTGACTCTCTGTCCTTTTTATAACAGGTATTCTGAATCTTTTCCCATTCAAGTTTACAAACCCATCACTAAAGCCCTCAGTTACCATATATGAACTTGCTTTTTACTGTAGCTATCCATGAATTCTCTACATTTCCCTTCCTTTCACATTAAAATTTCTTAATAATGTCAAGCATCTTTTCATAGCTTCTTAGTTTAAGATAAGAAGATTCTTAACTTCTTTCTAAGGCTAACTCCTCTACCTGTAGGTCTGATCCCATTTGGGAACTTGTTCCAGTCTCAGCAAACCTCTATTAGTCACCTACAGCATTCCAGGCACTCTGCTAGGCTTTGGGAGCACAAAGATGAAAGGACAGGAACCCGGTTTGCAGCACCTTCCAGGACAGTGTGGAGAGAGACATGAAATAATGGAGCACAGGGCAATGGGACCAGGGGCCCAGCAGGACTTAAGGTTACGTAGCTGGAGACAAGAGCTATTTAGTGGTTTGAAGCAACAGTGGTAGAGACAGAGAAGTATGAGGGATAAGAAATACATTTTCTAGGTGGTATTATTGTAGAATTAATAATTCTGGATGTTAGGTGTGAGAGAGACAGAGAAGAATGCAGGTCAAGCCCTGGTTTCTGGCCTCAGTAACTTACTAATGCCATTCCTGGATAGTGACTAGGCAGATTGAATCTATGGGCCACTCAGGAGAACGTGTCTAATAGGCAACTGGATACATGGGTGTAAAGCCCAGAGGTACTGAGTTAGGAGTCAGCAGTGTAGGCATGCCAGGTGAAGTCACAGTTGTGGGCAAGACTACCCAGGGAAGATACAGTAGTGACAGAAATAGCTGAGGGAGGACCATTTAGGATGCCAAAATTAAAGATCCACCAGAGGTAACCAAGAAGGAAGGGCTAGAGACGTAGGAGGAGGATGGGAGTAGGATGGCATCGTAGAAATTAAAGGGAAAGACATGCAAAAGAGAAAGTGAACAGCTGTCAAATGCTTCTGAGGAGACTTCAAGCAGGGACAGAAAAGCACCCCCTGGGAGTTAAGTTTAAGTTTTCTCCAATTTATTCTTCTCCCTGCTGTTGACTCTTCACACTTAACATCTCCTCGTGATTAAATAAACATTTGATAAATACATAAAAATTCTCCAACTGAACCTACTTGTTCCAGGATGCTCTCCTTTTCTCAGTCACTGACCCTGTCACTTGGCTACTATTGCGCTGAGATTATGATCTCAAAATTTGCCAATGACACCCTTTATTTCCCCCACCAGCCACATTGTACATGCCAAGCCCCATGATCTTTCTTCATTACACTATCTGATCTCTCAATAAATTTTACAATATTAAGCCCCCTTTTTATATTCTCCGTTGGCCATTTCACCATGGATTTAGCTCTCCTTTTAGTTCTCTGTAGGTATTTTTCAGTCACCCTCAGGGAATCCCTAATTCCTTTTAAGCTCTTTAAATGAAACTGTCCCCTAAGATTTGATCCTTGGTGCTTTTCTCTGTGAAATCCACATTTCCACCCCCCTGGGCAATCTCACAAATCACTAATGTGTGGAAGAACTTCCAAACATAATCCTGAACTAGATTTTCAAGCGGAATGCTACATACAAAAGTCACTCCAAATTCGACATGCCCCAAATTAACCTTATTTCCTTTATATCCCCAAACTCCCTGAAAGTAGTTTTCCATTTCCCTGCCCTGTCACTGATGCATGTCCTTCCTCTCTTTCACTTCCCATATATCATCATCAAACCTCACTCTGAAGTGTGGGTTCTTTCTCTCTGCCCTCATTTTTCACATCTTCCTTCTCATATGCAAAATAATTTGAATATAGAAGATCTAGACATAATACAAAATTGCAATGGTTTATTTCCCATCATAAAATAACAACAGCAACCAACATTTATCTAGTTTTCACTGTGTGAGATGCTATTCTAAGCACATCACATATATTTCCTTTTTACTCTGTTTCCCCGTCTATGAATTTAGAAGAGCGAGATGGTTTATTCCCTTTCAAATTTGTCATATGTGGATTGTTTTATATGTCAGTCTGAATGATATAACCAGTTTTCTAGGCAATAAAAAACTAAGCATTATGAAGTGAAAGCTCATTTTGCAACCAAAACTCTATTAACAAGCACTTACAAATGTCTAAAACATAACTACAATTATAATAATGATTACCCAAGGCACAATTAAACCCTGAAATATCTTCAGAGTTATCAATAAAAGATTAAAACATGCTTCATAAAGCCTTGGTGCTTATATAGTCTCATTCTTTGAAAAGCGGTAATCCTTAAATGTGTACTTACTGTGGATGATGTATAGATCATTTAATCTCTCAGTAGAACGTTGTTCTTTTTCAGTTCTTTAAATGCTGCTAATTCTCGGGTTAGTTCTGAGTCCTTTTCTCTTTGTAACCCATGTGCACACCCTTATTACCCCTCTTAAGGAATACAGAGAATATACTACACTTACTTCAAAAATGCAACCTTTGCAGAAACTTGTAAATCAGCAGAACAATTTTCATGGGCACAAAATCTTGCAAAGTTTATCTGGAAATAAAATATGATAATATTTTTTATTTTAGTTCAATCAGTAGATATATTTCTGTATATTTTAAAGGATAAGATTCCTGTGGTACATGAGAAAAATGAAATGAATACATCAATTTGATAAGTCCTTATTTTATCCCTTTTAAAACGTTCAGTTTGAGAATCAGTAGGGTTCAAATGACAAATTACTGTAGGACTAAAGGAACTAAGTTGTTCCAACAGGTAAAATTTAAAGCCCAAATTTGATAAATGAAATAAAGTTTGAGAAAAAAGCTAAATAAAAGGCACTCTACATATAATAAGACAATGAATATTAGCTGCCAAGATGTTCTTCATTGAGTTCCTCTCAATTTTCTGGTGCTGGAGTTTGATCCCATTTACTGCACAGAACCATGGAACTTAAATTTTGGCAAATGTCAGAATAGTGATTTTATATTCACTTATATTTGTATCACTTAAATATAATCATATAGTGTCATTTATATTAAATTAGCTATGTGCAGAAATTAGGAAATTTTACTTTGAGAAACACTGGACAAAATTAAATGATAGTACAGGTTCCAGAATTTAACTCTGAGCATTTTAATAGATCCAGAGATGCTATAAGGTATATGGAAAGACCTGAGGTATAGGCAGGAAAAAAGAAAATAATGAGGATAAAAAGAAACGAAGATAACAGCAATAGGTAAAAGAGAGAGAGATGCAGAAAAGAAAGAGAAATCTAGAAAGTCAGAGAAAGAGCCAGGTACATGAAGTGGAAGTGACTAGAGTACTTTCAAATAGCACACCCGACCACAGATATAGGGCGGGGCGGGGGGAGAAGTGTAAATATTGCTTTAAATGGTTAAGTAAATAGGATTTTTTCTGCAACTCCTATTTGTAAAGCAGGTTGTTCTAAGAATCAAAATACAGGTTACCCTAATAACTACAAATTACTAAGGTTCTGGCTGTACACTTGCAATAGTGAGATTTTCATTATTAAAGACATTTAAAAACAGTTGATATTGAAAACTGAAGTTCAATAGAAGAGGAAAAGAAAAAAACCAGACTTCCATAAATATTTTCCTATCAGGGTATAGAGAAAATCTACTCTTAAGTTATCTTCATTTGATCTAGTATTCTAGACTAGACAGTGATGACTGCAAGCTCAAATATCTTTCAGTGACTTAGGGGCAATTTTGTCTGGACAGGATATGAAGTAGACCTTTAAAAGTCCCTTTCATCTTTGACATTCGGTGTGTCATTAGTGAATGTCTTAATGAAACCTTTTCACCATACCCAAACGCATCCTGTTTTGGGACAAACACTATGTCTGTGCTGTTGGACAGTAAAGGTCTGAACACTAGGACTCTTGAGAGTCCTAGTGAAACTGAAATATTTTGGAATAACTTAGAAAAGAGCAGCTCACTGTTTACAATGCAGGATCCATCTTAAATGCCATTAATCCTGGCATGTGGCTGAAAAGCCCATAATGAAATTTTAAAAGTAGTTGTAAAACACAAATATACATGTTTATAAATGACTAAAACTGAACAAGGGAATTTGACTAGAAAGACGCGAGTGAATCTGTGGGTAGGGTGACAGTGAGACAGACAGGAAATGAGAAAGAGGAAGATGAACTGAGCACACAGGATGACACTGAATAATCAACTCACAAACGTAACTTACTTCCATTACTCTCTAATAATATATTTTCTTCACTGGGAAGGCATCGGGGAGAGAAAATTAACATTTTATATATATGGAACATTACTGCTGTGACTAAATATATATTTTAAAATATTCAGCTCAATATCCTAAAGGGAATATAAAAAAAATAGAGAAAATGGAAAACAAGACATACCATAAATCTATTTTTATAAGAAAACCCTCATTCATAAAAAATTCTAAGAGAATTCAGATATGTGGTTCATTTCTTCAGAATTATGTCATATTTTTAAGAAATTCTTTAGTTATATGTCACATAATGTTTTGAATAAAGGAAGATATTCCTACTGTTTTCTTGATCATGTCTTTTTCTTTCTTCTGCTGAAGAATTGGCTGAAGTGGTGGGAATTCCTCTGCGCTTCGTTTACTGAAGACGTGATGCCCAAGGTGGTAAGCGGCTTCGACCTGCACTGGGGTGAGGATGTCCCGCACATCTTTCTATGGAAATTGAAAACCATATGCATTAATAACAAAAGAAAGATTGTAGATAAAAGTATATATAAAACTGGTTTCGTGCAGAAGGCCAAACACAACGCATGGAATCCAAAGCAAATACTTACCTTTTATCTAAACTGTTATAAAACTGAATGTATATATTTTTTCACATTACAAAAGCATTTATGTTTCTTATGAAAAACACAGGAGGAGGACAAAAATGGAAAACTATAACCGTCCAGTAATAGTTACAAAGGTCTATATTTGGGCATATTTCCTTCTATGCTATTTTCTATGCATTTTATTATAACTTGACATTATGATGTAAGCATTCTTCATTATAAACCTTTTTGTAAATCATTTCAAAGTGCTAATCAATATTTTATTCTATTTAGCACTACCTTATAATAAACTTGTAGAAAAATGATCTATTTAATGAAGTTTTCTTGTTGTATCTGTCAGTAACATTTTGATTCCATTTGATTCATTTGACTCCATATTTATTATGAAACATCCTTTTTAATTCTTTGATATTCTTTATGGACCTTTTCCCATTACATTTTCTAACAGATGATGAATGGTATATAAGGAAGTTATTTGTTTTGCATATTTAATTTTACATCCTAGTAACTTTATTGATTTTCTTATTTGTTATAGTTTTTTAGGTTTATTGTGCTTTTATATTTCACAAAGAAAGAGCTCTTAGATTTATCAGTTACACAGGAATTGTAACCCATCCAGAGTCCAGTCTGCTCTGTATGACACATTCTTTTAACCTTAATATCTTAACTAATTTCTACACAGCATTTCTCACTCCTATTCTTGTTTATATGTGGTCAAAGAAAGTCTTTTTGAATAATTAGACTTTTGAAATTTATCACCCTGTTTCCAAGGAAATAGTTCTTGATTTTATCACAGTTGATTGCCAATTCTGACATCTGAATCTTTATTTCTACATTCAGACATTACTTTTCTATTTAAAAAGGTATTTTCTATGAACTTAAAAATGATTTTATCTTTTTGATTATTTTCTAGCGTCCTCATTAAAAGAGAATATTCCACATCATCAAAATTATTTATTATGCACACTACCAGTAAAATAATCAACAAGAAATGACTTTGAAAGCGTCTGTCATTCAATTAAGCAAGTACTTCACTAGATAGTAAATGTTATAGTCTCTCAAATCTCCATCAGCCCTCTGTGTCTGTGTGTTTTGCATCTGTGGATTCAACCAACTGCAGACCAAAAATATTTGGCAAAAAAAAAAAAAAATGGATAGTGGCATCTGCACTGAACACATATAGACTTTTTTCTTGTCATTATTCCCTAAATACAGTATAACAACTACTTACAAAGCATTTACATTGTATTAGGTATTATAAGCAATCTAGAGATGATTTAAAGTACACAGGAGGATGTGCATAGGTTATATGCAAACACTATACCACTTTATATAAAGGACTTAAGCATGCTTGGATTTTGGTGTCCTCAGGGGATCCTGGAAACAATCCCTTGTGGATACTGAGAGATAGCTGTATATGGAAGTCAGGTAAGATATAAAACATCGTGTCTCTTAGAAAGCACCTTTTTGGACCCTCCCTGGACAGAACTGTAATTTCCAAAGTGTACTGAATAAAATAGATTTCTTTTCCTCTCCTTATCTAAGAGGGTAGGCTAATAAGATTTTACTAATAAATTAATCTAAGAGGATTCATAACAATTCAATTGACAAATTACATGAAATATGACACGTCGATGGCAAATTTATAAAACAAGTGTCTTAAACACAACAAAAATTAAAAGTGAAAATAATCTCAGGATTTGAGAGAGCAGTTCATAATTAGCAGATATAGTCCACCTACACAGGAACTAGTATAGAAAATCTATGTGGTTTTTATTTTTCTTTGATTAGAATTATTACTATACTCAGAAGATAATTTGAAGAATTGGTCACAGACTATGATATCTTTCGTACTAATAATTTACAGCTCAGTTTGACTTCACTTTTCATATGCCCATTTCAGTCTATAGGTACTTCTTATTTAAAAAAAATAGATTCAACAAAGTCCCTCTTGACTTTTAAAAAAAGAGTCAATTGTTTTCATCTAGGCTAGATATATTAACTTAAACCATAATTGAGGTTTCTATATATGCCTGATGAGCTCCTTGGGGTAGAACCATGACACTGTGTTTGGCCGACATTCTACTGAGTAATATCAGTGGACCAGGACTCTATTTATCTATAGACATTTCAGGATTGGAATATGGCTTAAACTGTATTGCCTAAAAGCAAATAAAGAACAGATTATTTTCAAAGTTCATCAGTTAATAATCCCTAAAGAATAGGGGAAAAATACCTACCATGTAGATTACAACTGTGCTACTTACATCTATAGTAACTTTTGATTTAAAAAAAAATCAGTGAAGTAATAAGAATGACCATGTCTTTATGCAATTACAAACAAAAAGGACATAATCTTTTCTTATTTACAAAATTATCAATTTTTGTATATAGTGGTTAAAAGCAAGTGGTCTGAAGGTGGAGAACTGGTATTCAAATCTTGGGTCTATCACTTGTCTATGTAACCTTGGTCGAGTTACTTAATCTGTCTATTGCTCAGTTGTCTCACCTGAAAATGGGAATATTGAAGATGATGGTGATATACCTATACCTCATTGTGACGATTAAATGACAAGATGTAGTAAAACATTTAGACATCATAATATACGTATGTTGCTTTGAAATGTAGCTATATGAGCCAACCAAGGAATTACTGAATTTCAGTTTCTTAGAATAAGAAATTCTGGTGAACCTTTGGAAGACATAAGAAAATTGGGCTATTGCTAACCAATCAACATTAAATAGAAAATGAATTATGTAGCAAGTATCAGACTTCTATTTATTAAATGGTATGTAGAAGATTTGCAGCATGGATCAGAATACCCGAGATCTGATTACTTTTCTATTCTTATACACAGACAGGCTTTTTATTAAATTACTTGATAAGTGATCATCTCCAACACGAAACCTTGACCATATAGGAATGCTTCAAATCAAGGCCCAAATCCCAAGTTACCAACTTGTGAAAACGGAACAGCTTGAAGCCCTGAGTATTACAATAGCAAACTTGATTAAATTATTCCCTAGGTGTAGGAGCTAGACAGCCACTGATTGGCCCTCCACATGTCCACTGTTTTAATTCTTCTCAACAAGCTTGCTTTGACCAAATCACATGTTATCTAATTCATACTAATTTTCCACAAGGTCTTCTCTACATCTGGTGTATATTACTTTCATTATCCTAATTAGCTATTAATTATGCTTTTCTCACAATATATAAAATGTACATGCACTCTTGCAAGAACTGTATCTGACAGATATTCACACTTGTTTAACTTTAACAGCTCCACCTAAGGACAAAAGCTGTAATGTCAAAAGTGTCTTAAAGTGGCTAATTAAGTATTGGGGAGGAAGAAAGTAGATTTGCTTAAAATTTTTAATTTGGATTGGCATGTGCTATCTATATTAAAAATAATGAAGATTCCATGCCACATTTTTATGGACAATTACATAAAATAGGGAACCCACAAGCATGCAAATTAGCACATGCCTGAAATTATACAAAATCTGTCTTCTTGCTTGACTTTCATGGAAATCTGTATTTCTGGACAAATTGAGAGCTGAGCTATAGGCCCAAATCCTCCTATTGTGTTTATGTACTAAAGAAATTTATTTAAAGGGTAAGGCCAAAATATTTAGAAAATATTATTAAATAAAAATGATATTGGACATAAACACTTGAAGATATCTATTCATGGGTCTGTGTTCAAGAAGATTCTGAGGATACAAAAGTGAAAGTCAGTTTTATCACAATTTATATCCCATAAATCCATACAGATAGTGTAGGGGGTGAATATTCTGATATTTGCATGCACAAGTACAGAGGAAGGAGGGCCACCTAAGCTACACATAAAAGGGGCCGGGGAGGCTCTTACATAGAAAGATTCTAAGCAAGGAATATGATCAGATTTGTGTTTCTAAAATACACCCCTGGTACCAATGTGGGGTTGAGGAAGGAGAAGGTGAGACCAAGGCAGAGATTGGTACCTGAACCATCACCATTCACATGTAATTAGAACCACTTTATCTAGTAAGCCTGGTTCAGGCGGTAGAGAACTGTCAAACATCTGCACTACGACTCCCTGAGAAAAGACAACAACCCCATGACAGGCCCTAACCATTAGACCAATAGAACTCTAGTCTATTGGTCTCTGGTCTATATTTTTCTTATAGAAGTCATTAAATAGCACCGAGAACACAGCATCTATAAATTTATTGAGTTTCTGCCTTATGTAATGAGCTGTGTTTTCTCTAAGAAGAATACAAGAATATAAACATGCAAAAGATAACATCCTGGCTCAAAGACCTCACAACCTAAGAATTAACATGTGTTATACTAATAAATCCACTTCTAGAATACCACAATATCAGTATGGTTATATATCAATAGTTTGCTTGCACTTAGATTTTCAGCGGAAATGTCTGCATACATGAATCAGTCCATAGTGTACTGTGGTTAAAAAATTACTGCTTTGGAGAAAATGACATTCCATTAAACTACACATGTGTATAGCTCAATAATATAAGTGAAATAAATACAAATAAAATGCATTTACTAATTGAATACACATTTTCTTGAAATTATTGTAGAAAAAAGATGAGTTTTAGAAGTCACCAAAAGACTTACAAAACAAAATAAACTCCCTATATTTCAGAAATCCAAAATTTAGAAATTTGAGAAATTGAAGAAAAGAATGAAGTAATCTACTATATAGGTGCATAGGTTGACTTCATGATTTTCTTTTTTTTAAAATTTTTTTTTATTTCAGCTTACCATGGGGGTACAAAAGTTCAGGTTATATGTATTGCCCATGTCCTCCCCGCCCCGTCCCGCCCCCCCCACCCCCCCCGCCCCGAGTCAGAGCTTCAATCGTGTCCACTGCATGCTAAGGCCATTGAAGTCCCTGGATCTCAGAATGTCTATGGGGACAGGCATTTCAGGTTCAGCACCTGAGCTAGATATTTCCAATTTTATTGGAAATGCTGCAACAGGAATCTCATTGCTTCATTTGTTATCCCAAGGTAGCACCATTCTTCATTTATCAAATCAATTATTTGTGAATATTTTAATGCAAAGATTCCATCAAAATCAACCAAGAAATATCATCCACCAAAACCTAAGGGGAGTCTCACTACCATAGCTGTTCTAACATTTCTAAAAACTTCTGCAGATTATGGTTTGGGTTTCCCTGAATCAAAATAGCCTCAAAATTATCCCTTATCCTAAGATCTTGTCCTAAGACATTACTAAGGTCTGATAAAGTTGTATACTTGAATAAAGATTAATTTTCACATACTTATAGGGATGGAGAAACATCTTTTCATAGAGTGAAGTGATGAACAGAAGAGGCTTTTAGCAGAGAAAACATAAGGTATAAGTAAAATGAACCATTTCCCTCCTATCATATAAACCTTTCATGAACTCTCAAATCTAAATTCTACATTTCGCTTCAGCAAAATCCAATAATTTTATGGCTCTAATAGCAAAAATTAAAGCTTGGAATAATTGCAAACAATTACAATACAAGGGTTTTTTTAAAAGCAAAAAAAAAAAAAATTCTTCCTTCCTTCTTATTTTATGAGGAAAACATTTTGACCAGCCAAGTAAAATAATCCTAGGTGATACTATTTTAATTACAAAGAGTAGACTGATTAGACCTGAGAAAACTAATGCCTCTACCAACCAGATAAGTGAACATATAGCCTCAGAAAAATAACAGGCCAGAAAATTTAGATGCCAGTGACATAGATTCTTATTAGATAGTTAAAGATGCCACTTGTATTCCAAGAAGATCTGGCATGAAACTAGAGAATGTGTGATTAAAAGAGAAAGATTTAAGGAAAAGTTTTATAATAAAACTTGGGGTCTTTTGAATAGCAAAATTCTCCACCATCAAAGAATGCAATGGCTCTTGTAAATGCAAGTAGATTTAAAGACTTCGATTTGCATGGGATACTCAAGGAATTGTGAGAAAAAAAAAATTCAATTTTTTCCTCACCTTCAAGTCTCCAAGGGCTTTTACATGTTTATAGTATCTATTGGATCTTTCTGTCTCATTCCCTTTAATACTCAGTTCCAACAATGTGCTGAACCCACTGAGATCTCCAATTCAATTTTTTTCCCCGTCCCTCATCTTTTTGATGCCCTCTTCTCCCCTCCTTATTCTGCTTCAACGTCAGGGCCAAAAATGTAACCATTCTCTTGCATACTCCTTCAACTTGCTTGCTTCACTCTCTCAACAAAACCACAGCCCTGGTTAATCGTAACTCTCCATCTACTTCCACCTGTAGGATTGAACGTGACCAGAAAAAATCACAAACACACTGACTACACTCACTTTATGACCACGAGTGCAAGCAGACTCTGACACCATCTGAAAACCACACTGTACTTCCTTACTCTCCCATTCTCCAGGAAGACTGTTTCACATCTTCTCCCCAACTCCACATACCACTTCCCCCCATCCCTACTCAAGCTGATGACTTTGCCTCTTACTTTACTGAGTATTAAAGCACTCAGAAGAGAACTTCCATGGTCTTCACCACCACATCTACCCAGCATCTGCAAGCACACAGACAGATTAACTAGGCACCTGCCTATCTAGAACCAACCCTTTCACTTGTACTCTTAAATCCCACCCCTCTTGCCTTCTCAAGGATTTTGTTCAAACTATTCTCCCCTCTCACCTGTATCACAAGTTTTTCACTCTATTGGAGCATGCCTATAAGCATAAAAACACACTGATGTTTCTCCTGAGCTAGTAAAAGAAAAGTCAGAAACAAAAAAACAACCTCTTCACTCTGCTTCTCTTATCAGCTACTGACTCCCAATCCCATTTCTTTGGTGACCTATGGAGCAAAATTTTGTGAAAGAATAACCAATACGCTGTCTCCAGTTCCTCTCCTCCTTTCCCCCCACTACTCCTCTGAAACGCTTTGTCATGCTCACAGTAGGTTCCACAATGGTAAATCCAGTCGTCAGTTCTCAGCCCTCATCTTATGTGACCAAGCAGCAGCATTGAAAACATAGTCATGCGCCCCACCCCCCCCTCTCTGCTTTATTCACTTCACCTCCAGGATACCACACACTGTTGGTTTCCTTCTTTCCTTCCTGATTGGTCCTTCTAATCTCCTTTGAGGGCCTCCTCTTCTCTCCAACCTCTTCATGTTTTAGTGCCCCAGAGTGCAGATGTTGGCCCTCTTGTCCTTCTGATCCCAGCCATCTCACATGGCTTTAAAAACCATCCATATGCCAAAGATATATTAAGTTATATTTCCAGTTTTATGCCTCCCCCTCAACTACAGATGTGTGTATATCAATGCTTAATTGATATTTACACTTGAAGGTAAAATAGGTCTCCCCAGTACAGCAGGACCACAAATGAATTCCAGAATTTTCTACCCAAAAGTTATTTCTCTTGCAATATTGTCTCAGTTGAGGGAAACTACATTCTTCTAGTTGCTGAGGCTAAGACCTTGGAGTCATCATGAGACTCTCTTTTTCAAATGCCAGACATATGATCTGTCAACAAATTATAGAGGATCCATCTTCAACTACTTCTCACTTTATCTACTGTCACCACCTCTGTTGGAGGCATCTCTCACATGGGTCATTGCAGTAGCTTCTTCTTTGTGCATGAAATGTTGGTCCCCTATTGTCTATTTACAACATAGCAGCTAGAGTGTTCCTGAGTACTTTGTAGGGCTCCCTACAGACCTACTGAATCAGGAACTGTGAATGGGGCCCAGCAGTTTATGTTTCAAGAAGCCCTACAGGCATTGCTGTTATACACTAAAGTTGAGAACCACCATCCTGGATATCTACATGGGTAACTTCTTCATTTCCTTCAAGTCTTTGCTCAGATGTCACTTTCTGAATGAAGCCTGCTCTGACCACACTATTTAAATAACAGCCTCACTCTTTCCCCAGCACTCCTCACTTTTCTGTACTCTGTTCTCCTTTTTCCTTCTTTTGTCACCTATATTTTCTAAAATATTAGAATTGACATTTTTTTCATATTATTGTCTCACCTCACTAGATTATAAGCTCCATGTCTTATTCACCATATACACAAGTGTCTCAAACAGAATCTAACACAATGTAGGTGCTCAATAAATATCTATTCAATTAACTGAGTGAATGGATAGGCAGGGCTTAATTGGCATGGCAAGTGGAGACAAGGATACAGGTAAAGCATGCCCAACCAACAGGCAGGGAGTTGTCTGACAGTTGGGGGTAGTGGGCCTGAGGACATAATTCTCAAGTGTTACCTCACTTCACTGTAAGGGGTACAAAGATAAGATACACATGTGGTGTTAACACTCCTGGTACTGGACACATTTTAGGGAACACAGGAACCACCCAGGCATCCTGACCACTGTGAATCTTCTTTTCTGCTATTATAAGGAAGATGAAGAATTCAGGTTATTGTCCTACGCTTTCAAACTATAGAAGCATAGTAGCATTAGTGTTTCCTGATGCCTTGGGCTACCATCCTGGTGGAGGTGGCAAAGTGCCCTCATTATAGTCCCACACCTTCCTAGGTAACAGCTAGAGCTCCTTGACAGAATCCAAGGTTGGAGCAGCTGCATCTGACATTCTTACATTCTCTCTGGGTTTGCTGAAAATAAGAGGGTTAGAGTCACCTTTTGCCTTTCTATATATGAGTTTAAAAATGTTCCAAACAAAAGCAAGGTAACTGAGGAAGGGAAAAAAGATATTAGAGGAAGCAATCATTTTTTTTAAGTGCAACTGTTTAACATTCACAATATGGGCCACAGTCAATGGCTGTATCCTGCTGCCATCAAAACCATGGCAATACTAGACGTATATATGCAACAAAACACAGAAACCTCGGCTAAATTACAATTTCTGCTACAAATTTATTCCAAACAAGGTGCACAATTTTGGTGATCCCTTATTCATAGAAACAATTCCAAGAAACATAGAACTAAATAAACCAGATCAATGTCCTGCCACTTTTACAAATTCAATGCAACGTACTTCTTTGTGAACGTCTAATGTTGGTCCTTTTATTGCCCTTAGAATGGTCCCAATATTTGTCCCTAAAATTAATGTAAGTAAAACCATATCTATAAATGATGAAAAAAAAGAGAACCTCTTTAATTCCTACCATACAAATGGTGGTCACATTAATATTCTATCCTTTTGGCTCTGAACCAACTAATAGCTTTATTCTAGTACACAATAAAAACTGTTAAGGGAAATGAGGAAATAGCATGGGGATTATTGCTCTTAGCATTTAACAGTGTATTGGAGTCTTGATGCTTGCTTGCATTTGCCTGGAATAAGTATCTAAGGGAAAATTAAGTCCTATGCTGGGCTACTATTTGAAATCCCAGAAAGGGCTCCTGGGAATAGTTTGGCTTTCTGTGACAATAGATTTTCTGATGAAGTACACCATTCCCTAATGAAAAAGACCTGGCACTGCTTCATATGATGAAATTTGACCAATGCAAGGAGCGTGATGATCAGTTTGGGAATGAGTGTTTTAATAAAAGAAACATGAAATCGACTGTGCTTTGGCAGGACATACCCCAAACCATCATGAGAGCTGTCGTCTTGGCCCACAGATGATCCCCACCATGCTACAACTGTGCAAGTTCCCATTGACATCACTGACAAAGCTGGCATGGAGACAAAGACACAATCCAAAAACAGTCATGTTGGATTCTGCTTTGTTGGAGTCGTATGAAAACCAAACCAACTTCCCCACCTCCCTCAACTTGCCCCAAAAATCTACCATGGAAAAGATCTGAGACTCAGCAGAGCTACTGATGTATATATACAGAGATATATATTTCTGGGTAAGTGGATAAACAGGGATAAGAAAAAAATAGCAATTGTAGAGAAAAAACAGGCAAATCCTTAAAAATAGCGATATGGTCAAATGTGATAACTGTGAAAAAAAGATAAAAAGTGAACTTTAAACTATTTAGGTTGGGAATGTCTAACACTTTAACTAGAACAGGCTGTAGTTTAGGAGGAGATAACACTCGTTTTTAACTACATTTCATAAAAAGATGCCAATGCAACAGGTTTTACTATATTGACAATATTTAAATTTACATATTCATTAATAAAAATTAGTTTACATTACCCGCATAAGTGCTTGATGTGTTCTACAGTTAGCTGCTCTGCTTGATACTCGTATGCTTCCAGTAATCACGTCAAAAGTTCCATTAGAAGAAAAATAAAATCTTGATGGAGACTCTGGCTTTCTGTTCACATCCAAACTCATGTTGTAAAACAAAACTGTAAAAATGTAGAGAGAATTGCAATAATTAATTATATAAATGCATTTATTTTCTTATTTTTGCAGTGATAATAGGCAAGGTTATATAGAGTACTGGATATATCTTAAATTCTCTCCATGAAATATCTTTTCAAAGACCAATTAAAAATATGAAAAAAGGAACAATTAAAAATAAAAATTTCAAAGCCAGCAGAAGAAAAAACAAAGCTCAGAGCAGAACAAAATGGAAACCAAAAAAAAATACAATGGAAGCAACGAAACAAAAAGTTGGTTCCTTGAAAAGATAAAGTCAGTAGATGACTAGCCAGATTAAACAGAAATAGAAGAGAAAGGACTCAAATAATGTCAATCAGAAATGAAAAAAGGGACACTACAACTGATACAGCAGGAATACAAAAGATCATCCATGAACACTACAAAAACCTCCACACTCACAAACTAGAAAATGTAGAGGAAATGGATAAATTCCTGGAAACACACAACCTCCCAAGCCTAAATCAGGAAGAAATAGAACTCCTGAACAGACCTGATAACAAACAATGAGATTCAAGCAGTAATAAAATATCTCCCAACAAAAGCCCCAGACCAGATGTATTCACAGCCAAATTCTACCAGACCTACAACAAAGAACTAGTACTTATGCTACAGAACTTATTCCATAACACTGAGAAGGAGAGAATCCTCCCTAACCCATTCTATGAAGTCAGTATCACCTTGATAACAAAGACAGGAAAGGACACAACAAAAAAAGAAAACTGCAGACTAATATTCTTTATGAACATAGATGCAAAAATCCTCAACAAAATACTAGCAAACCAAATTCAACAGCACACCAAAAAGATAATTTACCATGATCAAGTGGGTTTCATCCCAGGGATGCAAGGATATGCAAATTAAGAAACAGGATTCACCACAAAAACAGAAACAAAAGACCACATGATCATCTCAAATGAGAATCAAATGAAAGACTCGATAGCATTTACAACAGTTATTAATACAAGAAAATAACTATGAATATATTAAGGTTATTAAGTATGAAATGTCCAATTTCCTTAAGTACTAAGTTTGAAAGTTGGTTTCTCTGACATTTCACTTTGACACTTGTTTTATTTTTATTGTAAAGGTACACCCTCAGTCTTGCAAATGCACAGTTTGGCTTGTGATTATCTTTCAAAAAAAATTTTCAGAGCAATTTTCATGCAACCATGGATAAGTAAAAAAATTTGTGTTATTTTTGAATATAAGTTTTGTTGTGGAACCAATGTAGTGCAGACAGCTCAAAATAGCAACGAAGTGTTTGGGAAGGATGTGGCCAAGGAATGCACAGTATGCTGATGGTTTGAGAAGTTCTGTTCTCTGGTGATTTTAATCTTGAAAATGAGCTATGTGAATGACCTGAGACCAAGGTGGATGAAGATGAGCTGAAAGCTATAGTGGAAGAGAATCTATCTCAACCTACGTGTGAATTAGCAGCAAGACTTGACATTACACTATTCTAACAATACTGAACCATCTGAAACAAATCAGCAAGGAAAAGAAGCTGTATAGATGGGCTCCCCATCAATTAAACGAGCACCAGAAGAGAAATCATCTCGAAGCTTGCCTTTCTTTGCTGTCATGACATAAAGGCAACCCATTTCTATACCATATTGTTGCATGTGATAAAAAATGGATTCTTTTTGACAATCACAACCATTCGGCACTATGGCTGGATAAAGATGAAGTGCAGAAAAACAGTCCAAAACTGGATATTCATCAAAAAACGCTAATGGTGTGTGTTTGGTGGTACAGTGCTGGTATTATACACTACAGCTTCATGAAACCTGGTCAGTCAATTGCAGCAGATGTCTACTGCAACCAATTGGATGAAATGATGAGGATGCTTGTGATTAAGCAGCTGAGATTGGTAAATAGAGACAGGCCAATCCTCTTGCAAGACCACATGTCACAAAAAACAACACTGCTCAAACTACAGCAGCTGGACTTGGAAACTGTCGTCCACTGTATTCACTAGACCTTGTACTAACTGACTACTGCTTCCTTCCAGGCTTTGGACCACTTCTTGCAAGGAAATACATTCAATTCTCAACAAGCTGTGGAAAACACCTTTTGCGATTTTATTGCCACTTGCTCTCCAGGATTCTTTGCTGCTGGCATAAACAAGCTACTTTAAGACGGCAAACTATTTGATAGTTTAGGCAGGTACTTTGATTAATTGTACTGCTTCCTGTTTGAGATATAATAAACTACACTTTTGATTCAAAATCAGACATTTCATATTTAATGACCTAATACTTAACCAAGGCAGTGGAAGGTCTCTAAAAGGAGAACTACCAAACACTGATGAAAGAAATCACAGATGACACAAATAGAAAAACATCTCATGGTCATGGATTGGTAGAATGAACATTGTTAGAATGTCCATACAGCCATAAGTAATTTACAGATTCAATGCAATCCCTATCAAAATACCAATATCATATTTCATGGATATAGATAAAATAATTCTAAGCTTCATTTGGAACCAAAAGAGAGCCCGAATAGCCAAAGCAATCTTAAGCAAAAAGAACAAATCTAGAGGCATCACATTTCCAGACTTCAAATTATACTACAAGACTATAGTAACAAAGCAGCATGGTACTGGTATAATAAAAGTAGAGACATAGACCAATGGAACAGAATAGAGAAGCCAGAAATAAAACCATCTACCTACAACCAACTGATATTTGGCAAAGCAGACAACAATATACGCTAGGTAAAGGAAACCCTATTCAATAAATGCTGGGAAAACTATGTATCCACAGGCAGAAGAACGAAACAAGACTTTTATCTCTCTCCACACACGGAAATTAATTCAAGATGGATAAAAGGTTTAAGTGTAAGTCATGAAACCATAAAAATTCTATTAGAAAATATAGGAAAAACTGTTCTAGACATCAACTTAGGCAAAGAATTTATGATTAAGACCCCAAAGGCAAATACAGTATCAACTAAAATAAATAAATGGGGCTTGATAAAATTAAAAAGCTTCTGCACAGAAAAGGAAATAATCAACAGTGTTAATAGTCAACCTATAGAATGAGAGAAAATACTTGCAAACTATATATCTGATAATGTATCCGCCATCTACAAAGAACTCATATCAGCAAGAAAAAAAACCAACCCCATTAAAAAGTAGGCAAAAGACATGAACAGAAGTTTTCAAAGGAAGAAAAATGGCCAAAAAACATATGAAAAATGCTCAACATCACTAATTATCAGGGAAATGCAAATTAAAACCACAATGAGATACAACTTTACCCCTATCAGAATGGCCATTATAAAAAAGTCAAAAACAATAGATGCTGGTGTGGATGCAGAGACAAAGGATTGCTTATACGCTGTTGGTGGGACTGCAAATTAGTACAACCTCTATTGAAAACAGTATGGAGATTCCTCAAAGAAATAAATATAGACTTACCATTCAACCCAGCAATCCTACTACTGAGTATTCTACTCAAAGGAAAAGAAGTCATTTTATCAAAAAGGCACCTGCACTTAAATGTTTATCACAGCACAAGTCACAAAGATGTGGAATCAACCTAAGTGCCCATCAATTCACAAAATTAAGAAAATGTGATGTATGTATGTGTGTGTGTATATATACATACACACACACACATACATACACCATGGAGTACTACTCAGCCACAAAAAGGAATGAAATAGTATCTTTTGCAGCAACCTGGATGGAACTGGAGACCATTATCTGAAGCAAAGTGTCTTGGGAATGGAAAAACAAATGCCACACGTACGCTCTAATAATTGGGAGCTAATAGATGGGCCCAAAGAGATGTTAAGGTCATTGGAAATCAAGAATGGGGGAGGGGTAAAAACTTACCTATCAGGTACAATGAACACTATTCAGGTGATGGGCACACTAAAAGCCCCAACTTAAGCATTATACAAGGTATCCATGTATCAAAAACATTGGTACCCCCTTAATATTTTGAAATTAAAAGAAAAAGAACATTCTACATAAATATCCCCTGGCATTAAGGAAAGGAATAAAACAGGATGAGGTGCAGGGCTACAAGATATTATGAAAATTAATTGCTCAAAAATTGTTCCAAATTATTAAACATGACAATTGAATAATGATATATATAAATTTTAAAAATTATTTTTATAAATAAAAAAGGTTTACAAACTTCTCTCTGGGTTTCTATTAATAATATTATCATCTTTATTTGCTTAATCCTCCTATATAAAAAAGTTTCAAAACTACCAGGTTAAAATAGTTTATAATAAAAGTCTTAAGCTTCAGATTTCTCTAGAGTCTTTTTTGTCCTCAGAACATATGACTAAGAAAATAGAGGCAGACTACTGTGTTCAAATGTCACTTGGAATAATTCTATCTTGTGTGATTACATGACTAATTCCATACATAGTTAGGTTTATTTATTTCTGATTTGAGGGCTTGCTATTTTTCTCTTAATTTTCTTATATATAAAGTGAATATAAGGTTCAAAAGTCAAACATATACACAGACACACACACACACACATATATATATAGGATTTACTCAAAAATGTGTTCTTTCCAGTCCTGTGCTGATTATTTACCCTTCCTCTCTGTTTTTATTGGCTTCTAATTTGACCTTCCAGTGTTAATTTGTGCAATAATAAAATATAGACAGCCTCTCAATAAATACCCTAGCAGTGTGCCTAGTTTATTTCAAATCTGACATAGTAAATATTTACCTGCTAAAGAGGATCTTCAAATAAGCAAAAAAATAAGGAAAATTCAAAAAGAAACCAAAAAAATTCCAAGCCAGACCTTAGAAAGAGTCATTTCCTGAATCTAAATGGGTTCATTGCAAAGCAAGCTAAATCTAATAGTCTGGTGAGGTGTCATTCATTATATAGGAACAATAATTCATAAGTGATAGGTTAAAGAATTCCTGAAGTGTTCATTTATATTTTAGGAGTAACTTGTACTTTTGGAAGAATTTTACCTATTTATTTTAAGAAAATATAAGTATAAAACCTATATTACTCTTACATATTTCAAATAAATCTTTCAATCATCCTTTTATTTGGAAAATAATAAAGTCCAAGTCAATTAACTTTAAAATCACAATAACTGAGCTTCAATACTGCTGAGAGAAAGGGGAGCAATTGAAATAGCCATCTACAAATTTATCACCCTGAGTTCAGACAAAAAGTAAATGAGAAAGAGGTGAATAAAAATCCACTCACATGAAGAGGCAAAATGTCCTGGTTTTATTAAATACGCTTACCATGTGAATTATTTCTCCCAAGGAGTCATTTTATGACAATTATAAAGCGCATTTCTGTAACAATGCTATGGTTATTTATGAGTTTCATATATTTGTCTTCAACCATTTTAAAAAATATCTCATCACAATGGAATTGTTTGCATAGGGATCTCTGATTTTACATAAAAGGGAAGACCCCCATGTATCCAACATGTATCTTTCAGATAATCCATCAGCTTGTCTGTGTTAATGTACAACTCACTGTGGGGTCAGGCTCTTAAACTGTCACTTCTCCAATCAATACCCAGATGAAGGCTTGCCTACCTTCTCATTACTACAGTTCAGCCAGGACTTTTCCACTATTAAAAATGAGTCTGATCTCAGGAAGAACTACCAGGCTCCTTCTGTACATTGCATTACAAGCTAATCCATACTGATACCTCTATTACATACCCATCATTCAATTCAATAAGCATTTGCTCCCATCCATGATGTTTAGATGACAGCCGCCTGTAAGGTCGTGAGTACAATCAACAGCTGATAAGTCTTGTGGAGATCATAAAATTTGTGAATTATTAATGTCCAAATGATAAACCCAGGGATGATTTTCTCCTACCATGGGTTAGTTTCATTCTAAGGTTAGCTTAAAGATAACATAATTAGGATGATTAATCTGCTAGCAAAAATCTAATACTTATAAAGTCACATGTACGTGATTTGGGAATGACCACAATTTGGGGTGAGCCATATCAATGCTACTTTCTCCAGAAAAGATAACTGAGAATTGCCTATGTATAGGGAAACAGGCATGGTTCTCAGGAGCTGATCATTGCAGGAAATTATTAAGAGATGTGTATCATTCATAGAAATTAGAAGCAGGTCTAGATTCCAGATACGTTTCTGCAATTGTTGAAAAAGGATAGAATGTGAAGAAAAGAATCTTCTCCTTCTCGGATCTTCTACCTTAAGCCAGCTCCAGGCTTTGAAAAGCTCAGTAAAACAGAGGAGCTGTGGTGATGTTCTTTCTGTTGTAAAGAGATTTCACAGATTAAGTTTAGTTGGGTCACCTTAAACTAATATGGCAAATGATCCTTTGCTTCTTGCCATAATCTCTGAACAACTACAGCCTTCTAATGTGCCCTACTCTTTTGTTAGAACAACTAGAGAATCTGGAAGATGGGAAAGAAAGATGCATATCAGGCGGCTACTCCCTCCTGCTGCAAAGATGACCCCCCTGGCCAAAACCAGGGAGAGCTCAAACTTCACACTCTAACAGGCATTCATTCTGTGGGGCAAACTTACCAATGTAACCTGGAACTTCTTTGCCCTTATATGAGAAACAAAGTGTTAGATCCATGCACACAGAAGGCAATCCATTTTCAGTACAGTCAAATTTTGTTCTATTTACTGACTCAGGGTGGCTTAAAGAAGCTTCAACAATCACTACCGGTCTTGTCCTAAGAAGGAAATAAAATTAGCAATATTAATTGCAGAATTATTTTTTATTAAGACAATTGCACTTGTTTTGTCAGTTTGCATTAACCAAGTAATTTCATGAATTTCTTTATTAATAGTATGTGTACACATACTCAATTACACAAAGCAAAAAAATTTTCATTTTCATGTCTGAAAAATTGACTTTGATGATTTGTTTAATGATATCGATATGTAAAGTGGGGAAAATACCCTAAAGTTCAATAAATTAAACTTTAGGATACCAAAAAGAACATTATGAGGTCAATACCACTGCTGATGTTAAATACCACCTCCCGCCATTTACAATTAAGCCCAATTGCATTAAGCAGTGAAATGTATCAACCTTACCTTAGCAACACAGCAGAATCAGACCGAAAAGCACCAACTGCCACATCTAGAGGATGAAAAACAAAAACAGATTAATGATCATCATTAGTCAAAGAGAATTACTTTTCACCCACAAATACTTAACTACATATCATCTTTTGACTATATCAAAACATTATTTACAGAAAATTAATTGGAAAAGATATGCTAACATCTTTAAATTCATTCCACATTTGTCTGAATCTATTCATTTATAATAACCTTCATCCCAACATAAACTTTGTTATAAACTTATGATATAAAGACAGGCTTACTAAAACAAATTTCAATTTTTGGACCAGAAACATATACCCAGAAATTTACTTTTGAAATAAAAAATGATTTTTCTTTCTTTTCATTATATGTTTGATTGATTTTCATGAGAGTTTTTCAAGAACAAGGAATTAAGTAACAGTGTAAAGATGAGGAATTACGTGATCATTTTTGGCCTATTCTTGGATTCAAAAGAGCTTCAAAAATGAAGACAAAAAATCATTAGTAAATTGAAGTCTTCCATATTAGTTTTATGTACTTCACAACAAAGCAGCATCTACAACAGAGCGTCTTCCAATTTATTAAATATGGTAAATTTTATACTCACCTAAATATCCATTATTATCTGCATCAATTTGTCCTGATATAGACTGTCCAAACATACTTAATGATTTGCTGATTTCAAGTCCTTCAATTCTCTGAAAAACAGGTAAGTGGGAAGCAGTTTTTGAACACCTGATATCCCAGAGAAGCAATAAGTTAGCTTAATAATGAGCCTTTCCATGCATGCCCTGGAACATTTACTAACAAAATGCATTTTAGTTAAGTCAGATACTTCTAAGAGAGACAAAATTTTCCAGTTTGAAATGGGCAGTTGACAGCTATTTTGTTACTTACAAAAAAATTACTTTCTTTACCTCGTGAGCAAAGGGAAAATCATGCAGTACAGATTTTCTAAAACAGTCCTGACTCCCTCTCCTCAAGGCTTTTTTCAGGCTCCACTTTTACTTCCTTGACCAACACAAATAAATAAACAAGTAATTTGGAAAATAAGACATTTATAACCATTTACTGGAATCTCCTACTCAGGTTTATAATGGAAGCCAATTTTTTTTTTTTTTTTTTTTTTGAGACAGTCTCACTCTGTTACCCAGGCTAGGTGTCATCATAGCTCACTGCAACCTCCAACTCCTGGGCTGAAGTGATCCTCCTGCCTCAGCCTCCCCAGTAACTGGGACTACAGGCACACACCACCATGTCTGGCTAATTTTTCTATTTTTTGTAGAGATAGGGTCTCACTCTTGTTCAGGCTGGTCTCAAACTCCTGATCTCAAGCAATCCTCCTGCTTCAGCCTCCCAGAGTGCTAGGATTACAGACATGAGCCACTATGCCTGGCTGAAAGCCAACTTTTTGGACAATAACAACCCAAGTCAGATATGTGTTTCCCATTCTATGTACCCAATTTCATGTTCAGATACTGATTGATAAATACCAGGTTGCTCTCTATATAAAGAAAACCAGTATTTTTTTTATCAGACAAGTATATATCTTTCATGTCAAATACAGAGAACCATTTGACCATATTTGCCTAATCAAAAATAACGGTGTTTGTTAACGTGTCCATAAAAATATGATTGGAAAAACTTTTCTACTCTGTCTATGAATGTAGTTTTTTCTATGCACTGAAATGCCCTGATTTTTCAACATATAAAACTGAATTCAGAGTTAGGTCATGGGACTTTACTAAAGTGCTATCATCTTACTACTACACACTGAAAGAAACACAGATATCATACGTGTGTTTAATCTCCCTGTACAATCTTCATGAAATATGCAGCTTTAGCCACAAGGCAAGACACAGTTAATCAAATCAAAATGGGCATATTTGGAATAGTATACATATTACCTTAGAACACAAATTTGATGAAATACAAAGAGAAATCTTTAATTAGCTAAAGACAAGCTAGAGTGGGAGTGAATTAGGACTCTTATTTATGAGGAAAAAAATGGTTTAAAGAGTTAATCCCTTAAAATAAGACCACTTATTATTATAAGAAAATAGAGAAATAAGATGTTAAGTATTTGTAAGAGCAACTTAAGAAAAATAAATCCAGCTGGGCACAATGGCTCAGGCCTGTAAACCTAGCACTTTGGGAGGCCAAGGGAGCGGGGGTGGGTATTGCTTGAGGCCAGGAGTTCAAGACCAGCCTGGGTAACATAGCGAGAACCTGCCTCTACAAAAAGTTAAAAAAAAAAAAAAAATTAGCTAGGCACAGTGGCTTGTGCCTATAGTTCCAGCTACTTGGGAGGCTGAGGCAGGAAGACTATTTGAGCCTAGTAGTTCAAGGCTGCAATGAGCTATGATCTCACCACTAATGCACTCTAGCCTGAGCAACAGAACAAGTCTATGGTCTAAAAAAAAAAAAAAAAAAAAAGAAAGAAAAGAAAAAAAAGAAAAAGAAGACCACATAAAACACTAGAAAATTTTAAGGATGCTTTATTATCAATGTTTCTTTTGGAAACAGAATACTATCTTACCTGTGAGAAGGTTGACGAGATGCCATCTACCCGGCCATTGTAAATATAAATAGCACCTCGCAAGTCATCTTCTTGTGGAGCTCCAATAGCAACATCTATTCGAGGATTTAAACAGTGGAAAAATAAAAATTGTTGATACAACAAAAGCAACTTTGAAAACTAATCTTTATAATCCATAATTCGTATTACCTGATATAAGAAAACTCTTATTTAAAAAAAAAAAAAAAAACTCTTCCCAGACAGAAAAAAAATACTATTGTATCATCATAGTATACAGGATTGCACCAAAGTTTGTGCATAGAAGAAAGCACACTGAATGGGTCTGAGAGGCATCTAACATAATGGTTAGGGTGTGGGCGCTACAGCCGGACTACTGGGTTCTGACCATGCTCCACCACTGTGCACAGCTGTGATATGCTAGACCCAAGTCTTAATCTCTATCTTGGTTCCTTCACCTCTAGAATGGGATTATAATTAAACCTACCCTCAGCATAAAAGGACATAACTCACATAAAGTGCTTAGAGTAGCTCCTAGCGTGTAATAAAATTATAATCTATGAATATTATAATCACAAGGATCTCTATTTTAACGTATAGGCTTTACTTTATTTGGAAAATAATTTTAAATTAATTACTATTCTGATGAAAGTGATTAAGGTATCTGTTAGGGATATCTGCACACCCCCTCATGATTTCAGAAATTGGATTTGGTCTATAAAATAAGATTGCACCAATTTTATGACTTTAAGATTCATATCAGATTATGATACCAAGAAAAAAAAAAGATTTGATCAACTGATATAAGAAAACCCAAGAGTAAACAGAAACTATGAAAGACATGGTTGTTTAAGTGTATAAGTATACAGCATAAAGGACGAAAATAATATTCCACAGTTACAAGAGCATTTCATTATTTTACCAAGTATTGTCTGTTTATTTAGGCATATTCATATATTTATTTACGTGCAATGTTTTTTATTATTTTAGTGGAAACCTAAGGTACAGAGGTTCATTTTCATGTTACTTATTACTTGCAAACCTAAAATCTTTTTAACAACTATAGTGGTAATTTTTGACTGCTATTTCAGTGGGAATAAAAATATCTTTGATATATAACTCTATGCTAAATGCTATGCAATTTTAAAAATGCCTTTCTATTTTCATTTAAAAAGAATGGTAAATGCCTATACTTATTTTGTTTAGACATACTAAAGCTAGTCTCTTTTGACTTGTACAAACTATTTTACACTGTTGTATACAAATTCAATCATTCACTTGTTCATTCATTGGACAAATATTGAGCATCTACTATATCCCAGGCATCTGCCAGGAGCTGGCAATACAGGGGAGTGCCACATAAAGGAACCCATAGTCTAGTGGGGAGGAAGAGCAATTAAAATCAGAACAACACAGAATGCAAGGAAGGAGTGGTAGAAATTAGGGGAGGTTCCTCATAGAATATGATGCCTCAGATGAGATTATAGTATTGAAAGATCACAGCCAGGTGAAGGAAAGGGAAAATGGAGTTCAGACTGTGCAAAAGCAAGCAGGAAGGGGCTGCATGGTACACATGAAGAACAGCAATAGGTTTGGAATAACTGGGGCCAGATTTGTGCAGAACATAGGAGGAAGAGTGCAAAGAAAGAGACAGGAGGGCGAAAAGAGGGAGGTGAAGGGAAGGGGTGGGGGAGAAGTGTCTTATAGCCATTGCAGGAAGACAGTGCGCATTTTCTTTAATCAGAGCGGGATTTATACCACCACTATTGTGACTAAATCCCTAGTAACTAGAATTCTGTGCCTTGATTCTTGATGATAACACAGGAAAAAAAACAAGCTTGGGTTATGAAGTGGTTGATATACATAAATTCTTACTAGTGTTATTTTAGATCACTAGTGCTAAATTAGTGATCTAAATTAAGGCAAATATTTTGAAACAATATAGATGAGCCTTTTCATAAAACAAATCCAGACTGACTTTTTTCCAAACGGAAGACATTGGGGTACATTCCATCTTTGGCTGTGTTACATATAGATCTAAACTCTTACTTCCTAGGCTTACACTTGGCTGTGTCACATGGAGCCATCATTATAGAAATAAGGAAAACACATGTGAGGTACACACAATAAATAAATGAAATGTTTTTCCATGCCTACGCAACTCAATTTGGGATACAATATACACAACAAACACGTATTTGACAACTGCTTCTATTTTTAAAAAGTCAGAACATTTAAATTATTTCATTCTATTAGTATAAATCATAATAATGATCATTAGTATAATCATAATCTTAACATCAGCCAACACTTAAATGGTGTTTATAATGTAGGCACTGTGCTAGGGACTTTATGTATATTTACCCGTATAACTCTAACAACCATAGCAAATAAATACTTTTTCATCCACACTTTACAGATGAGGAAACTGAGGCACAGAGTGTAACTTGCTCAAGGTGACAAGGCCAGGAAGTGATGTGGCTGGAATCTGAGCCCTGCAGCCTGGCTGCAGAGCCCCTGTTCTCTATCATCATGCTCTGTAAAATCATTAGCAGAGGCTATACCCAAAGTTTTCCCTCTTAGTACCTATTCCTGTTGTGTGTCAGAGAAGTACTCACTTAATAATTTAATATATCAATGTTTATTTCAAGGGCACATAAAATAATAATACATATTATAATTTACCATTGTAGAGCCTTATTATGGTTCTGCTCTAAAAATATTCAAACATATAATCTAGAAGTCAGATACTAAAGCTCAAAGTGAACAAAAACTAAACCACTAATAAGTGGTCTTGCCAAATCTACTTCACATAGGAAATCCAGAAAGATATCTATCGGCCAATTGGGTTAGTCAGTCTGTGTATCTACCACCTATTCCACAACTAATTCATGTTTTTGATGAGAATTTCACACTGGACTTTTGCCAGATTGATTAGTCATCTCTCCTTAGAAAATGGTTTGCTTTGCTTTTCTAAGGACACAGGAGATAGAGTCTGATTTTTTCCTTTAGAAGAATAAAAAATATGACAAATGCAAAAATAACAGGTTTACTAAGCAAAGCACCACAAAGTTTTGCATAATAAAAGGACATTAAGCATGACTTGCATCTCATACTAGAGATGGAAAAGAAAAGAACAGGTGGGGCTTCCATTGTCTTTCTATCCTACAGTCCCCATCATGAACACAAAGTATCTTCATCCATCAACCCCAGAAAAATAAGATAGAAGGTGAGGCAAAAGAATAAACAAAAACACACATAAAGAAAAATAACATGTGGATGCCTTGTTGTCTCACTCGGGCAGACACAGAGGGATGGAATTAAAACATCAGCAAAGAACTAAAACACACTGGCCCTACTTCCAAATCAGCAATGGTCTGGATAATATCTAAAACGTAGAAATGCCTACTCATGGACAAAACTAAGGATAAAATTAAAACTAGACCAACTAGAAAAAGTATATGGTATTATAAACATTCTCTGAAGTGTTAATGTAGCCACTAAATGTAAATATGTTGTGAATGATAAGTGGGATTATAAATGAAACTATAAATGGCACAAAATATGCAGAAATATTAAAAACAATCATTTGAATAATAACCTTCGAGACATAAAGATGTTACTTTTAGTAGTGGAGAGCTGAGGACTCTCTAAAAACAAGTGCTGTCTGAAACCCAGGGTCTCGTATACAAACTGCAAGACTACATTGTCTTCCGAAGGTCCCCCCGAAGTCCTCTTAAAGTCTCATGGACAGAACACTGTCTGTCTGTCCTTCACACCACTAGAAAATTGTCTGGAATTTTCTCAGGTGCTAGAGTGATTTTGACAAGAGAATGTGCCTAATGTCCAGGATAGTTTTATATTAATAACTATCAGATAACCAGACTAATTCAGGTTTGTCACTGACATTTTGATGCCACAAAAATCATTTCTTATGGGTGTGCACCACATATATTTTAGCACATTCAAAATAGTGAAAATAGTGAAAGGTCTTCCTTGACTATGTCAATTAAAACAAGACATAAAGTAGAGGAATCATAAGCAAACAAAGCATTTTACTAAATGATTTTGTGTTTTTAAAAGAAGAATCATATCTAACACACAAAATATCAAGATGCATAAACATAGTTTTAACCGTAGACTTTATTAGATAGGATCCTTAAATTCACCATTAAGGTTTACTTTTTCATGTCTTAACCTCATTTTTCATTTGATTATAAAACTATCAAAAAGGATGCCATTACTTTCTTCATTATCATTTATTATGGCACACACTCTATACCTGGTATGGTACATCTGACCCAAAATATATGCTCAACAAATATCACAAAATTGCTGACTACTTGTGAAATGTAACATCAATTATAATATTTTAATAAAATTTCATACATGTCTTATGTGTAATCATAACAAAAAAACTACATATATTTTTTCTCCTTTCATTTTTAAATAGTAAAAAGAAAAATCCAGCAATAGTAATATTTGTATACCAAATTACACTATTTTATATTTTAGAAGATTCACTGGAAGCATGTATTCAATAACTAACTCTCTTCTTGTAGAATAATGCATTTTATACATTTAAAGTAGATTAAAACATTTAGCTTTAAGAAGCAATTAAGGAGATGAGAATTTATAGCACTCTTCACTTATTTTTAGTATCCAAGAAAGGTTTAGTCTAATATTACCATATACTAAATTGCCAATGGCCTTAGCAAGAAGACATAATTCTGAGCCCTAAAAGTAAGTATCAAATATTTATTCACTGAACTCTTAAAAAATTGCACACTCTCCTCTCAAATCTATTCGTCATTTTATGCAGTTTTAACAGACTTGGTTACCACACTACTAGGTCAAAAAAAGCAAATTTTAAAAGGGAATACAGGTTGATACAGGCATTTCAACAACAGGACTGATATCCAGGGCCATGTGCTCAGTTATAACAGGACCATCCATTCAATTATTGAAATACTTCTGTATCAGAGGATAAACAGCCACAGTCCCCGAGTTTTGCAGTTGCCTCTTCACCACTGCTCAGAAGTCTGTCCTGGAATCCCCCAAATCCTCCCACAACATGGCTACGGGGAATGCCTGGCACAGCAGGAGGCTTCCAGAACCCTGCTCCAGCCCTGCAGCCAACCTCTGTTGGGTTTGGTCAGTGTTTTTACTGTACTGATACCATGGTTCAATGTGTCTATGATATACATTTCTCACAACCTCCACATTTTATTATTTCTGAAATCAGGATTCTCCTTAAAATAGAAAAATGGTGGGTGTCACTATTTAATAGGCAGCATTTTTTTAGGGGCATATAAATAATAATGCAACTTCTAATCAGTGGTGCCTTAGAATCAATGAAATAAGCATTTTGAATATCATTTCATTAACAATGGTAGGATCAATAGCTGACAATTGAGAAGTCAGATGCAACACTGAAAAGAAAACTTAGCACACCACTCTGGATCCATTTTCTATAGACAGGCAAACAATACAAAACTCCAATCAGATTATCTTCCACAAGCCATCCCAAAAGTGGAATCACATACCAAATTAGATAATTTTAATTACCTTCAAAGCCATCATTGTCAATGTCACCAAGATTAACTATAGATTCCCCAAATCTTGCAGCGTATTTGTCACTTCCAATGAGTTTGGTTTCCATTTCATTCATTACTGCTCCCTAGACAGCAAGGGAGAGAAAAGGTGTCATTGTAACACTCCCTGACATCTTTACACATGATTTACTGTTGTAATTGGATATGGATTTTTTCTAATGTGTCAAACAAGTTGGACAAACTACAGACTGAGCTTTAGTACACACATCTCAGTTCAATTCAATAAATATTTATTGAGTCTGTCAACACATAATAGTATGATTAGAGCTCAGAGGACATAAAAATTGTCAAACTCATGATCCCTAGCTTTGAAAATCCAATAAATCATTTTGATAATTCAATTTAGCAAATATTTATTGAGCTCCTACTAAAGACAATGCACTGTGCAAAGAGTGAACAGGTGAAAGGGGACAAAGTAGTCTGTATATAAAACACGCTCCCTTTCCGCAAGAAGCCCACAGTTACATGGAGGACTTAGTACAAGCATGTAAATAACTAAGAAGCACAAACTGCTTTAAAATATCAAGAGACAAAAAAAGAATATCTAATTGTGATAACAGATTTCATAAAGGAGATGGCATGCGAGAGGTGGCTCCTGAAGGATAAGTGTAACTATGACATACAGAGAAAACTACTAGCAAAACAAATTCCAATGAATTTGGCAATAATGAATGGTATGTATAATATTAATAAATGAGACAGAAAAGTAAGATTGCAGTCTTATGGTGTAGCATTTTGATTGTGGAGGAAAACTTATTCTCAATTTAGTGAACAACAGGAAACCACTGAAGGTTCCCGAGTTGAGGAATGACATGACTGAAGCTGGCCTTTGGAACCTTATTCTAGAAGCAATGCAGCATGGGTGGGTCAAGTTCCAACTTCCTAGGATTTAGGAAGATTCGTTATTATAATAACACATTCAATAATGTTGCAATAATGAGCTGTTAATAGCTACCAGTTCTCTTTGCAAACTTTGATTATGTCAGTTCCTGGTATAAAAAATAAATCTATGTAGCACACATCATAGATCTTTTCCTCTTCTCAAACTTATTGGTCATTCCCTAAGCACACATGTGTTCTTAACTTGTGAGGTATCCTTCACCTTTTATTTTCCAATTGAAAAATTCCTATTTTTGTCTTGCTCAATTACTACTTCCTCCATCAAACCATCTTGACCCAAAGGGAATCATTTCTTCTACTTTGTATCTACTCATAATGTGCCATTTACCATGTTGCATTCTGTTGTTAGCTCCCACATTTGGTGTCTTCACAAGATTCTGAGGTCCTGGGAGTTAGGGCTAAAATTATTTTCAATTCTTTTCATAGTCTTTGTTACATTTCAGATACTCACTGAATGTCATTTATTTTATATGAACTAAGATGACTGGGAATCATCTCTATAGATGTAATCACTGACACCAAAGCCATGAATGATTCTATCAAAGGAATAAAGGATGAAACAGCTCGGCTCCTGGGAAAATGCCCAAATCAAAGAGCAGAGGGAAGATGCTGCTGCAGGGAGAATAGACAAGGTGCAGACTGAAGACATCGCAATGGTATTGAAGCTCTGGAAGGAGAGTTTCAAGAGGAAATGGTAATCACTCTTTAGCATTCTCCAGCCACAGAGACCTGTGAATAAGAGTTTGCTGGGGACCCCTGAGAGCTATTTTAGTAGAAGCAGTTGAAAGCCAGAGTCATTCAAGTGCCATTCTTTCTTGAGTTCATTCAAAAACAGTAGCAGACCACCTACATGCCCAGGACTCTTCCAAGTTCTGAGGAAACAGCAGTAAACAGACAATTCCTTTCCACGTGGCATCCACACTCCAGTAGACAGACAGACAATAGCAAACCAAATAAATGTAAATACATAAAGCCACTTAGTAGTTAGTGCCATTTCAGAGAGTTGAGAAAGAGGTGGTTAGATGGGAACAAAGGAAGACTAATCTGCACCAGAGGATTTAACAGCTGAAATCAATTATTAAATTAAACCCAGTGATCAACAATGGTCCCTCAGGGCAGGCAAGAGGGAAGAATAGGAGGGTAGCAGTGGATAGAGCTCCTTCTTCACCCTTGGAACAAAGGAGCTCTACTTTTACCTGTTTTCTTAATGAGATTAAGATTTCAATGGGGAAAAAATTCTATATTGCTTTATTTTAAGTATTTTAGCATATATATCTGCTATTGTTTAAAGTGTTCTCAAAAAAAGTTTAGTTGTAAAGAAAAAGATAAATTTGCAGCATGAAGATGTAGCAAGTATAAGGAAGACCATTTAGGGAAAGGGCAATGTGAAATCTCTATGGAAGGAGAATTATTTATCTGACACCACTATTAATGAGCTTCTAATGATAACTGTGTAGATGATATGCCTTCATTATTACATTTAGGTTTAAACACAGTCTAAGAAATCCTAAAACATAAATAACCACCTGGCTTTATATTTTGAACTTTGAGAATCTTTCAGCTTTATAACACTAGAGTGTTCTCTTTCTTAAATTATACAGAGTTCAGTCTGATGCTTAGTATAAGAACTTATTAAATGTTCTGAAACCATTAAACACTGTTATAAATACCTTCTTGAAACAGATTTTACTTTGTTGAATCCTGACTAAAAAATGCTGTGTCATAGGAAATGAATCAATTTTCTCACAATCCCACTCTTATTTTCAAATCAAAGGAACAAGCAAAGAAGATCCCATTAAGACCCTATCAATTTTTTGTTTTGATTTAATTTTAAGAAGTTAGGATGGCAAGATAAGGCCAGTAGAACTCTTTAAATTGAATCATCAGCCAACTTTATATTTTTATCAAGAATATAATCTATATGAATTATGAAAACTAACATTATCAAAACACATCTTGTTTCTGTTTTCAAATCAAGAAATTAAAAATTTTTTATCTTCTAGTAAATATAATTGATTAAACTATATAAGGACTTTAACTATAGAGCTATTAAGAAATCTACATTTTGAAGGATGTATAAAAATCATTCTTTCAAATTAGATGTGTATCAAAATAAAACTAAATTTCAACTACTAGAGTGAACACATACAAGCTATGACTAGAGAAGCTCCATAACACTTTATCTCATACTTCTGGAATATCAAAAGGGGAAGATAGTGACCTTTTATCATCATGTTCCATTTCGTTTTTACAGCATCAATATGATACTGGAAGTTTTACTTTTGCCAGTAAAATAAACCTAAGAATCTGTAGTCTCAGAACTCTGGAATAAGAACAATGTCAGTTTTGATCATAATTTCATAAATGGCTTCCAGTTTGTGGGCGATTGAACATACCGAGGCGGAGTTGATATACACATACACTCTTCCCTCCTCCCTGATGGTGCTCTGCATGGGAGCTCCCACAAGTAGATCTGAGAAGCCATCTGCGTTGAGGTCCACAGCACACACAGAAGCTCCAAAATATGAGCCAAGCTGTCCCAAAGCAAACCAGATCCAATCATTGAGAAAAAGGCAGGGTTACTCACAAAAGTCCTCAGCATACCAAAGGTAGAGACATATTACCTTTTTACCTTTCATTTCATGTAAGATATTTAGTTCTTTTTCATCAATGCTGAATATATATGCCTGTAATTGGGGAAAGAATTAGAAAAGGGTAGATTGCTATCAGATTTTTTTTAAAAAATGTATTTCCATTTGATCAAAACATCAATTTTTATAATTTGTAATTATTCAAATGTAAAAAAATATCTTTTTAAGAGTGGTACAAAGGGTTTAGGGATCCACTGTTACATTAATATGCCTTACTTGTAAAACTAACTTCTCAGGAATTATTGATCTCGTAGAAAGGGCACAGTGCTATTGGCTTCACTTTTCAAAAATATGGTTCAGAGAAATTGAAGGACCAACGTTCACATAGCAATGTGGCAATAAGTAGAACCAGAAATAATATTTCCTTCTTTCTAGTCTTACCACAGAATATCTACCTGCCTCAATTTCTTTTCAGTTATAAAACTGTTATATATGGTAAACATATTCCCTGGACATCTTTAGATAATCCTGTTTTACAAATAATTTACTTATAATAAAGAAAGGCCTCATGTGACTTATATTATTTTCTTGAAAGCTTTTGTGCTACATTTCTCCTAAAATCATAAATCTTTCTCTAATTCCACTAAATGTGATATACTGTTCATCATTTTTAATCTTTCATTCCTTAGAAAATCTGCAGTTTTTCCTGTAAGATCTTATTCATGCAATTTACTCGAACCTTTGTGAAGAAATAAGTATAAAAATGTCATTCTTACTTTGCCAATTTGTTCATATTGAGGGGCTCCTCCGACCACTTCAGTAGTATGCTGGCTCCGAAAGTGACCAGCTCCAACTGAATAGCCTTCAGGAAAAGGGAGAAAAGTCTGAGAATCATTATTTACAATGGGTAAAATATATCATAAATCTACGCATAGAATTAAATGAGACTGAATTCAAAATGACAACATTAAGTAGAATTTTAATATTTAGCAAAGCAATATTCAAAATTGGTCATTTTATATGTTTTAAGCAATTTTGATGTGTGTGTTATGAAACTAATCATATGGTTTATATTTCCAAGTCCTAGAAATTGAAAATAGCATCTTTACATCTGTTTATTCCCTGTGTAGTATCAGTAATCAGCTTCTAGGATTACAAAAGAAATATTTCAGAGTATGTAACATATAAATTCTAAACTTTAAATAAAAATCATCCTAAAGTTGTACTTCTTTGCCATAAAGTCTTTCTATTTATTGTGATGACTTTATGACAAACCTAAAATATTTTTATTTTATGTGATAAAAGGCATAGCAAATTATATTTCTTAGTACTTTAAGATATCTGTCAATCAAACAAAAGAAAATGTTGAATGGTAAATGAGTTCCTCTGCTTAAAAGTGAATTCTGTTTGAATGGAAAAAAAATATTGCTTACTTTTTAATTATTTCTGAGTATAAGATGCCCACATTTGAAGCATATACAGTTTAAACAAACCTGTATTTTGTAAGAAATGACAGGAAAAGCATTTATTTTTTTGTAATGGGAATTAATGCCAGGAAATTTTGTATTTCTGTTGAAATATAGATGATAAAGTATCCTACTGCTGACTTATGAGATGATAATAATGAGGAGGAGGAGGAGGAAGAGGATAAAAATAGTTAAGTTCTGGGAAATATTCTAAGAACTTATGAGGTGAAGGTCAATGAGCCATTTTTAGACCCATATGGTTCATAATGTTACCCCTTCTCTACAACACTGTCCCCACTGGCTCTCAGTTGGTCCTCTAAGACACTATACTTACTCATACATGTTCAAATGAGTTAATTTATGTAAAGTTCTTTTTAAAAGTTCCTGGCACATGGTAAGCATTCAACAGAGGCTGCCTATATAATAAGCTGACTGCATAAAGATACAAGCTTATAAGCATTTCCTAAAGTGAACAGCAAAGAGTAAACTAAACTAGGAGTTCTAGTCAAAGAATTTTATATTAATATATTGCTGATTATAGTTACAGATGTAAATGTGAAATATTAAGTTAACTAAAGTTTCATAGGTTCTATCCTTAAGTGAGTTTTTGGACTTTTTTAATTGCCACTGGCCACTTAGATCTTTTGAAAACACAATTTCCCTTATTTATCATTATAGTACTAGCATCTGTAAAGCAGAGATAATTTGAGTTTGTCAATTTTTATAGTACCTAAATAACTTCCATATTTTACTGGATTGTGATTGTTCGCGAAAGCCTTGTATTTATTTGTGGTTATATTGTAGACAAAAAGAGAGCCAGTCCAGTAAGATGATCCTGGGGCTCCCATCACAATTAAATCCTGTAAGGAAAAAAAAAAGTCATCATTTAAAAGTTAAATCTCACCGCCTAAAACTTTCTCCAGATACATAACATTTTAAGTAAATAGTGAAGAGACTACATTAACCATAATAAATTTCTGAGTTATGAAGTTAGAAACATAGCAGAAAAAAAGCCAGAGAAGCTGACTAATGTATTGCTACCTAAAAGTAGAATTTCAGAGAGGAAACGCTGAAACTCTATTTCACATTTATCAGTGCATTTTAAAAGTTGAAGATAGAATCATCAAACATTAGAGTAAGCTTTTAGGAGAAAGGCAGTGTGGTTTCTATTAAGGAAAATCATTAGTTCTCATTACAGAGATAACACGTGTTGCCAAAGAGTAAAAAGTGGACTTATTTCATTTTGCAAAAATCCACTGACCAGTTTATTTAACAATGTTAGTTTAGCAAAAAAATAAATAAATAAAAAGGTCCAATGAAATCTGGGGCATATTTTGTTATAAATAGGAATTTTAGAAAAGGAAAAAGAAGGAATGTTGGAGTGAGCATGCCTTTGTCTGGTACAGTATGAACACTTTCAGCAATCAAGCCTATTTAACATATTTCTATATTTCCTAAACAATCTTGAACTTTAAAAAACAGGTCAATTTATATAGAAACTAAAGAAAGCATTGTAAACATTTTTAAATATAATAGTTAATATTTACAGAAATTGTTAACTCAAAACTCAATACAGCTTGATTTCCACCAAAAACATTCACAAATTCATAATGAGCTTTTAAGAGAATCTGGGAGATTTAGGGATTGTGCATAACTGTGATCTTTCATAGTATATCCTAGAGTGTGAGAAAAGAGAACTTGGGAATACTGTGTCTCTGATTTAGGAAGATATCAAGTTCTTAATTATCCCAATTATCATAATGTTAATGGAAAATGCAGATTCATATACTTCCTTTCTCCTGTAATTAGTAACCAAAATAATATACTTGGATTGATATTTTCAATACCTAAGTTAATAATTAACTGTATCTCCTTTTGGTTTTCATTAAATTTTTGATGAAAGCTATAGACTTTAGTTGGTCTTGTGTTGCACAGCCCACTAAATAATATTTTCTCAAAATATATGTGGAATATTGAGTGGCAAAAATTAAGCTGTAATATTCAGAATTTAAGAGACATTATGCAGATGTTACATAAAATTTTCACTTTAAAGCATAACATCAGTCTTAAAACCTTCAGAATAATTTAGGTTCTATCTGTAAACATTCATAGCAGCTACTGTTTGAACTATTACCTCTGTGTAAAAACTGGATATTCCAGCTTGACATGATGCAAAATTTTCTCCAAATTTTTTCACAAAATCTAAAATGGAATATAAAAACAATTCAGAATTTCATTTTAAAATAATGACTTAATTTCCATAATTTTCTTTTCTTACAAATAAGCTTTTTAAGGTCTCTCTTTTGTACGCTCATTAAAAAAATTAGTAACTTTGATACAATTTAAGAATACAAATCTTTTCCATATTAATCTTCAAAATATCCCTACGAAATGGCAATAAAAAAATTTCCTGCCTCTTCTTCATAGGAAGAACATGCACCATACACTCAAAAATTTGTCCAATGAGTATGTAAGATAGAGGTAGTATCGGTGATTTTGAGTCTGTATCTTCTTTTTATTGCATATATTTAAGTTGTACAACATCATTTTGAGATATACATTTTTTCATACACAGTGAAATGATTACTACACCCAAGCAAATTAACATACCCATCTCCTCACAGTGACCTTTGTGTGTGGTAAGAACACCTGAAATCTACTTGCCTGGAAAATTTCCAGTACACAACATTATTAGCTATAGTCTTCACGCTGTACATTAGATCTCTAGACTTATTCATCCTATATCACTGCAACTTTTCACCGTTTGACCAACATCTCCCCTTCCTAATTCCCTTCCTGCCCTTGATAACAACCACCTTTATACTTTGTGTATTTGACATTTTTAGATTCCAAATATAAGTGAGATTATACAGCACTTGTCTTGTCTTTCTGTGTCTGGCTTATTTCACTTAACATTCCAGGTTCATCTGCGTTGTCACAAATGACAAGATTTCCTTTTTAAGGGCTGAGTAATGTTCCATTGTGTATGTATTATTTATATATGTGTGTATACACCCCCCCACACACACATAATTCCTTATGCATTCATCTGTCTATAGACACAGGTTATTTCCATATCTTGGGAATTGTGAATGATGCTGCAATGAACATGAGAACACGTATCTCTATGTGGCACCAATTTCATTTCCTGTGGGTACATATCCAGAAGAGGGATTGCTGGATCATACGGTAGTACTATTTTTTTTCTATTTTTTAATTTTTGAGGAACCTCCGTACTGTTTTCCATAATAGCTGTACCAATTACAGTCTAATACTGTGAAAGGGCTCCAATTTCTCCACATCTTTACCAACACTTGCTATCTCATTTATTTTATAATAACCATTCTAAGGGGTGTGAAGTGATAGTTTATTGTGGTTTATGATTTGCATTTCCCTGATGATTAATGATGTTGAGAAATTTTCATATACATATTGGCCATTTTGAGGCCTTCTTTGGAAAGAAAGATATTATGGTCCTTTGTCCATTTTTAAATCAGGTTACTTGGGGTTTTTTGCTATTGAGTTAGTGAGCTTATATATTTATTAACCCTTTATCAGATGTATGGTTTACAAATATTTTCTCCCATTCCATAGGTTGTCTCTTTCATTCTGTTGTTTTCTTTGCTGTGCAGAAGCTTTTTGGTTTAATGCAGTCTCACTTGATTATTTTTGCTTTTGTGGCCCAAGCCTTTGGCATGATATCCGAAAAATCATTGCCCAGCCAATGTCAAGGAGTTCTTCCCCTATGTTTTCTTCTATGAGTTTTGCGATTTCAGGTCTTATGTTTGTCTCCAATACATTTTGAGTTGATTTTTGTATATGGTGTAAGATTTCGAGTTCATTATTTTGCATGTAGATAATTCAATTTTCTCACCACCATTTATTGAAGAGAGTATCCTTTCCTAGATTTTGCCCAGCTTAAAATACAGACTGAATCAAGATCTGCATGGAGATGGAGGGTCTTTTTATTACAAAGCCCCACAAATGAATGCTTTTGAAACTTACCAAGGAGACATAGCTTTACTTCTTATGAAGAACTGACATATGTAAACCTCTATGAAAATAAGAATGAGGAGACCTTCTCTTTGGTTTTGCCAACCAGAAAACTTAAATTGCTACATTATTTATAATTACCATTTTCTGTCATGAGTTTTCACTCCTTTTTATATCTTACTTGATCCTATATTTTACAATTTTAGGTATGTTTAGGTTTACACCATCCTGAATTTTGTATGGAATATGGCAAGGTATATCTGAGCAGAAATAAAAACTCTACAGTGAAAATGTTTTAAAGCATAAACCACAAACTATTAGGAAAGAGGATGATAAATTTATAGAAGCCTAGACCGAGTTTTACTGCAATTGAGAATTTAACATTCACCTTTTATCTTCCTGGCATCCAAAGGCAAAATAGAAATATATATAAGCTTCTCTGTAACAACAAATATCAGGGGGAAAGACCCCAGTATTATTAGAGTCAATAACTGAATTCAAATACTTGGCCAGAATTTTTATAGCTAATAAAAATTTTCTTTGGATGTTGGGTTTTTTTTAAAGGGGGGCTGGGGTTGGAAAAATTGGAAATTGGCATTCATGTATGTTTCTTAGTTTTCTAAAGAGACATTTTTAGAATTTTAGTTTTGTTGAAAATATCATTTTAAATGCCCTATTGACACTCACCCTAACTTTGCTCACTTCCATTGTTTATGTCCTAGCTCTATACACGCTGATGCTACCTATAGCATAGAATTTCCATGGGGAAGACCTTTTAAACTGGAGATACCAGTGTCTTCCTGTTTCAAGGAATACATGTGAATTAGGGAAAAAAAAAAAGGAGGGAAAGATTTGCTTACACTTATACTTTGGTTCTGAGTACTCTTAGAAGCTAAAAGTAAAGCAAGAACCCTAAACAGTCTTTTTCTTTTAAATTAGATTTTTAATATAATTTCATGATTTTAAGTGTCCTATAATTACTGGGCCTTAGACCCACTCGTACTAAATTTAATGCAATAGTGGATAGTTACCAACTAGATTCCAGAATTATTCAAATCAAACTGTAGAATTTTTACAGCACAAAGTACATTTATGAAAATTAATGCTCCTGCAATTGGGTAAAGAAAGAAAAGGAAGGAATGCTTTGAGTAGTTAAAAAGAATATAGCTACTTTGAAGCTCTTCCTCTCCAAACATCCAAACTTGAAAATTAAAAAAACAAAACAAAGCCCTAAAATGTATTCACTTATTTCCCTGGGTCTAGTTAATACCAAAATCATGCCTTACCTTGATAACATGGAGATATTCTTCTACTCAGTTCTGTTCGTAAATCAGAGGGCATTCCATAGCAAACACCAGTAGGGAGTTTATTTTCACTCTTTATGTAAAATACATTTTTCCATCTATGCCCACAAGTCTGAATAAAATAAAAGTAGACCAAATGATGTGAAGATTCCACCCAGGATATCTAATTTCACAATGGATCAGTGGACCAATTCCAATACCTACCACAATGGATCCATTTTCTCCTGGCTGTCTGGCAAGTGTGACCCCCAACCACTGATTGTCTCTCTCTTCCAAACAAGTCTTCCCACAAGGGTCTCCAGTAGGGCTACCTACGGCATTTGAAAATAATTGTACCATCAGTTATCCTGAAAACAATATTATTCAGCAAGAGCAGAGAAAGCAAATATGTGTGCTCATCCCCAACACTTCTCCTTCTATCATCTTATATTCAGTGTACAACATGGGGGTAAATGTGAGTTACTCTGTGCCAGTATCCTTATTCTCTAACACAAGGTGGTTTGCATTTGTAGCAATGACCTCTGACTGGCAGCACCATAAAGAGACAGATTCAGTGATATAGGAGTTGGCTAACCAATATGACTAGAGTGGGGAAGACCAGTTAAAATCAACATAGGCTGTGCAAATACAACTGCAGTATCTAATGCTTGGAAAACACTTTACCATTTATGTGGCAATGTAAGCAACATCATCAGAGCTTTTAAAATTTTTTCTTGTAGTGAGACATTTAGAAAGACTACAATATGGTCTTACCAATTAAGGCACAGTTTACTGGAGCTGGAAGGTGATGACTGAGCATGCAGAAAGTGGAACATAGAATTAGCATACTAATAATGCACAGCATTTACAACAAACTGCCCTATGTTCTACATTTAGTGGAATGTGACCCATGTTTTCAACAAAGATAAAATGACATGGAAAACCAGATTATTTCAGTAATTAATAAAAAACTTCAATAAGTACTTTGGCAAATGCATAAATAGCCAGAAAGTCAAATATAAATAAAATACTCATGTGCAATATAGTACTTTGTACAATAAAAAGTAATCTTCAGGGTGATTTTTTCTTCTGTTAGCATAAATTCTTTGCTGTATAGCTGGGATTCTATTAAAATACTACATTTAAGTGATTTCAAATAAGTGAATTTGGGGGAGAATGAGCCGCAGTATAAGATTTTTTTTGCTATCTTTATTTTCACCCTCTTCAATTGGCACTTGACAATTCTATTCCATCTGTGCTTAATTCCAGGGGCTGAGAAGTACATTAGCATCAATCTGATTGGGCAAGGATGTGGAACTTGGGTTTGCTTAATTTCAAACATTGGTTACTAGGTACCAAGTTTTCATACATTTATGGTGACTAATCTCTATATCATCAGGGACTTTGTCTCCTCCTATAACTTGACCTCTAGATACAGCTTCCTGGGCAAACTCAAAATACTTTTATAGGTAAGGTTAACATTTTGGAAATGAAATTATTTGCACTGAATCCCCTGGGTAGGAGAGATTTTGTTTAAGGAGCGTGGGAAGATGTTTGTGTATATATGTTTTTGTCCTCCACAACATCATTCGGGTAGAACAAAACTCTTAATTGCAGCTGAACAAAAGCAAATGTTCTAGCCCCTCTTCTGGAGATTGATTCAGTAGCTCCAGGTGAGGCCCTGACTTCCCCAGTGGTTCTTACGGTCAGGGACACTGTTGCAAGGCAATGTGGATAATGCTTTTCTCGCCAGCCTTCATGGAGAATAATGACAACTCCCACTAATTGGCAATGGCTTCCTGCAGGGCTAGACTGAAAGGTCTGGAGAAAGAATGCTGGGGTTGATAGGCAACATCTACTATTGGAACAGGAAAGGTATCTTGCTGCGGCCCGATCCTTGATAATGGATGGTCCAGGCAGACACATAAGATCTCTGTGTTAAAATGAAGGAAGGAAAGAAGGAGGGGTAAGGAATGAGAGGAAAAGAGAGGGATACACAGAAGGAAGGAGGAGGAAAAAAAGTATACTGTGCCAGGTGGTGGGTAAGGTCTAATATAGGGAGCTGTTATTGTGGCTACATGATGCCAAACCAACATAACTGAAGTAAAATGGAATGGCAAACAATAAATTTTAGGTTTCAGTTTGGTTTTTCATTAAAATCACCAGTTATTTTTTCACTGTCAAAAACTGATGATAAATGGTAGATTTAGTCCACCTGAAGTTGAAGTTGCTCAGACACACAGGATGTCATTGCTAGAGGAAATTACAGTGAAATTTATTAATATCCTGCAGGAAGAAGGATTTTCACTTCTCTTAGGGTTAACTACATTTGTTTATTTACAACTATCCCGGCCTACTTCCAAAGATGAGTAAATAGTGACCTCATTCATCCTGGCCAGGACTTTATTGTGTTTGTCATTATCCCATCCCCGACACACAGCCCAGAAATGTGTGCTGAAAATGGAAGCGTCGATAAACAAAAAGCAATTCAAACTTCGATTGTGGTTTGACTAAGCGTCTTCTATTTGTATGATGTATCTTAATTCATAATGTGTGTCCAAAAGGATGAATGCATAGCCAAAAAGAAAATTCATAAAGTCATGAAACAATCACTCTTCCACAAAAGAGAAACTAACCCTAATAAGGGAGCAAACACATATACTCACATTTAGATATGTTTCTCCTTTTCACTTCTTAAAACTGCTTCTACCATAGAGGCAGCCTCCAATAGCAACAATACCACCAAGGTACTTTCAGTACTGGTGACAAGCTAGGAACAGTTCAAAGAACATCCTGCAAGTCCCCACTACTCTTCTTGGTTCTTTTTTTTTTTTTTTTTTTTTTAATTTCTGGAAACTTTTATCTCCTTTTCTTCTGTAGTGCCTGCAGAATCTTGGTAGAAGAGGTCAGACCTTCACATTGTCAGCTTACATTCAGGACCTGCTCCAAGGCTTTTCTCTCTTAAACTCGCTTGCTCCCAAGGCCACTCCTCTACCACGTGGTACTCAGCCTTGATTGGACACTAGGATCAACCCAAGGGAGCTGTAAACAAATACCAACACCTGAGCCCCACTGCCAGAGGTTCAGATTTGATGTAGCTGGGTTGAGACCCAGACATCAGAATTTTTTAAAAGGTTCTCAGGTACGTTGTAGTTTATAGCTGGGCTTGTGAACAACTGCTCTGCAATGTAGACTGTTATGCCTTTTCCTGTACTGTATGTCATATTTGAAAAGAACCTACTGTTTTAAAAATAATAGTAATATCTTTTTGTCCCCCTTGATTTCAGCTAGATATTGAAATAGAATATCAAATGTTAAGCAGATTTTCTTCATGGAGAAATACAGTATTTCTAATTTGGTCAAAAAGGATGATTATGAGAACTGTCATGAGAAAGCTAATTCTCATGAATTTCCCTGACAGAACACCATACATAAACTCAGATTATCTTTCTATTTTATCCAAATGTCATGCTGAAATGATTTAGAATCTGGTTTTCAATTCAGCTCATACATTACTAATCTAAACTCTTAGTAAATCAAATCAGCTCCATAACTGAAAAAGTACTTCACATGGTTTAACATAAAAGAAGTCATCAGAAATTAACATGTGATAATTTTCCATGCTTTTATACAACTAGAATGACTAATTCTTAACACAGTTGAATGCATTTTCCCAGTAGACATTAAAAAAACAAAGCCACATAAAAACCATCCCCCTTATTCTAAAAATTAAGCCCATCTTCCTCTTTTTATTTTCATTTGGGAAAGAAAATATAAAAATATATGCTTACTATTAATACTTCAGTTTTTTATTTCCACCTAATGATTTTTATCAGTATATACAAATGTGTATGTAAATATGAACACCCAGTAATTTTGATGAATGAAAATAAAGAATATAAGTACAAAGCCAAATAGAGAGGTGTACTCTTTACTTCCTCTCACTTTTGTTGTTATTCATATCACCAGTTTTAGTGTCATTGCTCCAAGTGCCAAAAATGTGACAGGGACTATGGAATACTAGATATGTGCTCTTGTATGTCACCTCCATGCGAGCAAATTGACTTCTGTTGACGATGGCATTCCCACAGCTCAGAACAGTGCTTCCATGCAGTAGGCAGGACCTCAATACATATTTGCTGAGGGAGGGAATTTTGAAATATATTATACACTACAAAAATCCTTTACTAGAGGGTACTACTGCATAGTTTTCACCAAACTCTCAGGGATCTAAGCTTTGGCAAGATCTTTTCCCTACATTATGATTCTTCCCTACTTCTCTTCCAAAATATTATTTCCTTAAGTTTTAAGATAGTAACAGATGGTCTGAAGGAAAACAGCCTTTGCAAGTCTGAAGATCTTTACATGGTGTGTGATTTGTGAGTACGATGATTTAAGACTGAGAATCAGCTGGGACCCACAGGAGATGCCTATCTCAGAGGGTTTCTGCAAGGATCGCAGAGTAAATGAGTAAAGTGCTTGGACAAGAGCCTGGTAGAGACAATGTGCAAATGTTACTTGCTGTTGACATTATTATTTTAAGGTTTAAGTTAAACATATTATTAAGCTGCACATACGTCACAGTGTACAACCTCCTTCATAAAATACACATGGCACATCATCACTGGGGAGTCTTATCCTCACATTAACTCATTCTATGCCCACAGTAATAGCACAAGATGAGAAAATTAAGTCTTAAAGACTGAGTAACTTGCCTAAATCCATAAGGCAAAGATTAGAATAAAAAATAACATTAATCTCTAAGTTACTCTGCACTACTCTATAGCATACACAGTAGAATTCTATAAATATTTCAAAAATATGAATTAAATGAAATCGATTTCACTTTCTGAATCTGTTTTTCAGCTGAAAATGTGTAAAATATCAAGGCTGCCCACAGACTGTATAGTCAACTTTCAAGTGTGTTCAAGAAAAGTGTCATTTACTTGGTCCCTCTCTGCTTTTTTCTCCATTTGGATCAGTTCTCAGTATTTTGGCATTTCCACTGATGTAAGACGAACCAAGGGAAAAGGTCCAACTCTAAGTTCTTCTTTCTATAACTTGTTGACGTTCGAGTGAAACACTTTGTGGGTGGGGAAGCCTGGGACTTTTGAATGCAATGAAATGTTTGTATCTGCCTGTGTCACTATACTGTGGCTTCCCCATCAACTCAGACATTTGACTGGGGCCCTCAGTCTGACTTTCTGGCTGCTAAGACAACACACACACTTATCTTTCAAAACTCATGACGTGATTTCAAGTTTCAGAAAAATAGTGAAAGTTCTTACTTCCACCAATTGATTTTTTCTAAAGTTGAAGTTCTATTCCAACAAAAGATGAGTCCTATAAATTTCAAACTCTTTTGCCCTAAATTTTTTCTTAAATAATCCTAAAAAATTGTTCCATTATTTGTTTTATAAAGAGTCATTTATTTATTTTTATAGAAGCAATAATTACTGAGTGAATATAATTATACAATTCCTTCACCCACATAAATTCAAAATATTAGAAAAACATATGTGGAATTAAAGTGAGAAAATCAATTCAAATAGGACCATATTATAAAACCTACCTTTATAGGGCTATGAGGATTAAAAAAAACTTATGACTGTGCATAAAACACTCTCTGGTATCTAGTAGATGTTCAATAAACGGTCAATGCTTCTGCTTCCCAAGGTACTTACATCCTATTGATTTGAACTGAGCCAGCAGAGGGCGCTCACGGCGCTGTGAGATTTGACAAGCAGCCTTCGGCTCTCTAATCCAAATGACCCCTTCATTTAGTTTTTCCTATCAAACCCTAATTACTACTAAATACATTATATCAAACTATGCACTTTTCTCACAGATCTAATTACATGGTGGTGATGTTTCCAAAGATAATAGTGACATTTATGAATTCCATAGCAATAAAAATAATTGTGGGTAATAAAAAGAAAAATACCCAAGTTTTAGAAGAGATACAGCACATGAAAGTACTAAACTTTTAAGATCTTTTCCTCCAGCTAGTCTAGTAGCAAAAGAGTCAAAATATCAAAGCATCAAATTTAGAGACCATTCTCAAAGTATTTCTTTTTGGAAACACTTGTATTTAAATGTCATATTCCCAGACTGCCTACTCAAAATCTGATAATGGACAGCAATCATGTTCAGTTAATGTAAGAAATAGTTCATATAATCATAGGACAGAAAAAGCCAGCTATTTCAGTCTTTTATTATTTTATTTTGATTTTATTTGATTCCATTCTAGTCTGTCTAGAAAGAGAGTTCAACATTCAGGTGAATGTTTCCAGAGAGCAGTGCTAAGCTTTGGGGTTGCAATTTTACAATCTGGGCTAATCCTGAGTCATGACTAGGCCTCACAACTCCAGACAACAAGGGAACTTGTGAACTTGATTCACGGTCAGGGTCTCCACCTTGGTCCCAAACTTCTTCAAAATCCTGCAGAAAACCTACACAAGTCTTTTTAATAACTACAGCAAAAAATCTGCCCTAACTGATATATTTACTGAGCATAATCTAAAGAGAGAAAGTTACTCTCCAATTATTATTATATATCTACTAGGTACCGAGTAGTTGTAATACACATAAACACATGTATGAATTTATTTAATTTTTATAACATCCCTATGAGGTAGGTATTATCATCATCATCATCCCAATTTTATGAATTAGGAAGCTGAAACAGGGGAGACCAAACATCTTGCCTAAGAGCACACCACTAATATTCAGGGAAACGATTCAAACCACATTATCAATCACCACCCTGATAGGGGTGTACAATTTATGATTAGTACTTTTCCATGTTACTTCCAGATATTGACATTATTAATAATCCTACACTATAATCTTGTATTTCTAGAATAACCTACAACTCAAATATTATCTATTAACTTCCAACATTAGAAAATAAGGGAAAAACCTACGCCTGTAATCCTAGCACTCTGGGAGGCCGAGGCAGGCGGATCGTTGGAGCTCAGGAGTTCGAGACCAGCCTGAACAAGAGCGAGACCCCGTCTCTACTAAAAATAGAAGGAAATTATATGGACAGCTAAAAATATATATAGAAAAAATTAGCCGGGCATGGTGGCACATGCCTGTAGTCCCAGCTACTCAGGAGGTTAAGGCAGAAGGATCGCTTGAGCCCAGGAGTTTGAGGTTGCTGTGAGCGAGGCTGATGCCACGGCACTCATTCTAGCCTGGGCAACAGAGTGAGACTCTGTCTCAAAAAAAAAAAAAGGGAAAAAATTGTATACTTCCATGGTTTTCAATTACTCTCTTGAATTTAAAAATTCATTTGAAAAACTATCATTAATGTGTGGATACCATTCTGTGTATCTCTGAAATAAGATCAAAACAAAAATGTGAACAGAAACAAAGCTCCAGGGAGATCTACCTGGTGGCCAGTATCGAAATTCTGTGCTTGGCTTTGGAATTCATAGGGTAAGATGTATGTAAGAAAAAAAAAATTAAAGGAGATCAGGAAGATAGCAAAGTTTAAAAATATGTGCAAGAAATAAAAATCAGTGAGGAATCTATCACATTGTCCTGACCAATGCAAGGTCAAACTGAGATGAGTTACAGATATCAAAGGACATGTCTCTGGGAAGAATGTAAAGGGTAGAATTAGATGTTGTGGAGACGATAATTGAAGAACAAAATGATGATATTCTAATGACTACTAGAAAACTTTCACACAAAGACAAAGGATGGTATTGGGTTGATCTTGGCCTAAAAGGTTTCACAAACAGATGGTAGACATTGACCAAGGTCGTCTTCGATATAGAGCACGATTTTAAAAGGACATGTCTAATCCACTCCACATAAGGGGTCCCATAAAAGGGATTCAAAACCTAAGTCTATAGTCTTACTATTTGTAAACATATGCATTGTGAATTACAGTATTTCATGCAATTTCTATAAAATTTCTCATTTATTAAAATTCTTGGGGATAAATTGAGAACAAACATTACTGAGCCCAGTCCTGTTACTTGTAAGTCCAATTAGAACATCCTCGTGTTCTAATTTGATGTTTCCAGCTATTCTTCAAATTAAAAATCCCTGCTTTTAAATACAGTAAATTTCAAGGTCCCCATCTCAGGAGTGGGTGTTACTGTTTGGATTGCCCTGTGTGAGTAAATGGAAGCTTTCGAACCCAAGGCTGACCTAGATCCCTTGGAATGAGGCTGAAATGTGCAGCAAATCCCAAAGGATTTCACCCAAATCTGGAAAATGTATCCATTCATTTCATATTTATTGAGAACACATTTCACATGTGCTCTTCAAAACTGGTCAGAACTGGCTCCACTACTCAGGTTTCACTCCTGCAGGAAGCTTTCTCTCATCATTCATTTCTTCTCACCACTGTGTACATCTCTGTTGTCATCCTTATTACATTATCTCATAATTAATTATCTGTTACCTGTCTCTCCTGTCATCTAGACTGAGTTCTTTGAGGGCTTCAACCATGTCTCATTCAACTTTGTATTTCTAGCACATAAGTAATCAATAAAATGTATTGAATTAATGCAGGAACAACCCGGTTAAAAAAGTTGTCACTTGCTGTCATTCCTCACTTCTCAACCCTCTGAGGTCTGGCTTCACCATTCAAACTTGCCTTACCAAGATTACTAATGAACTGATTCTCTCTAAACTCAATGAAACCTCATAAATTCTCATCTTGTTTGATGTCTTGGCAACTTTTAACACTGCCAACCGCTTCTCCAGACACTCTCTTCCTTTGACTTCTATCGTGCTGCACTGACCTGACTTTCTTGCTACCTCTTTGGCTTCTCCTTCTATGTCTTTTTCTCAGGCTCCTCTTTTCTTCTACAGTGGTTCTCAACCATGGATGAATACTGGAATCATCTGGGGACCTCTGGCAACACTTGATGCCCTATCCAGACCCACCCCAGAGATTTTATTAGTTTGGGATGGGGACACCCAAACTGGTATTCTTAAAGATCTGCAGAATTTAAGTTGCAGCCAGAGTTGAGTAGTACTATTCTAGCCTCTTCTCAAATTGTAGGAATCCTCAGTAATCTACCCTTGGCCCTTTGATCTATTCACCCTAAAGGGTTCCCAGGTTAAGCTCATTTACCTCCATGGCTTTGATTATCATCTCTATGTCAATTACTCTTGCCTCTGAATTGCCAGTACAGACCTCTCTCCTGCCCACCAGATCCATACATCCAACAGATTACTGGACATTACTTCTGTTGAAAGGAACCTCAAGCCAATGAAACTCATCATTTTGCCAGAAATCCTGCTGCTCTTCCCTTTCTCCGTACATTGCACCATCATCCAGGCAGCAGCCCAAGTCAGAATCCTGGGTAACATCTTTGAAAGCTTCTTCTTCCTTTCTCTCATTCAATAATTACCAACTGCTGTTGACTCTGTCTTCTAAAGATCTGTAGAATCTCAGTATTTTTCTCTATTTGCATTGCCACTGTTCTAGTACAGGCATCTGTAATCTGTAGCCTAAATTATAACAAAATCCTCCCACAACTAACTCACTACCTTCAGTCTTAACCCATTTACTCCAAAGCATTCACTACTCTTCAACCAGAAGAATCTGTCAAATGCACAGATCTGATCTAGTCATGACCCAATTTCAAACACCTTAGGATAAATTCATACTTACAAAGTTGTACCAAAATCATCCCTACCTGCCTCTCCAACCCGCTGTCCAGTTTATACTCCACAATCCAACTGTACTCATCTCTCAGGTCTTCAAAGGTCCCTTTCCCTCAAAGGCCTTGGGGTATTTACATGCACTGCCCTGTCTGGCACACTTTTCCATGGCCTCTTCCTCTGGCTAACTCCTGGTTACTATTCAGTTCCTCACCCGAACATCAATTCCTCAGGAAGACATCACCTTACTCTCACAACTAGATTAGTTCTTCCCACCATACTTTTCTATAATCACCTAACCTATAGACTTGAAACCCCTTGGGACAAGAAGCATGTTTCTTTTCTATGCCCAGGTTCTGGCCCTTAGGCATCCCTCAATAAATGACTGAATACATACTGTATATGGCCCAAGAACTGTGACTAAGATATCTTTGATCACTAGGTATAACATTCAGTGACTATGTAAACTTGAGGCAAAAAATAAAATGCATTTAGAAAGCCTCATCTCTTAAATTAGAAATCAGGTGGAAACCTTGTCCACTTAATTTGAAGATGAGGTTTGGGAAACTGCTGGAAATCAGGGAACTTCTTTCTGTTAATCTGATAGTTCATTAATGAGGCTCTCACTGTCTTGATTTCCTGCAGAACAGCCTATGTTCAGGGATGATTTTTCAAAATGAACAATCTGCATCAATCTCAGCTTCATAAACTACAACTTAAAACATATTACAAATGAAAAAAAGTTAACAAGAAAAACATATTTGAAGTTTCAACAAGTGATACGTTGCCACTTAATATTAAACTAACAACTACTGTAAGTCAAGTAAAAGTGAGGGTTAGAGCCCGGGTGTGGCAGCTCAGGCCTGTAATCCCAGTACTTTGGGAGGCTGAGGCAGGAGGATGACTTGAGACCAGGAATTCAAGACCAGCCTGGACAACATAGTGAGACCCCATCTCTAAAAAGAAAAAAAAAAATCCTAAAAAAAAAAGTGAGGCTTAGATAATCATTAGTTTAATGATACAATACTCAACCTCTTTCAATAGGTTATGTAATCATGAACCAGGAGGCTGGTTAAGGTAATATAATTTTCAGAAAGAAATTCAAAGAGGGTTAAATGATGAGTAACTTGAAATGGGTCATTGGTTTTTCCAGGAAGAAAAAGAGAGGCATAAGGAGGGAGCTTGAAGGCCCAGTAAGTATAGAACACTTGGTAAAGAAAAGTGAAAGTCTTATTCATTTTACACGTGGCTACTGGGAAAGCACCTGCTAAGAAGTTAGTGTTATTTTACACAGGGAATTTATGTTTCTCTACAGCAGTTCTGTCCGATAGAAATATAATGCAAGCCCATATGAAATTTTCAATTTTATGGTAGTCACATTAAAAAAGTAAAAAAAGTAAAATTAGTTTTAATATTTTATTTAATCCAAAATATTACTTCATTATATAATATTTTTAAATATTTCAGTATGTAATTAATATCTTTAAAATCAATGAGGTTTTTTAGTACTAAGTCTTTGAAATCCAGTATGTAACTGACAACACCTCTCACTGAAGACTAGCCACATTTCATATGTTCAACAGCCACATATGCTGAGTGGCTACTGTATTGGACAGTGTACATATGTAATTTTATACTATTACCCAGATGAATGTCAGTGTGTGTGAGCGTGTGCATACATGTATGTGTATAATGCTATTAGCGGTAATTCCAAAGTAATGGACATATCTGGAGTGTCTTTTGAATAACCAAATAAAGACCATCTTTTTAGTATAATTTGATAATCATTTATATATTTTATTATGTTCTAATTCTTTGAATATTGGTAACCCCTAGATGGACTATGCTTAGCTATATTAATGGAGTCATTATTTGTGACATCTTGATTCAAGGACCATCTGTCAACAAAGTTTCCTTTAAACAAGCCTCCAGGAGGACACAGAGCGCCTGAGGGGAAGATTAAGTGGATATATGAAAATCACCATGGTCTCCTCAGACAGAGGCTTCATGAGCAGGTCTGGATCTAGGCCCTCCTGATGAGGAGACTACCTTCCTCTGGTAGCCAGGAAATGAGAGAAGAGAGACCTCTCAAGCAGGCAGAGATGCGGACGATGACTAATTGTATGCAGGAAGAAAAGCACCTGTGGTACTACTATCCAGGCAACTTTCTTGACATGGCCTCTGCAGTCAATTCACTTCACTAAAAGAGGTATCTTACCCCCTAACATTTCTCATCCTGGGCATTCTAGATAAATGGGCATTTGCTGCTCTCTTCTGATTATGGCTACAGTGAGTATGGCATGGTATGTGACAACATGATCCCCAGGGGGGGGTAGGGAGGGGAAGGGAGGGGACGTACTGACCTCCTCTTTTGAGGGAAGGAGTCTATCTGAACCAACTGTTGATCTGAAATTCTATAGCCTCATATATGGATATTTTGAATTGTGTGGGAGATGGGCACCATTTTAAGACACCCTGCACTTTCATATTCTTGATAGCAAATAAAGTTATTCCAAATGAAAGAAGACACCTTACAAACATGGCAATCATAGCTCAATCTTTAGTTATTACATATTTTTTGATGAGCCAACAAAATATTTTTTGTTGTGTTTCACTTCAACTGTTACCTTTTAACTAATACATTTAATTTTTAAACTTTTGGCTTAGTTTATTAAATGTCCTTATTTATTAACCTCAACCTAATCAGTACAGATAACATATAGATACTAGATTTAAGCAGAAAATAGAGATGAGAAATAAACTATTATTTGGTGAATGCCTATTATATGTTAGGTACTGAGCTAGCATTTTTCAAACATTAGAATCATCACATTTGAGATGGGACAGTTGAAGCTATTTTATAAAGTTTCTCTCACACACATACACACAATAGTCTCAATAAGATGGCTTATATATATATTTACACACACCCTTGAAACTTCTTGATACAAAATAGTACATAGTCCATAAACCTGAGAATCCTAAAATATCTTTGTTATCAATTTATTGTTTTCCGGTGTTTTCTTTCTAGACTTTAGCCTCAATTCCTATTTTATAGCTTTAAGTTACTTCTGAATTAGTTCTGAACAGAGCAGTTTCTTCATTTAAGAAAAAAAAGATATACTTTTTTTTTTTTTTTAGAATGTTACATGAGAAATAACTTCAGTCAACTCTTTGGCAAGTATTCAAAGCTATTATGACAGCTATCAATGTTTTAACCAGTTAATTAACTAGGAATCTTGTCTTCCTTTTTGTCTTTCATCTCAGTAAGTACTTTGTATATTGATCAGATTTTGAAAGTTAAAACTGTCACTTTGGCTTGTCATTTCTAATTAATTCTCTTACTCAGTAAAACTTTTCCTTTACTTATTTTACTTTACTTTTATTCTTTCATCCATCCAACAAATCTTCATTTAATTCATGTTTGTTACAGGTCTACCAGGTGCACATTTTTCTGAGAATATTTCTTCAGTCGACTCCTATGCTCCACACACCCAAAGGATTTAGGTTTTCCTTCAACTGACAGGCATTATCATCTTAAATTTTATGTAATATTATGACATGATCTATCCAGTTAAACACAGACATCCAGAAATAGAGTCAGTCCCCATCCAGACAGGAAGTAGGTTCTAAATACCAGTAGTTATAATGTCATGGATCAGGAAACTATGACAACAGAAATGAAATTGTTCCCTCTTGAGACCTTGCCAAGATCCCCAGGCAGACCAAGGTTGTCTGCTCCACTCCCTAATTCTTTACCCCACAACTCTCTCATGCAATGAAAATTACGCCTTTCAAAATTATTCCAAATGTATAGGTGTGTGAATATTTTATGCATTCCAATCTGCCTGCTAGCATGGAGGATGGTCAACAAGAGGCTAGGGCTCAACAAGAGGCTGTACAAGTTACAGACAATTCCTGGAGTTATAAGTAAAAATTCCATTATATTCACACTCTATTTGAATTCATGCAAATAAAGAGAACCAGCTTCACAGTTAAAAAAGAAACGCAAAGGCTGCTATTAAAAGGAAAAGGAGTTAAAGATGCAATACTAATTTCAAAAGTCCATTTATAGCAAAGATAAACAAATGAAGGGAAGCAGCTTCACAGTTTAAAAAAAGAAGCAAAGACTACTATAAAAAGAAAAAGGAGTTAAAGATGCAATAACTAGCTAATTTCAAAGTCCATTTATAGCAAAAATAAATATAAAAAAGTACCAATTGTGACCTTTTATTCACCATTTATGGATGATCCATCAGTCCAGCAGACAACACATTGGACCCTTCATTTAATTTTATTTGCACTGAAGACGCATACATGGAAGGAAAGGGCTTAGACATTGCATCCAGACTTGACTTTGACTTGGGGTCTCACCTACCTCTCACTAGCTAAGTAACTTTAGAAAAGGTACTTGCAACTCTCTGAGTCAAAGTCCTTATATGTAAAATAGGAACAATGTCAACCATGACCCAGGGTTGCTTTGAGGGGAAAAAAAAATTAACCAATATGTATAGCAGTGCCCAACGCTGTTTGGAACAAGATAGGTCTGGACTAACATTAGTTCCCCTTTCTTCCCCCACTTGTCTGTGTGCAAAAAATTTGCTTTTGTCTTTGAAACATGAAATTTCTCCCCTCCCCCATCAGTACACATTTTTCAAGTCATCACAAGTCTAAGAACAGACATTAAAAAATGACTGCAAAAAGATAGACCCATTTAACAGAGTTTTGGGAAGAAAAGTTATATGTTAAGCCTCATGTTAACTATATTAACAATGGAGATGCCAATTTTCCTTGTGCTTTTTTCTTTTACGTTGCATAGTCTAATTAAAACTATATCACTTTTTTTAAAAGCCCTTAGGCTAAATGACAGGATATGGGATCAATTCCAACTGCTGTTCCTGATATGCCCCTTAGCCTGTTCTTTAACAAGGGTGATAGGTCAAAGATGGAAATAAAATTCTTAAATCTTGGCTTAGCTGGATCCTGCCGTTAATATGCTGAGAGACTAAAAAGTGTTTTACACGTGGAGAGAGAGGGGGAGAGGTGAAGAGAAGGTATCATAAGAAACTTTCCTCTGCATAGTTTTGTCAGAGTACTGCAATCATTGCCATAAGCAAACGGGAGAAAAATATTGATAGAAAGGGATCTTTTTATATTAAGAAGAAAAAATAGTGTGGAGTTAAAACTGCAACTCTGTACACTTTAAACTAGAAGTAACAAGCAACACGAGTTTTTCCAGGACTTGCCCTAGGGTGCAGTCCACAAGCGGGAGTGCGGGGTGGTAACTAACCCTTGGTCCCAGACCCAACTCACCCAGCTGGAGCTGTTCGCACGTCCGGCCTGGATTCTTTCCAATTCTGCATCTGTAAATCGCCCCGGGATTGACCACTGAAGCGTTGGCGAGCCAGTTGGCAGTGGGCGCCCCCACTACGAGCCTAAAGCGACAAACGTGCACGTGCGCTCAGACGTGAGCTGCGCTGCCCACTGAACCCCCGTGTCGACCAGCGTGCAGTTGGCCCCGGGGCACCTTCCCCACCCCCTCCTCCCCTCGCCACCCCCGCACCCCGCCAGCCACCTCTGACAGTTTCAGGGCCTTGCCCCGAGCACACCAGGAGCTGCCACCCCAAGATAAGTTCGTTTCCCCGGGAGATGTCCCGCGAGCTGGCTGTCGCAGCGGTTCCCTTCTGCATTCTCCAGGGAGAGGAAAGTTTGAACCGGGCAGAGAATCCCTGGGGCGCCGTTCTCGTGCCGCTGAGATGCCCAGAGCGCCCCAGTCCGACTCCACTCACCATCGGTTCTCCCCGTGGCTGTGCAGCACGACGGAGTAGCCAAACAGCGTGTTCGGGGGGCCCTGGTAAAGCAGCGCGCTCCCGGTGTCCACGTTGTAGGCGCGTCCGGTCGGGACCCCCAGGCACAGCGACAGCATCACCGTCACCGCCTTCCGGACAGCGGCCCCTCTGGGGCGGGGGCCGCGCGTCGCGTCTCCAGCCATGCGCTCTCCGTGGGGAACATTCAACACCAAACGGCCACTGCCCCAAAGTTGCACGACATGCGACGGCTGGCCAAGGGGGAAGAGCGCCCCAAGAGATGAGGCGCAGTGTGTCCGGCCCGGCTGGCGAGAGGAAAGGAGGGAGGGAAGGGGAAGGGGGAGGGGAAGTCCCCAGCCGCGGGCGGAGCGATCGGGGCGGCCGGGATGCCGCGCGCCCGCCGGGCCCCACGCCCCGATTCTGCGGCCGGGAGGTGCGGGTGTTCGCGCGGTCCCGGGGCGCGGGCCGCTGGGTGGGGTCCCGGGCGTGGTGCGAAGGCGCAGGGCCGGGCTCCGTCTCCCCCACGCGCGGCTGTAGGGGGCGCTGGGGGACCTCGGCTGCGCAGGACGCCGGCCGGGCCGCGGCCTCCCCGCCCGCAGGGCGCCGGATGGCCCGGGGCTCCCGGGGCGCAGCAAGGGTGGACCTGGAGGCGGAACGAGGCTTCCCCTTTGCACCGCGGTGGGATCCTGGGCCTGAATGCGATGCCCTGTGGCCCCGACCTCCGCGGCCAGCCACAAACCCAGGGACGCGGACTACTGCGGGGAACCGTCCAGTTCTTTAGTTGATAATTAACCGCTATCTCTCATTTTTCGGGCGGGCGTAAGCAGCCGCTGTAGAAATTATGCGGAGGGCTACAAATTAAAAACAAAGCAAAACAAAAAGAACTCCCTGAAGGCGCCTGGGGAACATTTGGGTGACAAAGACGTTATTTCTATTCTCTTCAAGACTTACAGCCCTGCAATCTTCTATACCCACTTCCTTCCTCCCCGCACTTCCTCTTCAGCCCGGGCTGCAAGCGTGAGCGGGCGGCAGCAGCCCCTCGGGCTGAATGGCCGGCACGCGGGGTAGGCTGCTGCTGACCCCAACAGAGGTTAGGTTCAGGAAGCACTGTGACCTGACTCGCTTCTGGGGATTCCTCTGAACGGCTCTTAGTGATCCCCTTTTCAAGTAGCCACTTATTTGCTACGGGACACACCTGTCATCAATTGTGTAGACCCAGTGTGAGGTCAGAGTCATAATGAGCCTCCGAAAATGCTGTGTAGACCCCCAGCACACCTGAACTGGGTAGCGAGGCTCATCCTAATACGTGCCTGGGATTTTCCTCTTCAGCAACCAGAGAGACAGCCATGGATGATTATTAAATATTTTCAGGAGATGCAGGTCCAGTCACTGATTGCTGCTGTACAAAAAAACAAAAGAAGGGAAAAGACTTCGTCAAAGGGTGTGTCTGTGTGCTAATACCATACTGAAACATCACATCTTAAGTTGAAATGGCAGACACACAGTTAAAATACTTGTTCGTTTATTCAGCACATTCATTGAACAGGCACTATGCTAGGCACACAGGACACCACGAACAAGGCAGGACTGATACAAGCCGTCGGGAAAATTTTTCACTCAAATGGTAGATAGAAAAACTTTTACTAACTAGAGAAAGTTCCAGATCCTTTAGGGACACTTAAGGAGAGATTTGAAGGAGAAGATAGGTTGAGTCAGCCTAAGAAGTTTGAGAGGAGGAATGGGGGAGGGCTCTAGCAGGGCCAGGTAGAGGAACTGAAAGAGTCTGCCTGGCGCTGGTGTTTGGCCGCCCACACACAGGTTGGCGTGACAGGAGGCTAACTAGGGAAGCAGAGTGGCACGGTGAACCACATAAGCCAGGTTAGGAATTGCAAACTCTGTGCTGGGGCTGACAGGAAGCTGTTGGAGGATTTGTCTTGGTCAGCTGTGGGTTTCAGAAGTGCAAAGGCAAGAATGGATACAGAAAACCTATTTTGGAGACTCCTGCGGTAATCAGTAGAGAGAGGATGGCAGCCTGAACTAGGAAGGAGAAGGAAGGATAAAGGAGAAAATAGATTCAAGAGCTATCTAAGAGATAGAACCCAATGGAACTTGGGGATAGTATTGATAAATATGAATGTAGGGCTGAGATGAAGGAGTCAGGATGATGCCCAAGTTTGGGGTTTGGGAACTGAGTGTATGGTGCTACATTCATAATGAAAAAACACACTGAGAAGTGAGGTCGTGCAGGTGTATGCAGGCACGCATGCAATGGGCGCCTTGATGAGTTGTTTTAGACATGTGGAGCTTGGGATGTTTGTGGAATGTTAGGATATTCTAGCCAAACCCACCCTAATTATTTTTACTCTCTTGTCAACAGACAAGAGAAATATTAACCTTCTCTCATTCTTCACAGCAAAGTAAAAGGTTAATAATGGTGTGTGATAAATCCATTATAAAAATGAAATGAAATGGCTTCCAGAAAGGTACTTATCGGAGCCCATGGTGAATGGTCCTCCTCTGTTTCTTTGTGCAGTAGTACAAAGTATGTTTCTTTCTATAGACCCACATCTAGCTTATATTGTCATTATTCTGAAATAAGCAATCCCTCTCATTTGCAGTCATAAAATCTCCAGTTGTGGCCTGGAAGCAGGTGTATTGAAACCATTCTGACATCCTCCAGATACTAGCAAAACCAGAGCCATTGATCTGAACCCCTTCCTCTTTTTTTCCCTCCCTTCACCAAAATCCTTGACAATGAAAGCCACTCAACACAATCCTTTTCATAACATAGTTAAGGTGACTAGCAGCCAGTGGAGTGGTGCATAGCACAGGACTTTATTTCTACGGTTATGGTTATGGTTAGGATTCACTGCCTTTCCAGAAACAGCCACACTGTATTACCTCATACGCTACGTTAGCCTGAGTTTCCTTCCTCCAGGGCTTAGAAAACAGCTCACTTTTCCTAAAGTCAGCAGGAATAAAACATGTTTAAATTTGCTTTGACAAAGCCTGAAGATCCTGTTCTCTATCTAATCAAAGCTTTTGTAGACAGGTGTGAGAGTCAGGCAGGGGAGAAGAGGTAGAGGGAGGAGGAGAAGAGGACTTTTTAAAATGACTTATACCTACTCCTCACTCTCAACTGTACTTAAATATTCATTCAATTGATAGATATTTAATTAATATGTATCAAGTGCCCACTGTGTGCCAGGAACTGCATTAAAGACTCATATGAGAGGAGTAGACAAAACACAAGTAGAAGTGGTCTCTAACCTTGTGTAGGACATCCTCTCCAGCAGAGCGGATTCTAGGATTCTAATATTGACTCCCCCACCTTTACAGTTATGAAGAATGAACATTTTTTCCTTCTCTTCTCATGATACCAAAAAAAGCTTTTTTGAGGGCTTTTTTTTCCCCTCCCTTTCTATCTGGACTCTCTGAGTCTTCTTTACTGGCTTCTTTCCCTCCACTGTTAGTGTTGGAAAGGCCCAGAGCTATATTCTGGGCACTCTTTCCTTCTCCTTCTAACCTTCCTCATTAGGATATCCAACTCATTTCCTATATCTTTAAAAACATCTAAATATTATGAATCATTAACAGAATCAAGAACAAAAACATATGATTATTTCAATAAATGCTGAAAAGCATTTGATAAAATTCAACATCTCTTTATGATTAAAAAAAAAACCGCATCAAAATGGGTATAGAAGCAACATACCTCAAAATAATAAAGGCCACATATGACAAACCCACAGCCAACATTGAACTGAATGGGGAAAAAACTGAAGGCCTTTCCTTTAAGGACTGGAACAAAACAAGGATGCCCACCCTCACCACTTTTATTCAACATAATACTATAAGTCCTGGCCAGACCAATTAGGCAAGAAAAAGAAATAAAGAGCATCTAAATTGGAAAGGAAGAAGTAAAATTAGCTTTATTTGTAGATGGTATGGTCTTATACCTAGAAAAACCCAAAGACTAATCCAAAAAACTGTTAGAGATGATAAATGAATTCAGTAAAGTTGCTGGATACAAAATCAACATACAAAAATCAGTAGCATTTATATATGCCAACAGTGAACAATTTGAAAAAAAGTAAAGAAATCAAGCCCATTTATAATAGCTACAATAAGTATAAAATACTAGGAACCAATCTAACTAAAGAAGTAAAAGATCTATATTTAAAAAACTATAAAACTCTGATGAAAGAAATTGAGGAGAACACAAAAAATGGAAAGATATTCCATGCTCATGGATTGGAAGAATTAATCTTGTTAAAATGACAATACTACCCAAAGCAATTTATAGATTCAATGCAATCTGTATTAAAATACCAATGACATTCTTCAAAGAAATAAAAATAAATCCTAAAATTTATATGGAACCACAAAAGACTCCGAATAGCCAAAGTAATCCTGAACAAAAAGAACAAAACTAGAAGCATCACACTACCTGACTTGAAGATTTACTACAAAGCCATAGTAACCAAAAGTGTATGGTATTCTCATAAAAATAGACATAGGCCAATGGAACAGAAAAGAAAACCCAGACATAAATCCACACATTTATAGCCAATTTATCTTTGACAAGGCACCAGGAGCATACAATGGAGAAAGGACAGTTTCTTCAATAAATGGTGCGGGAAAACTGGATAACTATATACAGAATGAAACTAGACCCCTATCTCTCACTGTACACAAAAATTAAATCAAAATGGATTAAAGACTTAAATCCAAGACTTGGAACTATGAAACTACAAGGAAAAAAACATTGGGGAAACACTCCAAGACATTGGTCTGGGCAAAGATTTTTTGTGTAAGACCTCAAAAGCACAGGCAGCCAAAGCAAAAATGGACAAATAGGTTATATCACACTAAAAACCTTCTCCATAACAAAGGAAACAATCAAAAAAGTGAAGGGATAACACACAGAATGGGAGAAAATATTTGCAAGCTATCCATCTTACAAAGGATTAATAACCAGAATATATAAGCAGCTTAAACAACTCAATAGCAATAAAACCCAAATAATCTGATTTAAAAATGGGCAAAAGAATAGACATTTCTTAAAAGAAGACATATGAATGTCCAAGAGGCATATGAAAAAAATGCCCAACATCACTAACCATCAGAGAAATGCAAGTCAAAACCACAATGAGATATCATCTTGTCTCAGTTAAAATGGTTTGTATAAAAAAGACAGGCAATAACAGATGCTCCTGAGTGGGTGAGAAAAAGGTAATCCTTGTACACTATTGGTGGGAATGTAAATTAGTATAGCCACTAGGCAAAACAGTATGGGGATTTCTCAAAAAACTAAAAATAGAACTACCATATGATCCAGCAATTCCACTATTGGGCATATATTCAAAAGAAAGTAAATCAATATATTGAAAGGATATCTGCACTCCCATGTTTATTGCAGCACTATTCACAATGGCCAAAGTACAGAATCAACCTCAGTGCCCATCAATGAATGGATAGAGAAAATGTGGTATATATACACAATGGAATGCTATTCAGCCACAAAAAGAATGAAATCCTGTCATTTGCAGCAACATGGACAGAACTAGAGGCCATTATGTTAAGTGAAATAAGCCAAGCACAGAGAGACAAATATTGCATCATCTCACTTCTATGTGGAAGCTGAAAAAGTGGATCTTATGAAGATAGAGAGTAGAATGGTGGTTACCAGAGGCTGGGGAAGGGCTGGAGGAAGGAAAGAAAGAAGGGAAAAAATATATATATACACACATATATAAATGTAGTCATAACTTAACTGGACACATAAAATGGTAAAGATGGTAAATTTTTAATATATATTTTACCTCAATAAAAAAGTACAAAAAAAAAGAAAAAAACATATTCACAACTAATATCAAGTAAATGTCTTAGGTCAGCAGTGGAGGATACACTTAAAATATGTGAAGAAAACATCATCTAAAAGTATCTGTGATTGTCATATTTTTTCATGATAAACATCCTCATAGAAGAGGGAGTATAGAAAGTACAATTTAAATTCTCCTCTCTCATTATATTCTACCACTCCCAATAGCTAGCTTTTAGATCCTTGAGGAATCCTTGTCTTGTTTTTGCATAAAGTTCTTTTACTCAATGGGTAACAATGTATCATTTGAAAATAAAGTTTTTTTTATATGTAAGTATAAAATATGCATCAGTATTAATTTGCCAGTTGACTATTTCATGAGTTATTAAAATATACCCTCAATTGCTTGACCTGAGAAATAAATAAATGAATGTCATGAGTTCCCATTTCTCATCTCCAGTCTGGACTTTTCTTCTGAGCTCCAGGTGCATATTTTTTACTGCCCACCTGATGTCTCTTCTTGGATACCTATTGGGTGTTGTACACATGTCTAAAACTGAGTCTGATTCTTCCACCCCTCATCTAAACTATTCCTCTACCCAATCTCTTCCTTTATGGAAAATGGCACTCTATCTGCCCAGTTGTTCAGGCCAGAGATTTGGAACGTAATCCTGGATTCCTTCCTCTATCCTCAACATGAAACCCATCAATCACTAGGTCTATCAATTTGACCTTTAAAATATATCTCAAGCCCATCTTCTTTTCATCTTCTTCTACACAGCTACTACCCTTTCCCCAAATGCCATAATCTCACCTGAACTATTTAATTCTCTGCTACCTGGTCTCCCTTCATCCCTTCCCCACCTCATCACATTTCTACAGAGAAGCTAAAGTGAACTTTTAAAATTCTAAATCAATCAGGCATCCACTCCCTTGCTTAAATCCTTTAAATAGTTTCCCATTGTTCTTATAGTACAAAACACACTCAGTGTGGCCTAACAGGACCCTGTGATGTGGTGTCTTGACTACTTCTTCAGCCTTGCCATTGAGCACACACCCAGGATCACTTTGCTTTTGCCACTTTGGTCTTTTTTAATTTCCTAAGTGCTTTAAGGTTTATTTGTCCTCAGGGTCTTTTCCCTTATTTTTCCCTCTGCCTGGACACACAGCTTCTGACTTCTCACATGATTCCTCTTTCCCTTCTTTTTATCTCAGCTTAAAGCTCTCCTCACAGAGGATTTTCTGCCTATCCAATTTTAAATAGGTCACCATGTCATTCTTTCATAGACAATCCCGTTTATTCTCTTTAGAACTCTTTAATTTACATAATACATTTACATTTTTTCATTATATCTTCCACATTAACACATTTTGTGTTACTACTGTTATTCACCACTATATCTCTAGCACCTGATATGCTTTCTAGCAAATAGCAGGTGCTCAGTAAATATTTTGAATGGCCCTTACATGATTTGGACTTTTTATATCGTTAATGTCATAAACTAGATATTTTTGAGTTTATGTTCACTCATTATGACATGCAAAACAATGTGTTAGATCCTTACAAGATGCAAAGATGTATAAAAAGGGGTCCTAATCTCAGTTTATAATTTACAGAGGAAAATATGCCTTAGAGAACAATATAATATAATCAAATGTCATTGTCATAAACAACGGGGAGAGAAGAGACAGCTGGTTGCTAAAAAATGGTGTTGCATAAAGGACAGTCCTGAGACCTAACTTAAATAGAGTATAAGTAGGGAAAATGAATGAATTCATATAATACATTGGGGAAAAAATCTGATATGAATTGTCAGTTGTAGGTAATCCAGAGAAGTAAAATATGACTGGTATTTTTAGGCCAAGTGACTGGGACAATAGTAGTACCATGAAAAACAGAACATAAAGCAACCAGAAGGAAGTGTTGAATTGGGGGGAGGGAAGGTGGAGAGTGTTTGGATAATACCAGCTGGGTTCTAGAGATAAGTCTGAGACGTTGGTGGAACATTCACGTAGATATATCTGGCAAGTAGGTTTTTTTTAAAAAAAACTTTTTAAATTAGATTTTTGAAATTACTAAAGTGAAGCATGTAGCATATAAAACGATTAGAGATGCATAAAGAAAAATTTTACAATCTCTTTCTGCCTCCTTCTAATCCAATCTTCTAATCCCCACCCTCAACTATCTGCACCCAAGTGGTTGTCTCAAGGTCGGCTTTTAGGGGATCCAAACTAAGACAATAGGAGATATTTTTTTTCACAGTAATAAAGTACCTAAGAAACAAGAAGATCCAATCCTTTTATCCTAATATATACTATGAGAGCAAATTTCCTGATGCTTTCATGTAAATACCAATGACAAGATTGCTTTAAAAGAAACATGAAACAAAGGCTTCTCAATTATAAGACTTCTGAAACCTGCTGAGAAAATGTGTGAAATGTGCCTCAGAATCCTCTACCCCTGGAAGACCTGGAGGCTGGGGCATCTATCTAAGGAACTCTCATCCTCCTCTGGTGCAGGGTTAACCTCTGCACACTTGAAGCTTGCACCTGTTTGTCCGTAGGTAAGCAAGCTCCCAGGCGCAGGAGGAGTCCTTGGGCGGAGATCAGAAGATCAGAGACAAAGGCATGGCAGCCAGGAAGCTGGCAACGTTCTGAGACTGTCTACCTAGGAATAGGTGGGCTCAGGTGGCCCAAGAGGTGGGACATCAACAGTTTCTACTACAACTGCCAATCAGAACCTTGGCTGATTTGTTTGTATTGCTCAAACCTGGTTTTTATTCTTATAATTAAGTTTTCCCTGACTGGATGGGAAAAATGAGTCCTTAGCACATAATAAGTGCTCAAAAAATAGCAGTTTCTCCTTTATACCTTTTTTCTTTTATTAGCATCATCACTAATGATATAATTTGTATAGAAATAAACTACCTACAGAAATAAACTATGTAGAAGAATCTGAAATCAAGGGCAGTGACCCATATGGGAAAGTTTAGTGAATAAAGACACATTTTATGCTTATATCTATTCACTCATTCAACAAACTTATTGAACACCTATTATGTGTTAGTGAGAGATGCCATGTATGACATGATATAAAGAGTTGGAATTCTTCTTTAGACACGTGTTCCAAAGGGCAACCTGACAATAAATGATATTTCCTATTTTAAATCTTGTCACTTTTCAGTATATTGACATATACAAGCAGATGATTTTTTCTACAGCACAACTATTGATATGTCATTTCTCACCTCAGAGACTTCTAATGGCTCCTTCCCTGACTTTTAACCCAATGAAAATAGAGTTTTTTGGCTGGGGCTTAATGTCCTCCATTCTTGGCCTCATACTGACTTTCTTTTTACCCACCCAAAACACAGACTATTTTTCCTTCTCTCTCAGAACGTTCCCTTTAGTTTGGTAAATTAACAGATCAAGAAATAACTACTATTTAACCGAGTAGGTGTCAAATGCCATGCAAAATGGTATAAGACAGAGAAATTCAACAGATGGAGAGGTTTCTTCCGGCTAGGGTGTGTAGGGCAATTTTTCTGGACAAGAAGGGTAATTTTGATAAATTTTACTTTTTACCAGTCTTCTCAAAAGCCTGAAACAACTGATATTTTATAACTTTTTAAACCAAGTCTATTTCATGCTTCAGTTCAGAAGAAGAAACAATTGCTCCTCTTGTTACAGTGTATAAAGGACCTGATATAAAACCATTCTTCTCTCAGGGCACACATAGTTATTATGTGACAACATTTTATCTCATAAGTAATCTGACCTGGAAGATTGAATTTATGCACTATAATGATTTCATAACTGGTCTACACTTGATCTCAAAGGTTCACAAGACACACAGATATTTTACAGCATCACTGTCCTCTATTGTCAGAGGCTAGAATCTATCTATGTAAAAGTGCCTTGCAACAGTGTCTCATCTCAACCCTCTTATATGCATGGCCTCATCTAGAAAAAACAGAGTTCTCAGGCATTTTGGAAATGAACATGGTGAAAAAAGTGTAAAATTGCTTAATTGTTTGTGGATAAAATAAGATCATACAACAAGCATATGTACATATGTCCCAAACACTTTGAAGACACAAAAGAAGTTAAAGATAATTTCTTATTCTTCAATAGTTGGCAATCTAGGTAGAGAAGCAACACATACAAACTCAAAACTGGAAAACAATTGCAAAGCAACTTACAAAATAGTAACATATTGTGAATTATAAGACAAATTATATGATATAATAAGTGGAGTTTTCAGAGTAGCAAAAGTTTTATGGGAGAACCAAAGGAAATAAATTTAGTTTAATCTTATTCTTTAAACTTAATCTTTTTCTTTCTCTCTCTCTTTCTCTCTATTTTTTTCTTTCACCAGACCAAACTGGGGGAACATAGAGATTAGTCTTTGTAGACCAGATAAAAGAGATAAGAGAACATGAAAGACTAAAATATCATCAGGAGATAGGAAGAATGTAAACAGTGGAATGAGGCTATACCACTTTGTAAGAAAAAAATGGGACATAAGAGAGATAATTTAATGTACTACAGTTTCCTGAACTGTTTAGTAACCAGAAAAAACTTTGGGAAAATAATTATAATTTGGATTAGTAAAATATGAATGTTATACAAAAATAATGTATCTAGCTCATGTCTATGCATCGGAAGACCAGCAGACAGCTTGTATATTCTATTTTTGGTATACACTGAAAATCAGCTTTGTTTATAACAGTTGCACAGTATATTGGCCCAGTAAAGTAAATTTCCTCTGTTTACAGAAACTAGAACAACTATTTTGATTTTAAAATTATGTGTTGTTCATAAAAAAACTTGTTAGAATTATGGATAAAAGTGAATATTTTTAAATTCTAAGAGTATTCTTTAATTGGTCTAAAGATTTTTTTTAAAACTTATTTCCAAAAAGTTTGTAATACTGATTCAACCTAATGATAGTATAAAACTTTTGTTTGTAGATCGTAGAGATATGTCTTACTCTTTTCATGGTTCACATAAAAAACTGCTTGTCTAAAACCAGTTTTAGAAACTAAACAAGGATTTGGGAGACCTGAAGTTCCTGATTATGGAACTGCTCTTATATTTTTACAACTTCCTTGTTATTAAAATGAAAAAGGCTCAATGAGATTGTCACTAAAGTTATATTCATTTGCAAAATGGTATTGTTTTTAGTTCTCATAGACAGCAGGAGAACCCTGTTCTTTTAGAGCATGCAATAAGAAGCAGGAAGCCACACAGTAGATACACTGTGAAGGGAAAGGGTACTCAATTCAGTTGATAAACTATTCAAGAGGGTGAGCTGAAGGAACTCCAAGGATAAAAATATGAATCCTGAATAAACAGCAGCATCTATATGTTTCTATGTTAATATCTATAATCAGCTGTCTATCTATCATCTATCTTGTCACATGTCGGCTTAGTGAAGTATAAGCAGATTGGAAAACTTTAACTTTTCTTTCTCAAATTGTTGAATAACACTTTTTTCTAGTGTTTCACAATTGCCTTCCCTAGGACCCTCTTTCCTTTGTACTCTTTCTTATATGTAGACTTCTGGTAAATAACCTAAATAAATAAATTGCATTTGTTTAGATTTTATAATTTATAAAGTAACCTTTTCTCAAGCTGCACCAAAGTACATATGAAGTTATTAACAGTAAAGCTTGAGAACTAAGGGGAATTGTATGATAGGAAATTCTATAAAATGTACCATGATAGAGACTACACTGAAAGAAAAAAAAGTGGGGACATGATTTTTATCTTAGGCTTAATCTGTACGTTATTCTTCTTATCAAAGTGAGCAAGTACGATCAGTACTGCAAAATTGAGAGACAAAAATGTCAAAAGACACCTAGACAGATCACAGACAATTAGATCTCAGGGACAGGGTGAACCTTAAAGAAAGAGAACATTCCTGAAGCAATATGGACTTGATTAAACATTATTTTGTTGTAAAATTAGAGAACACCAGAACCTTACTAATGAAGATTGAGCTTTGAATAATTGCACATGAAAAGATTGATAAACCTCTGTATTTATGATGAACTGTCCTAATACCAGTTCCATTAATGTGATACAAATAGAAACTGGGGCATTTAGGGCAAGTATGTACAGGAACCAGGTCAAGAGAATAGATGAGAAGCAGCATTGCCCATTTTGGCAACAATTTTCTTGGCCACAGCTGAGTAAAGATTATCACTGATTTCTACAAGGAGGAAAGATTAAAAATTAACATCGGAATTCTGCAGCCTACTTGATTATTTTTAAGTTAATAGTATTATAAATTACATGTAGTTCACATTTCTTTGTGACTTTGGTTAATTCTTGTTGACACTCTTATTGCTAACATGAAGTATTTAGATACTGCTTTTAATTATATAGAGAGTTCTGGCCTAGAATCATCTCAACAAAAAATTACAGTCAATTACTGTGCAGCCCAAAATACTTATCAATTAAGCAGCAGGTAATGTTATCTTACTAAGGCTTATTCCTAGCAGTTTAAGTAAACTGCAGATTACAGATTTACATATACTAATTTTATTGATCCATAGAAGAAAATATTGAGTTTGGTAGAATTTCTTTCATTTTAGAGATGAGGCAATGGCTTCCAAAACGTTAAGTGTCTTGCCCAAGGCCACTGACTACATTCCTGACCCTCTCACATCCTCTTACAAAGAGACTAGATTGACAAATCTAGAAGGACAGCCAGCAGAGTGGGTGCCAGGACTCAGGTCTCTGGAAATAAAATAGGGCAAAAACAGGAAGTGCCTAATGCCTTCCTCAAGTTTGAACCAGAGAAATCAAGATTAGTCCATTCCACAAAAGAGCAGAAGTGGAGAAAAAGAGACAAATGCTAAGATTCAGGAAATGGGTGGAAACTGACCAAACTGGAGCTGGTGCCAATGTTCCTGGGCAATTGCTGTGAACGGAGCTGAAGTATCTATGACTTGTCTGGACTGGCTTTGGTTTCTTAAAGGTAAGGAGATCACCTGGGGAGGATGTCGTAGTGTTAACAAGTGACTGAGATAGTATTTAAGGTCTAGTCTGCCATTCGAGTTTACTATTTTTTTTTTTTTTACTATTTATTTCCAGTATACCTTAGCACCTATGCTGTCTGTGTATAAAGAAGTTTCTCACCTGAAGACATGAGCAAAAGAGCCTACTCTGAGTAATCATCCATAATTACTCTAAGAAATCTTGCTTTTAAATGTTGATAGCACCTACTTATTTAAATCGTAGCTAGTTGATTTCAGATTCACAAGTTTTTCCTCGTTTTCTTTGTAAATTAAGGAAGTCGTGGAAATTCAAACTCATAACCATTCTCTTTATCAGTGAAGTTTTGGGAAGCCATTCTATCTAGCTTAGTGTTTTCCATGTGCATGAGAGTTAAGTGTTGGAAAATGGAGCTGAAGAAATGAAGTTAAGCCGAATGGATTTCTAGATCCATGTATGTAAGGTTTTCGTAATGAGACTTTTTGTTAAAAATAATTCCTAGACTACCTGACCTACCCATATTCAGTTATAATTTATTTCAACCTTTATTTGGAATAATTATCAGGTTATTCACACAAGACATAATTATCCCTCCTACATTTCTGCCCACAATCATGGGTGGGTTATACTAAAATTTAATAAGTTAGTACTGTAAAGGCTGCATTCCAAGGCTTCAGCAATCTTATGTAATTCTTTAGGGCCAGCAGACATGGGCTAGCAGCAGAGCCATGGGCCCTGCAGTAGATTAAACAAGGTCTGGGTGGAAATGATCCAAATCTAATCTTACCACTCTTTTACAACTGTCATTTTGACAAGGCTCACATTTTATTCAAACATGGGAAAAGTTACTACATGGCTTTTGGCTGTTAAGTGATTTTGGAAGTGCCCATAAATCTTTATGAAATCCAATTCAGTTTCCAACAAGTCATAGTTTAGGGAATGGGCAAAAACGCTTTCATAGTTCCACTGAAAAAATTTTCATTGAATCAAATAAAATTTTAGTGGATTGACTGAAATGAATCCTTGTTATGGGATCAATGCTGGTATTGACAGTGGATCCTGCCAATGGGCATTTTTGTAACTTTGAGCCACTTGTTCATAAAATAAAAATTACAGAGCAAAACAAGGGTGAGGGCAGAATTAAACCTTTCCCACTGTCCTCATCACAGACTCTCATTCTAATCCAGACTATCAGTAGCACCAGACTACTTTTTAAGCTAGGACAACTGTCTGTACAAAAAATAACTCCCAGATTTCATAACCTCATTTGACAATCTTTCACAGACAGGAATTTCAAATGGCATTTGACTCCAAAGTAGAGGAATTGTTTTGTTTTTCACAAGCAAGAACTCAGTTAAAAGAGACAGGAGGCAAATGCAGGCTAAGGATATTGTTTGAAGTGAGCTGATAGTCTGATTTGTAAACAACATCAAAAGATCTCCTATGTGGGAATTGAGCTGAAGAGGGAAGCATTTATCGGAGGGTAGTCTTCTTGCTCTCCTTATAGCCTTCCTATACCCCTCTGTATTTGTAACTTAGATATCTGTTAACAGATAAAATCTGTCCCCTCTTCTCTTAGAACCTCCCTGACCACTTGTCAGTGCCCATATACTTAGGACTCTGATCCTAAGTATATGGGCTTCATTCAGGTCCCCTATCACAAAAGAGTGACTCTGATAACATCACTTCAGCCTATACTGCGAACATGGTCCAGTCCATCAGAGGTAGTTCATTTTGAAACTGGCTTTACCCTGATGAAAAAATTTTAGGCACTAGCAAGTAAACTACAGACAAGTTCCCTGTCTTCTTTGAATTCATTCCTTGCCTATATATTCATTTTGTCTCTCATAGAATATTTAGTGATCGCTACCCTAAACCAAGCACAATATTTGGTGCTACAAATATAAACATAAATAAGACAGGCTTCCACATTCAAGGAAATTACAGTATATACAGGAAATTGACATAAGACAAATAAATAAAATACTTCACTTTTTTAAAAGTGCAATATTCCATGTGGGATCAAAGAAAATAGCCACCAATTCTGAGAGTCAGGAAAAGCTTTATCAAAGGGGAGACACCTAAGTTGAATCTTTTCACGTGAATAGGTGCTTACCTGGGAGATGTACTGGAACAGTAAGTTGGTGTGAAATCACGTGGTGCATATGGGAAGCTTTAAGTATTTGGCATAGATCAGAGAGTGGTAGGAATACCAAAGAGACAGGCAGAGTGTAGATCCTGGAAACCTCATACGTTATGCTAAGAAGCATGGATTTTTATTGCAGTCAGAAAAAAAAAGTTATGTAGTAGAATAATATGGCTGGATAGATTGGAGTAATGGGATTTTAGAAGGAAAGAGTTTAATTAAATGACTGATATATTAGTATCAGAGAGAGATGCTGAATCCACATTGAATAAGTCTTAAATGGCTAAAGAGAAAGACGAGGTGAAGGCAAGGGAGCAATTGAGCATGGTATCTGAAGTTCTTGTGTGATTAGGTAATGCCATTCATTGATTCACTGTGATAAGGTGTGGAGGAGGGGAGCAGATCTCAATGGGAAATAATTAGGGTGGGATCCATTGCGTTGAGTTTGAATTTTCTGAGACACATGCAAGTGATGGTGTCCCAGAGACAATTAGGCAGACAATTTTGTGACTCAGGAGAGACACTTGTGCTAAAGATATTATCTTGATAATATCATTAACACATAGGTGGATGAAGGAGAGCATATGGAAGCAGAACAGAAGAAAGCTATGGAAAGAATCTTGGAGGATACCAAAGTTTTGGATCAGGCAGAGGAAAAGCTACCCATAATTAATCTAAGAAAGAATCATGAGAGAGGTGAGAGAACAAGGGAAATGTCTCAGAAGACCAAGAGTAGAGAGTATTAAAGAAGTAGCCTACATATTAAATGTAACTGACAGGCCAAGTATGATGAAGATTTAGCAATTAGGGTTTCCTTGGGGACACATGATTTGCAAACTTATAGTGTCTGGTGGAAGATGGGTGAGAAAGACGAGTCTCGGCACTGACCCTGCGGCTGCATGCTTGCTCTGTCCCAGAGGGAAGCCCGAGTGAGGGCTCTCTGAGAATGCTACATGTTTATTCTCAGGACCAGCGTTAAGACCAAAAATCAGTCCCAGGAAAGGAAATCTGTTCCCCTTGAAGGTTGTTTGTTTTGTATAGCTGTTTTTCACATATCCCTACCCACACTTTTCTGCCAGCACATGCCTCATCTCTTTTTCTCCTGTTACTATCAGATACCAAGCCCTCCCTCAAATCTCCACTCCCCCAGCTTTGGTTGTAACTGTTAGTTCCCTTCTGTCTCTCTTCCTCTAAAGATGACACTATGGATAACAACTGACTATGAGCAGCTTCACTGCCCCAAATTCCAGCTACTTCAGTCTCTTTAGGAGGAGATGATTCTGCAATGGAGATGATAGTCATGTGAATCTTAGTGCTTGAAAACCTCACATAGAGAATGTTGCTATATTAAGAATTATTGGAAAAGGTGGAGAAGCAACGAGGTCTGCAGGGCATGAGATGGCCAAGTCTTGGGCTTAGCAGGGAAAGAATGAAGGCACCCAAGGATGTGGTTGTACTTGAACATGACACACCAGACCCTATTCTCAGATGCCAAATCTTCCTGGTCCCATTGACCCCATGGCATGGCGCTGGGCTGAGTGATCAGCATGCAATTGTGTTGTTGCATTTTAGATAGGCAGATAGAGAAGGTCAGGCTCTGAGATCAGAAGGTCTTGAAATTTAAAGTGAGCTCATGCCATCCAGGCAATTTAGTGGTGTGTTTGAAAACAGGTTGAGTTTTGAATAAACTTAGGGATTTGGGTTCAGAATATAAGAGAATTTGAAGTCTTTCCAAGTGCCCAAATACTTCCTAAAAAGTGGGGACCTTGTTCTGGGGAACTCAGTTACTAAAGGCTTGACTGTTTGCATTTTCACTAAATGGGGAATTTGAAGCCAAGGCAGCTCTGATACCAACTAGGGATGCAAAGTGACCATGAAACACACACACACACACACACACACACACACACACAATGCTTTGTAAACTTATACCCTACTAAAATGAGACAAGACAATTTGTGGAACTAATTATCTATTTAATATTAGTACATTAAGATCTGCACAAAATGTTTTGTATATATTGCACCTTAAGCAGTACTTTTAATCAGTTGTAGAACACAAATTTTCAGTAAGTGCACAGTGTAGGAGCTGAGCAGAAATCCCAATGTCAGGTTCTTAGGAAAACCTGTTGGTGACCCCCAGTTGGTGGCAGAACAATCCTCAATGATAGCAAAACACCTGGAGAATGTCTTCTAAGGCAGTGCTTCTCAAACTTTAATGTGCGTATGTATCATTTGGAGATCTTGTTAAAATGCAAATTCTGATTCAGTTAATCTGCATTTCTAACAAGTTCCCAGGTGATGACAAAGCTGCTAGGCTATGGATCACACTTTAGATAGTAAAGTTTTATGAGAATATTCTTAGTTATGTTTCATTTCACAGTTATAATAGTAAAATATAAAGTCTATTGTCAGAAATGCTGGCAAAGAAAATCTGAACTGAGCAGCTAAGAATAAATCAATCTTTTCGGCCAACATCTTGTGGTTGAGAAATTAAATTAGACTGCGTAATGAAACTCTATTTTGACATTTAGTTATAAGCCATATTAATCCTTTTTTATGATGAGATAAAATTTCGCAGCATGCTATTTTTACTATTAGATTCAATAAATTGTAGTTAGAAATCTTGTCTCTTCCTGTCTGGATATTATTATGGTAAAATTTCTGGTGTAGGTCCAGATTTTTTATTTAAATTAAGTATCTTTTTTATACCACCAAAATTTAACTATTTTTAAAGAAGATTTTTCTTTCTTTCCTCCTTTCCTCCCTTCCTTCTTTTCCTTTTTTCCTCCCTCCCTCCCTCTCTGACTGCCTGCATTTGGAAGAGGAGGATGAAGAAGAAGAGGAGGGTAACAGCTTCCATAATAACTCAAGTTCATAATGAGTTTAAGCATTAATAAAAGCGGAAAAATCCAAGAAGCAATTTTCTAGCTGTATCTTTACAGGAACTTTGATTTAAACAAGTCTTCTAATTCTTAAGAATGAATAAGTTTTCTAAGAATCCAAATTTTAACCTCAAACGTTTACTTTGGTAGGTTCTCCCAAGTAGTTGATCTTTTTTCATCACAGAAGACTTTAAGTCTTTATATGTTTGCAGCCTGACATGAGCTCTCTAAGCATAATACTGATGTATCATGATTTTGAAGATTATTATTTGATTCTATAAAATCTGCTCCTTTACCCAGTATTGCCCTAATGGTGTTCTGAAGAACAGTTCTGTGAACCAGATTATTCCCCAAATGGGAGTTCTATGACCACACAACTCTGGAAAAATCTAGGGACTTTACTTCTCTTTTGGATGTCCCTAGAGCATGTTAGTATTTGAAAAATTACGAGAACAAACCAGCAACACTCTGTGTATCACAGTGTTTCTCAAATGTATTTGTCCAGAGAGCACATTTTGGGAAATGTGTGCCTTTTCCACTTTTCTATGTTTTTTCCATATTGGTCAAGTTTTTGGTTTAGGGGAGCGATGGACAGAATGCCTTCCCTTCCATCATCAATAAGGAGAAAGCCTTTGCAGAAGTGTCCCCAGATGACTTTCTCTGAAGTCTTCTTGGACAACCAGGACATGCTGAGCTCTGTGGGATGCCAGGCAAGTGAATGCCCAGCAAAGCAGAATGGGATGGGCAAGATACAATAGGATCAATCTTGACTCGTCACTTGGGGCTGATGTATCAGAGAATACTGGAGCACTATTAGCAAGAAATGAAAGTGGGGAGGGCTTCTGGTAAGGCAACTAACAGTGCCAAAAGGAAAATGTTAAGAAAAAAGTATCATGTTCACTACTTTCATACTGGTTCAAATTGCCATCTTTTCTCATTTCTGCAAAAGCCTTTTTACTGGTGCTTCCATTCTTACCCCTTGCTATCAGTTCTCCACACAGCTGCCAGGATGATTTAAAAGCATAAATCATTTAAAAGCATAAATCAAGTCACATTACTTCCCTGCTCCAAACCTTCCAATGGCTTTCCATTTCATTTAGCATAAACTGCATCCAATTGGTCACGGTGAAAAGGCCCTGTGAATTTTTGCAACCTAATCTCAACCTTTGTTTACTTTATTCTAGTCCTTGCTTTTGGCTCTTCCTCTAAAATGCCAGGCTATTATTTTTTACCTTGTGACCTTGGCACTTTCTATTTTTTGCCTGGAAGTTTCTTTAGATTTTCACATGACTTGCTCTCTTATTCCCTGCTTATATGTTACCTCTTCAGGGACAATCTCCTTGATTAAGCTAAGATACTTGCTTTTTTCTCATATACTTTTATTTTTCTTATCTACTTTTTTGTCATATACTTTTATAATTGTCTATTTCCTGTCCTCTCCACTAAAATATTAAAACATGATTTGATTTTGTTTATCTCTGAATGTTCAACACTTACAACAGAGTCCTTACATTGTAGACTTGCAAATATTTGTGGAATAAAATAACGAAATCTATAAAGTTAAAAGAGACGTCCATCACAGCCAATGAAAAGAGAAGGTGATGAGTTGTTTGCAAAGAAAATTATAGAATAGTAGAGATCATTTGGAGACCTTCTAATGAAAACTCTAGATAGCATAGACCTTGTTGACATCTTTGATCTAATTTAAACCCAGGGATGAGACTAATTTATTGGATGTTAGCAAGGCTAAAAAAGTTGCATTTGCAAAGCTTAATTTTAAAGTTCTATGCCTTCAATCCAAATTGGAGCCCCATCTCAGCTGTCTGCTGACACCTCTAGCATCCGTAACAGTATCACGTTAGCTGTTGGAACTAAAGGCTTTTTCTCATCAATATAAGAGAGAGAGAGCTATAAAGATTTAGAAACAGGATAGTGATTCTTAGAGAATATCATAGATTAAAATCAACCAAAACCAACTCTCTCAATTAGATAATCTAAGGTGTCTTCCAACTATTAGATTTTAAATTCCATTTCTCTGTATAGCTAGAAACTGACTCTTCCCTTACATTCAAATTCTATTTAAAGAAACCTTCCTTAGGAAACATATTCTAAGACATTAAAATTCAAATCTAGAGTATTCATAAATTTACCAGATGATTTTGTCTGGGTTGCACACTGCTTTGCATATAAAGAATCCAAACTAATTTTCCTCATATGCAAGAACATTTTGAGTATAGATGATATTGTCAGATCTTAACACTTAGCCTGATTTTTGTGCTGTTTTTAAAGCTTATTACTTGCCTATCATACCTTGTCTCTTATTCTATATATTAAATTCAAGGAGAAAAATTTATAATAGAAGTTAGGTTTAAAAAATCTGGAACTAATTAAAGATATGCACTTTTAACTTATGGCCTTAATCCCAGAAGTTTTTTATTAGCAATGTAAAGCATTCCAAGCTAATAGAAAAATTGGATTAAAATATGAGATGTTATTTTTCAAAAGTCTTTGTAGTTATGTCAATGACCTGATGATAAATGGTCTGATAAAATTTGTACCATTAAGGATGCCTTATACACTGTCACTGCATCCTGCATACATCACGGTCTCCGTTTGGACAGTGGACACAGAAATGTCTACTAGCCAGGGCTGCCTAAGAGGTAGCTATGGCAGAGACTGCTGTCTGTTCGCCAAAGCTGATTCTCCTTTTATGCCCTACTAATGCAGTTGGGCTGACGATGCAACTACCAAGCCAGGGACTACATTTCTAGCATTGCTACCCTCCCCAAATTTGCATCTAAGCATGACTGCATGACTTCATTTTCAGCGGGAGAAAATAAATGGAAGTAATGTGTGCCTTTTTTGGTCCCAGGACTTAAACCACTGGGCATACGTTTTTGATGCTCTTTCCTCCTCACCTAAACTGGAAGAAATTCTATTTAAAGGAAGCTTCCTTAGAAAACATCCCTCATGAGGATAAGCGTAATGCTCCAGATGACAACTGAGAAAGAATATGGAAAGACCTTGATCCCTGAATGACTGTGTGGAGTACAGCTATCTGTTATTTGCTCTGGATTAATATGTGAAGAAGAAATAAAAGCCTTTTTCAAAGCCACTCCTTTGTTAAGACTCACTGTGACGGCAGATAGCAGCTTAGCCTTTTATAGTGAATAATACAGGGGTTGAAGCCATCTTGGGTGCCCTCCCACTGCCCGTCCATGTTCTCCTGTCTTCATGGTTTCTCCTCATTCATCAGGACCTTCAGGAAGCTACCTGAGCATGTGCTATATTCTGGATTCTTTTCTTCATGCTCTCTGTTTATTGTATTTATTTTAACTATCTAGCTCTCAAAGGACTCTTATTAACTCAGTTAATTTTTTTAGAAGCATATTGCCCATTACTTTTCCTAAAGGCACTTATTTTACTTGAGAGTTATGACTTAATCCAAATGAATGGATTTTTTCCTTGGCAGAAGTTAAGGCAGAAGCCCACAGATTGTTTCAGTGTCTGATCAATTATATTCTATAATGCTGGACTTTCCCTCGTCCAGCATTATAGAACCTTTTTTGCTTTCAAAATTCTCAGGCTATAGCAGGTCTCAGCCTTCCTTCCAAGACAGAAAGAGAACAAAAAATTGAGACTGGGCTCTTCATCTCTCATCTCTTTGCCACTGTTTTTCTAGGTGACTAGAAGAGATTATCCCAGTTTTTAATCTGAAAAACATAGGCTTAATTTATCATTCTGAATAGTCATGAAATAAATAAATATCAATTACTATCTCCTATCTGTAAGCAAATTTAACTAACGAGATTATATAACTCAAATTTCCAAAGTTTCCATTTACTTGTTTCAATGAATCAGCAGCTCAGTTTCTGAATGCTGTCTTAAACTTTCCAACTTAATTTGGAGGCTAAAAGTGAAAGAATTTGTAGACATAGATCAAAGAACTTTCATGTTCTCTTGGCCACCTCCACTTATAAATCAGAGAATAATAGGTGCTCATTCTACCTGTCATTCTTTATAATACACTTTATAATGCTTTTCACAGCACTGGGTGCTACTCTTTAGTGGGACATGAAATAACTTACTGGATCATGATCAACATATGAAAAAGATTGAATAGAATAGAATAGTAGAGCTTTGACTATCATTCCAGTAAGTTTTATAAAATTTTAGTTTCAATTTTTTGTAAATGTGAGGATGAGTGTATGTGTGTGAATCTGCACTGGGTTGTGATGCAAAATGTATTACTTATCATTAAAAACAAAGTTTTAAGAAGTCTTGCTTCAGCCCATCAGCTTATTTTGGAAACACGATTACTCCTCTTAATGGGTGCCTGCCGACTGCCTTAGTGTCACTGAACAGAATCTTTACGTAACCTTTAAAGTACTTCAATGCCATGGAATCCTAAACTATACATTTGTGAACCAGGGAGTTGGGGCCAGGGCCATTCTTTGGTAAAATTATTGAATTATTTCTGATTTTATAAAAAATCAATCCCCAAATTCCAACACTGCTCTAATTCACATAAGAATAATGCCTTTGAAGAGAAAAAAAAAAATACCCCCACAATATAAATTTGTCTGTGGTCACTAACTACATTTAACATATGGGTTATGGCCCTCTAATTTTAAGTTTCCTTAATCATGGACAATCCCATGCTGTATTTTCTCAAAGTAGCTTACAGATCCTTTCTGGGAAAGCACCAATATACAATCGAACAGCTATGATGACAATTATTTATTGCAATAAAAGGAACTTGCTCAGCTTCACGCTGAAACCCATTTGTAGCTTCTGCTATTGATTATCTTTTGAGGGCAGGAGGGTTAGAAAATAATTTTTTATTTTAAATGAAAAGAAATAGATTTTACATGGTTCAACTCAAATATCTTAGTGTAAAATAATTTGCATAGCACATTTAGATTTTAGATTTTCATATATAGCATTGTTTATATTCCAGATGAAATTGCTTATAGCTAAATGCAGTTTTTAAATTACTGTATATATCAAAATGTATAAAATATTCACCAACATACTCAAAAACATAAATCAAGGAAAAGAAGAAACTATTGACTGATTGCCCCAGTTTGAAATACTGACACATTAGTTTATCTTATGAGTGATCACATCTAGTATCTTAACTAATAATCTGCACCATTGTCTACTCTACAATGAAGAGAAAAATCTGAGCACAAACATGATGGAACAATGAGCAGAGGAAAATATTTATATTTTCCTGAGAAATGGTTTAACTCTAAAATATTCTGCTTTTCAGAAATCAGTCCTCTGAGAATAATCTATAGTCATTAATTTATTCAAAAGTATCAACATTAAAAATGAAAAAAGATAAAACAACAAAACTCATGACATAAGAAGATTTGGTTACCATATTTTTAGTTATTCTAAAATCCTGCTCTTAGTACTTGAGAGCTTATTATTATATTAAAATATATTTGAAAGCTTTATGAAACTGCTTTACCCTTTTCCTTTGTCATAGTATTAAGAAATGGTGTTCTAATAATCTACAGCCTTTACATATTCACTAAAACTTCACCGTAAAATAAATCACTTTGTGTTAAGACACTCAGTATCTGAGAGCAGAAAAATATTTGAAAATATGCAAAACATAAAAAGGGCAAAGCAAATAAAGTATTTTTCAAGCTTCTCTAATATAAAATTTATGATTATTAAAATTGGGCCTAGGGTGTAGTTTTATCTTTTTGCATTATCTTTAGAAGGCAGGGAGAAGAAGAGAGAAGGGAGAGCTTGTTAAGCAAATGAATAGTGCCCCCTTTAACGCTGGAGGAGGACTGTTTTCAAGTACTGACAAGTGTGCAAATACTATGTGATCACTACACAAACAAAAGCTACAATGCTCAGCAGAGCTCACCTTTTGATATGGAAACTACAAATCACTGCTTCTTTCAGTAAAGCAAGATCTCCAGACAGCAACCCTTGGGTCCTGCTGGTTTACACAATACTTTCCTCCTAATAAATTTGGATCCCAGGTGTTTTTTAGTGCTCTGCCTTGTTTGTCTTAGCAATGCACAGAGGAGGTTTTAGTGCATTGGCCTTCCCACCTGGCAGGTCATAAAATCAGTGCAGTTTGGGTGGACGGTATGTGGAGGGTGTTTTCCAAAATGCAGATTTTTAAAATTTCCCTAAAAAAAAAAATACCTTAAGCTTGCCTTTGAACTTTGAAAGATAAATTTTGGAATAGTGTTTTCTTGTTATTTGCAAGATATGAATGGGGGTAGTATGTCCATAAGTTGTAAACTTTGTTGTACATAATAATTTTGTGAAAAATATTTTGTGGACTCCTAAATAGACATAAAGTCAATTTACCTTATTGAATATATTATCCTCAATGATCAGACATTGGACTGAGTCCCAAGTATTTAAAGGCTCAAGAAACACCAATGACCAGCCCAAGGAAGAATCTGGCAAGCAGAAATTTTCTATGGAAAGAGTGGTCTCAGTGTATTAGTAAGTGTCCTGTCAAGAGGAGGGTAGCATGCTCAAAAAGAGTAATTGGAGTGAATTTAATTAAGGACTACTTAAAAGGGTGAGGTTAGGATTATGGGTAGCTAAAAAGGGATGGAGGTGAAGCACTAGTATCACCATTAGACTTGAAAGGCAAGGAGAGGAGGCAGTCACGGGGTTCCAGAGAGAGCTGTAGACATAGCTCATAGAGAACTTACCCCACAAGAGCCATGACTGTTGGGGAAAGTTGCTGACAGCTCATGGTCTGCTCCAACTTCTTCCCCTGTTACTCTCCAGTCTCCTGCCAGGGCATCCCAATGGCTAAGGTCAACCAGAAGCCAGGGGACAAGGATGTAGGTAACGTAGCCTGTAAAAGTTGGCCTCCTGACACCCAGAGCAGAATGGAGATGTATATAGAATGCACCTGGAGAAACAAGACTTCCAACACATTCAGATTTCCTAATGTTTGAGCTTGAGGGCAGTTTGTGAAAGAAAACTCACTGAATGAAATCTTGTGGAGGCAGTGTCAATGTTTCTGGGGGAGCATTTGTGACATCTTTTCAGTTTGTTGATCCGCCCAATTTCTTTAAGGAAGAAAGCAGGGCACCTCCATTCTGAATATATGGGATATTTTTTAATTCCTGAAAAATCTGCCTGCTTACTCCCTCCTTCTCCTCTACCCCCTTGCTCAGTGTACCATAACATTGCTGAGAGCATTTGCCATTGAATAGGCCAATTGGTTGGTGGTCAGAGTCATAGATTTGAGTCCTTGGCAGACCTAAATATAGTTTCCTTGATTAAATACTTCTGCATGACCATGTGTTTTGGCTGTAGTTGGGGGAGAACTGGGAGAGGTGTAGCTGGGAATAGTTCAAAGAGAGGATTGATATTGATACTGACACTCAGGATTTACCAAGGCAACACCATCTTGAATAGTGAAAGAATAAATTCATTTATTAGTAGAGTACCATCATCCTTGATAACAGTTCTTGTAGTAATTCTTTCTAGGGTGCTTTACATTTGCATACAACTTCTCATTTAACATTTATAACAATTCATAAATGGATTTGTCACATTTTATCTACTCTAGTTTTACAAATGAGGAAATTGATTCCTACAAAGCTTAATGACACCCACAACTCATATAAATAATTAGCCATGGAGTCAGATTTAACTTAGGCTTTCTAATTCTAAATACAGTGTTAGTTCTATTGCCACAAATGGATAGATAGTATACTCTTGTTATTTTTTATTTTGCTATTATCTTTTTCATGTTCAGATATTTCTATTATTTCTGAGTCAAACATATTTAATAATAACAATGAATTAACACTGTTTAAAATAAAATGACTTAAAATGGCTGAAAATGACTTTTTCTTTTTTTATTAATGTCTATTAACATTAGAAAATAATCAAAGTGCAATTACTTGCAAATAATATTTTTTCTCTTGCAGGAAATTTATTTAGTCACAAAATATATAAGATAAAATGTGCTACAATTATATTTCAGGTTACAAAGGTAATTAGTTGCTAGAAGCAAAAAAATATATATCAAAAGATCAGTTAAATTATATTTTATATTACTTGTTTAATATAAAAAAATGCTTAACACAAATATCAATAATTTACTATAAAAGTATTTTAGTTTTATACCAAAAATATGAAACTTCTGTGAAAAATAGTTTCTAACAATACTAATGTTAGGATAATTCATAAAGATAAAAAGTGAAAACACAGAGCTTACCTATTAAATCAAAATTAAATGTGCTATGAAATAAAAATCAAATTCTGGCTGTTACACATATAGTACTTGTCATAGAACTGTAACTTCTGAAGATTTTTAGGACCAGAACTCAGTATAACCTCATTGAGGTAAGTCAATATTCCAGTTTCATTTTTAAAAGCAGAAGCTTATGTGTCTCTGAGAGTTGGAAGAGATATTCAATAATGGATTTGTTAATAGTTACAAAGACAATCCTCCTTTTTGCTGACTCCTATGCCAGATGATTTTTCCTTTTGCTTACAAATTCATAGGATTTGTCATTTTAAACATTGCTATAATTTAGCTAAACAATTAAAAGGAACCAGCATGCTTTTTCTATCTCAAAATAGTAGAAACTTTTGCATTTAGACTAATACCTGCTTTTATATTTCTATTAGGGAGTGGAAAATCATTTTCAAACACTGTGTGCCATTTAAGTGGAATTCTGCTTGTATTTTTTAGTGGCATTTGTAACTTGTTTGAAATTGAGTATCATATAGATATATATATTTGACATAAACAGCCTTCTTAGAGATGCTTCCTCTCTACAAATTCTGGTAAAGATAATGCTTTGCAAGCTCTTCAAAGGAATAATCCCAGGCTCTAGAGTGAAAGTAGGAAAAACATTTATTTATCCTCTGGAGGGTCACTGTCTCTGGAATTTCTTTCATCCAACAGGGCCCCGGTTATCTACATTCATCTTTGGGCAAGACAAAATTGCAACATACCCATGGCATCTTTGTTTTGTTTGAACTATTGCTAAAGTAATGTAAACACCATCACCAATTATCATTTACTAAACCCTGAGTTTGCAAAGGAGTTCTGCAGAACTGCTATTTCCTACTAGGAGAGTAGAATCTTTGTTTTTTAAGTAGCTTGATTAAGGGATAATTTGCATACCATGAAATCTACTCATTTTAAGTGTTCAATATAATAATGATCTTTATAAATTTACAAAGTTATGTGACCAAAACTACAATCTGATATTAGAACAATTCTATGACAGCATAAAGACTCCTTGATTAAATTTGTGAAACAATCACAAATAAAAGAATGCAATGTGAAAATATGATTACAAATGTTCTAATATGAAGTTACTGCTTTTTTTGCGGTCAGAGTAATACCTAGAAATCTTGAGTTGACAACGTTTTGGGGTAAAATATGGTTGCTGTGAGTATACTGTTAAGCCATGAAGGTGGTTGAAATTTTAAATGAATTACTTTTATGTTGCATCACAATTTGCTCAAGCTTATGTTCCTACAACAGGAAAAAAAATATTTTGAAATTCATATCTCTAAAATAATTTTACAATCCTGATCTTTAATCATTCTGAGAAATGAGAATATTTCCTTTTATAACTGCTGAAGAGCTATGGGCTTAGATTCTATTTAGATTAATACTCAAATCAGAAAGGACAAGACCAGTTGCTGAACTGAAACAACTGTTTCCAACTGTAGTCTATATATCAGCACCAAAATTGGAAATGCCACTCCTCACAAAAAAGATCATCAATCCAAGCAACTTTCTCAAATCAGGCAATTACTTAGTGGAGGCCCGAGTCATAAAAAAATTACCTCACAGTTTTTGCCTTTATAACTAAAATTTTCTTTTCTGTGTGTCTTAGTTTCCTAGGGTTGCCCTAACAAAAGTACCACAAACTGAGTATCTTAAAACAACAGAAATTTATTCTCTTACAGTTCTGGAGGCTAGAAATCCGAAATCAAAGCGTCAGCAAGGCTGTGCACCCTGTTTGATTCTGGATAGAATCCTTCCTGCTGCTTCTAGTTTCTGGTGGTGGCTGCCTATCCTTGGCATTTCTTGGCTTGAAACTGCATCACTCCAATTTCTGCCTCTGTCACCACACGGGATTTTCCCTGTGTGTCTATGGCATCATCGTAACTTGATCACATCTGCAAAAACCTTTTTTCCAAGTAAAGATATATTCACAGATACTAGGAGACTGGACCTCAACATATCTTTTGGGGGAAAACAATTTAACACACAACCACGTGGATCTTCAGGAATCATTAATTCCATGCATGTGCCTCTGTTGTAAAGTTTAAAGACATTCCAAAGAGCAATGAGTCCCTCTGAGGTCATATGTTCAGGTTGAAATGAAGTTTTAAGAGTCAGATCATGTAGGTCCTTCTACATATAACAAATCTGAAAAATAAAGTGAGCTAAAAGGAAAATTTGTCATCCTTTGTCATTCTTCGAGTACCTGAATAATTTTGTGGAACATACTTTTTGTTTGGTAATAAACATCCCTCATTTGCTTGCTAGTTTTTCACACAAAACACACATGAAAATATTCTGACATGAAATCATGACTTATTTCTTTCTCCTTGTAATTATGCCTTCTAGATACAGAGAGCAGTTTCTTGAGCAGTTTCTTTCCTCCTTTGAAGGTCAATATAGGTTTGAACATATGGTTTCTATGGAAACAAGTACCACAGATGGGGTTAGATAAATTGCACATGTCTCGTATATTTAAGCTTTATCTGTCAGCCACTGGCCTGGGTCTTCTTTACTAGCCTTCTCTGGGCATTATTTGTCCAGATTTGTCTTACAGTCTAATATTAATTTTATGATTTTGTAAGTGCCTACCTCGATGGTAGCAGGATGTTATGAATAAATAGGGCTCTTCATTTTTCGGTTTCAGCTGAGGCCCAAACTAGACGAGGTAAGTGTACCCCCACCTTCAAAGAGAGGTGCTAACCAACTTCAGCTGGACTGGTACAGGAGGAAGATTTTGCTACCCTTAGCTAACCACCCAATTCTAGTATATGAAGAAGTTTGGAAAGCTCAAAAGAGGAGAAAGGGTTTAGAGAAGGATTCTTTAGAGAGGTGTCATTGGACTATGATTCTTTCTGATGAAGAGAGGGTTGAGATGCATATCCTTGTTACCTCAAATCAAGTGTGAGGGGCTTTTTGGGGACTGTGCACAAGTTTCATAAGCATCCTAGAACTTTGGGGTACGGGGGACTGTGCTCGTGCCTGAGAGTCCCACAAGGACAGGCACGGGCTGAAGCAACCCACGGTGAGGAAGGAGAGTGCTGCTCTTGGAAGCAACCGTGTGGCCTGCAGAGGCCCAGGTGGGAACCACATACTAGAGCCATCTGGGGTTTTCTTGGGTTCCGTCCAGGAAGGCTGCTGGAGGATCAAGCAGGTCTCGGTAGAAAGTCTGGAGGTGAGGTGGTAGCTAGTCAGGGGCCGAGGGGGAGAAATGACAGGGAACCAGCCGGAGAAGTTGAGAAGTGTAAGTAGGCGAGACATTGCTAGCAATGGGGGATCTCAGAAGAGCCCCCAAAAATACCCACAAGAGAAAGAGTCCCTTTAAGCACCATCCAAACCCAGAGAATTAAAAAGTCATGGGCCTTTGAAGGGGGAGGGAAAGAGCTAGCCCCACAAATAGCTCTGGATGGCCGTGAGGGGGACATAAGAAAGTTGTTTTCTGTTTTGCTTTAGTTTTAAAAATGCCCCAAATACCCTTAAGTATAGTGGGCATTCTTTTGTTAGATGACGATTGAATTTTTGTCATGTAGAGAGAGTCCATGGAGGTCATTTACTAAAATGCTGTGTTGTATTTATCATGGGTCTATACACAGACTCTCAACATTTAAATATTAAAGAACATTTCTCTGCATGTTTTAAACATTCTCTCAATTAATAAACATCAATTAAAGGCAATGTACTATTGCTGTGATTGGTAATTGCTGTAACTGGAAACCTGTGTTTCAGCTAGGTAGTGATTTACAATAGAAAAGGCAAAAATTTGGAATTATTCTTGCCTGCTCTTCAACTATGCCTTTCCTTTGAGAGAGAACATAGCTACATGATGCAGTTTCTACCTCTCTGTCATCTGTCTACCACCACTAATAGTCTTTTCTAGGACTCAGAATTAACCAGCAGCTCACAAAGAGAACTCAGGTCCTAGAGTGCTTCTCCTGGTGCCGGAATATATGTTTTGGGGTCAGAAAACGGTGTTCTCCCTTAAGAAACCATGGAGACATTTCAGTCCCACCCTCTATCACATCTCTTAGAACATTTCTACTTTGAAGTTATGACCTTATTGCAGCCTCTAATTCTCTCTATAATTTCTCCTTAAATGAATTCCCCTTTCCAAGTTCCTTATTCTTGTAAATGACAGCACGGTTTTTCTTAATCACTAAGGATCAAAATCATAGTCATTTTTTACTTCTCCTTCTACTATGCTTTTAATAACCAAGTTCTGCTCTTTCTATATTCCGGACAGTTCCCATAGCTGTATCCGCTTTAGCAGTCTTATGAAGTTTCACTTGTTGCCTGAATTTATTCAGTCTGCAAAATTATTTTCCCAACCTCCAAGTTCTTCTCTCTTTTGGTTCCTCCCACAAACAGCAGGCAAATTGCTCTCTCTAAAACACAACTACTGCTTCTTACTCTGTTGTTTAGGAACATTTTGTGGCTTACCACTGCCCTCAGAATAAACATAAAACTTCAGATGGAATTATGATACCATTCACGCATGATGCAGCCTCTCTGAACCTCACCCGTCAGATACGCTACTCCCGCTCTGCAAAGTGCCTTCATATTCTCAAAGGTAATTTTCTTCATTCTTTAAAAAATGCTTGCAACTCTGCTAGATGCTGGGGATACAGTGGTGAAAGTCAAAAATACAGTCTGCGAGCAACGTCACTTGGAGCCTAGAGGAGGATACAGACAAGTCAACAAGTTTCATGTTGGAAAGTACAAAATCCAGTAGGACAAGAGAGGCATGTGATACCCAGGCTTGGATTATCAAAGGAGGCTTCTCAAAACAAATGACACTTACACTGAGCCCTGAAGGCAAAGCAGGAATTTTCCAGGTAAAGAGTGGTCCAGCAGTGTACCAAGTAGAAGAAAAAGAATGTAGGAAGGTCCAGAGCATAGACTGAGCGTGGCTAGTTTATGTAACTGAAAGAAATTTTGCTCTGTTGGAATGTAGTTTACTGGCACCTAAGAAAGGAGACGATAAATCTTCCAAGTTGGGATAAGAAATTTGGACTTTATTCTAAGAAAATTGTGAAGCTATTAGAAGTTTTTAAAGAAGACAAAGTGAGCAGATTTGTCATAGAAAGTACATGCTGGCTGCTGGGTGTAGCATGGGCCAAGAAGAGAAGCAGAAGCCAGATGTGGGCTTATATGGTGGTCTAGATGGTGCTGTGGCAGTGAAGATGAACGTAAATCAAGGAAATTGGGGACCACTTGAGATAAAAATGATAAGAATTCTAATTAATTGTAAATGTGGTAAGTTAAAGATGAATCCTGAGTTTCTATTTTGGGCAATTGCAAGAATGATGATATCATTTACTAAAATAGGGAATATGAGTAAAAGGATTTAAGGTTAGATCTGAGGGTTCAATTTTTGATATGTTGATCTTGAGACGTCATGAGACTTCCAAGTGAAGATGCACTTAGATGAGGAAACTAGCCTAAAGCTCAGGAGAAATATCTGGGTTTAAAACATAGTCTTGGGAATTATGAAGCTGTCAGTGGTGACTGAAGCAACAGGAATAGGTGAGAACCTCTGGGGACCAATGAGAGGAAAAGCAACTCCAAAGAGCACGGGCATGAGGTAAAAGATAGGTAGATCCAAGCCAGGTGCGGTGGCTCATGCCTGTAATCCTAGCATGCTGGGAGGCCGAGGCAGGAGTATTGCTTGAGCCCAGGAGTTTGAGGTTGCTGTGAGCTAGGCTGACGCCACTACACTCCAGCCCGGGCAACAGAGCGAGACTGTCACACACACACACATACACACACACACACACACACACACACACACACACACACAAATAGGTAGATTGCAGGGTCACACAAAGGAGAGTTTCAGGAAGTGGCCAGCATTGTTAAGCACTACCAAAGCCTAAGTAAGATAAAGACCCAGAGGTGCACAATAGGTCTAGCAACAGGGCTGTGTTGGTTACCTTCTGTTTGTCCCCATCCTTCTTCATCTGGCTCCATTACCAGTATGGATGGCCTCAACAAACTCTGGTCCATTCTGTCCTCTGTTTGAGTTAAGCCAACAGTGAGCACTAGCAGAAGATGAGAGCGAGTGAAGGAGAAAGGAGCTTCTCTGTGGATTTGTCTCAGGCTGTTCACTATTGTACTTAGAGTCCAGTTCTTGTCTGCTTACCCCTTTTGTGCTAGGTTTGGAAATAGCTTCCTGCAGTTATTAGCTCTGGAGTATTGCAATATTCCTGGAGAGTTCCCTGTAGTCTACCCATGGCCTTTGATAATCTCTTTTTTAAATTTTCCTCAAATTATTTCAACTTGAGTGTCCTATCTCTTTCCTGCTAGAAGCTTTACTGACACAATAGTCATTTATGACTTTGGTGGGAGTCCTCTCAGTGGTATGATGAAGGCAGAAGCCAGATTACAGATAGATCAAAAGAGGGAGATTAGGAAAAAGAAATGGCAAGTAGACTATTCTTTCCAAAATTTAGCTAGTAAAAGTATACAGAGAGAAGGGATAGCATAGACAAGGAAACACCTACATATGTTTTATATATTACCTTTCTTTTTATGTTGGAAAGACTTGATCATTTTATTATTTCTAAGAATAACTCAGTAAAGAAAGAGAGATTGAGGACCCCATAGAAAAGGAGGCTAGCAATGTGCACATAGTCCCCTAAGAAGGCGAGAGAGAATGGGATCCCCTTAAGAGAAAGGTTCGTCTTAGACAGAAGAGACCTTGTTCCATAGTCACAGGAGGAAAGTATGACTGGCATGCAGGGAAATCTGAAATGCAAATGGAAGAATGAGGCTACTCTACTTTGATAGTTTCTCTTTTTCTTGTGAAACTAAAAGCAAGGTACCTGATAAAAGTGAGAATGAGTGATGGGGTTGGAGATTTAAGAAGACAAAGGAAGTTTCTAAATATTTTGGAAAACAGAATAGGTTTGTCAGAACTCTGAGAACCTGGCTGAGTTTGCAAATCATGCATTTCAGCTGGCATCAATCTGCAGGTTTGTATGAAATTTCTCCAGAGGCACAGCAGCAGTATACGTATTATTTCAGAAAAGGTAAAGAATTAGACTGAACCAAGGCTGGGTTTTTCCAAGTACTTAGACTAAAGGACAATAGAAGAAGAGTGTCAGGGAGTTAGAAAGTATTCAAAATGATGGAACATGGAATTTAATTTGCACAGGGAAGGTAGTGGTAGAGAAAGAAGAGTAAATTCAAGGAACCAAATGTCCCTGAAAGGGAAGACAGATGTAGGGTGGCTAATATACTGAGAACTGGTGATCAGACAGTTGAATGCCTGAATTTAATATTTCAGTATAGCTCTTCTGAATACTCACAAGGTCCAGGATGAAGCCACAGGGTGAATGGCTGACATGGGGAAAATGTAAGGGCCATTCATTGGACATGAGGCTTGATAAGGGACCCGTGGGGATGTTGCCATTCCTCAAGTGATGTCTTGTTTGCATACCCTGAGCCCAATTCTTTTTCAGTGCATATTATTTATAATTAATGCTTCATAACCCAGTTATCAAATTGCAGTATATCACAAATGTATATAATAGTACTTCAATATGAGAGGGTATTCTTTAGTCTACAATTTGATTCCCGTTTTTTGAGTCATCTAAATTATTTACTTAAACATATTAACTTGAAAAATATATTTTCAAAAACAGAAAAAGGGTGGGTTTGTTACACTAGCCAGTCTGCCCAGACAAGTTCCTCATTTGGTTTTCTAATTCTAAAGCACAGAAGGAAGGTTTGGATTGAAGTTTTAATTTACCAGAGCTATACAGGATTCATTTTCTACATGTAATCCAGTATTTGGCAGTTGTTAAATATTTGCTTTAACCAAGAATTTATTTTGAGTACAACACAATTATACCTACTATCTCTGCATGGCTCTTTCAGGAATTGGCATACACTCATAATATTTAACTAGAACAATGAATGATTTAAAAATAGAAAATGCACAAATTACTGTACTCCCCTGGAAGCACATAAGCTTTGACAGAAAATGGAATAAAAGTGGTTGTGTAAAGAGCTTCAACATAATTTTTTTTTAAACCCTTTTATTTTTATTAGCTTTAAATATATTTAGCTCTTCACTGGGATCTCTTTGGAACACAGACTCAAAATCCAATAATGTGCATCAGGCCTATGATAATGGGCCCTGACTTTTTCCCACTTGCAATCATAATAATATATTACACAAATAATGATAACATTGATTTGCAACATCTTTTCAATTTATAGACATACATATTTATATATCATAAATATGCATGTGCAGTGTCTATATGTATACATATATATACATATGTATCTATCTATCTAAATCTAGATTATATGTACTTATATACTTACCCTGGTCTTAGTATATGAAAGTAGCACTATGGACGTTTGTCAAAAACTTGTGTGGATTATATTAAATTGGAAGCATTTCCCAGCTCGGTTTCTTTTGTGGCTAATGAGTAACTTGGATGATGGATATGAGGATACAGTATACAGTGGGTTTCTGGCTGGAAGTAAAGATACAGTATGTTTTGGTGCCAAGGACACAAATATGTTCAGTCAAATGAACATGAACTTGGTCTCATTAACTTCATGATATAAATCAACTGAGACAACCATTCAGTCATTCATGAAACATTTGTGTAAGGTCCACTATGTGTCAATCACTGAAAACAAGTGAGTAAGACATGGGTTTTGCCCAGTATGGACTGGATTTGTAACTGATCTAGTTACATTTAATATTCTATGTATTACTTGTGGAGATGATATATATTCATACTAGAAATATATTTTAGAAACCAATTTATGCTGCTCCCAAGAATTTTCAAAAGTCTCAATAGATTTTATTTATAATTTACACTGATTCTCATAAATAACTCCCCTATTAACTTTACAGAAAGTAAAATATTTGTATGTTTGCCTTTTTATGACCTAGAACATATTTTAATATTTATGTGATTATTTATATTTTCTTCAAAGTTTTACAGATTGTTATTGCATTTCATAACATTTCTTTTGATCCTGGGAGTAAAGAATATTTGCATTTAACAATAAATACTACAAGATAAAAGCTCTCATGTCTTTATGTATATAAGCTTACTTTTATTAGAAGAATTAGGAAAAAAATGGTGATATTCCAACTATGGTGTTTTGTCTTAATTCACATATATTTTTCCTCTCAACCATTACAGATTATAGATGCTGTAGATGTGACTGCTTTGTGATAAGCATCTAAAACAATTCCAGCATGATTATTTGCTTTTTTAACTTTTATGATCTGTAACAATCATCTATGTACTTTTCAATAATCTTCTGTAATGACAGATTTTCTATGTGGAGGTACCATTAAAAGAGCCAGACTATAATATTCATATATTAATAAAATTGGTTAAAATCCTAATTTAAATTATAGTTTATTTAAGGAATATTTGAAATATGTAAGGACTACTCATGCTGGTTCACTTTAATGATTTTATTTTTTATAGTCATAAGTTTATATTTGCCTAATTAAAAAAATCACATAGATTTTATTTTTTATTTTAAATTTTATTTATCTGACAAATTATAATCATATATAATTATGGGGCATATAGTGATGTTATGATATTAAATGTAAGTGTAGTGTGGAATGATTGAATCAAGCTAATTAACATATGTATCACCTTAAACACTTAACATTTGTTGCTCCTAGCTAACTGTAACTTTGCATCCCTTGACCAACAACTCCCTATTCCCCCAACCCCTCAACCTCTGGTAACCACAGTTCTACTGTCAATTCTGAGCTCGGTTGTTTCAGATTCCACATATAAGCGAGACATACGGTATTTTTTTCTCTGTGCCTGGCTTATTTCACATAATACAATGTCCTCTGGGTTCAAATATGTTTTTGCAAATGACAGAATTTTCTCCTTTTTTAAGGCTGAATAGTATTCTATTATGTATATATACACAACACATTTTCTTTATCTATTCATCTGTTGATGGACACTTAGGTTAATTTTGTACCTTGGCTATAATGCTGCAATGAACATAGGATTGCAGATATCTCTTTAACATACTGATTTCAGGTCCTTAGGCTATATATCCAGAAGTGGGATTGCTAAATTGTATGGTAATTCTATTTTTAGTTTTAGGAGGAATCTTCACACAGTTTTCCATGATGGCTAAACAAATTTACATTTCCACCAACAGTGTACAAGGGTTCCCTTTTCTCTGCATACTCACCAGCATGTTATTTTTTGTCTTTTTGGAAATAGCCATTCTAACTGAGGTTAAATGATATCTCATTGTGGTTTTAATTTAAATTTCCATAATGATTAGTGATGTTGAACATTTTTTCATATATCTATCAGCCACTTGTATGTCTTCTTTTGAGAAATGTCTATTCAAGTCTTTTGTCCATTTTTTAATTGGGTCATTTGTTTTTGTTCTATTTTAAAAACTACAGATTTGGTTATTCATTTATATATTCATTAAAAAATGTTTATTAAAGACAATACCTCAACTCTAGTCACTAAGTAAAGTGGTAAATAAAATAGAGTCCAGACCCTCATGGGGCCACAAGCCTGAGGCTATATTATTCAGACTTCAGAACAAAAAGGAATCTCCTGGGTGCTTATTAGAAGTGCAGATTTCTGGGCCTTAGTTCAGAAGATCTGGGATGTAGACTAGGAAACTGCAATTTGAAAAAAATCATCCCAAGCAATTTTGAAACACATTCTCAAACCATTGTTGAGTGCATATATATTTATAATTTTATATTTTCCTGGTGAATTGACTCTTTTATCATTATATAATGTACTTGTCCCTTATGAAAATATTTGAGTCTATTTTATCTGACCTGGTCACCTCTGCTCTCTTCTGGTTACAGTTTGCATGGAATATCTTTTTCCATCCCTTCACTTTCAGCCTATGTGTGTTGCCCTAAATCTAAAGTGAGTCTCTTTTAGACAGCATATAGTTGAATCTTTTGGGTTTTTTTTTTTTTTGTCTATTCAGCCAGTCTGTATCTTTTGATTAGGGAGTTTAATCCTGTTACATTTAAAGTAATTATTGATAGGGAAGGATTTATTGTCATTTTATTAATTATTTTCCATTTGTCTTGTAGCTCTGTTGCGATCTTTCTTCTTGCTATCTTAAATTGGTGCTATGATTTAAATTAATTTAAAATTCTATGAATTCTTCAGCTTCATTTTGGGAAGGCAGTGTGTACTTCACATAAGTCAAATATACATAAATACATACAATATACACACTAGCTTCATATATTATATACAGTACACATATACACATGTATATATAAATGTTTAAAGTTTGTACATATAGGTGTGTATGCACAGCTGAAGACAATTCTGGGCATGTGTGTGTTAAGGATATATTTATATTATGTTGATTAGAATTGAAATTTATTTTAGGGTTTAATATTTAACATTTTATTTCTAAAATGTCACATTTTGGATAATTTCCTACAATTATTTATAATGTGATAAAATGCTATTTACCAATATCATTATGTGTCAACTTACATATGTTACATATATTATTTTTTATATATAAAACTATATTTAAAAACAAAAGGAAGAATGTCATTGACTATTAAATTAAAATTATTTGGCCTGTGTAAGTAGGCTGAAACTTACAATATCCTAAGGCAATGGTTATATTAGTAACACATGGTCTGTCACGAGGAGCTCCATTAAAAAAATAAAAAAATAAAAAAAATTAATTTGGGGAGAGTGATAAAGTGATTGCTTGTTTGACTGTTAATTCAAATATTTTTTATGAGCTCTTGCCTTCTATTATTTAACAGTTATAGTTATAGCTGTGTTAGATTAGTGGATACTTACACAGTGCTGAGAAATAGGGACATATCACTAGGGGAAGAAAGTGGAGGTTATGCCTTCCTAGTTTTAATAAGTTAAATTATTAATCAGTTAATATTATTTATTTATTAATTATTCATTCAACAAGTATACTAATTGTATGCCAGGTACTGCTCTAGCAGTAAATCTTAAAAAAGATTTTTATTCTTGTCAAATTTATTTTCTAGTCATAGGAGACAAGCAATATAAAAGAAAATGAACAAACTAGAGAAAAATTGAATCAGTGATGTAGCCATTACACTGAATGAATATATGGCTTCCGTTGCTCTGTTCATGATGTGAGTGATCTGTATTCCACTAAGTGGCCACATGCATTTTCTCTCTCAGCTGTTAGATATCTAGAAGCCTAACTCCTCTATGGATCACTTTTCCCTCTTGGCATTTCAAAGGGCTCTAGGCTGGCACTTTCTCCTGTGACCATCAATTGCTCAAGAGGCAAAACTTGTATATTCTTTATTGTAATAAATTCTGGGAATCCAGACCATTTGCAATTCAGTCTCCTTTTCCTGCTGCTCTGTCAGAGCAGCTTGTCTCTTGCCCTTAGGCATTTCTAGGGGTCAGTCAGTGTCCTACGATTCCAGAGGGTGTAGGTCAAGATCACTGAATTGTCTTACCAAAGTCTCTCCAGCAGGCAGAAAAGAGTGTAATGCACCCTCCTTCATCTGTTCTTCTTTAGTGTATATATATATATCTGAGAGGAGGAGCTCATAACACACCATTAATTCCCTCTGAAAAAATAATTTCTAATCTCCAACACCTCTCTTGACCCCTCTACTTCCTTTTATAGTCTGTAGGTTGGTGGTTAGCCAAAAGTTGCAAAACCACGCTGTCCACTTCCTGTAAAAGTCCTGCAAAGGTAGTCTAACACCTCACCTTAGAATGTTGGAGTATTTTTCTCCTCCTGTTTTGTGAACTCAGCTAAAACTTTGGTAACGATTGCCAATCTTATAACTATTATAAGTAGAATGCAGAAAATTAAAATATGATGATGTGATAGAGTCACTGGGCAGTTCCTACAGATTGGATTGTCCAGGAAAGCTTCTATTGACTAAAGAGAATGAGCCATGAGAAGATCAGGTGAGAGAGCATTCTGAAGAGAGGAAGACTAGTGAGGAGGGTCTAAAAATGGCATAAGACTATGGAATAGTTATGGGACAGAAAGCAGGCCAGTGTGGGTAGGGGAGAAGAGATGAAATCAGAGAATAAATCAGGGGCCAGGTCTTGTTGGACTTTGTAAACCAGAGAAGGAAGTTTATTTTTTTAGAGCTGATGGATTGGAAGGGAGGTAAAGAAAAGAAGAATCAAGGCTGACTACTCAATCACCAACTGAGACCATGCTAGTCATTATAAAAACAAAGGAAAGTAGGAAAGAGAGGTCCTTCCCTTCCATGAGGAGGGGTTATGTAGGTTGACATCAAGCCAAGAAGAGACTTTTAAGCTCATGCCACTACAAATTTGCACAACATATGACTACTGAATTATTAAGTCCAAATATTCACTTTTAAAACATTAAACATTTTATTCAGTCATTTAAAATATTTAAATTCATGCTATTTCCCATGCTCCTTCCTTTGTCACCTTACCCACTCTTCTGATTAAGAGTCTGCCTCATTATGTACTTGGTTTTCAGCCTTGATTAAGAAGGTAACTGATTACAAATAGCCCTCTGTGCTTTAAAATGACTTAAACTGTGTAATAGTCACCAAGTGACTCAAAGAGGGAAATAAGGACTTTTCTTCTAGAATCTCAAGCATTGGGAGCTCAGAGGAAGGCTGTGAGCATCCTTGGAGGAGCCATGCTCTCTCTGAAGCTGCACCTCCTGACAAGAAATGTCAGTAGGAGGATTACAAGTGTTGATTTATATTTGGTAAAGTGAGTCAAAGGCAAGGCCACAAAGAGAAAGGAACTGAGTTCAATTTGTATAAAGAAATGAAAACATGGTGAGTAGAAAGAAAGTCATAAGATTTCATGCGTTAAAAAAGGCATCTTTATTTTCTCCTGATTTGTCAGAGTGCCATTGAAGAGGATCCTAGGACTGCAGAAAAAGCTCATGAGATCAAAAAAGGGAAAGGAAAGCAGAAATATTAGATGTCGAAACATATAGAGCATGGTGGTTAACAGCATGAGCTCTGGAGCCCAGCTTCCTGGGTCAAATCTGGTTCCTCGCCGACAAATTGCATGACCAGCAGGGCACTTACACCTCTGTGCCTCAATTTCTTACCTGTGAATGGGGTTAATGATGTTCCAAACCTTCTAGTGTTATTGAGGATTCAATGAGTGCATATGTATGGAGCACTTAAAACACAGACCACACTATGTATGTGCAATGTAAACATGGATATCAAGGATTGTTGGGATCACACCAAAATGGTTTCCCTACGTAACTCTGCCAGGATTAGGACAGTGGATAGGATCCAGGTTGTATTTGCTTTGACAGTAGTGATCTGTATAGGTGTGGAGGACTAGCATCTCTGAGATGGTATTCAATCAGAAACGAGGCTCACGCTTGGCAGTAAATAACCTAAAGGATCAAATAGGATTGTGTTCACCTAGGAGCACATAGGCAGACAGAAAAGGGCGGGAACTGCAAAGCCCAACAGTCTTAGGTAGCCTGCTGAAAGCCAGCAGACGGGGAGCTACTCAAAGGAATTAAGTAAGGGAAAAGAATCAGTTTTGCCTCCAGATGTAAATATGGGAGAAAAAGGGAAATAATATGTTGAAACTGACAGATTGCCCACTTTAAAAAAAGATGAAATTTGTTATAGCGTCACCCACTGAGGGTGAAGCCAGACCCTGGGGAAGTCAGTTCTATTTGTTCTCAAGAAATTCATTGAGATTTGAAGGGTTAATGTGGAGAAGGGTATTACCAGTGACAGGAGGCTCTTGGTATTCTTCCTAATACCTAAGGCACAGACCAAATATGCTGCTCGAAGCTTAAGGCTATGATGGTAAATTTGAAAGCTATGTCTAGAAAATATGTCTAGTTACGTCTGCCACATCTTTGTGCCCTCAAGTTTAAACTGATTCAAGTGAAAAATCTTGGCTGATGAGCATTCACAGCTGCTTTGTCTTAGAAAGCATCTGCTGCTGGTGCCAAGTGCAATATTCACATAGGATGCCAACAGGCAGCATGTCGTTCAGGGCAGGGTACAGGCATCAGATTCGGAGGGTAGAAAGTAGCAAGCACAATGGAAAATGGTATTTTAGGTTTCTGAACTGGCAGATTTTTTAAAAGTCAAGAGTAGGTCAGCATAGATGATAGACATATACCGTCAAGCACTTTGTCAACAAACAGTAAGACACGTCAGGCTCGCCTGACACTCTTCCTGTTTCCACTGGGGCATGTATTACCTGGGTTATTTAAGTTCTAGTAAATGGGCAGGGATAGGTAAAGTAATGTCATTAATACAAGTATATTCAGCAAAACAGGACTCATAATTTAACCAGGGGCAAGAGAGAGCTATGGGAAGGAGCCAGAGAAAGGTGGATCACTGTTGAAACCATCAAACTCTCCCTCTCAGTTTCAGGATCAAGATGGCTGATCTTATCTCATGGTGTCTGGCTTTGCCTCCTAAGCACTTGGAGTCAGAACTGGGTTTGGGAGTGGAGGTAAGTTTAAAAGGAAACAGATAACTGAGTGATCATGAAGATAGAGCTAGCCACTATGTGTTTAGGGAGGCTGAATTCTAGACAAGAAGAGGGTGGAAGACAAGATCAAAACAACATATCTAAAGCAGCAGGTGGAAAGGAAAACCTTGGATCAGAAGTGATGGATCCATCATCCAGAGGGGAGGTGTAGGCAAGAGAACTGGAGGGCTCTTGGGGGATGGCCTGATGGGTTGGGGAGCTGAGAATACGTAGGTGGAAAGAGTCTTCTGGAACAGCTACAGCTAAACTCATGGCTGAAGAAAGTTAACAAAGTTTTCAGAACTTCTAGTGGGTATAATTTAGACTTTCTTTACCCCCTGACCCAAACATTTATATAAGAAGTAATGTTAAATACACATCATTTAGAACAGATTTGGATATTAATGTATTATAGGAAGCAACTTGGTTAGCAGGTAACTGATTTTCTCTTTACTGGAGCACCATCAGATTTATAAAACATTCCAACTTCTCTTTTTTAAAAAGACTGGAAGAAATATTGGCTACTTTGCAAAATGAGTCAAGATAATCAGAATCTGAAAAGTAGGAGGAGAAAAGCAGAGATGGAGTGTGGACCCCAGAGGACCACAACACAGGGCTTGATGAAGTTCCTGATTTCAGTTCACGTGGGACCTGAGCAGCATGGGGCCAAGTTTTGCCTGGCAGCAGAAGGAAGGAAAACTGAAATGAAACATAGAAAAGTTAAAAGTACATTATAAACAGATCAATAGCCCCTCCTGCTTTGTCTAGATTGATGCAGAGTTTAAGACTCTGCCTCCTACCCATTAAAGAATCTTTTCTGGGCAATACCACCACAGAGGGTACAACACAAGGCTCGACATCTAATCCAGTCCCTTCCCTCTGATTTTGGAACCTAAATAATGAATCCAAGATTCCTCAAGTCAAAATTTACAACATGATTCATGAATGTTCAATTTTAAAACACTGGTGAATGATCATTTTCAAAAGTTTGAGAACATATTCTAAACCCCTGTGAAATGTATTATCTTGGTAATCTAGAAAAACAAAGTGCTCTGACAATAAGAAGACCACATAGTGCTTGCTCAAAATGTCATCCTGACCCACATTAAGAAAACTTGCATAAAAGTCAATGTTACATTGGCCAAAAAGCAAAGGATTACCAAAGCTCAATTACATTTTAAAGACATTGATTTATTGGCTTCCTGAGGACTTTTTCATGCAGAAATTTGCAGATGACTGGGCATTAATATTAACTAAACGGGTGTATAGATGTTTTCTTCAAGCAGACAAAACCCCCAAAATTCACTTAACAATAGGAGAAAATGTTAGTTTTCCTAAAAGTTCCAGATGTAGGCTCACTTACTAGAGAGAGGAGTCTGCATAGAGGATGGTAAAAGATGGACAAGACTTTAAAAAGACCTTGAGCACAGTGAATACTATGAATCAGAATGATCATATTTCAGATGCTTTATTCTATTGCCATATACTCTATTGTTCTTTTTTGTTAACTTTCGTTGATAATAGCATTTTATCACCCATAATATCCTCAAATTTATGTTCCTCTTTCTTCCTGGCACTTCCATGTACATAATGTGGATATCTTCCATTCTGGAGAGAAATATTTAGAGCAGTGTTTCTCAACATATCTAGATTGAAGGACCAGCTTTTTTGATGTTGTTTTGTTTTTGTTTGCAATCCCTTGCAGATCAATTCTATTATACAATGCAATAAAAATCTATTATTGGCAAAATGAAAATTAATAAGAAAAAGGTATATAGACATATGCCACATTTGTATCATTGAATTCAGTACTCATTCTGTCAAATTGCTATAGGAGTTTTTTTTTTAATTTATATTTATTTATTTTTTTTTGGCTCACTATGGTAATTTTTTTTATTGTCTACATGTATCCCACATCATGTTGTATACCTTAAATATACACAATTAAATTTATTTTAAAAATAAAAATTAAAAATTGAAAGGGAGTTAAACTAATTAAAAAAAAATAGAAAACTGCAGAGGAGCTCCATAGAAATAATAAATCCTCGGGGATTCTGGACAGCTGACAGTTTTATTGATTCATCTGATTAAATATATGGCTCTTTTTTTTATTTCAGCTTATTATGGGGGTACAAAAGCTCAGGTTATATATATTGCCCATGTCCTGTCCATCCCCCTGAGTCAGAGCCTCAAGCGTGTCCATTCCCCAGACAGTGCGCCTGGCACTCACCATGTAGTCATACCTCCATCCCCTCCCCCCACCCCCTACTTCCCCAAGTCAAATTGCTATAGGAGTTTTTAAATGCTTACTCCCAATGTTTCTGATTATCTCATTATAGACTATTAACAGTTCTTGGGTTGGCACTGGTCTGCAGTTCACAACTGGACTGGCATTGACTTGGAGGATTCAGATTAACCTACACTACCGTGATTCCCCATAGTATAGAGAGATACGGAGTTATAGGGATCAACTGCATATAGTGGCTATAGCAATAAACAAGCTCTGTTCTTCATATGGCGTGTTTTTACTTCCTAAAGTGTTTGCATGTTAATGCTCCAATTTATCTTCTGAACAGACTATATAGCAGGTAAATGAAAGCTCATTATTTTACCAGCAATAAGCCAAAATACCTTCATCATGAAAATGTACACTTAAATGCATTTAAGAACACATCTTATGCAAACCACATAGTGAACCAAGTTACTGACCTTTATATTCAATTCAAGAAACATTTACTGAGTGCTTATATGTGTCATGCATTAAGCTTGGCCCCTGTGGGAATTCGCGTGGTGAATGAGATGTTGCCTATATTCTGATAGGGTAGATGAAGCATACATTCACTCATTTTAGTGGTGCAAGGCACAATGTGATAGAGGAATTATACAAGTACCAAACAAAGTACTATAAGAGCTGAGAAGTAGAGGTTAATTTTAGCTGCTGAGAGTAGAATTTGGGTTGGGTCTTTTGACCCAGAAGTATGAAAAAACAAGGGGATTACAGAAATCAGTTCATCTTGGCTGGATTTTGGGTATATGAGGATGGCTTCTTGGAAATAAAGTTGGAAAACTAGATATGTGCTAAATCATGGAAGAACTTAGTAATGAAGCTAAAGAGTCTGGGTGCTTGTTCTGCCCTACAGGTGTGATTGCACTGCTGAGTGGAGTCACTGTGCTCTCTTAACCTGTCCTCACCTTGACTTAACACTTACAGTTCACAGAAGCAATCTTGACTATACAAAGCTCAGAAAAAAGAGATAGTACAGAAGAATTGATGGGGAGAGAAAACAGAAAATTATATCACAATGAACAACAAAATTTAACAGAAGTCCTCATTAAATGTTTGTGTCCTTCCCAACATCTCACCAAAATTTTTAATGGCTATCAAGACCATTGATTTCTTTCTTAACTTTTCCTTCTCTCAAAGTAATTTAAAATCTCTTTCCTTATGCCTTGTATCTATCTTGTATTTTCATATTTCTGATCCCATTCAGTAAATAAGGAACTATCATTAATATCATCTTCCTTAGAATTTCTATGGAGAAAGTATAAATAACATTTAGATCTCTTTCCCTTTCTTTCTCTAATTTGAAAGGAGACTCACAGAGATATTCGTTAGATGATGGTCGGCATTAAATAGTTATGTTGTGTAAGGGTGGGTGCCCATTGGCAGGCAAGGAAGCCATTTGAGAATGGAGGAGCAAAAAGGGAAACAAGGATGATGGAAAACACGTGGTGTTTGAGAGCTATAAAGAACAACTCCTGGTCTTGACTTTCAGATCTATTTTTATTATAACTCCAGCTCTACTTGGACTCTTTTTCTTAAATACCTGCACGATGCCCCTTTATACCTTAAAATGCATTTGTTTTTATTTTATTTAGCTGTAAAGAGTTTTTGATAATGAAGGTACACTGCACTTCTTATCTGGATGTAAAAGAAGAAAATAACAATTGTATAAATTACCTTCAAATATGCCCAAGTCACAAAGGGTATATACAGGTTTAAGTTACAAAACATTTATTCTTGAAAATTCGGCCGGGCGCGGTGGCTCACGCCTGTAATCCTAGCACTCTGGGAGGCCGAGGCGGGTGGATCGCTCGAGGTCGGGTGTTCGAGACCAGCCTGAGCAAGAGCGAGACCCCGTCTCTACTAAAAATAGAAAGAAATTATCTGGACAACTAAAAATATATATACGCAAAAAATTAGCCGGGCATGGTGGTGCATGCCTGTAGTCCCAGCCACTCGGGAGGCTGAGGCAGGAGGATCGCTTAAGCCCAGGAGTTTGAGGTTGCTGTGAGCTAGGCTGACGCCACGGCACTCTAGCCCGGGCAACAAGTGAGACTCTATCTCAAAAAAAAAAAAAAAAAAAAAAAAAGAAAATTAAATTTCTTAGCAAAGAAACTGAGTGAAGGAGGAGGAAGTACTCTGGAAAACAATGACATTGGTGTGACAGATGTATGTATTGATTTGCAGCTGCCTATACTTTCGATAGTTTTCAAAACTTAATGGTGAAGAAAACCTACTTAACAATCTAACAGTTATATTAATTCAGCTGTGAATTTAGAATTAAAGTAAAAGAGATCATTTTCTTCTCAGATGAAGCAAAAAAATAAATCTAACAGTTATATGGTCAAATCACAGAATCTGGACCCTGCACAGAAGATGCTCCATGTACTCAGTATAGAGATTCTTCCAGCCAGCCACACTCTTACATTGTCTGTACTGTCACCTTTGGCCATGGAAAGGACACCAGTAAATACAGCACCCTCAGGAAAGCATAATGAGGGCTCATGGATGTACCATCAAGAGCAAGAGATAAAGTCAGAAGCACAGGACAGAATAGGCAATAAGTTTCAGAACATTGAATTTTATGATTAAAAAGGGCTGGTCGCTAATAAAATTCCGTGATTATGACATGATTTCCCCAACCACAGTTAAAGTAACATGAAGGTTACCCAAATCAAATATTTTAATGGATTCACAAAGACCAGAAAGCATTTTTAGATTTCCCACCTGCAAGAGTTCTAAAATATAACTGTTATATCCAGCTCAATGGAACAGTACAGCAAAAACGCTTACTGCTGGTGACATTCCAGGGAACAGTTAAAATTGCTTTATGGCCTTTGGTAATGAAAGTGGACAGCAGTGTAACAATACATAATAAGGTGAGTTTAGTTTTATGTCCTCAGAACAATCTGCTTTACCCTTATGGTTTAATTCTTTAAACTGTTTCTATTTTAAGTAATTACAAACGATAGCTGGCAAGTGACAGTTATAACCACAGCAGCAAACGGCTTTGTTGTAGTGATGTAGTCTATACTCAAGTACTATTACCCTGGACTTCCAGGGAATTTAGTGTAAGTGAGGATGTCACATGAAACAAATGCCTCCTGACTTACACTGAGCTTATAAGGATCTCCCTCAAGTAAGACCAGCTCAAGCTTGAAACTAGCGGTGCTTCACAAATGGTAATACACATAACACAGGTGATGCTGCAGTTGGTATTAGAAGAGAAAATGTACTTTAATAGTTTTATTTTTATTTGGAAATTAATATATTAAAATAAATATAAAGATTACATAAAAGCTATGATTTCATAGATATTATTGCTTAAATGAATTTTTTTAAAAGCCCATATTAGGAAACATAGTAAATAAATAATAGTATAAGTGGTCGGTGGTGGAAAAGGAAACACATTTCATGTTGGTGTGTACATGCTGGTGGGCAGCCTTCAGGATGGCTCCAGTGATCCTCCACTCCTGGTATGCATGCTTTTATAGTCCCCTCCCACACTGAATAGGGCTGACATGTAACCAATAAGATATTGTGGAAATGAAAGTATGTTACCCAAGGCTAAGGCAAAAGTCATTGTGGCTTCCTTTTTGCTGCCTTTGATCATCTGTTCTGGGGAGAGTCAGCTGCCATCGCACGAAAAGCAGGAGAGGTCTATGTGGTGAGGAACCGAGGCCTCCTGCCAACAGCCAACAAGGAACTGGGTCCTCTTGTCCCCAGCCGTGTGAGTCATCCAGCTTCTTGTCTACAACCACATAAGGCACCCTGAGCCACAACCACCCAGCTAAGCTACTCCCAAATTTCTGACTCACAGAAACTGCAAGATAATACTTGCTTATTATTGTTTTGAGCATCTAAATGTAGGGGTAATTTGTTATGCAGCAGTTCATAACTAATAACAGAGAAGTAATACCATCACCAGAACTGGGAAACAAGGACAGAGAATCGCATTTACCATTGCTCATAGCTAACTTTGTTTTTTTCTCCTGCCCTTTCTTGAAACTTCTGTTACATGGGGCTGAACGGAAAACTAGCAAAAAGTGTACCTCTTGCTTCTGCCTTTTGCTGAGCCTGTATATGGTACCTCCTATGTGGCAAGGGGTTTATCATCACTTATTCCTTTTGACAATGAGAGGATTACAGGCTTTTGATGAAAGCAAAGACTCTGTAGCCAAGGGAAATCTAGTGGATGCTGAGACCAGGTTGGTCTTAGAGCATGATCCGAAGTTCTGAATTTCAAATGTTAAAATTCTATCTGTAAAAGTCTCTCTGCATTCTATCTGTGAAGTAGGAGGGCTGGGGGACATGATTTCCAGCTCTATAGGCCTAGAGCCTTTGTAACATCAATGGCTGCTCAGGACACCCACATATTCCTGTAGGCACATGTTCTTCCGGCCACTTTTGGTGCTCCATTCCTTCTTGCTGGCTACTTTATTTATTCCTCAGTTACGCCTGCTCTTTTCTTTTTGCTGTGTCCGTTTTTTGGCTTCCCCATCCTTTCTCCCTCTAAAGTCTCTGCAAGGGAAACGGGGCATGCCAGAGATCTGCTGCTTCTTGATGTGAATCATGCTCTTCTAGCTTCCTTAGAAAATAGACCTGAAAAAGACCTTCCAGGAAAGTAGTCACCCAATCATTCCTTATTTGCATATCATTTCTTTCTGGAATATTCTCTTTTAATTACTTGGTTATCTATTGCTTTTAGGTCTCCCTCAACAGAATGTATTCTCTGTGAAAAACAGCCATCTGTGTGCCTTGCTCCCTGCTTTAGCCCGAACACCTAGGCCTTTGTTGGACAAAATAATAATCGTGATTGTTTGTATCAACTCATATTGCTTAATGTGCTAAATTAATTGAACTAAAGTCTTAAGAAAATCTGGCTTTTGAAGAACGTATGCCCCAAAGACAGTAGAATATTTAGAAATAGCAGCAGTTCAGAAAATACTTAATGTAGTCACATTAAATTGTCCCCAGTGTGATATGAGGCAGAAAATCAGAAAGAAAGAAAACAAATTCCTAGACAGGAGTGTCTAGCAAACCTCTAAATAGTTTACAGCTGTGTGGCATGTGGCGTAACTGGATAAACAAACTTAACAAGCACATTTGGGCTGGAGAATTCTTCCAGCTATAATTGTACTTTACATCTCTTTCTGTGGTCAGATGCAAGGTAAAAATTTTGGGAGCTCTACTCTTAAACGACTATGCCATCTTAGATTATGGACAGTTCTCATTAATTGGAGTTCCATAAATATAGCCTTTCTGTGTCCAAAACTGATTTTGTTTTTAAAGTAGAAGGTGGTTTTGAGAAGAAAATTAAATAAAAGGGAGAGAATATAAATTAAATTTTTAAAAAATTAAAATTCATGACTTAAAGGCTAGTTCTACTTTGTAATTTAGTTTAAAGGAAAGAATGGACTCTTTCCAATTTCAGTAATTAAATTATGCCTCAGTATTCCACTGGTATTTTGAAACTACATTTCTTATTTATTAACTAAAAAGTCCTTTGAGGCCATTATGCCAGGGAATACAAATTTAAAAGATTAAAAGGATTGATAAAAGCTAAATTATAGTACTGCTTTTATATAAACCTAAAACTTAAAGGTATGATTCACTGAAAGATTATTTCACAATGAAATTTTGCTTTTCTATATAAAAAAAGAATTATCCTGAAGTACTTAATTTATAAAACTGATATGTTAAAATGAAATTGTTTTGAGACTTGCTATATGATGACCTGAAAATAAAAGTCACAAATTATGACATTGCTATTGTACGTGCTTAGGAAATGTTCTTGACACAATAAACGAAGAAGATATGAAAACCACAATTTTACAGAAGAGGAAACTGAGACAACAAAAGATAAATAATTTGCTTAAGATCATATGATTAACATTTGAAGGAGCTGGGAATTAAATACAATCCTGGTGACTCCCAGATCTGTATTGAATTTAAAAAGCTGGTCATTGTTTGCACCCTGGAGTCTTTTGGGATCACTTTGGCAAATCCTTCCTATGCAATCATTTAGAACTTATCCAAACTCCTCCTGGTGTAAACCTTCCTGAGTCTCTGGCACAGTGTGGCACAATGTGCTTCAGCTAGATGAACTTCTATGCTACTCAAAGCCTATGCTGACACAGGGCAGGTCAGGAGGAAAACAATTTAGTCATCATGTACAGACACTAGTTCAAGTGGTCCATAAATGGTGCTAGAAAATTGAAAGATGGACACAATGAAAAAAAATTACTATTTGTATGCCAAAAGAGATATGAAATATTTAATGGTGGAATCACACTAAAGTACATCTATTAAATATATCCTCCTAGGTCCTTAACAAAGCCTTTCTTGTTAGCCCACATCATTGTTTTCTTTTTTGGTTCAAATTATATTTACTGTCTGTTAGTGTGCTTTTTTAACATTTTGTCAAACATAATCTTGTTAAACTTTTTCAAAGATTTATGAATTGTCTGCTGTATAAGCCAAGCTTCTTGAGGGGCAAGAACTCTGTCTTATCTTTCTTTCTTTTTTTTAATTTGTATAAATTTAAGGGGTACAAGTGCAATTTTGTTACATGTATATATTGTGTAGTGGTAAAGTCTGTGTCTTTAGTATATGCATCACCTGAATACCATACATTGTACCCATTAAGTAATTTCTCATCATCCACCCACTTCCTACCTTCCTACCTTTCCAAGTCTCCAATGTCTATCATTCCACACTCTATGTCCATGTGTATACATTATTTAGCTCCCACTTATAAGTGAGAACATGCAGTATTTTATTTTTTGTTTCTGAGTTGTTTCAGTTAAGACAATGGCCTCCAGTTCCATCCATGTCACTGAAAAAGACATAATTTCATTCTATTTTATGGCTGAATAGTATTCTGTTGTGTATGTATACCACATTTTCTTTATCCAATCATTCATTCATAGACACTTAGGTTGATTCCATATCTTTGCTATTGTTAGTACAGTAATAAACATAAGTGCAGTTATCTTTTTTGATATAATGATTTCTTTTCCTTTGGGTAGATACCCAGTGGTGGGATTGCTGGATCAAATTACAGTTCTATTTTTAGTTCTCTGAGAAATCTCCATACAGTTTTCCATAGAGTTTGTACTATTTTACATTCCCACCAGTAGTGTATAAGTTTCTCTACATTTTCACCAACATATGTTATTTTTTTACTTTTTAATAACAGCCATTCTGACTGGTGTAAGATGATATCTCATTGTGGCTTTAATTTGCATTTCTCAGATGATTAGTAATGTTGAGTATTTTTTCATATTTTTGTTGGCCATTGTATGTATTCTTATGCAAAATGTCTATTCAAGCCCTTTGCCCACTTTTTAATGGAGTATTTGTTCTTTTTTGTTGAGCTGTTTGAATTCCTTGTAAATTCTGGATATTAGTCCCCTGTCAGTGGCATTATTTGCAAATATTTTCTCCCATTCACCCAGCTCACTCTGTTGTTCATTTCTTCTGCTGTGCAGAAGCTTTTTGGTTAAATTAAGTCCCATTTGTCTATTTTTGGTTTTATTGCTTGTGCTTTTGAGGAATTAGTCATGAATTTTTTTGCCTAGACCAATATCCAGAAGAGTTTTTCCCAGGTTTTCTCCAGTATTTTAAAAATTTCCAGTCTTATATTTAAGTCTTTAATACATCTTGAGTTGATTTTTTTTAATATGGTGAGAGATAGGGGTCCAATTTCATTCTTCTACATGTGGCAATCCAATTTTCCTAGTTTCCCCAGTGTATGCTTTTGTTGCCTTTGTCAAAGATCAGTTGGATATAGATATGTGGCTTTACAGGTTCTCTATTCTGTTTCATTGATCTATGTGTCCATTTTTATATTAGTACCAACCTGCTCTGTTTACTATAGCCTTGTAGTATAATTTGAGGTCACGTATTGTAATGCCTCCAGCTTTGCTTTTTTTGCTTAGGATTGCTTTCGGTATTTGGGCTTTTTTTTTTTTTTGGTTTCATATGAATTTTAGGATTGCTATAATTCTGTGAAAAATGACATTGGTATTTTGATAGGGATTGCCCTGAATCTGTAGATTGCTTTGGGAATTATGGTCATTTTAACAATATTGTTTCTTCTAATCCATGAATATGAGATATTTTTCTATTTGTTTGTGTCATCTATAATTTCTTTCATCGGTGTTTTGTGGTTTTCCCTGTAGAGATCTTTCATTTCCCAGATATTTTTTTGTAGTTATTGTAAATGGGATTGCCTTCTTGATTTGGTTCTCAGCTTGACTGTTTTTGGTGTAAAGAAATGCTACAGATTTTGGTATGTTGGTTTTGTATCCCGAAAGTTTACTGAACTCATTTATCAAATCTAAGAGTATTTTTGGTGGAGTCTTTACTGTTTTATAGATATAAGATTATATCAGGTCCCATTTATTTATTTTTGTTGTTGCTGTGATTGCCTTTGGGGTCTTCATAAATTCTTTGCCTAGGCCCATGTCTATAAGAGTCTTTCCCACATTTTCTTCTAGAATTCTAATAGTTTCACTCCTAAGGTTTAAGTCTGTTGTCCACCGTGATTTGATTTTTGTGAGAGGTGAAAGGTGTGGGTCCTGTTTTGGTCTTCTACATGTGGCTATACAGTTTTCCCAGCACCATTTATTGAATAAGGATTCTTTTCCCCAGAGTATGTTTTTGTCTGCTTTGTCAAAGATTAGATGGCTATATGAGGATGGTTTTATATCTGGATTCTCGATTCTGTTCCACGGGTCTGTAGCCCTGTTCTTGTGCCGATACCAAGCTGTTTTAATAACCACAGCCTTGTAGTATAGTTCGAAGTCTGGTAAATTAATACCTGATTAAATTACTGTGCTTGTCTACCTCCAGGCTGGAAGGTGGTGTTTGCAGGTAAGAACCAGCTCTGATGGAAGTAGTAGAATTTATGCTTGACATTTGTTAACCAGGAGAAATACTCAAGTGCGCCAAGGGAATGGGCTGGGCCATGAAATAGTCAGTGGTCCTAGTTCCATGCTTTGTCTCACGGAGGAGGCTGAACCTGGTGGAAGTGGATTGGGCAAGCCTGCATTCAGGTCTCCTTAATGGCGGGTGCCAGTAGGCCCCTGGAGAAATGCGGGGGTGGGGGCGGGGATCAGAGCAACTGTGGCTGTGCAGAGGTCTCAGCGTAGGAAGAGGGGGGCGGTCCCAGCACCTGCTTCTCTCTCATGCTCCACACCCAGTGGCACTCAGTCCGGGTTCCCTGTCCTGACTGGGGGAGCCAGTTGAGACACTTGGTTCAGTCACAAGCAGTTTGCTTTCAGTCTGCAAAGTTGCCCCAGTCTGTTAAAATTTGGCACCCAGGTCAAAACCACGGCTCTCAGGCAAACTTCTTCGTGCACCAGTCTGGTGAAGTAGCGGAGACCAATTACACTGCTGATGCCCAGGCTACACTCATTTCTCAGTTCTGGCTTTGAGGGCTCCTCCCCTACTGGAGACCCAGATCTCCAATACCTGGCCCTGGACTCTCTAATGCCAATGGCTGTTACCTTTGCTAGCTTGCAGGATCCCATGCAGCTTGCTATGAGCTAATATAGAGAATAGCATCCTCCTACTATTGGTACATGGGGCTGGAAAAGTGCATGAGACATTTCCACGTGCTGTTCCTTCTCACAGTCTCCTGACTGTTCCCCAAGTTCGACCCAGGGCTCGGTAGGATGAAGGTACTCTCCCATGGCCTGGATTGCACAGTTCTCCAGTGGGAAGGTGGATCACAGAGAGAGACACTTACTTCCCCCTCTCCTGTACTGGGGATTTACTCACAGTTTTCAGGTGGACCCCGCCATGTAGTTTGCCTGCCTACCTTCTCCTTCCCAGTATCTGAAGTTTTCTTTCACTTCTCTGTTGAAATTCCATGATTCTTCTTGAATAAAGGTTCATAGTGTGAATCTCTACAGTCTATTTTACTTCTTCCAAGTGGGAGGGGCATACTGGAAAAACCTCTAGTCTGCCATATTGGGGGGAAAAAACCTTATTTTTCTTTTATCATCCTAGAACAGTGATCCCCAACCTTTTTGGCTCCAGGGACTGGTTTCATGGCTGACAATTTTTCCACTGGCGGGGGTTGGGGTGCGGCAGAGGAGCTCTGCAGCCAGGTTCCCACAGTTGCGTGGTCCCAGAATTTGCTGAGTGCTTGCTTATTGAAAACCACTCAAAGGAAGTTTGAATTGGACTGAAATGATAAGAGTAGCAAATGATCATGAAGAGCTTTGTAAGGACAATAACAGCAGGGTTCACAGGCTATATTTTTTCCTTTTATGATTATAACTGAAGAAACAACATTGGAACTTTTATGAATCAAGGTCTAGGCAGGAAACAGAAGGCTCTTTCAAAGAGATGATGGGAGAGATTTTCACGAAGAGAATATTTACAGAGGTGTGGCAAGGTTAAGGAAACCAACAAGGAATGTTGAAGCACCCTAAGGGGGCAGCAATTCTGAATAGTATTTGCCACCACAAGGCCTGCAGGGGTAAAAGCAGGGCGACGTTACAGTGAGATGGGTGAGGAATGTACTCACTATCAAAACTCACAGGCAGTGGTAGTGGGGTTAGAGATGAACGTGTAAACATACTGATGTCTGTCTGTCTGTCTCTGTCCCCTTCTGCTCTCTGATATCTACCTGGTCCCTCTCATTGGGTAAAACTGATGATAAGTAAGAGAGTGAGAGAGCTCAGATGACGCAGTCCATAGAAGTCCTCCTGCTGGGCACAGAGCAATGTGGGAGAGCAGAGATTGAATCTGGAAGGACAAATGGAGGGTAATCAGCACAAGACTCTTTTCTGTTTTCTTTGGAGATTACTATTTGTAAAAAGTGTTGCTATACGTACGTGACTATTTTTGCCAAATAATGTAAGGATGGTCACCAGATGCAAAATAATTTCATTATCTATCACCAAATTATAATTTATGCAATTACATCATGTGTTCTATATGTGGCATTTTAAAAGTTTTCCTCAGAATCGTCTCATATAGTTCCATTGATTTTACATTTTTATTAAGTTGATTTATTTTAAAAACCATCAGTTTAACAATAGTACAAAATAGGACTTAATCCTGTTTTAATGTATGAACACTAATATTACCCTTCACTTCCTATTGAGGTCTTGCTATGAGCTAATAAAGAGAATAGCGTCCTCCTATTGGCACATGGGTCTGGGAAAGTGCATGGAACAGCCCCATTCAGCCCCATGTGGTACGTTTTTCTTTAGAACTATTTTGATCCTTTACTTTTTCAAGCCACAACTACATATTTACCTAAATTATTTAAAACATATTGGAAAATACATAAAATATTTTCAAGAAAAATACTGTTGATGAGAAATAGTATGCCCCTTCTCATAGGCAAACTTACTGACATGGTTTAGCCCCCAGAAACTGGCAGGAAACCACAACAGCAGTGAGAAAAAAGACTGAAGACACCTCCCCACCCTGGCTATAAATATAAACTCTTGAAATGCTCCACAAGATCAAGGGTCTTTGACTCATTTTAATAAAGCACCTCTTGTTCACATGCTAAACCAGGTACAAATTTTGACACCGTAGATTCAGTGTAGATTTAACTACATTGATAGCCTAAAAAGTCACACTCCTCATTTTAATTTCTATATTAGAAGAATTCACCCATTTCTTCCCTCGTGTAAAGACTGGCTACCACATTATTAAATTCACCTTTCATTATAGTGTCTGAGCAGTTGGTATAATGCCATTTACTGGGATGCAGAACACTTGGAGGAGGAGGAGGAGATTTAGAAGGGGAAAAAAATTCAAGAGTTCAGTTTTGACCAGTTGAAACAAAGAGGTCTGTTCAGTCTCAAAGTGGGTAATTGAGTTTGGAGTTCACAGGAGAGGCCGGGACTGGAGATATCAGTAGGGAAGTTGTCACCATGGAAGGTAAATGAAGCCATGAGCTGGAATGAGATCACCACAGAGGAAGTAGGTTAGGCACTGAGTATTGAACTACATGGCACATTTCAGAGAAAGAGGGCTTTCAAGATATTAAAATATGATTTTTTTCTTATTTAATATTTAAATAATATTTTTAAACTGTAGTGATTAAAACAATGTGATATTGAATTCGATGGTAAAGAGAAGAGTTCAGAAAGAGACTCAAGTATATGTGATAATTGTAACATTTCTAACTGATGAGCAGGTGTAGATTGTTCCATGGAGCATAATTAGCATGGGATCCTTCTCTGTTTTCTTTGGATATTACTATTTTTAAAATGTGTTGCTATTTTAACTATCTATCTCAACAAATAAAGTTGAATAGTTAAAAATCTGAAAAATGTTAGCTCATCTTTATATGGAATTTATTTTGATGTAACTTATAAACAAATAAATTAGCATACAATAAAAATATTCTTGTAATCCTAGGATGAGGAAAGTTTTTCTAAGCATGGTGTATAAGATAGAGGCCATATTTAAAAGTTTATAAAGAATAAGTAATGCAATAAAACAGAGTAAAAAACGACATACTGGAGAAAATATTTTCAACAAAACTGAGTGTTATTTTCTTAGTGGAATATATGAAGATGTTTTATAAGTTGCTATTAAGCAGATGAATACCCATGGGAAGGAATATAGAGGCTATGTCAAATAATTTTTTAAAATCATGAAAGAATATAAATGACAAATAACTTATAAAATAATGCTTGGTATATGTATTTATAAAAATAATAGTGAAATACCATTTTTCCTCTCATTAGATAGGCAGAGATATAACCCAAATCTTACACTATTGATGGAAGTCACTTTGGTGAAATATATCAAAGGTCCAAATATTGGCTAGAGTAGATTGTATTTTCCAGAGATGGTAGCAGCAATATATAACCCATGCCACATGTTTTTCTTACTCCTCTAGTGAGAGGTGGGATCTATGTCTCCTCCCCTTGATCTTGGGTGACCCTTGTAACTGCTTCCACAAATAGAATGTGGCAGAAGGCTAGGTCATAAAATACAATGTGGCTTTAGACTGTCTAGAGTGTATAGCATATTCTCTCACTTGCTGTAGCTGTCACTCTCCCTCTTTGCTTACTCTGAAAGCTCAGCCATCACCTTGTAAGGGAGGTAGGCCCTCACCTTATGGCTAGTGTTAACCACCAGATGGATGAGAGTGACCAAGCCTTCAGATGATTCCAGCCCCTTGACTTCTAGTCTTCTAGCTGAGGTTCAGCTATCATAGAGCAGAGTGTCCCTACTGTGTCTGAATTTCTCACTCACAGAAGCCATAGGAGATAATAAATGATTATTGTTATTTCATACCACTAAGGTTGGGGTGATATTTGGAATGCAACAATAGGTAACTAGTACACTGGCTTTCAGTGCCATGTATCAAAAGTCTTAATACAGGGCATATCTACTGACTAATTTATCTTGAAACAATCAAACAAGGGCACAAGTATTTATGCACAGGGAAGTCCATTACAGCCTTTAATTTTTCATCCTTATAAACAAGATGTCAAAAATTGGGAACTGCTTGAGTTAATTGTGATATATCCATACAATGAAACACTATTTTAACCATTCAAAATGTATAGTACACCTATATGTGGCACGGGGAATTCTTCAATGTATATAATTGAGTAAAAAGCTAGATTTCAAAATTTTTTACATACAGAATCCTATTCTTTTGTGAAAAATGTCTTCTTAATGTAGACATAGAAAAGCCTTGAAAATATGCATCAAAACTATCATGTCTTTTATAATCTAGGAAAAGAAGATATTTCTATTTTGGAAGTTCTAAAGAAATAACCAAAAGCAGTTATGACATTAATTCATTTAGGAATCACACATGCTGTGAGACAGGTATTATCAGTGCTTTTGCTTCTAAAGAGATGAGGTGCACTTGTTAAATTTTGGAAAATTGCAAAATGTTGCTCTTGGCCTTCCACTCTTTCTGTACCCTCTTTCCTATTCCTGAGCAAATTGGCAAGTGCTCTTCTGTTCTTAAGGAATGCATATGAAGATGGGAATAATAATTTATTTGAATGAATGTGCATAAATATGTACTATCCTGAAAATGAATGTCATATTATTACATATTGAGAAGGTCATGAATAATAGTATTATGTCTATTATTACATTTGAAGAAAAGCATCTCAGAAACTCTAAATGGCTCAGCCAATATCAGTCAGAAATTATCTGAGAACAAAACTAGAGATGCCAACTCCAAAACTTATTATGATCTTTGCACTGTACAAGGAACCATCAAAAAGCATTTCAAATTTCTATTGTACTAATCTAGGTACTATGGAGAGTGGATAATATAGTCATATTTCCCTAGAATTTATGTAAATTAACACTCATTTACTTATGAAGGGCAAAGAATTTTGATAAGAATATAATACATAGAATTTCTCACATAGATTATTGAAATGATACAGTAAAGAAATGAAGCTAAAAGCTACTGTTAAATCAGGATGTTTTGTTTAGGTACCAAGAGAATTCATTTTTTTAGAAGACTATATGTTCTTTATTTAATATACTCTACTTACTTTCAATAATCTAAATTATTAATTGGAAGGGGCTTATTCCATACCTTAATAATATAGGACCAGTCCAAGGTATAATTGTGAATTCAGTAAAATTTGTCTTCAGCATTCACTCATATTACCATTGTCCTTCAAATTTCATTACCTAGTCATATGAACATGTGTCTCTTTTCCTCAGAGAGAGATTGATTCTGGCTATAGGAGCTATGTTAAAGCACATAGCCTGGCAATTCTGTATCATCGGCCTAGAAGTAATTAAAATTTTTGATGATTACAATAAATTAGTTATCCTGTCTTAGAGTGTTTGACTGAGTTTTCATCATGTTGCTTCAGGATGCTGCATGGAAGTAAGTCATTGACAATTTTTATAAATATCCTGGTACCATTTTGCAAAATACTTTTGTATTTTGTAATGTAGGTTACATAGAGGTGTGCCATTGATTAGAAAAATGGCTGAGAAATTATCAGCTGTAGATCACATTCTATTAAATATAAAGACGATAAAACTGAAGTTCAGAGAATACCATTACCAAAGGATCAAAAACTAGAGAGCAATAGAGCCAGAATTAAAAGTCTGATTTCCTAAATTCTAGTCTATCTCTTTCTCCCCACTGCTATATTACACTGTATAGTTATGCTGCACCTGCCTAGATGGGCCAAAGAAAATGAGTGGCTACTTTTATTCCTCTAGGATAGACTGTCTGCTGTCTGTGGGATGCTCAGAACATGGTGGTTGCTGGATTCTATTTAATTAACAAGACAGTTCTAAATGTGGACTAAGGGTGTGCCTCATGGTATATAGAGTACATCCAAAGCCATTCTTTAAGTAATTGAGTGGTTATGGTAATCTTCCTAAATCATTGCAAATTATTAAACAGCATGAGGCACAATTGGGACTGGGAAGGCTCAGGTGTAATAAATGATTGTCCTTTGAGTCATTTCTTCATAATAGGGAAGTAATTCATTAGGGAAATATGAGAAGCTCCAACTATAGCAATTAAGCATATTGAAAAATGTTGTATACATATAATCCTTTGCTTCTTGTATGAATTAAAGCTAAAACTAAAGATCAATACGCTATCAAAAGGATGCAAATTAACTTAGAATTGTTCTTTGACACATTATTTATACTTTTATAAATATAGCAATTATTTTCCATGAAGAATTTTAAATTTCCATTTTAAATGTATTTATTTAATTCAGATTTTTATGCCTACATAAAATATATTAAAAAAAAAAAACAAGCCAACCTGAAAAACTAAAAGAAAAACTTAAGAGGTAGGATATTATTGGTGTTTTGAAGAAATATAGAAAATAAAAAGTTGAAAATACAGGTAATTCATAAAACAGAAGAATTTAAAAAATAAACACAAGACCAGGAATAAATCTATAGTTATTGCATTAAAGTAATAAGCCAAGAACTAGAATATCTTCAATTTAAGTCAACCTGGCTCTAGAGTTACCCTGCAGCCTCATGGCTTTAATGAATACGATGATAGCCTCCTTTTCCTTTCTTTCCCTTTTGTTAACACCCACATGCATTCTCCATTGTGTCTGTCATCTTCTTTTAGTTTATATGCACACTTTTGAAGCATTTTTCCCTTTTGCTGCATATTATTTTGTTTTTAATACTTTCTCTGGGTAATCATTATAACTGAATATACCAAAACTTCAAGTTGCATTTTTTTTTTGGTTATTCTATCATTTTGGCATTTTTCTGTATTAGTAAATTTCATTCAAAAGCATTTTGGTTAATATTAGTTGTGTAAAAAGTGGCTTGAGGAGACAATACAATTTATGTGGATCCCAAAATGAATTTTAATTTAAATCTTCAAAACAAAAATAGATAAAAAGTTTGCATATTACATGTCCACATTTTTTAAAAAATCTAACTCTTAACCTCTGTGAGTCATGATTAGGCATTCAGTTAAGGTCAATGAATAAGTCACAGCTTTTTTGCATACATTCCATTAATCCGATTTGCTACTACATCAATTAAATTGGAGTCCTTTATTTCTCCATTTCATAAATAATATCTCAAGGACCTGCCTGTGGGTGAAAATAGGACATTGCACTTACATTACTCTGAAGAAACAGTTGCAGAAAGGGGCATGTGCCTACAAGGCTCTCTGCTCTTCACCCATACTTAATGCTTTGGGCCAGGAGAGAGTAGGTTGTTTTCAAATGTAAAAGTCTTGATTTTTAATTTAAATATAGTATAGTTTTTTTCTGAAAATATTTTGCAGTTGAGAAAAATTAATTATGACACAACTCTTAGAAAGATTGCTGAAAACTGGACAATTCAGTTTAGAACATAATGTAAAACTATAACATAAAATGGAATGACATAACTCTAATACAAATATACAATAAGAACATGTCAAAGATTTATTCAACTCACTAATGAGGGAACAAGCAGGATGACAAAATTGGTTCAAATACTATTTGAGGACCTATGTGTTTATAGAGAATGATGAAAGTCAGAATAAAATTGCTGGGTTACACACAAAACAGCATAATATTCTATAATCAATGAAACCATTCTACCAACAAGAGCTCATTTGCATCTCTACAAAATAAAAATCTACAAAGTAACATTAAATTTCAGAGTCTAGTCCTTATTCAGTAGCTAATAGTCAAACAAAAGTCCCTTTTCCTAGATAATTAGCTAATCCTTGAGTGGTCCCATAGACAATGCTTCATGCTCTAGTATGACATTGAAAAAACACGCAGTCCTCCTTTTGCCTTAGTCCTAAATTTTGGATAATTTTTCTTAACACAACTTAGTATGTAGAATGTTGACATTATATGTCTGGCAAAGTCTATAAAGGGCATATTTATCAAAGAAAACAGACCTACAATGCATTGGTTGAGTTATATATAGTAACCACTGAGCCATTAATTTGTGTTTTTAAAGAAAAAGAGAAACCTGTAAAATTGTTCTAAGGCAAATCAAGTTAAGACATCCTACTTTCCGGTTTGAGGTTAAAGTATATTTAAAGGTTCTGAATCATGAAAAATCTTAGTATGTTTGTGACTAGGGTTTAGAGAGTGCATATATGACTCAAGGAAAATGGGGTAGAATTGTAGAGGCCTCTTGTTCTTCCCCGTGTGTGGATGCCTTTCCCAGATACCTTTAAATCTTGCTGAGTAAGTCACCCTCTCACCTCCTCCTTCACTCTAATCATCCCCCATCACTTCTCTGATGTGTCACAATTCTCTCTCCAAGAATGCCCATTCATAGGTGGGCACCCACCTGCAACTTTCTGTCCTCTCCATGAGGGTGACACATGGGGGCTGCTTCTAGTCAGCCTCTTGCCTCTTTCAGTTTTAATATTTTTAATGGTTTGATTGATTTTATCAGTGAAGTAAATGGGTCCTGGGTTTTCTTTGTGGGAGGTTTTTTTGATTACCAATTCAATCTCTTTACTTACTATATATTTATTAATATTTTCCACTTCTTTTCTACAAATAAAGAATAGCAATAAAGAGATATAAATTAGTTTTATTAATAAAAAGAACTAAATAGATATTCTAGAGTTGAATATTATAATGACTGAAATAAAAAATTCACTGAAGGGCCCAACAGCAGATTTGAGTATGCAGAAGAAAGAATCTATGAACGTAAAGATAGGCCAATTGAGATTATCCAATCTGAAGGACAGAACAAAAAAGAATGAATAAAAATTAACATAACCTCAGAAACCTATAAAATGCCATCAAGCATGCCTAAAGAAAGTCCCAGCCAAACAAAGGAGAGAGAAAGGGGCCAGAAGAATATTTAAAGAAAAAAGTCTGAAATGTACCCAAATCTAATGAAAAACATTAATCTACACATCCAAGTAGGATAATTCAAAAAACTACAAATAGGATAAATTCAAGGAGTTCCACACCTCAACACATTATAATGAAACTTTCAAAAGCCAAAAACAGAGGGATTCTTCAAAGAAGCAAAGGAGATGTGACTCATCTCATACAAGGAATTTTTTATAAGATTAACAGCTGATTCATCAGACACCATGGAGGCCAGAAAGTAAAGGGATGAGATATTCAAAATGCTGAAAGAGAGACTGCTAAGAATTTTATATCCAGTAAAACTGTCCTTCAAGATGAAACATCATTCCCATACTTTCCTTTAGTTCTTTAAACATGGTTTTAGTTATTTGAGCACATTTGAAATAGCTAATTTAAAGTCTTTGACTAGTTACTCCGATATTTGGTTTTCTTAAGCGGCATTTTCTGTTGATTGCCTTTTTTAATGTGTATGAGCCAAATTTCTTGTTTCTTCAAATGTCTCATAATATTTTGTTAAAATTTGACATTTTAAATGATATAATGTGCAAACTCTGGAAATTGGAATCTCCGCCTTCCCCAGTATTTGTTACTGCTGTTATTTGTTTAATGATTTTTCTGACCTAATTCTGCAAGTCTATATTCTTTTTCATGTGTGGTTATTGAAATCTTTGCTCATGGTAGGGGTCAGTTAATAACCGGAAAAAGATTTCTTTAAATGTCTAGAAGCAATGAGTCTCCTACTATTTGCCAAGGGGCTCTATTTGCATGTTGGGGTATACTTTTATCATTAAGCCAGGCAATTGAGAACTTTGAGCCTTCATTTTCTGCTTGTGCAGAACCTCAAGGTCAGCCAGAGGTGAGAGTTTAGGGCCTTTTGGGGTCTTTTTTGAGAATGTATGAGCCTGGCTTTTTAGATTTCCAGAAGAGGTTGGAGCTTATCAAAGCCTCTATAGACATCTCATTTCCCAAATTTTCCTTTTAAGCTTTTTGGTTAGCTTATTTCTCACCCCAACTATTATCCATGACTCAGGCAGCCACAATGTTAACAATTGCCTCTAATTGTTTTCTACAAAAGCCAGAGATAAAAGACTCTTCTCACTGGTGGAACTCTGAGTCAGGTCAAATAAAGAAAACCTGGCAAGTAGGACCTCTACAGCAGCAGTCCCCAGCGACCAGTTTCATGGAAGACAATTTTTCCATGGATGAGGAGGCGGGGAGGCAGAGCTCAGGGGGTGATGCAAATGATGGGAAGCAGAGTGGCTGTAAATACAGATTAAGCTTTGCTCACTGGCCTGCCGCTTATTTCCTGCTGTTCACTGTCCCCCTCCAGTTCCTAAGTTTCATGGAAGACAATTTTTACACTGATGGGGAGGGGGAGGCAGAGCTTAGGAGCTCAGGTAGTGATGTGCAGCGTGGCTCCTAACAGGCCACAGACCAGTACCGGGCTGTGGCCTGGGATTTGGGGACCGCAGCTCTAGAGAACCACCAGGCAGGCCAGTTAATGACACTTCTGTAGGCATGGGATTTTGAAGCAGCTCCAAGTGTCTTCCACCACCTCCACTGGCTGCCATACTGCTGGCTTTCACTATGATTATGGGCTGTTAGTTTTCAACATTAACATTGAGCTTAGGAATGGGAATGGGAACAAAGTAAGTTAAAAATGCTACAAGCTTACTGTTGCTACCATGATTCAGCTGTTTTTCTTGAATAAATACTTCCAAAATTTCTAGAGGACCTTGGTTAATTTTCAGAGTTTTGAACAAGTAGATTCTTACCATTTTTTGCCAGTTTTCTCACTGCTTTTATGGAGGAGGGAATTTTTAGAGGTCCTTACTCCACCATTTTTACTAATATCACCTGGATGAGAGCTTCTTAAGAGAAGAGATGCATATGAGAAGAGATAAATACAGGTGAGACAAAACCAGGATCTACCAAGAAACTTGAAGTTGCGTAAGTATCACTTCTCTGTACAAAAAGCTATAATTGCTTCTTAATCCCAACTCCACTGGCAGGATTTAGAGACCTGAATATTGTTGCCCTATCTTAAATTTGCAAATTCATTGTTCTCTATTTCTTAGTGTGTAGCAACCCTTCCATTTATACCAAGTCTCTCCTTTCCCACCCCACCTTCCATCCATCCATACCCATGCTGCAGCCTATTGCTTCGGTCTAGGACACTGGCTGGCGACTGCCATGCTGCTTCCCCTGCCACTCTCAACCAGGAGGAAAGTATGGGCTCGAGGGATTATCTGTGACAGGCCCAAAGCAGAGACAGATTGTCATCCTGCCCACATTTGGGTTGCTCATTTCCTGCTCAAAAATATGTTTTTTTCCTATAGGGGCAGGATAAAAATTTGTCCCCAGTTTGTTACATGGAGACTATATAAAGACCATAGAATTGGATGGAAAAAAATAGGTTTGAATACAAAGGGAAAAAGCTAAATGTGGTTCAGTGGTTTCTGTGTCGTTGTTGAATCTGAGCCTTGTGCCAAGTACAAACCAGAAGACCTCCCTCTTAGTTGTCTGATTCATATAGTGATTAGATATGGTTTGTGCAAGTTGATAGTTTTATAAAATAGGGTGTGTTGAACTATATTATCTTGACTAATTTGATTATTTTCAAAGTCCTCAGTCTAAAAAGAAACTACTGCCATTTTAATAAAGAAGAAATACCAAAACCTGAATGTCTTCAGCTGACCATTTGCTACAATTTTAGTACCCAATCAATGATTCCCATTGCGTTGGGTTTACTTGGGAACTATCATACTGATCCTCAATCTTAATCATTTAGATATCATAGGGTAACCACATTTTACTAAATGTTCCTTGCAGTAGGGATTTTTCTTATTTATTTTGAAAGATAAGTAAATATTCAGTGGATATCTAATAGGAAGTTCCTCTGATTTCATTGCAGAAATAAGACATTTACATGTATACAACTTGAATACATGGTAGAAAATATTAACTACTCATTCAATATTTTAACTCAAAGACTATATAAATAATGTTTTCTTTAAAAACAATACTAGAACAAATCAATCACTCAAAATACATGGAAACAAATTTCTGCTTTTCAGGTTTTATGCAAAAATACACCGTTAAGAATGTGTGAAATTTTGAACACTTTATTATCAATGAAGATAAACTACATAGTAATGTTATGATTTAGAATTTGGTAAGAAAGCAAAATTCACCAGTTTCTAAAAATGATAGCATATTTATCTGAAGAAGTTCATGTGTTTGATGTGGTATTAGATCTTATTTTCTATGTACTATGCAAAATATTCATAAACACATTTTTTTCTTTTCCCTTGAAAAATACAAAATAGTTGGAAATAAAATGTTAATTTAATTGCATTTTTTCTTGTATCTGGTTAATCTTGCATACCCAAAAAGGGAAACATTTGGGATTACTTTTTAAGCTAAATTGATAATAATGTTAAAGAAATTGATTGTAATATTTGAACACAGATTTTAATCTCTTGATTAGAAAATACATTAAAAAAGATCTATAGCAGTCTAATGATGTAGGAAGCCAAATATCACATTGGGTCACAGCATTGTACAGGCTTAGAAAATGTTCTTGACACAATAAACTAGGAAGATTATGTTGAGGAAGTGTCTTGGAAGATTTAATACTTGTCCCCTCAACTATCATCAGTATTTTAAGGTACTCCTGAATGCAAATCTAGCCATCTTTCATAAATTTGGTGCAATTGTACAAAATTTATCCTGACCTGAACTAGTCAGTGTCTCTCTTGATTCCTGAAAAACATTTACAAATAGTTGGAAACTAAGCTGGAATGCAACTCTATCAATTAAAGAATTAAGATTTTAAAACAAATCATTTTGTATAGAAAACATTATTTTTCCACATTATAGCTCTAATTTTATCTGCTACATACTCAAAGTGAACAGAAAGACAAATGTTTCCTCAGAGAGCATGCCAGCTCAAATATCAGTAGATCGTTTGACCATGTGACATCCCCAGGGGCAGTTCCGAGCTGAGTGCACAACTGCCTGTGGAGCTCACCAAAAGGCCAGATGTTGCTGCTAGAATGTTCCAAGGCTTGGCATCTGGGGTCTTGGCAAGCCCTGGAGATAGCCTTGAGTCCGGTGCCTATTGCTAAAATAGGAAATAAAAGAAGGTTTCACACAGAGGGTCTAAATGATTCTGAAGAGATACAGAGGAATGAAAAGTAATTTAAAGTAACATTAGTTTATGGCAAATTATTGTTTTGTCTATATTGATTAAATAAAAGTTAATGTCAAAATAGTTTCAGGGCTTGGGATAATAATTTGTCATTGATTTTAAGCATGTTCTAACTGTATCAATCAAATTATTTTCCAGTAGCAGAGTACACAGCACATCCTTCAGTAGTGAATAACAACAGAAGAAACGCAGTCTGAGTCCTACACTACTAGGATTTCACAGTTTGTTTTGAACTATTTTTTCTCCCATTTCCATGAAATTAAGGTTTGGAATGTAAAAGTCATAATATGGCTGGTGGAATACAAAAATGAGGTGTTTTATGAATCTGATTTTGTAACGGTATTGTCTAGCTTGGGGCTATAAATTGTAGGTTTATAGGTAGTTTCTGAAGAGTAAAATGGTAGTAATCCTTGAAAATTCATACCTTTAAGTCAGTAATCACACTTCTGAGGAGTCTGTCCAAAAAAATTAATTAGATATGGACAAAGGTTTATTTATAAGAATGTTCATCGTGAAGGCAATTAAATAGCTAAATACTGATACAAATTTCCAATTATAGGGATATTACACACAATATTATGTAGCATTAAAATAATTTTAGGACTGTTTAATGGCATAGAAAAATGCTCATGATATAATATTTTTAAGGCTAACAAATGTAGAGGAAAATAAAATTTACTCATAATCTACCATCCAGACATAACAACTGTTAATATTTTTTTCCAGTCTTTAGTGGGTATCTGATTTTTTTTTAAATTAGAGTCCTACTGTTTATAAAGTTTGTCTTTTGCCTTAAATATATATCAGGATTCCCAAGAACAGCTAGAGAACTCTCAATATTTCATGTTTAAAGAAGTTGTAGTTGATTTTTCAACCTTTCAAACCATATACATTCTGCTAATACTATAATAAAGTGCTTTGTTTTAATTCCTATTTGCATAATTTTTATAAAGTTTATTCTATGATCCTTATAAAAAGAGGAATGCTGGTACTATTGCTCTGGTAAAAAATAGTATGTGAAAAATCTGTTTTAAACTATATAAAATATGACTTTAGGAGTATTTTAACAGTGCTGCATTAAGAAACCATTTCAAAATGGGCAAAAAGTGCATGATAATAAGTGACTTCTCTTGTCATAAAATTGGTTTATTCCAATTTATTCTAAGCAGCCTACAAGTTAGATCATTTATAATTTCCTTCCTAAGATCCTTACTCTGTTCCATTTTTCCTATACTTAACACTGAAAATTAGTCACAGCATTCTTACTGGACTTCTGTTTTATAGCAGTTTCAATATTATTTTATTCTGTATCAGCAATTTATTTTATTGATTCTTAAGAATATTTATCATTGCATCAATGTATTAGATCATATATATTGCCAAACCTATTTGGAATTTAAATACTTTAATACCAATATCTACATGTTTTTATACAAATTTCATGTTTAGTCACAAACATAAAACTCTTTTGCTTATAATGCCCTTTGGCAGCGGGCTTAGTATTTCACTTACTTGGGGTTTAATTTTCACTAACCAGATTTTTTAAAATTCCAAACAAATGCATCATAATCTATCGCAGATACTCATTTAACAATATTGCTGAGAGGTGGGACTGACTTTCCACAGTGGCATCAAGAGAGCAATCCGTTAAATCCAGTTCTTTCTGAGGACAGCAGCATGAACTCAGCTGGGCCCTGTGGTCCTCAGCCCAGCCCTCGGCAGAAGCAGTGAATTCAGCCATAACTACAGCAGAGTCTGATCATTCTCCTGATGAAATTACACTGATCTAATTTGCACGCTGTGAAGACATTTGGCACTGGCTGGATCTGAGCCTTGACATCTTCATTGGAACTAAAAAGTACACTAAGAACTGACATTACGTTTCACGTTCTTTTCTGCCAGGCTGTGGCATTTCGTCCTCTTTAAAGGCATTATTTCAAGAACATTTAATTTGGCTTTGATATGCCTGCCATTTTGCTGGGTGGAACATACTGCGCCAGAAAAGCTCAGCTGTAATAAAGTTTGGCACCAACAGCCCACCATATACCTGCACCATCCTGTGCAATTTAATTGGCATTCAGTGGGTTGATAAATGGATTGGCTTAATGAGACAATATACTTGACATATGCAGGACTCTCCTGAGGAATAGGATTCATTTTTTCACTTCACACATCAACATGTTACAGATACCAACACAGCCACCTCCAGCAGTTGTGCTGTAGCCAATGGATGCCTTCCACCAGGCTGACCAACAGTGTTATCTTTCAGCCATCTCACTCCTGTCTCCTTTAGCACCAACCAAAGTATGGTGTTTAAATTTTATTGTCTTTTGTATTTTCCCAGATATATAAGAAATAAGATTGCCTCCATGCTTCATTTACACAAATCTGTATTTTCTGGGCAGATCAAACAACTTTGTGGTCTAAATAGATTAGTTGTACCTGCTGTAAAACAATGACACAGCCATAAAATACAGGTAATAATGACTTCCAGGTGTAATTACTGACATGTGCAATCGTGTAAAGGAGCAAGTGAGTGCCATTCTATCTTCAGAAATGTTGGTTTCAAGAATGAATTAATTAAAACAACAAAGAGACATCATTTTTCACTCCTCAGATGAGCAAAGATTAAAAAGAACCATATCGCTGAGTGTTGGCAGGGGACCGAGGAAACAAGTGCCCTGTGCGCTGCTGGTGGGATTCTAAATTAATACAACTTTTCTGGAAGGCAATTGGCAATACGTATCAAGAGCCTTAAAAATGGACATAGTCTTTCACTAGGCACTTCCATTTCTGAAAATGTATCCCAGGAAAATAAAGACATGCCAAAGATGGATATTCAATCATCACGTTGATTATAATAAGAAAAATTGTAAAACAATCTAGATATCTAAAAAAAAGAGATTGCATAAATGAAATATGGAATACCTATATTGTAGAATACTATGCAGCCATTAAAATGATATAGTAGAAATATTTGTCATGAAAAAATGCTCTTGTTGCTTTTTATGCTAGAAAAGTATTATAAAATACTAGGTTCATTATTAGTCATTTTTGTGAAAAAATTTACACATAAAACCTATTTATACTCATACAAAAAAATGACAAATATCAAAATAGTAATAATGTTTGTCACTGAAGATGGGATTGTTAGATTTTCTCTTTTTATTTTCTCTTTATGTTTATCTGTATTTTTAATCAAATAAATTATTTAAAGGATTTAATTAAGATGACATTTTAAACTTCTCAAAAAATTTCTTTGACAAAAATGTGATGTTTGGAATTTACTATGTCATGAGTCAAATCATGCCTGTGTAATTCAATTCTTATGGTTCCAGTAAGTGTTCAGTTAAATAGCTGTCCAGATAGATAATCCATCTTAGACAAATGAAGTTTTTTTCAACTCCCAATTTGCTGGGATTTCTCAGTTCACCAGTAATAATTTAGTAGGAGAAAGCTGCAGATTTTAGAACACAATTGACATTCAAAAGACTTCTAGAGTTTTCAGCTTCTAGTTAACAATCCTTATGCAGTGGAAACTGCTTGGCCTATTCTATTTTTTTTTTTTTTTTTTTTTTACAATGCTGATGATTTCTAGAAATAGATAGAAAAATCTCACATGAAGGTCCAGACATGAAAAGGTTATTGGGATTGGCTAAGGCCCCATGGGGACCACGTTGTGCCTGGCAACAGGGATAATGGGGTACCTGACTTCAAGTCTGACCATGCAAATAGTGAAGGCAAGATAATTGGGATGGAATGAAACTGCTTTAAATGGGAGATCAGCTCAGGGTAGCCAAAGTACTCCATAATGACCAATTGGAGGGCAGGCAGGCGGGATGCGGCGCCACGTGAACCGCGTCCAGGGCAGCTGCACCGCTCGCTGCTTCGCGGTGCGGTGCGTCTCCACAGTACCTGCGCCTGGCTTCCTTCCTGCCTCTGAGGCCGGGAGGGGCCCGCAAGCCACTGCTCCTCATTTCCAGTGGGTGCCAGTTTGATCCTCTCCATTCTGTTCCAAAGGAAGTTCCAACATGCAAATAAGCCCAAGGAAACGAAAAAATGAAACCGTGTGTGACAGTTTCTAATTACTGCATAAAAGCAACATATGGAAACTTCATTGTCCATTTCATCCCTCAACATGTACCATCAAGTCAGACTTTTTACTCAATTAATGTTGAGCATTTGGACCTGATTTACTTCAATAAGAAGGTTTTTGTTTTGTTTTTAAAAAAAACACAAAACCTTTTTGATGGGATAATAGTATTTTTTTTTAAAAATTTGAACATCCTGATCATTGGGAGGTTTTCATGACCTTGCTCAATTTTCCATTTGGGTTTTCTCATTGTATTCTAGTTAGTTAATTCTATTCCCTAGGGCTGTTCACAACCTGAATTGAAAATGCCCATTCTTCAAAAGTTTAAATTAACTATCCCTAAGTACCTCTTATAAATGCTCGAATGGGTCGCTAATCACTTACTAGGGGAGGCGGGAGCACTGATTCAGCACTGTAGCCTGCTCACATGTTCGGAAGGTGCATAAATAGGAGGTAAAAAAGGAAAAATCAAGCAGACAGTGTTTACTGACCTAAAAATTAAGAGTAAAATAAATAAATAAAAAACAAAAGTTATTTAAAGCAACATGTTAAGGTAGAAAAGAGAACTGAATTGAGGATCAAGAGCCCCTGCTATGCCACAACTGTACCTGTGTGATCTTAAAGTCCTTCGCTTCTTTCATTTTCTGCTTTAAATAGCATTTGGGCTATAAGAGCTAAGATTCCTTTCCTCTAGCCCACATTCTCAGACTGTATAGAATGATTGAAGTACTATTGGTTTTCTATGTGGGACAAAACACTGCTTACCAAAGGTTGCTTACATTTAAATGCTATCCTTGGAGTAAAGTTTTAAAATGTTGAGGCTAGACCAAAGAAGTGAGACATACATCAAGTACCCATTTGCTAAAAGCAAAACCTTCCAGTTTCTCCTCTCATCCCCCCTGGCCACAGAAGCAGAGTCAGTTAATGAATCAGAAAAAAGCTGGTTACCAGATGTCCCGGCTTATTAACACACACATCGCATTCTGTGACGGCATTCACTGAGCAAGCTGTGTGCAGCCGAGAGATGGCAAAGGAAAAGTTCTCCTCTCAGATGAGCTTCAAAATGTGGGTGTGTTTTGGTAAATTTCGAGAATGGTCGCTGCACAGGTTCGTTTAAGCCTTTGTCGGGCATGGCGTCTGGTCAGAGTCTGCCTGGGTTACAAAGAGACCCTCTCCAGGACCGTAATATGCCACACCCTCTCAGCCCTTCCTCCTTTCTCTAATCTGTGCAGAACCATCGACGTGAAATCTTATTCGTGCAATAGAAAGATGACAGTAATAAACTTAGGAGCAATGCAAAGGAAAAGCCAATTCTGTTTGATTGGTTTTCACCACGGCTAATTTTAAAGCCACCCATTGTTCAGCTCTGCAGTCTAATTTTATGTTAATATCCTGAAAGTTGTCAAATCTTGGCAAAACCTATGCATAAATTACACAGAAAGTAGCTCACAGGAGGGGGAAAAGTAATGACTGTCATGGTTAGGCAAACCCATTAATAGTCTGACAAGCAATAACCCAGGAGCTCTGGTCAACTGCTGCAGACATCTGTGAAACTTTTGCAATTAATACCAATTTTTTCCTTTTTTTTTTTTCTTGGAAGAGGTATCAGCTGTGAAATAGCATGCAACTGACTGTTCATTATCAGCTCTGCCAGTAAGGGTTGGGTTTATCATCTCCCTTGGTTGACCACTGCCCTGCTTTTCACAAAAAGCCACTGTTTTTGAAGCAATGAGAATGCCATGTTTTAGGATACGGAGATTGATAGTCTTTAGAAAATGGATACCAATGGTGTGTGGCTACTCAAACAATAAAAAATAAGATATTTTGGTCTCTAATTCATTTATGATTTTTCTTCCTCTGACTCTGGGAAGAAATAAAGATGGAGAGACCTAAAATTTCTCTTTAAAGCTGCACTCTAGGCCCCAAGCTTGCCAGTAGATTATCTCATTGTGTCTTTTCAGACCTTTTTCAACATCAGTCCAGTGCACTTTTTTTCTGTGGGTAAGGGCTTCAGGGCAAAATAAATGTATCAATCTAATTAGACAGTGCCTGTACCTTACTGGTGGTTAAAACATTTTGAATATCATTCTTGTATATATGTATTAATATAATGTATGCACAAATCTATTACTCATTTTCCCAGAGAATGTTGCTGGCAGAATTATCTGAGTTCCCAGATAGATCTATAAAGACTACTCAATCTTTTATCACAGCTGTTATAGCTGATGCACCTAGCATAGCGCCTGGCACTGAGTGGCTACTGCAGGGCACATTCCTATTTTTCACCTTGCTGTTGACGCTCCATTTGTTGATTTTATGCAGAACTTCCTTGCTGCTAGAAATCATTGCCTATGTGTAGGGTTTTCTCAGAGAATGCTGATAGAAGATTTGCTTTGCTTAAAGCTTGCAGCAATCTGAACTACCTGCCTTACAGAATCATTTGGTAAACATTTTTCTGAGCTCCTGCTTTGTGCCAGGCCCTGTGCTTGGAGCTGAGGATAAGAAGATGAGTAAAGCACAGTGTTTCCTATCACAGAGCTCACAGAATGTTTAGACAGGAAGCTGTGTGGAAAGACGATTCCAACAAAACATGACATGTGCTATAACAGAGGTTTCAACAGACTTCAGGGAGCAGCACACTCTGCCTGGTATTGGAGGGAAAGGTGTCATAGTGAAGAGATATTTGGGCTGGGTCTTGGTAAAGAAACGGCCTGGCAGAGAGAGTGAATAAAAGGTTGCAAGGCTCAGGCTCTGCACGTGTAGAGAAAAGGAGTAGTAAAGGGACACTGAATTTTAGAGACTAGTGAGATGTCAGTGGCTGGGAGTAGAGGGCCTAGGAGGATGTGGCAGGAGATGAGGCTGCAGAGGTGAGCTGGGGTATGATAACAAGTGGCCTGGGTGCCTCAATAGTGACTACGGAGTTTATCCTGCGGGCAAATGGGGACAAGTGGAAGCCTTTAAGTAGAGGAATAACTGCTGGTATTGCCTAGGGTGGCCGTTTGTGGGGTAGGGGGTGGGGAGGTGGGGTACAGAATCACAATACGAAGGCCAGCGAGAAAGGAATTTCGCTAGCCTCATAGAGAGACAATGAGAAAGGACAAGAAGCAACAGACTTTGAAGACATCCCTGAAGCAGAACTGTCAAGATTTGGTGACTGGTTGTTTGTGGGGGTAAAATAGATACGATAGAGGCTGACTCCTAGCTCTGTGTAAATGTCGAAGCCTTTAATCAAGACAGGAACACAGAAAGGCAGCTGGCCGAATAGGAGTAGGAGTGAAGGGACTGCAAGGACATAGGAGACGACAACATGCACGTTTTCCAGAAATCAGTCTTTGGAAACTAATGAGCAGCTCTACACCAGACATTCCCAGCGATCACTGATAAAACCAACAAATCAAACCAGAGCAAAACAAACTGTAACAGATGCTTATCAAAGGCAAGTGCAATCAGAAAGACTTCCTTTCAAGGAATAATCATGAAGAAAAATAAAACATACAAATAAATTAGCCATGTGAACTTAAGTAAAAAAGAGTTCATTAAGAGGAAGCACTTTATAGCCCCGGAGTTCTGAGGTTTCTGAAATGACCACTGAATGAAATGCTTAAGCTGACCTATTTCTTCTTCCTTCCCTAAATATTATAGTAGCATTTACCAAATGAAAATGATATTCATAAAATCCTAAAACCCCCAAATGGTCATAGTCTTCAATTTGCCAACACATGTGGATTACTCTCCAGCGTTGTCTGGACAGAATATATTCTGGACAAATCAAGAAAGAAGGAAATGCTGGTGTAATCACATAAATGAATGCCAGTTGTCTGAAAAACAAGTTTGCTGTCATCTTGGGACACATCACTTTTAGAAACAATGACCCATTTGGCATCCTCACACACGTCCCCATCGCTGAAAGCCTCCCAGCAGTCTAGGCCTTACTTTACTTAGGTTTGGAATTATTTTGAGTAAAAATCTTTGGCAAAGCAAGTGCAGAAGCTTAATTCCATTCAGTATTACTCATTCCATTCACACTACTTTTTTTTTCTCATTGCATCTTCTGTTACCGACCCTTGTTTCCCTGCCTCAGAGACCTTGTCTGGGCACCTCATATCAAATGGCAGCAGTGTGGAATGTCTAATTATTTCCCTGTTGAACTTGAACAGCTGTCCAAGATGGTCTGTTTAACAGTGCTGGTCCTCTGGCTTTTGAAAACAGCTTTTGTTACATGAAGGATATGGTTTTCCTCATTAGAAAATGTTGCATTTTGGCCCAGTCAACATCTGAAGAGTCCTGAGTTAGATTTCTTTAAAATATCAAGCTCCAGGTTTGTTTTTTTTTTTTTTTTTCAGTTTCCACTGAATTTTTATTGACTATATGGAGTTTATAAAGGGTAGAGAGTTAGTTGTCCCAGAATCCAGAAAATATTCCACCTGTCTTTAAGCATCTGATAGTATCATTCATCATTGAATTTTGAGACTTCAAATGGTTCTCTTAGCACAGAGTGGGGTTTTCTAGAACATGTGCACTCTCTAAGCCAACACATAAGCTCCTAGAGAATTTCTACTCTCTATACCTAAGTTGAGAGAAATTCTCAACGTTTAGGGAGCTAAATGTTTTCGCTTTGAAAAAGGGAGTTGAGACTAAGTTTCAGGGGAAGGAAGTGGGGTCAGAGAAGAGTGGTGAGTGAGTGTTAGAGCAGCCCTTTGTTAGGGACACAGAGGGAGGGCAGCAAAGGGGCCCTGTCTTGAGTGAAGGTCTTTGACTTTTGAACTCACAGATCTCTTCGTTCTTTATGGGGTTTATTTCAATGTCAATTGTTCTTTGTTCATATTTGCCTATTAACCTTTCACTGTAGAGTGATGATTTTCTTTCTCCTCCCCATCTTTGGATCTTCAGATACGAATAGTCATAATGATTTCTCCATGTTCTTTGTGGAAATAGCCTAATAGGCAGTTTTATTTTTGCATTTCACTCAGATTCACAGCTTCAATTCTAATTAAGTTGATATGAAATAATATTTTCCAACATTATTATAAGAAGTAACTAAGAATATGTATATTGTTCTTCATCTTATAAATCACTTTGCAACACATCTCATCTATTAATTCATAATCCTTGAGTAATTGTTAATTTGAGATAACTAGAAATAGAAAATTTTTTTAAATGTATCAATTCTTCATCAAAAGATAGTTTTCTGATCTTTATATTGGCCAAATAAAAACAATACAATGTTGAAAGTCTTGCTCAATAATTAAAACAAGTGTTTAACCACTTCCTGATCCCAAATATTCTTTAGGAAAAATCTAGAATTGAAGTCTTTGTTTTCAGATTACATGTTTATTTAGCTAGGAAGAATTTAAACTCAATTTCTAATACTCATAAATATTTAGGAAGAAAAATTATCACAGAAGATATTTTACAACTGCATCAGTTAATATGTTTTCTTAAGTCTGTGGATATTTTCAATAAGCTGACAACAAAATTGTGTGAACAAATACATTCTTTTGAAAAATTATTAGGTTTAAAATAAAAAATATAGAGAATGTAACATATTAGAGTGGATATCACTTTTTTCTCCTTAGGATGAATGGGCTACTTTACAACTTGTCAAGGGTCAACAAGGCCAAATGCTCTGAGCAATATAGATGAAAAAACCATCATGGAATAGCTAAGGGGTACAAAGGAGTCATTGATTTATAAAGCATACAATCTGCTGGTTCTCTGCTTTATATTATGGACATTCCTCTATGACCCTTTTATTCTTGGATTGATTAAATCAGTGAAAGTGGCTGGCATGCAGGGGAAGCCTGAGGCCCACATTTAGAGCCAGGATCAGTACTTTAGTAGTTCAGGGTTATACATCTGTGCCCATGTATCACTTCTGACTCTCCCCACCAGGAGTGAAGAAAGGCCAGAAACTGCTAGATGCCTTCTAGAGTCCATTCTCTCTTTCTTCCTGAGGAACAAATTGTTATTTAGGGTAGAAATGCAAGCAACCTCAAAAGATGACATTTTTCTTCCTCCACACAGTTGGGTGTGGCCAAATGACTAAGTTCTGGCCCATGAGATGAAACAGTCTTTGGGTAGCCTGTTTAAAGTCAGTTGACTCAGCAGGGATATTTAACGTTTTGTTCTTTCTTCCTGATATTTGAACTGCAGATGTGATGAATGGTGCTCTGGCTGCCATCTGGAATTATGAGGTAAGCTTGAGGATGGAATGAGAGCCAAAAAAGGAAAAGGATGGTATGGATTCTTGATGATTCCAGATGTCTTCTATGCGAGAGACAAAGACACTTTTTTATCTTTTTAAAGTCATTATTAGTAAGGGTTTTCTATTACATGAATCTAATCCAAGGTGACAGGAGAGGGAATTTTATTTCAGTTTTGCTATTACTGGGCTTCTCTTTATAAACTGTGTGAGTGGCAGACCTTAGTGAGCCTGGATTACATGTGACAGGACATAATAACCACAGTACTATTACCATTTAATGACAACTTTATGCAAATAACCATTCAAGTTTCTTTTTATAGGCCTTTTACTTTAGGCTTTATATGCTATACTTTAGTATATATATATAGAGAGAGAGATAGAAAGATACAGACAGATAGTGATAGTCATACTTCACTTAATGATGGGGATCTGTCCTGAGAAATGTGTTGTTAGGTGATTTTGTTGTTGTATAAAAATCATAGAATGTACTTACACAAACCTAGATGGTAGAGTCTACTACACACTTAGGCTATATGGTATGGCCTATTGCTCCTAGGCTATAAACCTGCACAGCATGTGACTGTACCGAACACTGTGGGCAATTGTAACCCAATGGTATTTGTGCATCTAAACATATCTAAACAGAAAAGATACAGTAAAAATATGGTTTAAAAGATGGGGAAAAAAACACACAAAAAACCTGGCTATACCTGTATAGGGCACTTGCCATGAATAGAGCTTGTAGGACTAGAAGTTGCTCTGGGTGAGTCAGTGAGTGAGTGGTGAGTGAATGTGAAGGTCTAGGACATTACTACTGTACACTACTGTGGATTTTGTACACACTGTTCATTTAGGTTACACTAAACTTACAAAAAATTTTCTTTCTTCCGTAGTAAATTAGCTTACTATACCATTTTTACTTTGTAAACTTTAATTTTTTTAAATTTTTTGACTCTTTTGTAATAACACTTAGCTTAAAACACAAACTCATTGTACAACTGTACAAAATATTTCCTTTCTTCATATCCTTATTCTATAAGTTTTATTCTATTTTTAAAAATTTTTACTTTTTGAAACTTTTTTTGTTAAAAAACTAAGACACAAACACACACATTAGCCTAGGCTACACAGGGTCAGGATCATCAATATCATTGTCCCCCACATCTTATTCCACTGGAAGGTCTTCAGGAGCAATAATACACATGGAACTGTCATCTCCTATGATAACAATGCCTTCTTCTGGAATACTTCCTGAAGGAACTGCCTGAGGCTATGTTACAGTTAACTTTTTTTTTTAATGAGTAGTAGGAGTACACTCTAAAATATTAATAAAAAGTAAATACATAACCCAGTAACACAGTTTATTATCAAGTCTTGTGTACTGTAAATAATTATATGTGCTATACTTTTATATCACTGGCAGCATAATAGGTTTATTTGCACTAGCACCACCACAAACACATCAGTAATGAATTGTGCTAAGACATCATGACAGTTACGACATTACTAGGCAGTAGGAATTTTTCAGCTCCATTATGATCTTATGGAATCACTGTCATATATGTAGTCTATTGACCAAAATGTCATTATGTGGCACATGACTCTGTGTGTGTGTATCAACACAACTCTGGCGAGCAGGTACCATTATTATCCCTGTTATATAAATACAGAAACTGGCAGAGCTGGGAATTAAACCCTAGTACAAAGTCTATGGTCTTAATCATTAGGTCATACTGCCTCCCAGTGAAGGAACTGGCTACCTCCTAAGGATCTTTTCCTGTGAGAATAGTATATTTTCATTTTTTACCCTTTTACCATCAATACCCCTTTTACATAAAATGGAAAGTCCCCAGACTAGAATGCATATGTATTGATTTCTAGTCCTATCTTAATAGATTTAGTCACAGAGCCTTAGAGAACTGCCAGCTTAGAAAAATGGCTCCTAGACTCAACATTGCTAGTCTTCACGGGGCTGAGGGAGAGTGTAGGCCAAATGGGCAGTGCTCTGTAACACATAGGATCTTATCACTGTGGAAAACCAACCTGCAACTGAGCATTTGTCTCTCAGAATTCTACCCAGGGTCTGCTTGAGAAAGGCAAGAACAGCACAAACCGGTGATGAAGCAACCCTGGAAGGCTGTGTGAAGATCCTTGAAAGATAAAAGCTCTTCAGATCTATTTTATCTTCCAACTGTAAAATGTAAGAGGGTACACTCTTATTATTTTGCTCAAGATAGAACTAATAATGCCGTGGAAAATGATAGCTTTTCCTCCACTCTTATTTTGCTTTTTGTTGTTGTTGCTCTTCATTATGTATGGAACACCTTCAAAATATACATAGAATAATAGACCATTTAAATTGGGTAAGTTTTATATATCAGTCAGGATGTTGTAGTTTATGTACAGGAAAAATATCTCCACATATCACAGGCCTATAACATCCAATGTTTATTTTTATTACTTCCTGTCCACTATGGGTCAGGATGCACGTCTTCCTCACCTCAAGCTGCTTAGACACATGACCTCTTCACCTCAGGACCCGGACAGATGAAGAAACCCCTTTCTGGGACATGGCTATTCTTATGGCAGGGGAAAGTAGATAACGGTCAAACACTGACTGACTTCTAAAACTTCTGATCCAAATTGATACATGTCACTTGCCTTACCTTTCTTCAGGCAAAGCAAGATACATGCCCCAAACTAATATCAACAGTGTGGAGAAATATGCTCCCACACAAGGGAAGCATATTATTCCCTTCTTCACAGAGCTACTACTTATACAACTTCCAAGTCTCAGACTAGACGGTGCATGTTCTTGGAAGTCTTGCTTGACTTCCTAATCCTATGCTTTTCCTCAGTATTTCCAGAGTTCTCAGTTTTCCCATAGCTTGTACCACTCAACAAATATTTCTTGGGTTTGATTTTATTCTGTATTTTTTTTTTTTTTTTGCTTCCTCACTCAAAGGTAAGCTCATTGAAGGCTAACATAAAACCTGGCGCACAGAAAGCAGCCAATTAATATTGTTAAAATGAACATTATCTTGGCTGCTTCAGGCAATGAATTTCTGTTGTGTTGTATGGAAATACACCGTGGAAAAGTAAAGATTGCTAAAAATTCTTTGCCAGCCATGTAAGTGAACCATCTTGGATATTCAACCAGTTGAGACTGGAGTTGACTATAGCACCACCTGACATCTGACTGCAATGATCTGAGAAACTCTCAAGTGAGAATTTTAAGGATTAGGAATCACTGGTAGGAATGTGGAGGTGTGATTGATCATTTTGGCATGGCTGAGAAATGCTTCATATAAGCAACTACTGCTTTTTAGTTTAAAAACATAAAGTTCCTGGGCTTATAGCTTGATAAATTATAATTATTACTGTTTTTGCTTCTCTTCTTTGCTTGTTGCTAGCTCTTCTCTTCTCCATTAATATGCAAGTCAGTTTTGGCTAAACAATGCAGCATAGATAAAAACTTTAATTTATTTGGACCAAGGTACAGCAGTGTCACTTAAAATATATGTGTGTAAAATAGATGTACGTATACACACATACCCACATATTTATACTGGAACTGGTAGATATCATGAACAACGTACCCTTGTATATAACTAGCACATTTGAAGATCAGTACAGCTAAGGAGATATTAAGGGGAAAAAAAGACTTTTTGATGAGGTATTAGAAAAAACTGCAGCTGAAGAAAGTGGTGTTTTCATGCTAAAAACAAATGAAGAAACAAACAAACAAAAAGAGTCTATATAGAAGAGTCTATGCCAGCAGTGGTGTTTTGACACACTCCTTATACCTGATCTGTGTTTCTATATCCTTGTTCCACATCAGAATCACCTGGTAGGCTTTTAGAAAGTACTAACGACCAACATCTTCCTTGAGGTGAGGCTGGGACAACGGTATTTCTAAAAAATTCCCTAGGTGTGTATAATGTTTAGCTAGGGATGAGAATGGCTGATATAAATAATCAGGTATTGTATGTTAGTCAATGTTTTAGAAAATGAACTTGCATCTAACAACAACTAGGTCTAAACCTCATTTGGCCCCATATGCAGATAAAGTCAAACCAGAGAAAATGCTTATATTCCATGAAGTTTTCACATATCCACTTTAAAATGCTTGCTGACAGCAGCTTGGTTTAACTCCAAGAGACTAACTATTTCTGGCAACTAGATTTCAAAAGGGAGAAGGGACATGAGAAGGAGTCCTTCAGAATAGATTGTGGCTGATATCCTTGGCTGGAAAAAGGATGGTAACTGCGTTATCATCAGGGGCACATAGAACAGCACTGACAACATCCTGAGTACGTGGGGAATGCTTTATAAGGATTTGGAAAACATAAATAGTAAAAAAAATTTCAAAGCCTTGACTACAGCTTTAATGGCATCAAGGCAAACATATGTGCTGTAAAGTGTTTCCTTCCACTTTCCACATACGTTAATATAAACTGTATGGAGACAGTATTTGCCCTGAATACTTTTCTTTGTTCAACAATGTTTACTTTTTCTCTTTCTCTCAAAAAGTCTTTGTATAATATTTCATCACAATGCCTATTGTCCAAATATTTCAAAATATCCAGGTGCTTGATGGAAGTGTTCATTCTATAATCTATTGTATATAAAGTCAGATAATTCCTGCCAGGGTTAAATAAAAACAAATATAATTGCTACTTTAACTGCTGTAGCCAATGCAATTACTACCTTGCCACAATTAATTTTTTTAAATTATTTTTGTTCTTTTCACACTTTTAAATTTGGTGCATTTCAGAGACAGCTGGAAGCCATTTTTGGATAGCTAATTGTCCTGGGAAGATAAAATGGCTTTGGTGTTCATGGTCTCGAGGCTGATAGGGGGCATATCTGTTTCCAACATTAAGGATCATTGCTGTCTGTCCAAGTTACCCATTCGTACTTTCAAGATGCCACAATATATGGGCTTGTTTGCCCTACTTTCCTTGAAGGCAGGGTGTAGGACTAGACTGGGAAGATGACCTGAAGGTATGAAGGTGGATGGAGCAGACATAGTTGAATTCTTTGTATCTGTGTAAGCTTCTGAAAGGCTTTCAACCTCTGCTTCCTGTTACTCAGGATCAGGGCCAACACCATTATTAAAAACTACCATTGACAGTATAGAGATTTTACCTGGAGTCCTTGGTTTATGCTTCATTTGTTCAAAGTGACACTTTCCTAATATTGTTTTCTTATAGCATTTTAGAAATTCTAATAATTTCTACCCAAGGGAAAACATGTTTTTTGAGGGTTAATATTAGGCTTTTGTGATTCTATATTGTCTCAGAGATAGATCTTCAGTAATGTCATTAATAAGGGAATTTTATGGAAGGATTATGGGGGATCTCATGGAATCAGAGGGATAGCTAGTGAACCAGCTTTGGAATAAGCAGGTGCCTTATCCAGCTGCCACAGAAGCAAATGAAACTTTACCATTTCTTTTACCTTTGCAACATTCTAATCAAGAATCAAGGCTAGGAGAAAGAGTCTAATTGGATTTAGTTCAAGGCCTAATGGAATCTAGTGAGAGGCACAGAAGGGAAAGTATACCTAGCTTTATCACCCCACTAGAACTGTACACAATGGGGAAAAGACAATTCCCCGAACGAATAGGGTACTGATAAGAATGGAGAATGGATGCAGGATGGCTTGGTGAATGGTTGGATGGATTGGCTTCTTGGAAGCAGTAGATGCCCACGTCCATGTTTTTACTTTTGTGAGATGGATGTCAAGACTTGTTCCCTGTCAGTGGGAGTATATCACTGAAGGGAAAAAAAAAAACCCTCTTATTAAAATTGCACCTTTATTCAGCTCTCTAGATGTGAAAAAAAATTGCAGCTGAAGAAAGTGGTGTTTTTATGCTAAAAACAAAAAGACCCAAAAGCCCCACAAAACAAAATCATATCAAAACACAAACAAAACCTACCCCTGAGGTAGAGTAGGATTATTCAATTTTAGTATTGAAAAAAATATTTTTGTTTGTTTCTTCTCATCATTCTTTCTACCATGTGATTCTGGAAGAAAACTTAGCCAGGAATGCATCTGAAGGTACTACCAGTTTGCTTGACCAGTTGGACTACTGTCCTTTGCAGTATCATCCATTATTACTTATTTGCAGTAAGAAACTTTATCTATAGTTTTGCTTTCCACGGTTTCAGTTACCCATGATCAACCACAGTATCAAAATAGTAAACAGAAAATTCCAAGAATAAACTATTCATTAAGTGTTAAATTGAGTACCTTTCTGAGTAGCGTGATGAAATCTCGAGCCGTTAGTAGCTGCCTCAGTTATCAGATGACTGTCCAGGTCAAGGTATTGCAGTGCTTGTGTCCGAGTAACCCTTATCTTACTTAATAATAGTCCCAAGCACAAAAATACTGATGGTGATATACTGTTATAATTCCTCTATTATCGTTGTTGTTAATCTCTTACTGTGACTAATTTATAAATTAAACTTTATCATAGGCTTGTATACATAGGGAAAAAATAGTATATAAAGGGTTTGGGACTAACTGCAATTTTAGGCATCCATTGAAGAGCCTGAGAACATATCCTATGAAGATAAAGGGGGGCTACTGTACCTTTATTTCCAAGCCATGATGATATAATTTTGAAGGCTGGGTAGACTACAGTTGAGTGGAGAGTAGACAAGACTGGGTTTGGAAGATCCCTTTAGCTATGGAAGCAGGTGCAGTTGGGGCATAGAGTGGTGCCTAAGAGATCTTTGGTTTTAAACTGAGTTATGACTAGAGAGCTAAAAACACAAGTAAAGAACAAATAGGAAAATCATATGATAGAATCATAAGATCTTATGGTCATCACAGAGTCACATTGATTTGGAGTGGCAGTTGCTTGGTTCATAGATCCCCTGATCTCATCTTATGCTCAAGACATACATCACCAATCGAGACACTCTGCAGCTAATAAGCTGCAAAGAAATTTACCCATCGCTCCGTCCCTTTGAAGTCATCTACTTACAACACTGTTCTCATTATCTTTCTAAAATAAATCTCTAGGACTTTTGACAGTCTTTCTCCAAAAACTTTTACACCCCAACCCTCTGCTTCAAGTCTCAGTGACCTTCTTATCATTTTCTCAAACACAGCTCTATCCTTCACTATTTCATGACTTTGTATACGCGGTTTCTGTTTTCTCAAATACTCTTCCACCTTCTTGCCCACTGGTGAACTCCTTCCCATCCTTCAAAACATTTTGTCCCTTTCTTAGACATCTTTCTAAATCCACCAAACTGAGTTAATTATTCTAACCCTCTGTACTCCTGAAACAGTTTGCATTTATCTCTCTCGCAACATAAGTTTCAGTGAATTTTAGTGTTTATATATGTGTCCCTCGTTAGATTTCATGCCACTTGAAGGCAGAAATATATCTCACTCTTCTTTTTATTAATATTTGTCCTAACTTAATCAATTGGCTCATTGTAGATGCTCAAATAAATGATTACTGATTGAATAAATGAATGTTAACCAAGTTTTGTAGTTATCCTGTCATAACCCTGAGAAAGAAGTGGTCTTTTGACTCAATGTTCTATTTTCCTTCCTAATGAAAGGTTTATGTTTTGGGACTCATGGGTATGGTGTATGACCTACCTTCACTTGAAATATTAAATTGAAGTTTATAGTTTTGCTTGCTTCCTCTTGCTTTAGCTTCATTTGTATATTGCTCTTTATAAATGTAAATTAAAGTCTTATGCTATTTAGGGAAGCTGAGATGAATCAAACCCCTATGCTCTAAAACAAATATCCATATTTATTATTTGAATGATATATAATTCTGTTTATTTTAACAACATTTTTCTGCATACAGTTTTGAATCTCATTGACTAGATGTCCATTTTCAACCCCATCTCATCGTATAGTATTCACAAGAGTGTTTTGTTTAAAAATGCACAAAGGTATCTTATTAAATAATGTCACAAACATGAAGTTCATTATTATGCAAATGCCATCCTTGGAACAGATTTGTTAATTGCAACTCATTTGCATAATTAATGAACTCCCAAATGAATTATGCCTTTGCAGATTTGTGCAGCATTGTTTTAAAATAAATTATAAAATACATGTCAAAGGAAGAGTGCTTTCTGGGTTCCCATAGCATTGTTTGAAAATTAATTACCAAATGCTTGTCAAATTAAAATGAGTTTGTAGTTTTTACAATGTTATTTTAAAATTAATCACAAAATAAAATGTCACTGCATTAAAGTAAACAACCTGTTATTTTCTCTAAAACGAACCGCAGAAAATAGCATTTTAACTTCAATTGCATTGTTTGGTATAGTGATTCTAGTGTTTTATTCATTTCATCTTTACACTGTGACTTAGCAAAGTTGGTAGTTGTTAGCATGTTAACATTTTAGTAAATTGGGATTTAATTTCATTTTATTATGTAGCTTATTTTATATGGCTGATGATTAATGCATTGCATATGAACTCAGTATGGGTTTGTTCATGATAAATTGGAGTTTAAAGAAACATTCAAGGTCACTTAAATGTGTTGTATAAACAGTTTCTTAACATTTATTTTATTGGAGTTTTGACTGCTGCCAGTTGAAATGATTAAAAGCATATAGCTTGGACCCTGCTGCCTATTCTGACTAATATAGTAGGTAGACTTCCTTTCTTCGGCACTTTCTTCCCACTATGGAAATTCTCTGTTCTTGTATAGAAGCCATAGCTACTCCCCAGTCCTGGACTTCCCCATTCACAAGGACCCTCCATCCTCCAGGAAACTAGACGGGAAACATCATTATACCTAAAAAATAATTTAGCAAAAATGACTTTTAAAACAATATATTTGGTAAAGAATTCTCAGGATTTAAGGTTGCCCACCAAATGCCTTTTCAAAACTTTACAATAATTATAACCCCTGCCTAGTAGTATGAAAACACCTAACAGTGAGGCACCCATCACTTAAGAACAGAAGTTCTTTTATTTTTTTTTAAACAATAGTATCCCCTCTGCTCACCTCTCCCTGTCCCCATGCTTCAAATCAAACCATTTGTCTGTGGTTTATATTCCATTTTGTCAGTTCTTGACCACGGAATGTAAATCCATAGGGGAAGGCCTTTGTTTGTCATGATTGCAACTATGCAAATTGACACCAACTAGACAATAACCCTTAAGTAAAATGACAAACCATTTTGCTTCTGTTTTTTATCCTGTATATAGCTGCCTTTCTAAACCCCTGTGAGCTATTCCATGTTGCCCTTTCTATAAACTGATAAGCATAGCAGTCCTTTTTGAAGAGGCAATATTTCTTCTACTTCATACCTGGTGTGTGAATAAGAACCCAAGTGGCTCATGCAGATACATGGATTTGACCTTTTGCCATTTCCTATTTCAGTCTGGCACAGATATTACTCAAAGACTTAGAACATATTTTTTTCCCCAATAAAAAAAATCACTACTATTGTCTAAGCTTTGATGCTGCCCTGTACATATTCTTTTGTTTAAATTCCTTAAGATGTTCCAACTTGACATCCTTTTCTGAAATTCTATAGCATTATGCTCATAAGTACAGGAGAATAAAACATCTAACATAGACAAACTACCTCATGACAAAAGTTTTTAGCAGACCAATAACCACATACCGAAAGCATAACTTAATTTGTATAGATGCATGATCTTTCATTATGAATATCACTTACTTTGAGAGGGCTCCCATTGAATTAAAACAGAAGGGTTCTAAGCGAAAGAATTTGATTCACAGTTTATGCTCTTTAATAAACTATAGTCTGCAAAGCAGTTGCAGACATTCCAATCTTTGGAAGAATTTCACACTGATGAAAAGAGTGAACAAAGCTACAATTTTTGTTGATTGAATGCAAACCTTCTGTGAAATCTTACAAGGTCTACTCGACATAATCTTCATGGCCACTCTCATTCTAAGTTGTATTCTTTTCTGCATTTCATTATACAAATTCCAGAAATATGGGTAGGATGGTTATCCTATAAAATATTAATACATCAGCATGCAAATTTTCTTTATTAAAATTATGGCTTTTTTTCTTCCAAAAAGATTCTGTTCCTTTCTTCTATGTTTAATTTTAAAATATTTAATTGACAAATAAAAATTGGATATATTCAAGGTATACATCTGATGATTTTATATACATTGTATAATGATAATCACAAGCAAATTAATTAACACATCCATTACCATCCATAGTTACCATTTCTGTGTGGGGGGAATGAGAACACTTACAATCTGCTCTCTTATAAAACTTCAAATAAACAATACAGTATTATTAATTATAGTTACCATGGATAAAGAAAATGTGGTGTGTATATACATATAGAGAGATGATAGAATACTATTTAGCCATGAAAAGGAAGGAAATCTTGCCATTAGTGACAACATGGATGAACCTGGAGGGTACTATGTTAAGTGAAATAAGCCAGGCACAGAATTTCAAATACTGTATGATCTCACTTAATATATGGAATCTAAAGAAGTTGAACTCAGAAAAGCAGAGAGTAGAACTGTGGTTTCCAGGGGCTGGGGGTAGGGAAAATAGGGAGATGTTGGTCAAAGGGAACAAATTTCCAGTTATGAAATGAATAAGTCTAGAGATTTTATGTATAACATCATGGCATCTTTACTAAGCGTGCATGTCAATTTACACAGAATGTCATACGTACTGGACTTAGAGAGGCAAGTAATGTTTTTCTTTCAAGTTCTCTTGGAAACTTTTTCAGGCCCTTCCAAAAAAGACCCTATCTTTCATTCTAGAGCCTTTTCCAAGCAGCTGTGTTGTCTGTGGTCTTTAAAACCCAGACCTACCTATCCTTTATTTCAAAGAATCTACCAAACAGAAATAGGTTTAATGGTACTTTGTAAACCTAAGCTATCCTTGCAGTTGCAATATCTAAAATGTTAGTATCTTGTGATTTCTGTTCTATTTATCTAAAATCTCTTTTCTTTCTTATCCTTTTTCTAATGTTATTTCTAGGCATTAAGTATGTGCTATTCCAAATTTGTAAGCTGAATATATACTTCAAGCTACAAGTTGTAAACGCTTCCATTTCTCCCAAAACAAATGCTAAGAGCAGTTTATGTGTTATCACTGGGCATAAAGAAATCCTTTTCTTTAGAAATTGCTTTAGAAAATAAAATACCTTATTTCTAATAACAGAAAAGATTCTCCCATACTGGATTTTTATACAATATTGCATGCATTTAAGTAACTAGAAAGTTTTGTCTCTTCAATAAAGGGAAATTTCTAAAAATTGCTCAGTATTATATGGCAAAATAATGGAATTTCATGTTTTTTCTTTTTCAATTAGATAGGTGATATAGATCCATAGCCAGAAAGAATAACCAGCATTCTGATGCTTTGACAATAACATAGAATTTTATTTTATTTGTTTATTTTCTGATTTGTGAGTACCTATTCTCCTTTCTGAACTTTAACTATGATTGAAAGATTCATAGACTTATTGAATATTCATGCATATAATTTAATATCTTTCTTCCCTAGAGTTCAAATTGAAATACATTGTTGATGTGTGTCCACTGTGACATAATATGACACTCTTTTGCAGTTATTTTTAATTAGAGATAAAATATTAATCCATCGAGTTTGTGTGTAGAATGTATACCAGAGAGGTATAAAATGACAGAATTTTAATTAATTTATTTAAAGAGAAGTCACTTTAACTTGAAGGGCAGAAAAGTTTAGCCCCCTGTGTGATCTAGAGAAAGGAATTCACAATGACTACAACTTACAGAGAAAACTGAAATCCCTTTATGGTTTGCTTCCTCTTAGTAACCCAAAGTGAATAAAGGGCTTATTTTCCCCAGGGCTTAAAAAATGAGAAATTGAACTTGTGACTCTCCTTTGGATCACAGACTTCTGCTATTAGAAATATGACTCTGAGCTGAGTTTCAGGGAAGGGAGTCTAAAGTTCCTTAAGAAATGATCTTGGTGGTTGGACCCAGGTCAAGCAATTTCAGGTTCCCTTCTAAACAGAGGTATAATTCTTGGAATTTAAAGAATTTGTCAAGGCTTCTCTTTTAAGGCCATTAGTTGACTCATATTAAGAGTCACTTCCACCTCAATGGCATTTTAGACATGTGATTATTTAGAACCCATCTTGTCACTATTGTAGCCCTCTTAAACCAACAGGCAGCATCAAGAAGTTCTACAAATTTAGACTACATGTACACTATGAAGACTCTCTGTATCTATGAATTTGACAGTGAAAATTGATTCATATATTCTGGTTCTTAAAAGTTTTTTAGCTTCTTCAATTTGTTTCTGTCAACTAAAGTGGCAGGGAGTAAGGGACACAGATGCTAAATCATTTCTCCCTAGAGAAACCAACAACCCAACCTGCTCCAAACTCTACACTTAATATTTTCACCTTTCTTGATTGATGGTCTCAAGATTTTCCACCCTGTGGTCAAAATGGCTCATTGTCAAGTTCTGACTATCTCAGAGACCACTTGGATATTTACCTAAGTAGCCTGTACTTTATGAATTTTAAAAAGTGAGGGAGCATTCAATTGAGTTCAACTGCAGTTCAGTTCAACAGTGGGACTATTCTGAGCCAGGTTCTGTACCAAGCACTGGGGCTGCCCAGATGAATGACACATAGTTGCTGTCTTCAAGGACCTGCCAGTCTGTGAGGGAGGCAGACAACTGAAATGGGCAATTATCATCCAAAGAAGGAAGTTCAACGATGGTGATGTGTGGAAAGAAAGGCTCCTATCCTAGTACAGTTCGGAGAAAAATGGGTCAGAAATGCCCAGAAAGTGTTCCAGCATCATTGGAATTTGCCCTGTTTGATATGTGGAAGTCATCTGATCCATTGGCCATCTGATACCATATGAAAGGATAATAATAGAAAGCTGATGTACGGCTGGTGATTGCCCTGTGCAACAGCACAGCACCCTGCTCCATAGGTAAATATGGAAACAGAATGTTTCACTAGTTCATTAAAGACAAACTCAGCCCAACCTCTCCACTGATCAAACTCTTAAATGATCCTATGTGTATTATACCTGGAGATCCCCATACAATTCTGAGTGGGAATTTTATGGGGATCTCTGATAGATTATATCACTAACTTGGTTTTTACCCTGCTTGGTCATCATTTCCACTTCTCCCCTGACTAACTGCTGAAATTCTTTCTCCTTTTAGAAAATCAAGCCAATGCAGAGTTATATATGCCATGAGCTTTTGACTGAATCTGCATGAGAAGGAAACCATAATTGCCATTTCATACAGCAATGAATAGATAAAATATACCTCCTTTGGTTCGTAGAAATAAATGCTAAGTGATTTGCATACTTTATCTCAATTGCAATAACTCTACTTGGTAATTACCATTAAGCCCATTTTACAAGGAAAAAAAATCTGGTCTCAGAAAGGTAAGGACCTTGGCCGAAGTCATCAGCGAGTAAGTTATACCAGCAGTATTTTGTCCCTGTATCTGTTAACCACTGTGCTTTGTTGATTATACAAAATAGCCACAGAAAGGCACTAAAAAACTACTATGTTGCTACGTGCTTCCCAGAGCTCTTCTTGGCTTTATAATTTTTAAGGATATAAATAATAATAGAATGATATATCTAAATATAAAAGAAATTGAAATGCCTATATTAACATGATGAGAACCAGCATAAGCCTCTGATATTCAGAGCTTCACAAAAAGGTGCTAGGAAGCAACTGCCACTCAGTTCTTTTGAAGTGTGGAACAACAATAATGAAAAACAAAACTGGAATCTCCAGTCTCAGCACATTTTTCCAGTGAAAGGGCAAGATCTCTCTACAAGGTCTTCTTTGTGAGTCCAGACTACAGCCCCACAGGACAGCATGAATGATGACTCATTCATGTATTCAGCAGATCCTTATTAAGTGCCTAGTGGGCATGGGGATTGTACCAGTGAACAGATCATTCCTGCCCTCATGAGCTTACAGTTCAGTAGAGAAGACAGATATGAACAACATGCATATGGACAACAGTGTTTTAATGCAAAGTACATACAACTAGTGCTAAGCTGGGCTTCCCTGGAAAAGTGACGTAAGAGCTGAGGTCTCAAGAATGCGTAGGAGCTAGCTAGATGAAAATGGCAATGATGTAGGAAAAGGGTAGAAACTGTATTGAGAAAACTGGACATTTGAAGCCTTAAAGAGGGAAAAGACCATGATGTAAGTATGGTCTGAAATAGTCTGGTATGGCTGGAACTAGGATGTCCAACTAAGAAAAGAGACTGGAAAGATAATCATAATCATCACCATCATAATATGATTAGCCAATATTCATCTGGTACCTGCCTATTTTACGAGATACTATCTCATGTAATAGTCTTAACAACTCTAAGAGTGAGATATTATTATCATCTTAATTTTTCACATGAAATAACTTGATCATGGTCACATCAAGGCAGTAAGTGGCAGAGCTTTGAACCCAAGAGTTTTGATTCCAGAGCTCACTCCCTTCACCAGCAACCTCTGCTGGCTTCAGATTATGACGGGCCTTGTAGGACATAATAAGAATTTTGGTGTTATTCTATAGATTGTGATTCTCAAAGTGTGTTCCCCACTCCAGACTCACTAGATTAGAAACTCTAGTGCAGGGGCTAGTTTCCAAAGCCTTACTTGTGATTCTGATGCTCAACAAATTTTGAGAAACTCTGATATAGCCAATGAGAAATCCTGCAACATTTTATAGCAGAGAAGTAACTTAATTAGATAATGGTTCCTAAAAATTGATCACTCTTATTCACATACCCAAAAGGGAAAATCATATGGTTAAATCTACTCTTCAGAACAAAGACCCAAACTTTCTCATTTCTCCTCTGTACCTATAAATTTGCAAACCTCTCCCCTTTAGTTATAGAGAATGAGGTTAAAAATAAATGCCTCTGAAAGTGGCAGGACTAACGAGTAATGCAGCCTTCTATTAGGGAGGCTTAACCTGACTGCTGAATTGAAAGAGAAAAAAATATCCTTCGTAATCTGACTGCAAGAAAAATGCCACTAATTGGACGGTTGTGACTTAGATAAATTTTAATCTATTAGACTTGCTTAGTTTTATGAGCAAAAAGAGTGCACATATAACAGTTATTGAAATGTCTCATTCCCTCTGACTGAAGTATATTTTTCACTAGAAATAGCTGCAATAGTAACTATATATATATATATGTATTTCAAAATATATTCCCTGTATCAGAGTTCCAGAAAATTTTCACTGTTTTAGAAAGGAACCAAATTATAACTTATCCAATGTCAACTAAAGAAGATCACCATAGAATAGTAATCTTCCATTTGCAATCACTTTGTTTCTTTTCAACTAAATTACACTCATTTCATGAACTTGGAGTAAAGGCTTCTTCCCTTACCAGTTGTTACACTGTAATAGCCTTTAGTCTGACTTTTAAGGATTATATTGAGATTACTATGATTTACATACTGAAACTTCAATCAACCTAGAAACAAGAAATTGTGAAAAACTTTTTGAGAAAATATCCATTTAAGAGAAAATTACTAATATGAAAATGATTAATAATATACATTTTATTGAGGATGTATTTTAAAAGCTGACAGAGCAAATGACTAGTTTTCCATGTAACTTGACTTTGAAATAATCTTAAGGATAGAAAAAAGAAAAGGACTTCATCTAATGCCTGTCCCCACCTTCAATAAGTGTGTGAGTAAAGAAAGAGACTTTCAATTGAGTCATATAGTTAGGGTTCAACATATTGTTATTTATTTTTAATTCAACAGAGAAAATGTAGGCTTTTAAAAATATTTACAATTTTATATTACTATATTATCTTTTTTTAATTTAATGAGTCAAATGTCTCTTTAAGCCAACCTAATAATGGGATAAAAAGAATTTTAATTCTCATTAGCTGATAAATGCAGCAAGGAAGATAAGTGACCACTCAGGGCCCCTTTCTTTCTTCTTCCTGAAACACTCCCCTCCTTCTCTTCTCCTGCCCCTTTCCTTGCTTACTCCTACTAGTTCTTCATGATTCAACCTTAACATCAGTTTCCCTAATATCCTTTCCAGACTGCCAACCCCCATTGCCCCTTTCCCACCAAACCAGGATAGATTCCTTCAAGTTCCCAGAGTTTTCTGTCTGTATTTGCTGCATTTATAACAATTGGAATTAAAATGGTAAAAATTAGCAGTTATGTCTGAATCTCTTCTGAGAGTAGAATTTCCATCAGGACCTGAAACATTTCGACTTATTCCTCATTATATCTTCACCAAGCCATATTGTGTCTTGCATGGTAGGGCTGTCAATAGATATTAGTAGGGGAGGGAGGCAGGGAAGGAAGAAGGAAGGAAGGAAAGAAGGGAGGGAGGGAGCGAGGGAGGGAGGATGGATCTTGAAAGGGAAGAGCTCTAACAGCAAAAAGCAAAGCACGGATAGGTGTTCTGAACTAAACTCTCATGTGACTAAATTCCTCTGCATTTGGCTACATGAACTCAAAACACTCTGGCTTAACCAATATCTCCATGATTAGGTGAATTATGTGTTCATAACAATAAGTGAATGGAGACAAAATTATTCACCTTAATACAAAGAGCCTACAATATATTTTAGAAGTTATCACATGAATAAGGATATTTCTGAGGGAGGAGGTACATTGCATATACCTACTTAGAACAGCCAGAGAAAAACCACTTGGCTGTGGGGGAAATGGCACAGTTGATCCACACCATCGCCGACTGAGCACTGCCCGGTAGAGGCCTCTCTGACCAGGCTGTGACTCCTCGAGGAGGTATGACTAGATGAAGTGAAATGAGGGTCACAGGAACATGTCTATATAAACAGTTCAGTCAACCCACCTGTTGCTGCATAGGTGTGCCAGGAGGGCACACTGCTTTCTATAGTTTCATAGCCAAAAAAATCAGCTTCCAGAAAGTTCCTGCCAAATGTTTCAACCTTTCACTCAGAATTATTAGAAGTCAAGTTTCACTGAGTATCTATTCAGCCGCATTCAAAAAACATTTATTGAGTGCCTTCTACGTACCAGATGGTGTTCTAGATGTTTCGGATTCCTCAGGAACAAAGTAGAAGCAATGGATGTGAAGCACTGTCCTGGGGATGACTATAATTACTAAATATAATAAGTACTAAATGACAGTAAGTACTAAAATGTATAAAATGTGATCTCTGCTCTCAAGACGTTTACAGTCTTGGGGAGGAGGTAAGGGTTGATAAATACAAACACGATGACCTACCCCACGAGGTAGCACACAGTGAATCTCAGAATGCCTGATACAGTGACTCAAACCTTTTAGATGTTGAATACATGGGTTTGTGTCAGAGAAGAGACAACTTTGAACTTGGGCATCATAGAAATCTTCACTAAGGAGTTAAATCTTGAGCAGGACCTCAGAGCCATGTTTAGAAAAGCACAGGAAGGGGACTTAGGGAAGAAAGGGAAGGACAGAGATTCTCTGGAAAATCTCATGTACAAGAACTTTTCTTGAAAATCATATATTGTCTACATTTATCAATTGAGCACTTGCTGTGTACTAGATATTATAATAAGCTGTGCAGAGTGTACAAAGAGAAATTTCACCTTCAAAAGTTTATGAACTAGTAAGGAAGTTTTAAAACTGTATGTTAGTCACCAGAATACAAAGTAGGAACTCTGAGTCATAAATAAGAGAGTTACTGATAAATTTCTACAGCAGTTTAGAGGACGGAGACAATACTTAAAAAGTTGGTTATCAGAGAAGGCTTCATGGTCTTCCATGAATTCAACTAGGCCTTGCAAGACCTGAGTGTGTGAAAAGGAGAAAATGACTTAAAGGCAGAATCAGGACAGTAGCTAGTGGGAGAGATTAGAAAAGTGGGGAGTCATTTCAAAGGTTATTGTAGTAGTTGAGAAAAGTAAGGGATGAGAACTCAAACATTTATTGATTGATTGACTTTAAAATTATAATTGGACACATATACTTCCTTGTTCCTCTACCATTTCTCTTTTTTTTTTTTGAGACAGGGTCTTGCTCTGTCTCCCAGGCTAATATGCAGTGGCATCATCATAGCTCACTGCAACTTTAAACTCCTGGGCTCAACCAATCTCCCTGCGTCACCCTCTTGAGTAGCTGGGACTACAGGTGTGCAACACCACACCTGCCTAATTACCATCTCTTCTAAATTATTCTGTTATAATATTCGAGTCACCAAATCATGATATAAAACTTTATTATTCAACATTTAACATTTGCATCCTATTAGTTTTCTTACTTTAATTTTTAAATCTTTAGATATTTTTGAGTCCATATTCCTTCATCAGACTTGCTTACTGGTGTCATTACTGCTTAGTATTACTTTTCTTGTTATTATATAACCTGATTTTTGACATGCATTTCCTTAAATAGTGGTTCATGCTCATTTTAATCTATTTTCACCTTGTTTGTTAATCGCCTGCATCTGCTACCTCACTGGATCCAAGCAGACTTACTATGTTACCTATATATATTTCTAGTGATGTATTTTTATACCTGTACTGTATGTGGTGAATTATTTATGTTAAACAGAATAAAACAACACTGAAGTATGAAACTCTGTAGAATTGTATTCAAGCCATCCCATGTTCTACCTTTGACAGTGGCACTAAAGAATTGTGTGAAGTCCTGATTCTCCTCTCTTAGGTCAACTTCAAAAGGTTAAGGATATTCTTAAAATAGTACAGTTGTCCACAATAAATTTTCTCTACAAAAGGATCTGAGTGTGTGCTACATGAATAGTGGTGTAAGAGTGACCTTGGCCATGTGTGAAATCAATAAGGTTTTTTTTTTTCTTGGCAGTACACTAAAACTTTTGCTAGTCTCAGATAATATGTCCTCATCTGTATACATCCACAGTGGCAGGACATCTGACACCCAGATCCAAAAGAGGAGGGACTGAGTATGGATTGAGCAGAGGTTTGAGAGGGTTTGCTGCCTGGGTCCCCTCTGCCTCCTCTTAGGGCCCCCACTATCTACAACAGTTCTAGAAAAGGCAAGGAGGAAAGTATAGGATTCCCACTCCTTCTGTCCATCCATTCTTTAATTTAGAAAATACGTATTCATCACTTACTTTGTGCTGGGACATAGTATGATTTAAGTTTCCGCTATGAACTATATATAGTTTATAATCTAGTGGTAGTGATTGATAAACATGAAATGATATTTTTTTATTTTTTTAGAGACAGGGTCTCATTCTGTTGCCCAGACTGGAGTGCAGTGGAGCAATCACAGCTCACTGTAACCTCTAACTCCTAGGTCAAGAGATCTTCCCTCCTCAGTCTCCTGAGTAGCTAGAACTACAGGTGTGCACCATGCCTGGCTTTTATTTATTTATTTATTTTGTATTTTTTGTAGAGATGAGGTCTGAATTATTACATCATTGTAATTGTGGTGAGGGCTACAAGGTAAAAGTGCAGAGTGCTATAACGGAGTATAGTTAGAAGACTGTGCTGAGGCAGCATCCTGTTCCCCAGAACAGAAGAAAGTAGAGTCAAAAATTTTGTTTAAAGTATAACAATGACTTCTTAGAATAAATGATAAAATTCTATTTTTTCAGGGCAGATGTGAGACAGATAATATCACAACAATGGCAAGAAGTTTAGAAAACTGTTAGTTATCTGATAAACTATGCACAAAATTTTGTTATTAGAAAGAGACAATGAATCACTGGAATTATTCCCCCTGCAATCTTTTAACAATACATATTCCCCACAAAAAGGAGGAAATCTCATCTGAAATCTTATGCACCTGTGTGGCTAGTCAATTATTCACAAATCATCATGGATCTGATATATATTTTTTCTACCTAATTCCGTTAGACAGTCAATTTGTAATGCTAAACAAAATATGCATGGGAACTTTAAATATACCATTGCAGATATTCTCTGAACATCCACTTATTCGCTTACCGTAGGGTATTTAGAAAAATCAGATGTGCACACACATCATCTTAGCACATGCCCATCTGTCATCTAGAATTGCCATTAAATATATTGCTTAAATAGTTGTGGTTAAGAATAGACCCTGACAATGAGAGAAGCTAGGAATAGATCATACAAATGAACACAGAGCTACACAAAGATGACTACCAGACCAGCCACAAAAATTATAATGACAGGAGCAAGCCTTGATTATTTGCCTGCTCCATTTCTAAGGGTTCTTGAGGCAAATTTTATAATATATATTATTTCTCAATTAATGAGAAAAGAAGGGATTAGTATTTAGTAAATGCAGATCAGTGGGAAAATGTAATCCTAAAAAACAAAACCCATATTTTTTTCAAAAAGTCTTTTTTTAGAGCAGTTTTAGGTTTACAGCAAAATCAAGAGGAAAGTATAGAGATTTCTCATATGCTCCCTGTGCCCACACATGCATAGCCTCCCCTATTACTCACATGCCCACCAAAGTGGTATGTTTGTTACAGTTGATGAAACTACATTGACACATCATAATCACCCAAAGGCCATACTTTATGTTAGGGTTCACTATTAGTTTTGTACATTCAAATGTATAAGAAGAAGAATGGCATGTATCCATCAATATAGTATGATATGGACTCTTGTCATGGCCCTATAAATCCTCTGTGCCCTCCTTTTCCTTCTCTAACCCCCAACTCTTAGCAATTACTGATCTCTGTAGCACTTATCTCCATAGTTTTGCCTTTTTTAGAATGTCATATAGTTAGAGTCATACTCTCATCATAGTATGCATGATTTGCTTCTTTCAGTCAGTAATAATCATATAAGATCCTTCCATGTCTTTCCATGGTTTAATAGCTCATATCTTTTTAGTGCTGAATCATATTTTACAACTGGATGTATCACAGTTTATTTATCCATTCACTTACTAAAGGACACCTTGGCAATTATGATTAAGCTGCTATAAATATCTGTGTGCATATTTTTGTGTGAACATTAATTTTCAACTCCTAGAGTGATACCAAAAGCCTGATTGCTAGATCCTTTGGTAAGAATATGTTCAGTTTTATAAGAAACCAACAAACTTTCTTCTAAAGTAGTTGTACTGCTTTGCATTCCCACCAGCAATGAATGGGAGTTCCTGTTGCTCCACATCCTCACCAGCACTTGTTGTTGTCAGTGTTCTGGATTTTGGCCATTCCCATAGATGTGTAGTGGTATCTCATGTTAACAAAACCCAGATTTTATGAGCCCCTCTCATGCACTGGTTGGAAGTGGAGGCTACTTTTTCTCTTTTCACAATATGTTAGTAAAAGTTTTTCTATTACATTTGCTTAAAAAGTAAATCTAGATATATTATTTTTGATGTCTGTTACCAGCCTTTTATATGTGATCCTCCAGCCAGAGACTAGACATTCTCACTCCCCAGGAGGGTATTCTGAATTCAAAGCACCTCTGGCTGACATGCCTTTCTTACACTACAGTGGGCTTGTGAGGGAGTCCCTAGCTTAGTTAGAAAGGAGAATCTTTTTGTCTCAGTTAGGGTCTCTAGGATGATGAGCACAGAAGGAGCAGGTGGTTTAGGAAGTTCTCTGTTCTTGCTACACCTGCCATTGTGATCAGAGAGAGTGAAAAATAGAGCAATAAACCCTTTCTCAAAAGCATCCCTAATCTCCGTGTTGCTGCAGACAGAAATAAATGTGCTTCTGGCTTTGCACTGTAGAAGAAATAAATCAAAGGAGCAAATAATGCATCCTTTCAGAAAAAGAAAAAGATTCTTGTTTTATAACATTCTATTTTCACCCCAAATTACACCAATATATAACACATGTGTAGTGCTTTTTAGACTAGAGGATTTTTACTACCACATATTATCTCAATCCTATTCTAAGGGGACTAGGGGTTGTCCTGTACCCACCTTATGCTTGGGCAGTAAACAAGATTCCAAATTGTTAGAGTAGGAATCCCCACATTCTTTATAGAATAAAAGGCTTCTTATCTGATAAGACTGGGACCCACAGTTACTTACTTAATCAAACAAATAGGTTAAAAACTGGAATAATAAAAAATATACACACGTATCTTAACATATAAATTTAACCTAAGATATATATCCACTCATTTGCCAAACTTCAAATGTTGGGCCAAGGCCATTTCTTTGTTATGGGGACACTGACTAGAGACCTCAGTTGACCTTTTGCACAAACAAATCCATCATGTATTCTCAGTAAGTTCCAGTAATTTTATTTGTTTTATATATGTAAAATATTAGTAAGAACTTAAAGACATGAATGAAGCAATTCAAGGCAGAATACATCTAGGTTTTTCTAATTTTTCCGAGTCTTTTCTTTTTTCTCAACTGTACTTTATTTGAAAGCAATTTTCAAAACTTTCCAAAACATTAAATTTGGTTTTCATAAGAATCACAGCTTCCTTTTAACAATTACGTGTCATTTGTTTATTTAACATTTAATTAGGTTTTATAATCACAAAATAAGAAACAAGTAGCTTAAACAACTTGGAGAATAAACACAACTGATTCACATTAACAATAAAACTCAGTAAGTAGCAGCAGAAGTGTGTGTTTATCCTTAAGCATAGACTGTTTCCACAAGCATCTGGGTGCCAGGGGGCACAGGGACTGGACAGGGTTGGCAAGTCCACACATTGGTCAAGTGGGGGTCTATTAAGAGAACAGCCATGGTATTTGTACTTCAGGTGCCTTCCTAAGAGTTATTGTGATATAGTAATCAGCGTTATGGTTAGTGTTATGGTTAGCATCAGCCCTAGGATAGTGTTACGGTTAGGGTTAGGGTTAGCATCAGCCCTAGGATAGTGTTAGGGTTAGGGTTAGGGTTAGCAATAGTATAGTGTTAGGGTTAGTGTTAGCATCAGCCCTAGGATAGTGTTAGGGTTAGGGTTAGTGTTAGCATCAGCCCTAGGATAGAGTTAGGGTTAGGGTTAGTGTTAGCATCAGCCCTAGGATAGAGTTAGGGGTAGGGTGAGGGTTAGCATCAGCCCTAGGATAGTGTTAGATTTAGGCTGGGTCAGACCCAACCTTTGGCTGGGTCAGAGCCAAATGTGTTTAAAAATGATTTGATATTTTCATATTGAGTATATTGCCTTAAAACAGAGTATTTCAGGACTATTAGGCCTGCTCGGCATGACCTGATACCCCTGTTCATACAAAGAGAATCAGTGACTGCTGTCTGAAGAGTAGTACCACATAGTTGACTAAATTCAACTTCTTCAAATGTAAATATCATTTCCCCAGGGAATTCCCTATCCCTGTAGACTAGATCAGCAACTTTAGCCATACACTCAGCCATATCCTTTACTTCTTTTCAACAGGTAGCGCTCTTGTTCAACATCACCTCTTCTCACCTGCCCTGGTCTCCAGATCATGAGCTTTGTGAAGGAAGATACCATTTTTCTCGGTCACCATTGGATCCCCAGCACTTACGGCGCTGGGCAGAGTGGCCACTCAGCATTTTGGAAATGGGTGAACAAAGAAGGAATCTTAACATGCAATTTTCCTTATGAGAGGACATACTACCTGCAATTCCTCATTCAGGTGCCTCTTTGATCCATTTTTAAGAATAGGGTTTGATAAGAAGATATTTATTTGGGGAGAGGAACAGAAGGAGGTGAGCTCAAAAGGAAACACGAATGGCTCGCTCCTCAATTTGCTCTGGAACTTAAGATAAAAGATTACTACCTGTGTTGAGCTAGGGTGTAAAAAATTTCCATTCAGTGCTCATTTATGATCTGCAGATCATTCATTGATGGCTACTTATTTTTATCAGCAGAAGTTCTTACTGTAAAGAATGGTTACACACCAACCAAGTCAGGGTGTAGAGAGAAGCTGTGGAAAGTATCCCAGGAGAGGTTGTGCGTGGAGGGGAAGATCAACCAGCATCTCTAGGATGATTAATTGCAGGTTAGTTCATTGCATGGGCCTATCACATGCGGAGGCTCTTAGTTGTGACTATTAGCATGATATATAAGGATAACATATGAGAAAAACTATTTTCAATGACTCCTTTATTCACAAAGGCATTCCTGAGTGCTGGACAGCAGGGATAAAAAAAAAAAAAGTGAAAAGACCCTGTCTTCAAAAAGTTTTTAATTTGGTTGGTGATTGTGTAACAAATAACTCTCACATCTCAGTGATATACAACAATATATACTTGTCACTCATGAGTCTGTGAGGTTCACCTTATCTACGCTGGGTTCACTCATGTGTCTGAATGTCATCTGGGCAAACTACTGTAGGCTGGTCATGGCTGGGTCAGCTTAGGTCACCTTCATGTGTCTCTCACCCTCATGCTGGGACCAGCAGGCCAGGCTGGGCCTGCAACCTTATGGCAGTGGCTGAAGCACAAGGGGACAAATCCAGTCTCGGAAGCACTTTCTTAAGTCTCTGCTTGTGTCATGTTTACTAACATCCCATCAGCCAAAGCCAGCCACGTGCCTGAACTCAGAATCAAGAGACGAGGAAAATGCCTCATGTTTCGAGAGGAAAACTACAAAATCACACAGCAAAGGGTGTGGACATGAAGAGGGGAAGAAGAATCAGGGCCATCAATGCAATCTGCTGTTGTAATATAAGCAAAGAAACAACCTTCAGTGATTCTTTGCAGAACTCAAATGACGTATTTTAAAACATCACTGGCAGGTCAATGTGTCCCCTTAAGCTTTCCTAGTTGGTCAAATTTAAGATCTATTTACACATGAAAGATAAAGAACTCTCACAAAGCCGTTCAATCTAAAGTTTGCTCAACGTTAGAAAAACACCAAGGAGTAAGAGTTTTAATAGCGTTAGATAATAGCTGTGGAAGAAAAGTGCCTTAATGCTATTTTAAAACTACTAGGTATTAGAATACCACAAGGAGGATGATCTGAATTGTGTTTCCATTCTTATTAAGATGACTTTGTGTAATTAGTAGTGTTTCTATCAGATAAATAGTAATTTGGAATTCATCCAAATGAAAAGCCCAAATGAAGAAGGAACATTAGTGGTGCGCGGAATGTTAAAAGAGTCAAACTTCTCTAGGGCAGATATGTCTGTGCAAGTAGGCACAATTTAAATAAAATCTATAGAATCCATGTGGAGTAAAGGCAGAATAAATAGGAAGTTCGCAGGAGAAACCTAAAAAGACTTCTAGACAGAAAGGTAATTCACTTCTAGTTTTCTGAAAACTCAAAAAATCATACTAAATTCTGTATATATCATTGTGAAATCTGTACTGGCATTTTAAAAAATAAAACAGCATATATATGTAAAATAGTTTATTATGTATTGTTAATTTTTTTTTTTTTTAGAGATATGGTCTTGCTATGTTGCCCAGGGTGGTCCTGAACTCCTGGTCTGAAGCAGTCCTCCTGCCTCAGGCTCCCAAGTAGCTGGGACTACAGATGTAAGTCACCACGCCTGGCTTTATTATAAAATTTTTGTGACTTAGTATCTTATAGAGTGGTCCCCAACCTTTTTGGCATCAGGAACCAGTTTCACGGCAGACAATTATTCCACACACTGGGGAGGGCAGGGAATGGTTTTGGGATGATTCAAGTGTATTACGTTTATTGTGCAGTCAAACCTTTCTGCTAATGATAATCTGTAACTGCAGCTGCTCCCCAGTGCCAGCATCACTGCCTCAGCTTTCCTTCAGATCATCAGGCATTAGATTCTCATAAGGAATATGCAACCTAGATCCCTCACGTGTGCATTTTACACATGCAGGTTTGTGCTCCTGTGAGAATCTAATGCAGCAGCTGATCTGACAGGAGGCGGAGCTTATGCGGCAATGCAAGTGATTGGAAGTGGCTATAAATACAGATGAGGCCTCCCTAGTGTCTGCTGGTCACTCATCTCCTGCTGTGCAGCCCGGCTCCTAACAGGCCACAGACTGGTACCATTCTGCAGCCTGGGGGTTGCGGACCACAGTTTTATCGTTCTGATAAATGCTATGAAGTGGAAAGAGAAACTTCTTTATGTTACATTATAGACCTAGGACTATAGTTGCCGCTTTCCACAGAAGGTTGTGAAAACATTTCCAATATCATTCACCATGAGTATTAAAGAGAAGGGACCAGGCCACATTACCTGGATCTAACTTCTTACTGTGCTGGTTTCAGTGTCTATCGATCACAGAACAGTAATTTGTCATCACCTATACACAACTACATTACATCTGAATAATGATGACTAGTTTCTAATATCTAAAATTAGTTACTTATAATGTCTAGGAAGAAGTCAATATGGCAGTCCCAGCCTGTGCCTAATATAAAACAAATAATCATGGGCTTAGGATAATATAAGTAAATGTGGATATTAAAAATTTATCAGCTCCTACAAATCAAAGAAGATTTTGGTGTAGTAGGAAGAGTTATGGTCTGGGAACACATTCTTATGCAAAAAAATATGAACCTCTAGAATTATCTCATACCTTATGCAAATCCTTAAAACTATAAAACTTCTAGGAGAAAATGTAGGAAAATATCTTTGTGACCTTAGTGAAAGGTGGCCTTGATAATAACCTATCTAACAGAGGAAAATACACTATCAAACAGAAAATAAGAGAAATAAACTCACAGCACATCATTGCCCCTTTGAAGAGGAAACTTACAACACAACCAGCCCCTTTGTTTAGTTTAATTAAAACACCTGTGGCCTAACTAGTTATCTCTAAGAGTTTCACTTGCTCAGCCTTGAAGAGCCCTAAGTGGACAGCAGAGTATGAGCCCTCTGCCTCAGTTCCTCCCAGGGCCAGATTCCAAGGACTCAGATAAGCCCACCTCACAGAAAAAAGAGGGAAAATAACACCTACAATAACTTCACTGCTGCTTCTGTGCTTCTGTTTTCAGCCTGCAAAGCAGAGGGATGGGGGGGAACAAACATTTTTACCCTCTAAAACTCCAAACAGCTTTCCTCAGTGGCCGAGCATACTCCTTCATTTGTGTGCCAGGGCCACTCATTCCCTCTCTCTCTTTTGCTCCCTTTCTTTCTCAAAAAAATAAGTAAACTTTTACTTCTGTATATCCTAAACACTGTGTGAGAAATATTTCTCACCTATGTACGAATTTCACACCCTTTCACTTAGGTTAATCAAAGATTTTTTAGATAGGACAAAACAACAACAACAAAGAGCATGAACCATAATAAAAAATTGATAAATTGAAATTCACAAATATTGAAAACTAATCTTTGAAAAATACTGTTAGGAAAAAAGATAAGCCACAGACTATTAGCAAAGCACCTACCTCTCAAAATAATTGGTCTAGAATAGATAAAGAATTACTACAAGTCAATGAAAAGAAGACAATACTTTATTAAAAAAAACTTACAAAATATCTGAGCAGACACTTCAGGAAGAAGAAATGCAGGTGCCAAAATATGTACATGAAAAATTTCTCAACATCATTGGTTACTAGTTAAAAGCAAAGTGAGACAGTACTATATCTACTATTAATATATTAACTAGCATTTAGAAAACTGAAAATGCCAAGTGTTAATAAAGATGAAGAGCAACTTGAACACTCATATATTGCTGGTAGGAATACAAAATGGTACAGCAACTATGGCAAAGAGTTAACTAGTTTCTCGTAGAGTTCAATATACACCCACCACATGACCTAGCATCCTACTTACTAGTATTCACTCAGAAGAAAATATTTGTCCGTACAAAGATCTGTATGAGAATGTTTATAGCACCTTTTTAAAAATTAGCAGCCAAAAACTAGAAACAACTCAAATGTCTATTAGTTGACATTTGTTTAATAAACATTCTGTTTATTAGAAGAAATAAACAGATTATGGTATATACAGAAAACATGCTATTCAGAAATAACAAGGAACAAACTACTGCTACATGCACCAACCTAGATAAATCTCACAATCATTATGCTCAATGACAAGCTAGTCATAAAAGACTATATACTTTAAGATTCCATTTATATGAGATTCTTGAAAAAGCAATACTACAAGGACAGAGAACAGATCAGACATTGCCACTGGCTTGGATGAGATGAGAGAAATGACCATAAAGCCGTGTGAGAGAACTTTCTGGAGTGATAAAAATGTTCCGTATCTCAATTATGGTGGTCATTACACAACTATTTACATTAATAAAAATACTTCAAACTGTTAAGATCGAACATGCAAATTTTACTGTATGTGAATTATATCTTAGTAAACCTGACCTAAAAAAAAAAGGAAGAAGAAATGACAGTTTAGACAAGGGTCATAAGAGAAGAAATGGAAAGAAGTGAAGGACTGACTGCATGGATTCAGAGTATGTTTTGGAGGAGAGTTCAGAGTACTTTCTAGAAATAGAGTGAAGGAAAGAGAGGAATTAAGAATGATTGCCATGTTTTTGGATTGAGTGATATTAAGATAATATTTGTAAAGAATTTAATATTGTTCATGACAGTATGGACTCATTAATGCTGCTATCAGCCATCATCATTTTTAGTTAGCCAAGATTAAAATGTGTTTAGTAAAGAGGGCCTGGTATGAACAGTACCAAAGATTTATCTACAAATAATATTAGGGTTGTTTAGTATAGCTGATTTATTTATTGAGATTAGTATAGTTTCTGCTTCCTTTTAAACAAAACTTTGTAGAAAAATATATAAAATGTCTATTATTAACTAATTCCTCCAATAGATATTCATTGAGTGCCAGATGTCATGCTTGTTGAGGATATAACTTAATGGCAAACAAGATACGATCTTTATTCTCAATGACTTTGCAACATAGAGAAATGTATGAATGAACATGCAATGACAATAAAAGGAGCATCTACTCTCACAGTAACTGGCCCAAACAGGAGACTTAAGGATAGGAGTCAAGAAAGCTTTTATCATGGCAATCCCAAGTAAACTGAAGACCTGGTAGATAATTATGAGTAATTGGAAAGGCAGGTGGTAGTGGGTTACTGGAAGAAGGAAGGGAAGAACATTCTAAGCAAGGGCAGAGTTTGTTTGAGAGCCCAGAAACAAAGGGTGCCTGGGTACATCGCCAGTATTGCTACATCTGAGGATGGAGGATGGTGGAACAGAGAGTAGTAGAGGTGAGGCTGGAGAGGCACATGGAGTCCAGGTCAAGGTGGAATTGGTAAACATCCTAAGTGTTTTGCATTTTATCCTGGGGATAAGGAGAAGCCAATGGAGGGCTTTAAACTAGGAATGACCCATTCTAATTTGTGCTTCAGGAAAATTACTTTGGCTTCAGGATGGAGGATTGAAAGAGGTGGGAACCAAACTGACGGAAGGACCTATTGAGGTAGTGTCCTCTTAAAAAAATGGGAAAGGAGAAAAGAGAAAGGATTCCACAAACTCTTATGAAAGTCTAAAATCTAGGGACTGATTCGGCGTCAAGGCTGAAAGATTGGTAAGAATCAAGAATAGTGCTCACATTTCTGACTTGGGCAACATGGAGGATGGTGATTACAATATTATTAGAGGAAGGAAATATTGGAGAGGGAACATATTGGAAAGAAAGATGATACACATTTCTTTGTTATAGTGTAAAAAGGCTAGACATATGATATATCCAGCTTTTTTTGTTAAGAAAATGCTTCTTATAGCATGATACATAATTTTATAATTTTTAAAAACATTTGAAGTTCTCATTTTACAAATTATTTCCTTCCTAAGTCTATTACAGTATTTTTGTTATTGGCAATGGATAAAGGATATTGGAAGCAAAAACTATTAATTGCAAAAATGGTAGTTAGTGGTTCACTTTCTTCCTCTTCATTTTTGTGCATGAAAGAAATCAGCCACATATCTGAGTTTTAGTTGGAATCAAATTTTATCTTTTTGTAAATTACCCTCTCATTTATCCAATTTTACTCATGACCTTGTTTTCTTTCTACATAGCTTTGCAAATATTGTAATTTTCTGTTTATGTTCATATCAATTGTTTTCTGTTATCTATACCATGTCCTTCTATCTTGAGATCAGGGATTATGTTTAGTTATTTCAAAGTACCCAAGTACCTTGGAAAATCCTACGAATTATTTGAGTATTTATTCAATGTTTGCTAAATGATTGAAGAGAGTCCTTATTCTGAACTTCCTCATCTAATATTTGGCCTTAAAAATCATTCCAGTTTCTTTATACTTTTTGTCAAATCCTTTAGCACCAAGCTATGTTATTAGAAGGGACGATGGAGTCTTATTCTAAAAATCAATCTTTATTTCATCTGTTTAACCTTATTGCCTTATTTTTCTTTCTAGCCATTTCTTAGTCCTTTAAAAAAATAAAAGTTATGAGAAAAGACAATTTATTCTTCAAAATGTTTAGCCATTCAGATGTTAAAAAACTTCAGCTGTAGCTGTCTAGCATGTGAGTGAATGGGTGCCTTTTTTGAGTGGTGAGGCCACAATATATTTTCCTAGTTGCAAAAGCACGATGAAACACATCAATGGTGAACACCAAAATACATGACTTTCTTCAGCCATTATAAATCAGCTGCAAAGAGTTCATGTGTTCAAGTGAAGCCACAGTATGATATTACCAGAATGGGATAAGAATGTTGTAATTGGCATTTGAATTGTGTTTTGACATTGGCTATAAATGTGAATTGTGGTATAGTTCAAACAGATTAATTTCAAATTCACTGTACTTGCATACTTGCATGATCTCCTGATTCATTTTTTAAAAATTTTGCTATCTGATTAAGAAAACAATGCTTTGTGATTTGAATTCTAGTATTTAGTTTATTAACATGCATGCTATCTTAAAAAAATAAACATATCTTCCATCCCAAATGAAAGATATATAAAAGGGAGGACACTGAAACTAAGTATTCACTTTGAGCCATTACTAAATCTAATACTGGGAATGGTTGCAGTAGTAATAAGAACATCAGTGTTACCTGAGCAAGGCTTACCTGGCAGAAAGGCAGAGTGCTTGACTCATGGAAGAATTCATTATGGTATTTAGGAAAAAAAAAAGTGCGTACTAGAACATCTACCCCATCGGTATTTGTTTTAGAGGAATAAGATACTCTAGGAATTGAAGACTTATGGGCAAAATTGTTGTAAAATGTCAATGAATACCCTGCTTGTTTAGAAGCATCTCTTTGCAATATTATGCAGTTTTCTCTTATAACTCATATGGCTCTGAATAGGGAAATAGCAAGCATCATTTGACTATATTAGAGCAATTATGAACATGGTCAGTTGGTATGTGTGCCTCTCCCCTAGAGTACATATATGCATAAAGAAGACCCCATAGCAAAGTTTCATTCATGCCTCAAATCTCTAATAATTCAAAATTTGATCCTATTCCAAAGCCTACAGGTCTTCTTTTGTAAACGTCCAACAGCCCCCAAACATATCATATATTGGACTTTTTATAAAATGAGATATGTCTAGTAATATTTTCTGTATTTGAGAAATTACATATTATAAAAATATGATTTACAAGAGCTGGCCAGCAATTGAATCAGGAATAAATTGCTTGCCTTCCAGATTTCACAGATGCAGTTGGATTCTGAAGTCACACAAGCCAGGAATGGACAAAGAACTGGCTCATGAATGGGAACTGCTTATGTTCTCCTCAAGGGCAGCATTCACAACAAGAAAAAGAAGGACATGGGTATTTGTTCCTTTGTGGACTAAATTAGATGTTTGTTTACCTACCTCTGGTTTGGTTCTATATGAAACAGAGAACTTGTATTAATTGTTTTTCCATAATGTCATTCTATGGTAAAAGACAAAAAATCAAGGTTTCTGAAAGTATCAAGTTTTTAAATGGCTCTGTGCCCAGGAAAATAAACTCTCTGGTATTTAAGTGAGCACTGAATATACGGAAACAATTACCCGATGATTCTAGGAAACAAGAACTAATCAACTGCTTACAAATGAAATAAGAGAATGATTTGTGATATCTGAATATTGCTGAATAGCTAATGGGAAAAAAGAATGAACTTCTGGATAAATTCTTATAAGAGTGAGAAAGACCAGAGAAAGAAAGGAGTGAAAAGAAGAAGCGGAAATCACAAAATAGAGCAGCTATGCAGTCTGAGGAATGTTGCCAGTACTTTGTATCCCAAGTCAGCATTTCTTTAAGGTATAAAGAGCATCTACTTTGAATGTGACTATTCACTGACACAGGAGCCTAGTTTAGAGCCTATACATAAATAGCAAAGAAATAATTAAAATGAACATTTCTGCACATAGTCATCAAATCTCATAAAACTTGGCCACTCATTGTCAAAAGATCTAGATAGTTTACATTTAACCGTATGTTGACTTAAACTGGGCTCAAACATTTTGTATCTCTGAAACTTTGTTCAATTAAAATCTTATATAAAATGTAATAACTAAAACAGGTAAAAATGGAGTTTCTTAGGATTTGGGTGGGAGGAGGGGTTGGTGTCCCAAATCCACCCATTAGCGGCCTTTTTTCCTCCCTTCCCTATGTGATAGCTCCCAGGGAAGTCCTTGGGAATCTCTATAACTCTAAGAAGCAGGGATTAAAAATGACTGAAACATTTAAAAATAAATTTAGGATTTTCATTATATAGATTGGAAATACTTTCTCATCCTAGTAGACCTATTTGTTGACTTTCCAAATCCCTGACTAAAAGGCAAAGCTTGAAAAAAAATCAACATCTAGTTAACATGGCAGACCGAACAAGTCTGTTTATTACTGCTCCATTCTTTATCACTAGGAAAGTGATACAATCGTCAGCATCCTTCTCTTCCTCCTCCTCCTCCTCTTCCTCTTCCTCCTCCTCCTCCACAAGGAAAAAAAGAAAGAAAAAAAGGAGCCAATGTTAACAAATGTTGGGAAGATGGAAAGTTGAAATCTGTAGTTCCCAGGACAGTGAATTGATTCATGCCACACAGCCAAGAAATGTTCAGAAACTGGAGGCACCAGATACTAAAAGTAGGAGTGAAAAGTGTAGTTAAAAACAAGAGGATTATTTCAGCTAAGCAACCACCCTTCAGTTATCTTTCCAGGAAATAGAAGTTTCATCTCTAGAGGCCTTAGATGCAAAGACATTTTCCTATAAAAGAAGAAGATAAGGAAGTCTGACATGCTTCCTTAGCCCTCTTTCCTAATTCAGCTTCCAGAAACACTGGAAATGGCTAATCAACACAGGGCAAAAGCAAAAGGAAATCCTAAAATGGCAAACCTACACCACTCCTAGAGAACAGCCAGTTCAGACTGAAACAGAGAGTGGAGGGCTAGCAGAGAGGCTTCTCCAGGAATACTTCTGATTAGCTTTACAGCATTTTTTTTAAAATATGCATTGTGCCAGTATGATAAAGATACATATCATTAGAAATAAAGAATACTCAGTGTTTCATTACCATTCAAGTGGAAAAAGAGCTTTTGAAAAACAGATTTCTAAAAATTATTTCTTCTTGTCCTTTTAAAAATAGTTATTTTAAGAATTATGTAGATTAATAAAAAAATTCTGTATTTTCTATGAATACTTTGGAAAGAGAGAAGTAACAGGAAAGCTTGCAAGAAAGCAAGGACTAGCCAGTGTGTAATAAAAATTGGTCACGGATAATTCACCCACAGATAATCCAGGTTGTCTTTTACCATTCAAATAGAATTCCTTCATTTGATCACGTATTGTCCAAACTGAATTTTTGGACATATTATACAATTTTAAAGTACTAATGTAAAAAAAAGAAAGGCAAATCATTTTTCTTCATACAGTGTGAAAATGGAATTTGCCTTCTTTAAAGTCTAGAAAGGCTACTTACTTTCTGGCAAAACCATCTGCAAAGATTTCCAACTGGAAATGTATTTTGCATGATAACAGGTTGAAGTCATGAATCACTTGGTGACTCATTAGAGTGACTAGCATCAAAGGATCCCTTAGGAATTTAGGGAAAAGGTAGTTAAGCAATTAATGAAGTTATTTAAAATCCCGATATGGTTGAGCCTGCTTTGAAGACTGCTAGGGATTAATATTTATTTAATAGATTGTCAGTTTCATGCCAAAAAAAGAAATGTGACAGAAGTCACCCTAGTCTAAATGTAAAAAAGGTAGCCCATTTGAAGCATATTTTATTGCAGTAGTTGACACCATTATAGTCTGTACCATTATATCACCATACAAAAGCTATCATTCTCAAGCTGAAATTAACATTGCTGTTATTTTCGATTAGAAGAATTGGCTCTAAATCCAGCAATTCTCTGCAGTGATTTATATTTTAGTAGCTGCCATCTTGCACCAAGAGGGAACGTGTCAGCGTATAACCACTCTCTGATGAGACATAAGGTATTAAAATTGATATGAGATGACAATATGGGAGAATAGCTTTGGAGGGATATTGTTTTCACTTGTCATGGACAGTTTCTGTTATGGCTTCATTCCTGAAACTATCTGCTAATCTTTATCTCTGATTCAGAATCTAGTTCTTCAGATGGAAATGAACAGGATGTGAGCCTGGTGTTACATAATTAGCTCTTATCTCTTGCATAAAGTACTGAAAATGTATTAAGTGCTAGAAGGATCTCATTTGTAAGAATATATGATGGCTGAGTTGATTGACAGAATGAGTGCTCCCAAAATTCTCATTAAACTTTCCTTAATTATATCAAGATTTATTTTTATATGTTGTAGCCTCACCTACTTTTATACTAATATGTTTTAAAGAGCAATATAATTAGCAAGCTTCACCCTGAAATCCAGGACTATAATCTCAAAAAATTCCATAATTTGTAAAACCATATTATTTAGATTTTTTAACTACTTTTATCCCTGAAAATACTCAGAGGCCTCTAAAATCTCTATTTTGCATCTCTCTTGCTCATCCATGAAGCACTTTGAAATAGGACAGCCACTAAGAGATAAGATAAATGACTTTAAGCTTTGAAGGGCAAGAACCGTATCATCTTCATTTTCATAGCCTTAGCATAATATCAGATACATATATTAAAATTATGATAACATTATTATATATAAATATTAAATACCAATAAATAAAGACTGTTGGGTTTGTTTCCTACTTCTGGGTGGGAGGATGTGTTTTAGGGCTGGGATGTTTCCCATGCCCTACTGCTATGGTTTGAACATGTCTCCCAAAGTTCATATGTTGGAAACTTAGTCTCTAATGCAACAGTGTTGAGAGGTGGGACGTTTTAGAGGTAATTAGGTAATGAAGACTTTGTCCTCATGAATAGATTAATGCCGTTATCGTGGGAGTGGGTTAGTGACCCTGGGAATGGGTTCCTGATAAAAGGATGAGCTCAAGCTCCTTCTGCTCACTCTCTTGTGTGCTTCCCTCCAAGTTGCCAAAAGAAGGGTATAAAAGGTAGAAACAAAACATTTGGCAACAGCAACCAAGTGTCAATAAACCAGCTCTAATGCCTACATCACAATAAGGTCAGAAACTTGAAGTACACATTCAGTGCCCTGTAAAACGTCTTACACACATAAGAAAAGTCAGACAACTGACAAGTCAGACAAACAAGGTGTGTAAACAAGTAGTCTTAATTATTAATACCATGACATATACAGAAGAAAGCATTTTGTGCCATAGTATCAGTTTATAGCTTGCTATCCAGAAATAATGCACAATGCAGAAATGACAAAATAACATTACCTATCAATAAGTTAGAGACTCTTAGGTTTATCCCATGGTAATCATCTTTGTCACATGTAACATTACAAATACTGTGAAAGTGTGGCAGTGTCTACATGTATACTATCCCCTTTACCCTACTTCTCACCATTTCCTTCCCAACCTCTCATTTAACAATAGGTAAACCAAAATCCTAGTGTTTTTGTCTTTGAAAGATAAAATTATTTCATATCTGGGTAAAGGTCATTGTGTAAAAGGATAATCTTTTTACTCTATTTAAGAGATAAATTCTGAGTAGGATTTTCACCAAGCAACCTCTTACCAGTGATGCTACCAATAAAGCTTAGAAGACATTTGAACATTTCTCCTGAACATTTGAAGGTGAGGTCTCTCGTAGATGAAGTTCCCTCTTCTCTAAGGTTACACCTCCCTTGATGGTCACAGCATCTGCCAGCTATAACCTCATCTATTTAGAATAGCATCTGATAGGCTTTTCTCATCTTCGCTCCAAATCCAGTCTTCCTTATACATTCCTAATATGTCTCCACATATTTAAGCTTGAATTGTTCTTTTTGACTCCTTTCTCTTGACTGACATTTCTCATCAGTGTTTAAACTATTCTCGGGCTTCCATCCTCTCTTCCTTTGGTGATAAAGGGCATTCTAGTCTAGTCCCTGCTCCCAGCCATTTCTATGCATTCACAGTAGAATCTTACTGAGATGAATCTCCTTATTATTTCACTCCTGGCACACTGCAGCTGACACAATGGTGTGTTCACCACACTACATCTTCTTCCCCAAAATACAGAAAGACCACAATTTCCAGCCACTGGTTTGGAACCATGTGCGTGAATTCTGGCATATATGGCTGTGAGTTGACACGAAGTATTCCTTCTGATCCAAGGCACCTGAGAGCCAATATGCTGCTGCCATCTCTCTCTTTCCCTCCCTGCCTTGATGCTCTCTACAATCATCTCTTCAGATGGCAGCATCATCAGATGAAGGGAGCCTGGATCCCCAAGTAACTGGGTAGAGGAAAGACATGACACCTCACGGTGAAGTCTTCATGAGTATGAAACAAATTCTCTTCTACTAAGTCAATGATCTTTCAGGGTTTTCCTGCTGCAGCACTTCAGGTTATTTACTTCTCAGAAACTTTCATTTCCAGAAAACAACCTGTTAATTTAGACATTAAAGGTTCTGTATAATCTGCTTCTAACCAAGGCAAGGACCAATTAGATGCCAGGCACTTTAGCACTTTACATGTAACATCTCATATATCTCCTTTCTTTTTATAACAACCTAATGAGGAAAACTGAGGCTCCAACAGGTTAAATAATTTACACTAGCTCATACTACCAACAAAATGGCTAGGACTAACATCAAAACCCCACATTCTATCAACTATACCTGATTTTTCTGTCTCGTTTGCAAGTTTTTCTTCCTGGAGATGTTTCAAAAACATGTTCTATAGTCCAATAAGCTTGAGATTGCTGCATGACATGTCACGTCTTTCTTTAGCTTTTTGTTTGGTTGGAAATAGGGTCTTGGATGCCTGGGAGTGATTATAAGCACTGAGAAAGGTCTTTTGGATTAGATGGGCAGCCTATTTAGTCATACCCATTAAAGAACTTTAGACAACTATGCAAAGGGAAGGCAGATGAAAGTACCTATATTATGCTGGACATGAGGTTTTGTGCTCTGAGAGTTTCTGGGGCCACAACAAGTCTATCAGTAAGCAATTGTATGCTCCTCATAAAGGCGACTTGAGAAGCTATGCAGCCCCATGAAAATGTGATATAGGGCTATATATTTACCTTTCCTTGTGTCTGTGTGGAGTGGTATCACCCGACCACTGAGGCAACAAACATTAGAACCCTTCGGTCCTAACTTCCATCTCATCATGTTTCCATTAATAGCTGGTAAAGCTCCATGTAATAATCCCAAGGGGCTGTGTGAGCCGTTCTAAGGCATGAGTGTTGGTAAATGGCAGGAACAAAGCAGAAGCAAAAGCTCAGCAACAGTCGGGGGCAGATCTAGCTTCTAGGGCAGAAGCAGGCTTTGTATTCAAAGACTCAGATTAGATTAAAACATTCTACTTGGTTTATTTAAACAGAAAATCTTTGTTGGTAGCTATATGACTTTGACCAGACACGAGATTTTCTGTGTGTTACTTGGCATAAGGACATGCAAAAGTTTCCTAACGTGATATTCTTGTAACTTGGAAAAATTAGTAACTCCCACCATGCAACCCTTGTAGGATCATGTGCTAATGAAGAAGATGCTCTAATAATTAGGCCTAGAGCCCACTGAATGTAACACCTTCCAATTAGCACTCCCCAGCATGAATAGTGCCATTATCATTAAACAACAAAGACAAAAATGGGTATCAATCCACATAATAGAAAATAATTGATGAAGTTGGAGGGCGTGATTATTTGTGATTACTTTACAGTCATGCACAGAAAGTAGGAGAACCAGAGCTAGTGGTTAATCTCTGGCTACCTCTTTGAAGATAATGAAATTGGCTTCCTACTGATGATTATTCATTAACAATTAATTCTTTCTCAGTGATCTGCCTCATTTTCAGCTTCTCACTACAAACATGCAATGGAATAATTACAAGTGGAAATGAAAAAGCAATTAGTGGCAGATAATGCCAACATCTGATTAAAAAACAGTAGAACAGATTAGCAGTTCCGTAACTGCAAGTCTGCTGCTTTCAGTAGGGAGGTGTAAGTCACCCAGTTATACTGCACTTCAAGCTGTGCTTTCTCTTTTACTGCCTCCCCTCTATCATGGTCTGCCACATTAAATGCTTTCTTTTATTCTAGGGGGCATTGGATTGTTGTAAATACTTTCTCAAGAATAAGTAGCATTTCAGATGATTTGTGGTCCTACATGCTGAAATTCTAAAAGGCACTATCTCATAATGGCTAAAACATATGTCTATAGATCTTTCTTTGGGGATCACAGAAAATATCATCACATATCTACTCACTTTAGTTTCAACTTAACTCTTATTTAGTTAAGTGCCTTCAGAAGAAAAAGAACATTACTAAATCCAGGAGACCAAAAAGAGGCACGTTCTTTGGGTACTTTAGCTCTTTTCCTACCTGCATCTATGGTTGCTTTGGTCTTGTAGGTTGATTTCTCACCTTGCATAATGTGGAATATAAACTGTCAGTTAGTAGGGTTTTATTCAATATTGTCAAGGGTTAAGATAGTTCTGGCTGCTGCATGAATTATCTTTCAATAAAAGGCTTGTAATTTCACTGATCTCAGCTGGTGTGTCAGAGGCAAGAAAAAAGACCTTTATATGATGGAGAACTGCATAGGGAGTGTCAAACCCCTCACTTTAGAAGGTAAAAAGTGATTCTTTTTTAAATAATTTGGAAGATGTGTTAATATGAAGATCTGGTAAGATTTTGTCTTAGAACTTGGCATGATATAGAGCAGAGATAAGAGTATAAACCAGAATTGTTTTAGGAAATTGGGTTTTGAAATGAACTACATATTTAGCTATAGAATCATTGGTTATATACTATTAATATTTCACCAGATCTACAGAGATCAAAACAATAGAGAAAGAAGGCATGTAAAGGAAATCAGGCAAACTTCTAAGGGCTGATATTTAGCTGATATGTACCAGCATGGTATCTCTTATGATAGGCTGAACATCTACTCAGATTGGCCATTTCTTGTTCAATGGCTGTCAAAGATTTTAAATATTACCCCTGAATAAAACAAATTATTATTCCACATCTTTTATGTACCTGGAACTGTATGAGGGCATTGATATTAATTAGACATGGTATCCCAGCCCTCGATCAGCTCAAAATCTAGAGAAACACATATAAAGAAATAAGTGGAATAAAATGTAATGATTGTTGCATTTGGGCATTCACAGAGTACAAACAGCAGCAATATTGACTGGAAAGACTTCATAATGGATGATGCTTGGATTAAGCCTTAGAAGACGAGTAAATTTATTTTGCACAGGAAATAATGGAGCAAAGGGCATTTTAAGAAGTGGTGAGCATATGAATAAAGGCACAGAGGTAGGAAACAGCCTAGGATGTGTGGAGAATGTGAGTAACTAAACAAGCTGCAGAGCAGGGCATCGGGTGAGACCAGCAAGGAGAGAGTAGTAGAGGGATAGGCAGGGTTCTGCTCAGGGAGGGCTTATATACTACACTTAGGAATTAGAATTTGATGAAGTGAAATACCTTCTGTTTACTCAAGCAGATATTCACTGAAGTAAACTTTTTATATTTCTATAGAATTGAAAGCTCATAAATCACATACACATATGATAAAAAGTTCTCCATAAAATCTAAGTATTTCGCGAAACATGGTTGTGACTCTTTTGGAGTAGTAACATAACACTATTAATAATGATGATACTTTGGATTCCTTTTGAACCTTTATTCTGGAAAACTAAAAATTTTGTCGCATCTGTCATAAAACCTCTGAGTGTAAGAATAGGACTATTATACTTTTTATTAATAGAAATTCATCACTGTCTTTGGGAAAAGCAAATTCTAACAAGGTCTCACTTATTAGCTGTGTTATCTTGATGAAAGTTACTTAACATCTATATGCCTCAGTTTTTTCACAGGTTGGTTGTATTTATGAAGGAGCTTAACTCAGTATCTGATACAGGGGAACAGGATTAATAAATCACAAACCTAAAGGAAATATTAATATATTAATAGTTAAATACAGCAAAGATGGAACCAAATGGAATGAAACATTACTGATACTCTTGACAGAACAATGGAGTGTGGGTGAAAGTAATGAAATACATTTTAGCAAACCCATCTGGGTGCACACTAACGTTTAGATTTGGAAGGGTGAGAGCTGAGGCGAGAGCAGGCTATGGGAGAACTGTTCTCTCTGATGTGGATCAACAGCATTTCTAAACTCCCTATTGGCTCTAGGAGATGAGACGTGCACGACCCCACCCAACTCAAAGCCAGGGTTGTCGTGGCTTTTCTTGACTTAAATTGTCAACACTGTGAAGGGTCCAGCTTATCTTAACAAGTTCTTTCTAAATCACAAAGTAAGCTCCCAAGCTGCAGAAGTCAGAGTAAGACAGGCTATGAAAGAAATTTGACCAATCCCCTACTTGAAAGTGTATTTTCTCTGTCTCAAACTAATACTAATCAGAGGTGGCTGCCATAAAAAAAAAAAAAAGCCACTTGATTCTGTACTAATTTCCTTTGTTTAGTGCTTGGACCTCTTGTCATCTCCAACCTACACTGACTCCTGGGTGGTTTTAATTATCATCTATATGCTGATGACTCCCACATTTGTGTCTGCAGCCTGGACCTCTGCAAACTCAATTTGTGAACCCCTGGCACCTACTCAGCATCTTCACCTCATGTCTAACGCACATCTCAGTTCACCTGGTTTTAAACTCAACTCTTGATTCTAGTCTCTCCCCACATGTGTCCTGCCTCCTAAGTTACCCTCATCAGAGAATGACAATAAAAACCCAGGAGTTGTCCTGGACTCTTCACCTTATACATTCCATCTAATCCATCAACAATATATTGTTTACTTTACCTTGAAAAAGTATTAAAATTTGAACTCATCTAGTCTCTTTCATTGATACCACCCTCTTACAAGCCTCTGTCATCTCTCTCTTAAACTTCTGTAATGGACTTCTAACTGGATAGGCACCACTCTTGCCTACCCTCTCCACTGACAAAGGAATCCTTAAAAATACAAATACTACTTCCCTATTCAAAAGTTTCAAATGACTTTGCATCTCAAAGTAAAACTCAATGTCTTTGTCATGACCTCCAAGGCTAGTCATGAACAGGATCACCTCTCTAGTCTGATTTCCTACCACTCTTCCCAACACTCGCTCTTGGCTTTCTCACAACTCTCTCTGCTCAGGAATGAGAAAATAAGTTGGTTCAGGAAGGGCAATCAAAAATTCAGTTACAGATACATCAATTTTAAGGTACTTTTGATAGGTCCTAGACATGTCAAGATGGCAGTTGCAAGTATAGATCTGGAGTCTCTGGGGTGGAGAAGTGGGATTAGAGATACATATTTGTAAGTCATCTGCATATACTGTCATTTGAAATTCTTGGCATGATGTCCCAGAGAGAGGAGATAAGGAACTAGGACCAAGCCTGGAAGAATTATACATATGCAGGTCTGGTGGAGGAGGACGGCATTATAAAAAGGATTGAGAAGCAGCCCCCAAGAGGTAGGAGGAAACTCTAGGGAGTAATCTGTCAGAAGCCCAGGGAGGCAAGAAATAGGCATAGCTGGTATTGACAATTCTTTCTAGAAGCTTAGCAGTGAGGAAGAGTTGAAGCAGTTGCAGGGGAGATGTGTGGTCAAAGGAAGAAAGTCATTTTTATGGATGAAATTTGAACACACTTAAAATATGGTAAGGGCTCTATGTTTGAAGGAAGAGTGATAATAAACAGCAAAAAGGGTGGGGTGGAGATCAATAGCATCGCTATCCTGAGCAGGTGGGATTGCCATGAGATCACAAGCATAGCTGATTAATTTTTGAAGCTAATAACTTAGAAAATAAACATTTAAGGGCTTTTTCAGAAAAGATTTAACAGTTGACATATCTAAATACAAACTTTATACTTTAAAATTGCTAAAAATAAAGGAAATCTCAGTACAGTTAAAATAAAAGAAAGAAACGGCAAGATACAATACAAAAGACAAAAGTAAAATAAATGAGAGGCCAGTCTATAAAAATGATACTGAAAACAAGCAGGATACATTCATTATTGAAATAAAGAGATTCCCCAAATTTGGTCAAAAATGAAAATGTATATACTACAGACAAAAGACACATAATAAAACAAAAGCAACTCAGAGTAGATGAAAGGAAAATGTTGGACAAATGTTTGCCTGAAAGATGCAAACAAAAATAAAGTATAGAAAACAATATTAAAATCAAAGTGCAGAGTTCAAGGTTAAACATTCGTAAGGGAACAAAAAGTTTAGTTTGTTATAAAGAGGCTACAGGCTATGGTGAAGGTAGCATTGTTGTAAGCTTAACATGCTAAATAACTTAATAAGCATTTATGAAGCAAAACAATAAAAAAGATAAAGAGAATAAAAAGAAAAAACAAAAGAGTAACAGGAAACTTTATCATACCTCTCTCAGGCTTTGAAAGAACAGATAAAAATTTATCAGTATATAGAGGACATGAATAATATTGTTAAAAGCATTAAAAGCATTAATTTAAAAGCCATATCATGAGTTCTATATCCTACAAAATGGGGATTCACCACTTTTCAAGTGGCTGTGGAAAATCTACAAAAAATTGACCACATGTAATAACCTCTACCTTTACAAATGCCTTAATGTAAATATAACACGAGCCACTTCATAGATCATGGTGTAACGAAATTCCATAAGTAACTTTGGCTCAACAAACTTTTATAAGAATTTATTTTAATATGAATACTTCATGGATATTTGGTAATTTAGACCAAATGATTAAAAATGTGGGACTCACCCATTCACCAAAGTCATTCATTCTCCTTGGCCAAATATTTATGGAAATATTTATCAAGTGGGTATTCACAATTTTCAGAATGTTTTCAGTTACTTCTTTTGATGAATTTTTTATAAGGCCATTCAGACGAATTAATAATATAGCTCACTCAAATTAGGGTATGTGTCCCACAGATTCATATCTGCAACCATCATACTCCTTTTCAATTTCATGTGGAATAATAATGAAAGTGAACTTTCCTTGAAATGATAAGTTTAGGTTATTCAAAGAAGAAAATATAACCTCAATATGCTGATTTGCAAAGCCAACCCAAATTATGCATATGTTCTTAAATATTGTGTAAGTTTTACCACCAAAAACATGAAGTTTCTTTTTTTTTAAGTTACTGCAGGAAACAGTAATTGTAATCAATGCTGATATTTTCTCAAAGCTGAGAAAAAGTAGAGAATTCAATTTGCTGTCCTTAACGTGGTTGACAATCTTTATAGCTTCATTAGGTTCCTTCCTTTTTAAAAACATCTCTGGTGGTGAAAGCTTCCCTTCTGCATGAAATAGTGAGTAGATGTTGTTTCCAGTACAACAGCTTGAATACATGGAACAAGTCATTCTTATTGGATACCACTGCCTTAGCACCATCTGTGCGTTAACATAATACATCACTTGCATATTATTGTTTATCTTGAAGTTATCAATAATTTTTAAAATCTCTTCTGCAGTTTGAGAGTTAACAAAGATTGGCCAAACAACATGTCTTCTTGGGCTCCTTTATCAGCTTACATCTGACAAACACCAGAAGATCAGCTGAATTGCTAATGTCAGGGAATTCATCTCAGAGTCTCCAGTGCATATTATGAACTTCCATGTACCAAGAATAATAAACGCTGCTCTACATTTGGGTCATATCTGTCATTGGCTGATAAACTGCTGTATTTGACAGAGTTGCCCCATCAGAGTTTCCGCCTTGCTTTGTCCCACAGAACATCACCTGTACCGTTTGGTAGCTGACTTGGTAAGTGTCTCACCAACTGAGCATCTATCTCTAACCTTGGCAATTAAAACCAACATTCTAAACAAGGCTTCTGCAACTTTGCAATTTCATCTCCTGCCACCCTGTGCTGATGTTTCTAAGGTACTTGAATACCTTCTTGCTTTGCTTTAAAAAATTCAGTACTTCCCATGGTAGTCTTTGTACATTTCAAAACTGATGTGTGAGACAGAATGTTTTCTTATCAGAACTTTAAGTGTCCCAAAACACATGACACCTAATGAAGAAGTTTATGCTCATTGACAGTCCTCTAAAATCAAAATTTCAAATAATTTTCACTATATTTGCATGATATTGTTGTTTTCTTTTCAGCTGTTGCTTTTGTAACAGTAACAGATGGTTTCGGGTGATTCATCAATTTGGTCTTCCTATTATTCTGGATGCATATCACTGATTCATCACAATCACCATAGCACCTTTATTTCAAACAGTGTCTTTAGTATTATGCTGTAAAGTACTTACATACAAAGCACTAATTTATGATAGGTTCAAGAGAAAAGGAAATTAATATACAGTTCCAACTGCAACTTATAACTGATACTTTTGCATATTACAGTGATATGTAGTATATCGCTGAAAAGAACGAAATAATGAGATGGAAATTTAGTATATGAGAATCCATGTTCTATGTTCTACTTACATCCTAACAGTTGAACTACTGAAGGTTTTACTATAGGTATGCCTGAGCACCATGATGAACTTCACGTGGCCTCACTGGGGCAGATTGCCCAATGGGCTAATTTAGCATCATCCCACATAAAAGTATTTTGAAATCATGGGTTTGATTAAAAGCTGAACTTTTAAAAATACACATTTAAATAAAAAGGTAACTTTTAAAAAAGTGTATCTGCCACATAAATTATATTAGATCTTATGATATGCATTATCATACATTTGGAAACACTGGGTAAGGATTAAAAATGTAGGTGTTAAAGTCAGATTATTTGTGATTGAATTGTAATTAAGCAGCAAGTCAAAGAACAAAAGACAAACTAGTCTGGCTGTGCTAAAAGCATCTTCCAGCTGGAGGAGTTAATGGCTAGAGCTGAACTTTCTGTTGTCAAGGTTTTTGCATAGTTTTATTTGCATAAATCGTTATATAATTTTACATGGTCATTCAACCAATAATATTGATAGTTCATATTTATTGAACACTGGTTATTTTAGCTGCTTTATAGCTATTACCTAAATGAATTCTCACAATATCCCTAGAACATTTGAGTGTGTATTACTATTTTTCCTGTTTTAAAGACAAGGTAGCTGAAGGGTAGAGAAGTTGTTATTTGCTTGTAACCACACAGATAGTAAGTGAAAGAACCATGATTCAAACAGTTAATTCCTAATCTCAGGAAATGAGTTTGTAACTATTATATTTTTTTACCACTTAACTGAAAACAAAGCCCATAATTCAGCTGCATAACAATATTCCCTAGGGTTTATCTAGTAGAATCACATTCCCCAAATATTAGAGTTTCTAAAAAATTTACTATTTTACAATTAATAGAGATTAATTTTATATTATTTGTTTTAAAGTTAATAGATGCATGAAATTTCTCTTTGCTGGAAGTTTTATTCACTTTTAGGCACATGTATAAAAATATATTAATGATAAATGACAGGCTTGAATAATTCTCAAGAATCATTAGGATTATTTTGCTCAGCATTTTGTACTCCTGGGAGAAGTTCCTTCTGCAAACAATTACAAGGCTTCTGACTTTACACCTTTGCAAGATGCTAACTCAATCAAAAAATCCTATTTTTACCTGATGTGATGGTAGCTTACTAAATCAGCATAGTCCTGCTTACCTTGACTTACAAATTCCAATTCTTTTCAGTTGAGATATCATCTAAACAAGAGTGGTGTTTTCACAAGTGTGTGTAATTTACATCTATACTTTTTTGGAAGGAATATTTCAAGGTAATAAATTAATTTCAAGTCCCTGCATGTAATCCACTGATAAATGCTTTAGTCTGCTCATATATCCATTTGTTCAATAACCATGAAGCCAGTTCACATAGCACTGGAGTATGAACTACTGTCCAGATAAGAACTAGGCTGATGCTATTATAACAGATTTTACAAGATGAAGTGATTGTAGCTCAGTTCATAGCTTTAACTCAAGGTATTTTCGTGGTGTGGTAGGTTACACTTGGTACAATCACCCAACCTCTAGAATTGGGTAAATAAGGCACTACAATTTGCTTAGAAGTTCAATAGCTGCATATGTTTCAACGTGTTAAACAGGTAAGTTTATCTGGGAGGCGATTTAAAAAAAAAAGTTAATGGCTGACATTTTGCCATTGCAAATTCAAAGAACACTTGGTAGGCCAAGTTTAAATTATACCTTGAAATTTTTTCTCAAATTTGAAAATAAAATTTTTGGTTTTAAATTTTTTTGAAATATTTAAAAAATTTTTAAATTTATTCAGTAATCTAATTTTATAATTATTCAGGAGTAAACTAAAAAATAAGTACAAAAATCAGCATGAGTGAATTACAACTTCATCATTAAAGAATTTTATCACAATGGGGCTATACTGTACTTTGAAATATTAGTTGTAAATTCCTATTTTCTCTTATTAAAAAGAATGTATGTGTTAGTTAATTTACTGGACATTGGAGAGATGTAGTGAGCAAGGCAGACAGGTGCCTGTCCTCAAGGAACTTACATTCCGGCTTGTCAATGCAGTCAACTGGTAAGAGAATATCAGTAATTTAGAAAAAGTTCAATCATACAGAAGGTAGCATTTTAACAGCTTAAATGTTAATAGAACTTTGAGAGCCCTATGGTGTAGTTTCTGGTATCTCACAAACAGAAAACAATTATGTAGCTAATACCAAAGAGGCCAGAAAAAAATCCTAGATTCTATGAGTAATTCCTTCCTTTCTGAAGATGGTTAATTTTGTAAGTCACAATTTTATATTATTTCAGCTTCATTTCTTAATCAGTAGTATTTTGTCACCACCATCCAATCAACAATAGGAATCAAAATATGGAGCACTGTGGCAGAAAAGAGAATAAATTACGAAAAGTGATAGAAAAATTGAAAGGCTAAATATTGTCTTCATGGGATACACTGATGTATGATAAAAAATGAACTTTTAGTGGAATTTTATAAAACTAGAGCTTATTCAGAAAGGCACAAAAGATTCTGTGTCCATTTATATGGCACTGGGAACATTAGGAGCCAGAAAGATCTACTTTTGTGACTTATGAAGATACATTCTTTGAGCCAGTACTATTGGTTACATTTAACTTATCATAATCATAATATAAACAGATTTGCAACTTTTATTTGCTCTATTTGAAGTACTTTAAATACTTCTTCTTAGCCAAATTTGGAGGACAAACAGGAATACGGATAAGGCTATTAGTTCCAACAATGATTAAACAAATTTAACCAAGCAAAGACTCAGAAAAATTTCTAAGTACTCTTATAATTGAAAATCTCTCCTGCCTTCCAACCTATTTGACATTGTTCAACAAAATAAAAATCCCTACCTAGTTAAGAAATATGAAACTTTTCATCTAAAATATTAAAAGAAATGCCTTTTGAAAGGTTAAGTTTCTTGTACAAAACTATTAAGCTCAGATAAAGCAGTTGTTCTTCTCTATGGCTTCATATTAGAATGTGGAGTCTTTGAAAAAAAAGAGTGATGTTGGGGCCTCAAACCAGAACATTAATTCAGAACCTCTGGTAGTGAGGCCCAGGTATTATTTAAATGTTTCTCAGGTGACTCTAATATACATCAAGGGTTGAGAAACAGCGTGCTAAAAAAATAATGCTGGAGGAAAAGGAAGTGAGTACAATGAAACTCGAATGCTGTCTAATAGAAATATAATCTGCATAATGTTAAATTTTCTAGTAGTCACATTAAATAGGTAAAAAAAAAGGTGAAATATATTTTAACAATATATTTAACCTAATATAATCAAAATATTATTTCAACAAGAAATAATTGTCATGTTATTAGTAAGATATTTTACACTCTGGTTTTTCTACTAAATCTTCAAAATCTGGTGAGAATTTTACAGTTACAACATATCTCAGTTTGGAAGAGCCACATATTAAGTGCTCAAGAGCAACATGTGCCTAGGGGCTACCATATTGAACAGTGCAGTATTATACAAACGGTTTGCAATGTGTGACTTATAAACGCCCTAACTGCTATTGAAAAATGTTTGTTTATTGAATATATAAGAAAAAATTTCATGCATTAGGAAACAATAAAATACTTAGGAAGCTGTATTTTTAAAAGAATTATATTCATTAGATAAATTAGGAATGTAGATTCTCTCTTTTTCTTCCTTTCCTCCTTCCCTCCCTCCCTCCCTTCCTTCCTCTCTACATTTCCAAATATATTTCTCTTACAACTGGGCATATACTCTACATACTTTTGTAATTGTTTATATAGTATAGCACAGTGTAAGACTGGCTGGATTTGTATAATGGCCTCTGTTACATTCTATCTTAGTCACTATAGGAAACCTCTCCATATCTCTGTTTTCTTAACTATAAAATGGTTTTAATAATAGTATATACATCACAGGATATTATGAGGATTAAATGAATTTATACATTCATGTAATAAATATTACTGAATTATTACTGTTCAATAAATATTAGGTATTATGATTTTAATGGCTGTGTCATTTTGATAGTATTGTTTTACTTATTATTTTAACATGTATGTCATTCCATACCATGGAAACAGCAAAACTTATTTAACAAGTTTTCTGTTAATGGCATTTAGTCTTTTTCTAATCCTCAGTATTATAAAAATGCACCAATGAATATCATTGTACATGCATCATTGTGCACATGAACCTGTATATGTAGAGGATAAATAAATATCTAGAAGTTAAATTTCTGGGTCAAATTTTATGTGCTTTTCACATTTTGATGTATGCTTCTATATTGCTCTTCATAGATCAGATGCTTTACCAATTTACCCCCCAACAACAATATATGAAAATGTCCATTTCTTCTTTCACAGATGTTAACAACTTAAGGTATTTTTTAAATGGCATCTAATATGCAACCTCATTTGAGAAACACTTCTGTGCTTGATAAAGCAAGCATATTGAACTGACTTTGAATGAAAGGAAATAATCAAATAGTTTATTTTGGATATATAAAATGTAGACCTTGGAACTGTTAGAGAATTAAGAAAAGATACAATACAGAAGAAAAATAGGAAAAGATATCATCACTTAGTCTCTCCAATATTTTTTCTATCTGAATGGAGAGTACTAATATTTCAATGTCTTACAATAATTAACAAGTTAATTTCACTAATTTATCACCTTAAAAAGTTTAATTATTTCTATAGATCATTTTGGATCACTTTACATCCAATTAGAAAATAAAAGTAGTGGACCTGTAGTATTATAATTTAATTTATACCACATTATGGTTTTACAAATAGCTCATATTATTAAAATAACTTGTCTCGTAATTGGACTTTTTGGTTACTGATCCGTGGATTCCTACAGACTATGATTGTAAAGGACTAATGATGAGGCTTCTGGGAAGCCCCTATGTCCTTATTCTAGTTAGGCCCATTACCCCTGGGTCAGAGTTTGAGCTGTGCCAAAGGAGTGTGCTGTCTAGGGCTTCCCTCTCATTAGCAAAAACAAAAAAAAATAGGATGTCCCAGAAATTTCCTGGCAAGGCCGTAGGTAGCATGTACTCACAGTCAAGCAAATTGAATAAACCTGACAATATAATACCTAGGAAGGCATATTTTTAAAAAGATTGCACTCTAGATAGATTGGGGATGAAGATTTTTTTTTTCTTTCTTTTTTTCCAGTTGTGGCCACTGAAGCTTTTGAACACCTGCTTCCCCTCCTGGCTTTGTTACTCTCATAAAGAAAGAGATTCCTGTTGAGAAGGAGAAAGAGGTTAAGTGTCCAACAATATTGCACCAAAGCATGAAATTATAAAGGGAGAAAATCAACTATAAAATAGCTTCACTTAGGGAGCTATTGTTCAGAGGAGGTTTCATTTTGGAATTTGTCCAAGTTGCATCTTTAAAGGAAAAATAGAGGCAAAAATTCAGCACTGTCAATGAAAGCTTTCTCTGGGAATCTTCCTCCCTTTATGATTAATATTAGCCTTATTATCCTATGAGTTCTTCCTGAATAGGATAAATAAATAAACACATAGGTAAATAAAAATATGGAACAGGTATGAGGTGAGAAAGGGAACCTAAAAAATAAAAGAAAGTGAAAGAAACATCGAGAAGTGCTATCTGAAGGGAAGGGTGGTGAGACCAGATGACTCACCGAGAAAGAAAGCGCATTGTTGGTAATGGTAATCAGTCTGAAGTCTCTAAAAATGGATAATGGTAAAACTACCCAAGTTGTATGCCTCCTAAGGACAATTTGTGGGTTCATCAAAAGTAACACCATGGAGCGGTATTCCAAAATTTGGTAAAATATTAGTTTTATATTATTTTCTTTGTCCTGTTATATACACAGTATTTAGGTTTTATTGCCTCATTTAACAAAAAGAAAAATCACAAGTCTTTAATTTGACTTTCTCTTAGCTCCTATCATATCTCAAAACCACACCTAAAATGATTTCCCATTAAGTAAAATTGTAACTGAGCTAAAAAATTCTATATGAGAAAATTAACTGGCATTAAAAAAAAAGTTTTGTACATGTTTACCTATGTAAAATTAAGTACCCAAACCAGGAAGTAGGGAGAGAAAAGAAAATGGGCTTTATGCTTTCTGCATAATCAAATCTGAACAAAACAAACCCCCACACTGTATGGTTTTGGAAATTTTCTTACAAGCCAATATTTGATCTACGCATTGATATTACACTTCCACACTGTGCTATAACATAAAAAATGTTCATCACTGGCATCACTAACATGTTCTTTTGTCTCTAATGTGTGATTTCACAGGTCCTTTACCACACTCAGACATCCCCATGCTGTGTTTTATGATCACTAAGAAAAAAGACAATGAAGCTATAGAGGTCACCTAAATAGATTTAGAAGAAAAAAAAAAAAAATGAAAGCTGTCTGTGTGCACTGAAATTCAGGATAGACCATACCACCACATTAGAAGAGAGAGAAGTGTAGAGGATTCTGAACAAAGAACTTGTCCTCCTACTAGATAAAATAAGGTTGTTATTTTTTATTTAAAGTGATCGTAGTATTTTTCTTGAATTAGAGAAAATTCACCACTCTGGTAATACAGTTAATAAACTAAATTTGAAAAATTGGAAATCACAGTGTGATAAAGTTGAGTTCAAAATATGCATCTGAGTGTCTGCATCTCTGAACTTTCAGCAGAGATACTGAGTCCTGATTTCCAAGGGGGTGACATGGATTGTGGAGCAGGCATGAGGCTGGTGACTTCTGCCATCTCTCTCTTTTTTTTTTTTTTTTGAGTCTGCTGCTGGTATCACTTTTGTCTTTACATTTTCTTTCCTCAATTTCTTCATTTTATTGGGTGGTTTCTAGAATATTCTCCAGCTCTCATATCCTTTAATACTACACAACAACCTCTTTAGGGTGGTGATTGCATGGGAGAGGGGTGCCCGTAGGGAGAAATTCATATTTTTGACCATTTACTTATGTTTCCATCTCCCAGACCTCATTTATGTGATATAATCCTTCCTTTTTTGCAGATGAAGGAGCTAATTCTCAGAAAAATTGAGTAGCTTTCCCCACACCGATGAAGGAAAGGGCAGAGCTGAAAGTCCAGCCAGTGGTCTGTGGCCCCAAGCATTTACTGTCTCCACACCAGCCTGCTGCTTAGTGTTTTATTTCACTTTGCCCAAAATTGTCTGTGAAGATCTGATTTGAACAGTCTTTAGATTACCAGAAACTCTTTCCAAAATTCTGATTTTCTCCCTCTGTTGCTGTTGAGCCCTCCATCTGATGTTCTGTGTGAGACCAGTGTTTATTTAAACCATTGACTGCATATGTTTCCTCAAAGACATGTTTTTCTACGAGAAGAGCTGAAAACAGAACTTTAAGAAAGCTATAGTTTCCTTGAAACAGGTGAATAAATATGTTGATACCCACTTTGGGGTTTTTTTATTACTTATTATCTAAAAACAATACTCGGAGGTTCCTGCAAACTAGAGTGAATTTTTGCAAAGGGAAGACCGTTGTGAGAAACACCTATAACTGTAGTTCTCCTCCCTGTCCCTGCCCCTCCCGCACCCCAGCAGCTGCTTCTAAGCATCCATGTGCAGCACTGGGGTCTTTAATCTGGTTTGCAGCTGAACATCAGGGTGCAGCCAGCCCTCCTGCCAAACATCTGTAATAGAATTAATATGCATTGAAAAAATAAAAGCCAGTCATTGCTCAGACACCAGGCGAGATACTAGTGTGAACTAAACAGACTTGGACCTAGACTTGTCCTAGAAGATCTTGGAGATTACAGCAGGATCATCCATAGGGTCCCCAACTAGCCTCATGTGACTGTTTAAATATAAATTAGTTAAAATTAAATTCAATTTAAAATAAGTTTCTCTGTCACACTAGCCATAGTTCAAAGGTTCAATAGTCACATATGGATAGTGGCTGACCTCTTGGACAGCACAGATTTTAGAACATTTCCATCAATACAGAAAGTTGTGTCGAATAATGCTGGTATAGAGTAAAACTGATATCTAGAAGCATGGAATGAAATCCAGCTTCACCAGCCAGTACAGTAACACCAAGTCAGTGCAGAAGGGAGATCCCAGAAACGACAGCTTTTCAAGTTTGGCAGGGAACTTGGAAATAGATGTAAATATACAGATAAGCACATACATACTGAAGTTCTATACATACCTGAATCTATTTCTAGAATTTCCATTCAATTCCACCTGATAGTGTCTTTGATATGTGCCAGTTCCACACATTCAATTATAAAAGATTTACAGCAGGTTTTAGCACTTGTTAGAACTAGTCCCTGCTTATAGCTTTTCTTCTTAGTGTTTTCTTGGCTATTCTTGTATATTTATTTTTCTATACAAACTTTAAAATCAACTTGTCTAGCTTCATAAAAATGCACATTGATATTTTTATTATACCTGTCATATTATTACATATTTTCGTTTGAAATAATTTTCCATATTTTAACCTGAATTTTTTTCAGAAAAATCCCCATAACACAGATTATTTTTCTTTACAAAATACAATTTTTTAATAAATAATAAATCAATAAAATACACTCATATTATAAAATAGTTATTTTCAACATCAAAACTATGTAAATCATGTCTATTGAGCCTATTGTACATTCAGAACATTACATGCATTCTTAATAAAATTCTCACAAACATAAAGTACAAATTATTATCTATTTATTAGATGAGAAATCTAGGCATGTAGAGATTATGCAATTTATCTAAGATATTTAAGCTGGGTCTATGTAAAATTAGAGCCTGCACATACTGAAAATGTGAACTATTGCTTGCTTTAGAAAGTAGCATTTATCAGAGTCCAAGTCATACTTAATTCCGCAAAGAGAATGCCTTCAGTTTCACTAGTGTTATATCAAGCAGAAGAAAGATACAGTAATTATTTTTACTGCATGTGATTTAAGAAGGTCAGCGACCATGGACATGAATATTATAGTCTGAAATGAAATAACATCAGATTGAAACTCGAGAAAGTTGTGTTCCAGCTTGATCATTATTCCAGCTTAGCCAGGCACGTTTTCTGGGGACAGTTAGTCCCTCTGTTGCGCTCCTTCTCTCCTGTGAAATGGCATAATGTGTCTACTCCGTGTATTGCTCGGAGTTCTGTGGCAACAAAATGAGTGAAAGTACACAGTAATGCATGGAGAGAATAGCCAGAGTTAGGCCAATAATATCTAGAAACCATTTCAAAAGCTGACCTGGCAAACTAATAAAATAGCTTCAGATTTAAAAAAAAATGCAATTTAATCACAGGTCAACTCTTCTCTCCAGATCATTTTGCCTCACTTAGTACTTTAGTACTACTTTTTGTTCTACTTGCACTAAGTCAAAAAGGAGGCGCCTACTGGTCATTTAATGTTTCTAAGCAACCACACTTCTTCAGTTTAAAAATAGCAGTACTAATATATGCTGTCATCTAGACAATATTTATCGGAAGGTCTCACAATTTTATTTTTATGTAGAAAAAGTCTATCAAGAGAATGTGGAAGGAAAAATTCTTACAAAACGTACGTGGCTTTCATTTTCAGCACTTCCTATTTTCATTTAGCTTTTTCTCACGGGACTTACACACTTCTGCTTCTAATATGAACATTTAAAAACACTAAGTAAACGTTCAAGGGTCGGTTCTTATTTTGCTCAGACTCTCTCATACAACTCTAGTTTCATTTCTGAGCTGGTAGAATCAGTTTTGAGGGGGAGTGTATTGGTAGCAGTTGGGGGTAGGTGGGTGGGATTTGTTTTGTTCCATAAAATAGTAGTTACCCAATCCACAGTGTATTTCATTTGGAGATTTTTGAATGATTTATTTTTCTAGGAATATAGTCTTACAAACTCATGAAGCACATGACTTGCTTTTATTTATTCCCTTTCGGGCACTTCTGTCTTCCTGCCTTGGTGGGGACATCACAGTTTTCCCATTCATTTTTAACTCAGCTCTTCCTCTTACCATGTCCTTTTGGTCCCTGTGGTCCTCCTGAGAGAGGTACATGACGTAGGATTATTATCCATTTTATAGATGAGAGATCTAAGGAATATAGAGATTATGCAACCTGTCCAGGGGATTTAAGCTGGCTCTATCTGAAATCAAAACCCATGCGCATGAGAGAGCTATGTATCTGTCACTTCCATCCCCATCCTGGCCACTGCAGTCTAGCACTTTGTTATCTCGAAATTCAGCTAGACTAGCCTCAGTGTAGCTTGCTTCTGAGCCACTATACATCTTGTCAAGGCCCTACACGCAGATCACCCCACACCACCATCCCTCCCCCCAAGACCTACCTGGAATTTCTTCTCTGTCCTCACTAAAACCATTTATACCAGAGATTCCCACCTTGACTGAATATTAGAATCGCTTCTGTAGCTTTTAATCCATACAAATGCCTGGGCTTCAACTCAAACCAAGGAAACGAGATTTTCTTGGGGTAGGACCTGGGCATTAACTATTCTAATGTGCAACCAGGCTAGAGAATGACAGGCTTAAATCTATGCATTCTCAAAACATCAGCCTGAGTCCTATATTCTGAACTACATCGACCCATTTGCCCCTTAGCATCCCCTAAATGCCTACCACATAGTGTTTTATATTGCTGTTAGCATTTATAATTATTTCAGATTTTTTCATTCAGTGATTAAATTAGTACTTGAGTATTTATTGAGTGCCTATGATGTGCAAAACCTGACCCCTGTGTCTGTCACATATATTGTCTTCTCTCTGCAACTAATTGAAACCACCTGGAGAGCATGGGTTATAGCTTGGATTTTTTCTTCAATCAATAGACCTCATGCAATTATAAGCTCTTATTAGACCTCAATAAGTATTTTTTTTTTTTTTGGTGAAGGGCTCTAGTTTCATATTTTATTCTTTTAGCCAGCCAGTTTTTCAGCAAATATTTATCAAACTGCTATTATGTGGAAGATACTTTGATAGACTTAATATATATATAATTTGATTAGTTTCAGAGGGTAATCTTCACCTTTGGCTACAAACATACTTATTTGCTTCTTTTATGACGTTCTTTTTTTACGTTTTGATGTGATTTTTACTCTTTTCTATATTGGACAATGTGTCATAATGACAGATGACACAGATCAATACTTCTACGTCAGCCTTTCTTCTGAGTTCTTTGCATCTGTTAGTTTTTTCAACCGCTCAACTCTGTGAGCTAGTACCTTCACAGAGAGTACCTTCTAAGAGGAGAAATGACTCTGCCCAAGGTTACCTAGACAGTAAGGGACAGAACTAAGACTCTAGCCCAGAAAGTCTGGCCTCAGAGCACATCATTTTGCCCCTCTGCTCCAATGCTGCCAAAGGGACAGTTTTTAGGTAGTGAGATGATTTTTCAATTCAGGAAACATATTCATGGTTTCTTTAGACCTAAACAAGTGTCATAAAAAACTGCCATTACTGGTACTAAAAGTGCTTCTTGCTCAAATGTCACTGATATCACAAAATATTTTGCAGAATAAGTTCTAAGAAATCTCAGTAGGCAATAGGAATACCCTAATTGTTTTAAATTTTATCACTTTAGATTATTAAAGAATATTTTGAATCTCTATATTGTCCCCAGATGAGGTCTGCATTTTTAAGTGGCTAGGAACGAACTTCTTCCTTCTAACTTCACATTTCATAACTTGTTCAAAGAGGAAAGAAAGCAAAGGTTTCAGTTACTAAGTAAACAGTCTATAAATGTACATCCTGTCTAAAGAAGCAGAAAATATGAAACCAAAGGATTCTCAAGATTGAAGAAAGGCAGAAGATTCAAAATCATTTTGCAAATACCTTTGTTCTTCTAGACATGTTTCCTTTGCCTTTCTTATATTTTTCTCCTTCCCATTTTCCCCCCTTTTTCATAATTCATTACCTTTTCTAGTTCTCTTTCTTCTATGACTCATTTCTGAATGTCTTTTGCAACTATGAACAAAATTCTTTTAAGCATGCGTCTTAAGTAAAGACATTACAAAGCATTTAAAAAACAATAAACTTTCTTTTCTTTTCCTAATTTATCTGTCTTCTTTATCATCCTACTCTGCCCATCTACTCTTTTGTCCATCTTTGCTCCCTGGTAACATCTTATCTCTCAGTCACCCCGAATGTGAAATCACAAAGCATCTCCTCATTATAAATACCAACTCCTTATTGAGAGCACTTAACTCATTAGGAGTTAGGAGTTAGGTGTTTCTTTTTTGGAAAAAATGTTCATAATGTATTCATTATGTTTATATTATAAATATTTGGGGGCACAATATGATTTGCAAAACACTGTAATGTTCTAAAAATCAAGCAGTCTTGAATTTTTCTATTCAGTACTATGCACTGTTAACTATAATAAGGTTAATAAGTTTTTTGCAACATTAGCTTAATAATCTTTTTGCAGGATAAAATTGTATTTGTATTTTATTTGTCCAGGGAAATAATAAACTTTCTATCATTTAATAAAAATTTGGAACAGCCTTGCTCACAGCTGTGAGGAGATTGAGAAAACAAGTAATAAATCCATAATTGATCATCTTATAACTGACAAGTTCACATCACAAACAGGAATTAAGGTTGCCCTTTATTAACACTCACATTGCCAACTGAACACAATCTACAAAATGAGGAAATGTCAAAATTTGTGCTTTCCTTACAGGCTCCATTTTTGTCAACGTAATTCAACTGTTTTAACACATGCTCTTGAAGATAAAGCACACCACATTACAGATATATATACATATATATATATACACACACACTCAGAATTGGTACAACAGCTTCAAACTGTCACTCTAGCTTCCCAAACCACAAACAGTGCCTCCACTATGCATGGAGAGCAACTGAAGCATTTTAAGCAATTCCTTCTCAAACAATGGTTTCTTTCTGTTGACAGCTACTCTGAATCTCTGCCTTGAACTGAGGGCAAAGGGCACTGTGTGAGCTGTACCCTTTGATGCCTCTCACCTGCTGATTCCTGTGAAATCCCTCCCAGCCATTCAGAAGAGGGCTCTGAGGTGCACGCAACTGTGCTTTGTGCATTGGGTCCACAAGCAGTAGATGACCTTAGTAGGCTCAAGGTACAAAGGCTCACGTGTCACATTTGGACTTTAATCTGCATTTTAATTGTTTAATAAAGAGATATTCAACTAAGCACACTAGTTTTTCTTAGTTTAAACCATTGCACTTGCCAGGGTAAATTATACATGATATTCAGCCTGATTTCTATACCTCGAACAAAAGGAGTGTCTCTCTCTCTCTCTCTCTCTCTCTCTCTCTCTAGAAATACTCCTCCCCTTTGAAAGTGCATTGTTGATGATGATGATTAATTTAAAAGTGAAAATGACCAAGATAAAAAATAGTTTATGTGTAATATTGTGATGAACAGAGCACAATTTTTGAGGTCAGAATAACACCGGTTTGGATCCCACTTAGGGTCTGTGTAGCCTTTGATTATTTACCTAATGTCTCTGAGATTCAATTTCTTCATCAATAAAATGGAGGGAATTAATATTATTAATACTCACCACATATATTGGGTGTAGAGTTTAAGGTAAAATGTCTGGCATACTCAGGACATTTGGTGAATGTCAGCTCCTGCCTGAATGCAGTGTGGCGGGAAAATACTTAGTTCACAAGTTTTATTTATTTTGGAATAACTTTTCTATTACTCTTGAGGGAAATTACCAAATTTAAATTATAATATAAGAAAATAAAATTTCAGAGGCAATTTTTAAGGCTCTTCACTTTCTACAATAACACATATGGTGATTTCAGGGTGTTTGCACAGTAATTCAAGAGTCAGGAGTAACTTAAATCCAAACTGCTAGTTTATTATTATTCAAGGTTCAGTGGTAAAGTGAAAAAAGAAAGTTACATACTAAATATGATTATTGTCCTTTAAAATTCTGTTTTCCCTTGTAGCACAATGAGCCCTCAGAAATTAGCCAGAAAAGTCTAATGTATTTTCCCTGAGCTTGTGAAGAAGTATCTAAAATTCATTGTCACTACCCAAACAGAAATTAAGTCTTTTTTAAACTTGACTTCTAGAAGACAATGAAAAACATCCTATAGTAATAAAGGGCTGTCGTCAGTCTCTTGCTGAAGAAGCCAGCTCAAGCTCCAATCTGTGAAGATCTGTAGCTAGATATACTCAAATTTACACCGTTAATGGGGGCAATGTAGAGTCCTAGCAGAGGCTTCAAAGAATTACAAAAGTCATGCTTACTACAAAAACCAGTCGGTAACCATGGCTAACCTAACACTAAGGCAGCTGTGGAGTCAGTGGAAAATAACAAAAGGGTCATTTCTTTGTCAGGTAGAGAAAAGGGCGCTGTTTGATGCTGACTTTCCCTCTACTGCCAGCTGTTTTAGTGTTCTGCAGACAGGGCCCCAGGAGGAGGCAGGTAAGACGTGACTGCGACTCTGAAATATCACACACAGTGACAACTGGAAGCTGAATCTCTAGCGCCCTAAGCAGCCTGCAACCAAACTACCAAGAGTTTAGTAATCTTTCCCATGCCCTTGATTTCCAATTAATAACTAAAACCTGCTGAGATTTGGCTGCTAGTCCTTCTCAAACTGGCAAGTGAACTCTGGAGTCCTTTTGAATCCTAACTGTGCCACTTAGCTCTCTGACCTTCGGTAAGCTACTTAATTAACTTCCTCATCTGCAAATTGGGCGTCTACTAGTACAGGCCAAATAGGCTCATCATGATGGTTATCTGAGTTGATTTTTGTAAAGTACTTAGAACATTGCCTGGTCAGCAGGAGGTACTTTCATAGAGCGTCTTAAATGAAAGCAGCACAAACCCCACCCTCATCACTCCTCACCCCCATATAGCACCAAGCTAGTCACAAAAATTATTCCAATTTATGCCAAAATCTTAGTCTTTAATTAGGCACTGAATCAGATAATCAATCTTTTTAAGACTGAAATACTACTTTTCTTATTTTAATGAAGTTAATATCTAAATGTCTATCTAAATAGAATATATTTAAATAAGATATATATACACTGTTTATTATCTATTTTATTTTAAATGCAAATGTACAGTGTTCTACTTTAAGTGTAAAAGTTGACAGATCTGGAGAGGTGTTTACTTTCTCTCTCTCTCCACATATATATGAAAACATATATGTATATTTACCCTGTCTCTTGTGTGTGTGTGTGTGTGTGTGTGTAACTCATATGGAATAGAGTGTTTTTGTATAACTCATAACATTTCTATCCTACAGTTAAATATTAATAATTAAGATTATGGTTGACTTTCCAACACATTATCTGTATTATCTTCAAGTAATAAGAAAATATGATTTTAGAAAGCAGTCTGAGTCATTGTTCTAAACCATCTATATACAAAGAAACAAAATTATGATGTAGTCTCAGCTTGGAATAACTGTATTTGTGGTCTCTAAATATTTTTTCTTTTACATTTTTTAGTGAGAAGATATAGTTTTCATTCATAAACTTATTGTAAGAGGATGATTTGTGATGAAACACAGAACATAGGGACTATCATAGTGAACATTAGAACCTTCACTATATCTTGCACACATAAGCTTCAAAATTCTTTGTTCTTGTCTGAAATTACAAAAATCAAGCTGCTGCCATTTTTCTCCTCTGCAAATGAGTATTGTGTTTCTGTTGATGTGAAAAATAACTATATTCTCATTTTGGTGCTAAATGAAATGAATCAACAAAAGTGGTCTGACATCTTTCCTATGGATTAGGAGGGCATGCTGCTATCTTATTCTTACCTTTAATCAATTTCACTTTAGTGTCCTCTGGAGTGGGAGCCATGTATGTTTCATTTTTATATCTCCCTAGAGTATTTATCATATATTATATACTAAATAAAAGTATATTAACTCAAATGAGGCAAATTGAGAGTCCAGACATGCAGCTCATTATAGAAGGTGCTGAACAACACAGATATATTTAAGCTATGATAATGCTATTTGAGATATAGGTACATAATTCTGAATATCTTTATTTTCCAATATGGGAAAATAATAATCACATATAGAAAAGTGGTATTTTCTTATGTGGGAATAAAAATTCTATGCTAAAAATCTATAGTGTTATTTTCTATCTCCTCCAATAAAAAGTGCTTCTTGGGAATTATTTGACCTTTGACTTGGGTAGATACACTATTCCTCAAAACACACACATACACATACCCACACACAATGGGTATCCTACATATTTCCTTAAAACACACATACACACATACACACAGATACACATACACAATGGGTGTCCTACATAGTTCCCTCTTCAGCTGGCATTTTTTTCACAAGCTAAAAATGGTTTCCCAGCTATTAAAGCAATCTAATGTTGGATTAGAGCCTGGATTAAAATCAAAGCTCTCAAATGTCTTATTTTGGGAAACATCAATAAGCTCACTCCACAGTTCAGATGTGTAATCATTGATGGGTAATGTGTATACATTGTGCATAGAGAAGTTTAGCCATATGCCAGGATAGGTTTTTTTAATGCCTGAATTACTCATTCACAGCTAAAGACCAAAACCAAACCTACATTTATAACCAAGGCATAGGATACAGTTTCCTTTTGTGTAATCATATAGCATAAAAATAACTGCCTCATTGTATGGACATTTTTAAGAAGTACACATAAATGTTATTTTTGATAAATAGAAAACTGCTGCAGTGATGCAGGAGAAAGTGGATGAGGACCTGAATTATTGTAATGGCATTGAGACTGGAGAGAGGTGGGCAGTTTTGAGAGACAGGTGATGGAACTGACAGGTCTTGTGATCCATTGGGTGTAAGAAAGAGGGAGGAATTAAGGATGATAATCAGGTTTCCTCTTGATTCATGGTGGATAGTGGTGCCATTTACTGAGATCAGGAGCACAAGAGGAGTGGATTTGGAGAGCATTTGGACCTGAGAAGGAAGGAGAAGACTGAGAAGATGAGTGTAGTGTGGGATGTGTCTGAGGTTGCATGGACATCCGAGTAGGGATAGCCAGTAGGCAGGGCAGCAGTGGTGTGAGAAGCTAGACGGGGAGTATACACCTTGAAGTATTAGCACATAGATGATCACTGAAGCCAAGAGTGTGTAAAAACACTAAGGGGTGTTGCTTTGTTGAAATATTGAAAGTATGTGCTATGATAGCATCAGGTGGTGGTATCTTATCAACAATGTAAAGTTGGCATGGTTATAAATTAATTTTGCTTTCTAACCCCTTCCAACATCCTTTTGTTACACTGTGTGGTTTCCTTAAATTACCACACACATAACTTCTTGGGCAAATGGGGCCAGTTAGTTTCACTTTATGCCATACAAACAAGCACGTGGCATGAGGTTCAGGCCTCCTAACCACACATCCCGTTGTTTACTCATGTTTTGTCAAACATAGACCTGCATAACCAAGTAATTCAATTGGAAATACTAAAATCATCTAATTTCTCATAGAAAAATCAATAATATAGAAATGATTGATATTATACTATTTTACTATTGCATTTATCAAATTCCTTCCCAGTTTTTCTTCATCAGCCAACAAGAACAGAGATGATTAGAGTTTTTGCTTTGTTCCTAATATTTGGTGATCGAATCAAGACCTCTAAAGGAGTCTGGGAACTTGCTGATCATAGGATCTTTATCTCTGTTCTTTGTCTGGTCTCAGAGAGACCAGACAAAGACATTCTGCTATCTTGAAACTTTACATTGAACTTTGCCAAAGAGGCAGGATTCCATGCATGTCTTATGAATTCAGTGTTAAACTAAACCAATGTGCCACAAACAAAATAATTCCAGGCCATGAATATCATTAGATATAATTCTTAAACTACTTTCTGAGACCATTAGCATTATAATAGTTGTATACCATTAAGATATTGGTTCATTTTCTTTTGGTAAAATAAGAAGAAAGTTCAAGAGATCTGAGCTGTCTCAATACCTAATTTATCGACCATTCCTATCACTTGTCATTGATGCCAGGGCTCCAAGGTTTTTTTTTTTGTTTTTTTTTTTTTAAGTTACCTCTCAAGCCTGGTGGCCTTATGGAAAAAACCTAATCCTCTGTCGGCTTCACACACATAGAATTAATCTTCATTTATGTTTTCATACATTGTAGAGTTCCCTGTTGAAAAGCCATTGGATCCTCCTTCTCAGCTATAATATCATCAAGTTCTCTGACTTCCAATGTGCTTGTTAGAAAGTCATACTGATTGTTTCTGAAGGAAGAAACTGTAAAGAGAGCATAATGCTCACTATAGTGGCATGGAAGGAACATGTGTCCGTGATATTTGATGTTTTAAAAACATCCCTGGGTCTAAAAAGAACTTTCCTTGGGTCCAAAAATAAGTCAATATGACATGCACTCTCAGGATATTTAAGTCTGAAACAGACTCTAAAAGTCTTAAGCTACTATAATGTTAAGAAATTATTAAGGTTGGATTCATAAAATGTGAAGCTAGGAGAAAATTTTGAGGAATTATCATTTTTTAATATAGTAATATTCAGACTCAGAAAAATAGTAAGGAAACTAATACCTTGATTTGATACTATAATAAAAAGTGTCAAACTGTTTCTTCATGATCAAGAGAGGTATTTTCCTATAATTAAAATAAGAGAAAAGCATATAATTATCCCCCATATACTCCAACTGGTTTGACTTATCTTCATTTAGCACCACTTTTTCTGCAATAAAATTACATGACTTGATAAATGATGATGACTGTGGTTGGGTCTGATGGCCCCATATTTTCATCAGGTCTGGTGGTTCAGCATTTTCTTAGATTCTATTCATTTCAAATTTAAGAAAAAAATGCTTTCTCTGTACTATGTGTGAAATAATTTTAAAATTTTAAAATTTAAATATATTTACTTTCTATTTAATAGTGAATATTGATGAGCTAATCTGTCACATATATTCAATCTCTAGGTTCCCACAGGACTGTCTGTATTGCATTTGCTGCACTATGATTTAATAGTTTACTTGTCAGCCTTCTTTTGAACCAGGAGCTCCTAAGGAAGTTTACAGAGCCTGTCTTATTCATCTTTATAAACCCAACATCTAGAAAAGTACTGAGCCCATAATAGGCAATAATAAGTGTTTGCAGATAAATGTACTAGATATAATAGACTAAATGGATAATGATAGCATTAAATTAGAAAGAGAATAGGGAGGCAATAAGTAAAGTGATTAGAGTATGCTTTTGGCAACAATGAACTATAGGGTTAGTAAGTAAATCCATCATTTACTATCTGTATGATTTGGGCAAATTATTTAGCTTTTTTGAACTTTACTTTCCTTCTCTATAAGAGGGAGATGGTAATGCCTACCTCTGAGGATGACATGAAGATTAAATGAGAGAATGTAGGTAAAGCACTTATCACTGAGTGTGGTTCATCATAAAACTCTCAATAAATGACAGAATAAACAATATAAATTTAAATAAAAATATTTCTGAATGTAGTATGGTTTTTTTATACTTCTTATTGTTAAAAAGAATTAGACTTTTGGTTCAAAATGGTCAACTGAACACCCAGGTGTAGGTCACCTCTTTTCCATGATCCCATTTCAATGACAGTAAAGATATATTAAAAAGAATAAATCTATGGATAGTGCTGAAAACAAGAATGAGTGTGTCATTAACATACAGTAGCTTCCTACAACTATCTGGAAATCAAAGCAAATGGGTTTGTACTGATGGATAAGCCACAGAGAACCTTTATCCTGGAACATGTACATGAACAGGTTGAAGCAAAGGTGTGAGCAATTCTGACCCATGGAGCTCTAAAGAGCTCTAAATTAGAGCTGAGACCAGGGAGTCAGAGATTACATAATAAGGAGAAGAAACTGGAAATATAAATGTATGTGGAGGCATTCAGTACGTGTTGTATCTTGATATATGAAAATATGATTGCTAATTTTTTTAAACAGTAAAACCTGAATAACAAAATGGGCATTACTGAAGAGTAAATTTGTGAGATTACAAGAATGATTAAAATTAATAACAAAAATTGGAAGTGGTAGGAAGAGTTTTCCAAAAGCAAAACCAATATTTTTGTTCTTAATTACAATATACAATGCCTATAACATTAACTGTGTTATTTTCTTGAGAAGCTTAACCAAAAATTTCCCAGTCTATTCACATATAACATTACTTGCTATTATTATTATTTGCTCTTTTAACTTTGTTAAATAATCAATCTGTTATCATATAATTATATTAAGGTAATGTCCAAACATTGGACATCCTATAATAATTGTACTTTTAGGGAGTAATTTTATTGATTTCTCAATATTTTGCAACATATCCTTTTTCTTAAGGTAGAGTATTTCTGAAATCTCTTTTGTACTTTGAGGTAGCACACCTTAAAACACACACACAGCTAAGTAATATATTCTTTTATAGCTTATAAATGTAGAGATTAAATTAAGTTTTCATCAGTCCATATCCCTTAAAGTATATAAACAGGTAGCCTTATAAATCAATCTATGTAATTTAATAGTTTTCTTCTGTATAAACTGCTACTTCAGTTCCTGTTTTATTGTTAAACGCAAGCAAAATCTCAGATATGATGCAGAAGAATCCATATATCACTGCAGATCTGTAGAAATCAATTTATAGATTAACATTCATCATTCTGATTTTCATGGAGAAGCAATTAATCATTAAATAATTACCCAGTTTGGAACAGTAATGATTAGATCATTTGTTCTCTTCATTGCTATGTCTGACTCAAGATGGAAATGAAAATATTGATTTAATTTTTACTTCTTATCCTAAGTCTCTGGACACATATTTATAACACCCAAATTATAATAGATTTGAATCCTATTTTCAAAATGTGGCCCCAGGAAAACTTCCGGAGCTGTATCGTGTAACAAAGAGTAAAACAATAGAAGAGATCTTGTCCCAGAACAAGATTAAAAATCTAACAAGCTTTCTTTTGTGTTTCTCAAGCCAAGTTTAAAAAAAAAAAAAGCAAAAATTAACATTAAACAGAGATAAAAATAGAGAAGCCTTTTCTAAAATAATCTCAGTTTTCTATAAAACTTTGTGAAGACATTAATTTGTTATGACATTCTAGGTTTCTTTGTTCCAATTTGCTAATTTGTGATGAAATTGTGGAGGCAGAAGTGATAAATACCGAAGTGGAGAGAAGGGAGGGGTGGTGTCTTGTTTAAAGTATATAGATGGGGATGAGCTAGTGTTTTAGATTAATCACAGTTTAGCGAAAGAAAGAAAACTTTAGTGTAAATAAAATTTGCTTGGTTTTTAGACCTTTACCAAAAGTGTATCTAGCATGTCTTTTTATTTTAATTTTTTGAAAAAATTTATTTTTATTTTATTTTTTTCTCTTTTAAAATTTTAGAATATTATGGGGGTACAAACATTTTGGTTACATACATTGCCTTTGCATTGCCCAAGCCAGAGCTACAAGTATGCCCACCCCCCAGACGGTGTGCTCCACACTCATTAGTTATGAATTTATCCATCCCCTCCACCCCCCCTCCCACCTGCCCAGCACCCAGTGAATATAACTTCCATGTGTGCACCTAAATGTTGATCAGTTAGTACCGATTTGATGGTGAGTACATGTGGTGCTTGTTTTTCCATTCTTGTGATACTTCACTTTGGAGAATGGGCTCTAGCTCCAACCAGGATAATACAAGAGGTGCTAGTTCACATTGTTTTTTACGGTTGAGTAGTAGTCTGTGCCTTCTTTTAGGACTCTGCTTTAACCCCAGCCTCGGAGTTCCTGCTCCTCCCATGATTTGCATTGGCGGTGCTGCCAACCTCTGCACCCTCTTGCTTTCCAGCCTTAATGCAGGGCCGCACTGGGCCTAGCCTAACAGAATGCTACCTTCCCCTGGCCATGATGATTTGTTCAGAGGGAAGGAAAGTGCCCAAAGCCAATCCTTTCCAAGAGTTTTCGCAGGGATATCTGCAAAGACATTCTATGATTTCAGAAATTTTCAAGAACCACACAAAGAATTAGAAAGCCATATAGAAAGACATAAAGGAAAACTTGGATGCATAAGAAGGCATACCATATTCCTATTATGATTAGGAATATTCAAAATTATTAAGAGACTAATTATCTCTAAAGTAATCCATGCATATTATGCATTTTGAGCAAAAAAAGAAAAGAACCCCAAAATGTTCAGGTTACCTGAAAGAATAAATGCATGAACATAGTTCAGATGGAACAAATAGGTTAGATTTAAGCATAAAAAATACAGCTGTAAGACTAGTGGAAAACTATAAGAGCAAGTATTATCTAAATCTTGAAGTAGGAAGCTTTCTAATTTGACACCAAAAGGTTATAAAGCATAAACAAAAATAAGGTTAGAGGACTACATATCTGTATGGAAGAATATACCATATAATGTATAAAATCAAAAGACAAATGATACATTGAAGAAAAATATTTGCAACCTATGTGAGAGAAAAGAAGTTACTATCTATAACATGTAAAGAAATAGCACATACCAAAAACATTCAAACCATTTCACAGAAAGAAAAGGTGACACGACATGGAAAAATAATCCCAAAGAAAAAAGCAATGACCAAAAATAATATCAAAAATGATCAACAAAATTGCCAGTTAATTCAACCAGGAGATATCATCTGTCATTCATCAGAGTAGCAAAGATTCAAAAGTACTAGTAATGCCAAGTATTGATAAGAGTATAAGGAAGCAGTTTTTCTCATATATATTATTTGTGGTAGTGTAATTCACTTCAATATTTTTGGAAGACCATGTTTATTGTAACAATGTCATTATTGCGAAAATATTTTTAAACCATTGAAATGCCCATTAAGTGGGACCTGGTTAAGCAAATTGAGATATGACAATAAAATGAATGCAAAATATACATCAAAACACAAAAAAGATATCCATATGATTTAATGTGACAAAAATCCCTGCTGTATTACAGGATAAAAGGCATAAATTACAGAAAAAGTTCTAAGACCAATTATGCAATTGAGTCACATATCAATTATAATTTAGCTTACATCTATTAAGTGCTTACCATGTGCCAGGCATTGAATCACATGCTAGGTGCCACAAATATAAGCACACATATGTGTAAGCACACAATCACACATATATGGATACACATGCTCCAAACCAGGGTGGATGGAGGGAGACAGTAGGCATGTAGGAAGGTTCAAGAAGGAGTGAGGTTCCCTCACTACTATTTACAGCAATATTGCCTGAAATTTTTACATTATAGACATATGTTTGCTTTGTTATCAGGAAAAAATCAATAAAGATATATCCATTTTGAAAGAGAGAAATGTAAATATGTGATATTTTGTCAGTTCTCAAAGAACATTACTCATTATTTTCACAAGATTAACTACAATTTCAGCGTGAGCTACTTTACCAAATATGATGCCTTGCTTTTCTTGATATTCCGTACAGTTTTTTCACATGAACAATTATTAAAAATTGTGGCTCAATTGAATGACAAGTTACTTTTATCAGAAATTCCTGTGCTCTTGGGAATGAAAAAGTTTTGTACATTGGACCTAGTTCCTATTACATTAAAAAATTAATGTTATAAAAATATGCAGTTTTAAAAATATGTATTTCTCCACAAAATACTTATTTCTAATAATAAAAAAATACAGTTTTAGTTTTTGTGAATAATGTAGCTCTTCAGAAATTTAATATTTTCAAACATAAACATAATTTTTATTCTGCTGCCTTGAATGGAAAAAAGTTCAAATAAATTGATAAGCCACATGTTAGATACAAACATGTATGCAAGCATATTTTGGATACATTTAATATATGTATTCTGAAATGGATATATTCTAAGATTATATAAGAAAAACCATTAATTTTATAAGAATGCCTCCAGCAAGGGGTAATTTAGGCCACCACTTCTACCATGCTGTTTAGGATAGATTTGGCTCATAAATGCATAATTAAAATGCTTTGTCAGATGAAACACCTTGACTCTAGGGGCAGAACTATTCACCAAGATTGAAAGTATGGAGAATGACAAAAAAGGGTCTTAAATTCTATTTTAAAATTCACAAAGGGTCACTGCCACAGAAACATTTATAACCCAAGGTTTGGCTTTCTGTTTTTCTTTATTGCTATCTTTTGCTGCCAGTTGGAGTTATGAAGTATGATCACATCAACACTAAAGGGAAAGATCATCCCGTTCAATCAAATAACATGAAAAATTCTCACCTCTGGGGCGTAGAGAAATGTCCTCCCACTGGCAGGTGACCACGTTTCAAGGCTCCTCTCGATTAAGGCCTCTAATATCTTTCGAAAAGAAATATCGAAAGCTCTCAGATAGTATTGCACTGAAGTCACATACAGAAATACGTGGATTTGAAAATCACAAGTACCACAAATTGAAGGTTTCAATATTTAACACCAATTCGCCCTCCTAAAAACAATGCTCTTACCATGAAAGTGTGTGTTAAACAACAAATAGTAATGTGTGCTTTGTAAATTCCTGTACTCTCTTCTAGGAATGGGTTGCCAAAATGAACGTAGCTGCACATTCAAGGATATGGAAGTACAGCTTTTAACAGGGTTGTTTTTCTTTTAATGGGTATGTTGTATCTATATGCTATAAGACATGTGTCAACACCTAGTCCTAAAAAACTGCCATTTGGATTCAGAATTCATGTATTCAGTAAATATTTCAAAAATTATATGAAATATGACCCTTCATCACTAGACACTGCTGTGTCACAAGGTAAGAAAACTTTGAATGACTAAATGACTATCTAGCTACACTCCCTCCTACTTAGTACTAAATAAGAGTAGCCAAAAAAGAATTAATTGATCCTCATTGTAAAAAGGGAGAGGAAAAAACAATTAAGAACTAAGCATACCTACATTAAAGAAGATGTTATGGGTTAGAGATGTGAGGTAGATCTGTTCTCCTGACACTCTTTTACAAGGTACTTTGTAGATATTTTGTAAAAATTAAAGTCTTGTCTTCGTATGGCCAAAGATTATTTAAGATTAGTTAAAGGTATATCTTTAATAGAAAAATCACTTTAAAGAAGAAAATATTTCAGTTTATGTTTTTGCATAAAAATATTAATGAAACGTCATCATTTCTACAGCATTGCTTACTAATTGAGCCCATGGAAACAACATATTGAGTTGGTACTTGGCCTAAATGAAAGGTCTGATAATGAATTTTTAAATGTCACATTAAAATTTCATCATACCTTAAAAAAAATTAAATGTGTAAAAGTTCCAGAAATGAACCAGAAACCAAAAAGCAAATATTTGGCATTCAGTAATACCTAAAAAGATAATGTGAACAAGAGAGTTTGGACGATTATTCCAATCTTTTTTTTTTTTTTTCTTTTAGAGGCAGGATCTTGCTCTGTCACCCAGGCAGAAGCACAGTGGCATAATCATAGCTCATTGCAGTCATACTCCTGGGCTCAAGCAATGCTCCCATCTCAGCCTCCCAAGTATCTAGGACTACAGGCACACACCACCATGCCTGGCTAATTTTTCTAATTTTTATAGAGATGAGGTCTCACTATGTTGCCTAGGCTGGCCCCAAACTTCTGAGCTCAAGCAATTCTCCTGTCTCAGCCTCTCAAAGTGCTGAGATTGCAGACGTGAGCCACTGTGCCCAGCCAATTATTCCAATATCTTATGTACTGTATCCATTTATTATGGGTAAAAAAAGCAGGCATATTACAGTGGATTAAATGTTTAAAGCCAGAATTAACCATATTTTATTCTTTAGTTCCTGAAAGCTAAAAATAGGGCTCACCAACATGAATCCTAGACCACAGGAGTTGTTAGTGAAAAATGTACTTACGAAGTGCTTATCTTCCAAAAGACCTAAACAGATTATAATCTGATGAATTCTGTGTACAGGAGGAAAAAGAAGGTCAAATGTTGACAATGATGTTTTGATGGAGAATATGTGAATTTTTCTGTGATTCTGAGAGGTGGGAGAGTAAGGATGTGGGGAGAATGATTTTCAAAATACAAAGACCATCTCCAAAATGTTTGAGGACTGGCTTAGTCTGCTTTTTGATACTTGTCTGATTATAAAAAGAATCACCTAGCACTCTTGTTAAAAATATTCCCAGCAATGTTCAGCCTGCCCCAATTCTGATCCAGTAGGGCTGGGATAGTGCCATCATCTGTGTTTTGGGTAAGTTTGGGAAACCCTTTCCTAATCTCTGTAATTGTTCAACTTTGCATTTGACCAACACAGCCTGATAACTAACCATTCAGCACTGAATAGAGAAAACCACATTCATTCAGCTAAACAAAATCTAAGTGAAAGTAGATTTATATTACTTTACTGGTCACTGGCCAAAAAATAATCTGGTTAATTTATACCATTTGCTGTCTTAAATAATCTATTATTATTATTAGTGATGATGCTAGGAATAATGGATTGGTCTAAGCCATGACATGTTTTCATATGGTTATTACCTGATAAAGATGTGTTTTAATTTAATAATTTAAAAAATACATTTGTTATCACATCCAAGTCTTTATTCCATTTTTCCAAATCTCCTCCAAACCAATGATTTAATAATTCTCAACATTCAGCACTGCTCCTTATGTAATATATAGCAGCCTTCAGTTTTTTGATGAAGTGTCCCAGTTGTCTGATATTGGGATTCTGAAGCCATATACATAATCAGCTTAATGAAATAGACTTTAAATGAGAAAAAATTCAGAAAACACTATTTTGCCATCAAAATTTTTTTCAAAGGCAAGTAATCCCCTATGTAAATAATTCTTCTTATCAATGATTACTAAAGCACTTTATATAGAGTAGTCCATATTTGGTTGGTCTGCTTACATTTTCACAAGGACACCAATCCTCCCAATTGTTCCTTTGTTCCTCAAGTGCAATCTCTCCTCACCTGAGAGGATTAGCTCAAACATTCTGCTACCACCTCTCATCAGAAGGCCAATGAAAATGTTGTCTTAAATGAGCTACAACATATTCCACCCATCTCTCAAGTTGCTATAAGTTCTTCCTTGGATCAATGAACTGGACCACCATGAGCAGACATAGTTGCACTGCATGAACTTTATCCTTCGTGGAGCTGGCACTATTGCATTGTACATTAATGATAAGACTTTGGCTTTTGTCAAAGGATAAAATAGAATAGAAAACAATACATTACTGCTTTTGGTTCAGAAATACATTGTTGAAAATGTGATCTGTCTTTATCATAAAATGCCTTCTATATTATCCTAACATAAGAAATCCCTTTTAAAATTATTAAGAGAAACTTTTCTTTACCTGAATATTTGGTATACCTTTTCCATATAGACATGGAAAAATTATATAACTAAAGATATTCCTCTTTTAAATTGACTTTCATGAATCTTAAAGCCAAATTTGAAGCTCAAATACACAAAGACATATCTCTCCCTTCATATAAACCCACACAGCTATACATACACTCACATACATATTGACTCTAGTCTTCATTTTTAAATTCTTGTATATTAAAAAAAAATCCTGATTCTTTTCTTCTACTTATCATTTTTTAAAGTTTTGTTTTAATAATTCACCTCATTTATTTTGTGGGCCAAAGAAGAATTTCCTACTTCCACTGCTACTACTTCTTCTGGTACTACTGGTACTAGTACCAACCAGCAACTATAACTGAAAATTACCTTGACTTCAGTTATCAGGTGAGATAGTTAGGATTATTTCTGTATTACAAATGAAGCAATTGAAATTTAGAGGGGTTAAGTAATTGGTTCACAGTGTCACCACTAGTAAACGTAAGATATAAGTTTTGAAGCTAGGTCCTAGACCTTGATTTAATCCCATATACTTAATCACTATGGTATGTTGTGAATATCAAACATTGTGATATTAAAGAAACTCGTAAATTTTTATTAATTTTAACAGTATAGTTATTTGAAATCATAAACAAATGACTGTTATAGATCAGTCTTTATTTTCCATTTTCAGTCAGTGATATTTGTGTCTTATAAACACAACTTAATACTCTACTGTCTTCATTAGAGTCCCTGCCTTCTATCTTTTTACTTCATACCATAACAATTCAGAGGCTCAATTTACAGTTGTGAGGCAGAAGACTGCCAAAAATTTGTCAACTTAAAAAAACATGCACCGTCTAGGGGATGGGCATGCTTGAAGCTCTGACTAGGGTGGGGCAAAGGCAATATATGTAACCTAAACATTTGTACCCCGTAATATACTGAAATAAAATAAAAAATGTATTGCATTAAAAAAAAACACATACTGAAACCTACCAATTAAACAAAAATGAAATTATTATCATATTATTTAACTATTCTAGACAGAAATTTAATACTCTCAATCTGCTTCACTCTTATCTTCCCTGGTTACTAACAAACTCACACTATGTTAGACTCCAAAATCAAATGACTGAAAGAAAAGTTAGAAATAATGTATTATGAGTCTACTTCACTTGATTCCCCTCAGATCCTACATGCCTCCTCAGATCCTAACACCTAATTCTAAGCTGCCATGTACAAGAGTGCAGTCCGTTACATCAGACTTAACATAGAGTTAGTTTCTTTGCAATACTCTTCCTTTGAAAAATGGGTCTGAGAATGGCAAATAGAAGGTGGCCGCCTACATTTCCTGCTAGTGGTAAGCATAAATTAGGCTGTGGATTCTTGGACTACTGCCATGCAGACAGGTGGTTCTCTACATTTTTATTCAGAGCTCATATTTCTAAGTGCTAAGAAACCACAATGATAGATGACATAAAATGCGTGGCTAAATATTCAAGGAATTAGTTTAAGTCAAGTATTCATCATTCTCTCTTCTAACATTTGTTCTGTGGAGTTAGGAACTAGATATTCAGATGCCCTAGTCTATCAAGTCATGGCATGTTAGACCTCAAAACTTTGTATGGAATTTTCTATAAGACCTACTTCTCATTTCGATAGGGACGTGAAGGCTGTTCTTTAAATATAAACCATAGAGACTTTCCATTTAGACCAGTTTTCTCAACCTATTTATTAGCAGAAGTGAAACAACAGAAACCAGTTTTTAACCTTGACTTGCATTACATATACAGTCTGAAATATAACCTGATACATGAGCAATTTTCTTTAACAATTACTTTTATTATTGTAAAACTGAATCAAGGTTATGCAAGATGCCATATATGCTTCATTGGTACAAGTCACTACCATTCTATCAATCACTATCAAGGCATGCTGTTTCTTAGCCTCCACATCTAATTAATTACAAATGAACTTCCTAGCAATTTCTCAATCCCATCTTTTTCTCCCCATCACCACTGACATGGCCTTTGTTCGGGCTACCATCATCTCTGGTCCAATTAATTACCATTGTCTTTTAACTGGGTCTAGGTCTATCTTATTTTAATTTATGCTCCAAACTACTACTAGAGTGTTATTTCTAAGAACTGGGCCTAATCAGACCTCTCCCTTGTTTAGAATCCTTTAATGACACCCAACAGACTAAACAGACTAAAGAGGATGAATCCTAACTGCTTAGCATGTTATACAGGCCCTTTAAATCTGGCACCTCACATCCTATCACTCACCCCCACTCCTCCATCCCAGGAACTAGCAAAATACTTTGCACTTCGTAGACAATTAGTATTTCTTGAATTAATAATTGAATTGTTTTAAGACCCTTATATACAGAAAGATTAAGTGACTTATACACTCTCAATACAAGCTGCTATAACCACTAAACAATTTTTTTTGCTACTTTCTAAATCTATCAAATAATAAATGAGGTATGCAGTTGGATGGCTCTTTACATAATACAGCCATTAGCTCACAATTTAAGAATCAAGTCCTGAGTAAAATGTCTTCCTCCCTTCAATAAGACAGATTATAAAAATTGGATAAACATGGGGTCAGGATCTGAGTCATGAAGTTGCCCCTGCATTCATATTCTTTATTAATACCTTCCCCCAGTTTGGCCTTTCACTGAAGAGGCACATCTATTCAAACCATGTGCTGTGAGTTTGCCTTGCACATGCTTCCCCTATGGGCTATTTCAGGGAAATTACCAGCTTTCAAGTGAGGTCTTGGAGTAATGTGTAGGCTCCAAGCAACTGTGTGCTATTTTACCATCATCCCTTATGTCTTTGACAATTTGCAATTCTATAAATCACAAAATAAACATAATTTTAAAATAATTTTATTCATATGTTTCAACTCTCATAGGAAATTGTGCTGTGCTTAATGCATTTAATAAATCATTAAATAAACCAAATGAAAGTAGAATGTGATATAAATAGACATGAAAGGCTTTCCCTGAATGAAATTTAAGTTTACAAATGAGCCAAGAGACTTGACCAATGGGAAGGCAGCCAGAATGTCTCAAGGGGGGAAAAACGGCAATATACAAACAATTGCATATGGTTCAATGTTAAAATGACTCCTGCCTATTTCCCCTGACATATCGATGCAACTATTTAGACTTGTAAGTTCATGTTTCATTTACTCTAAATTTTAGAACTTTGTAATGTTACTCTTTGACAGGGCTTATCATAAAGTGATAATATTTCTGGCTCATGTCAGTTCAAAATAGTGAATTATGATTTTTTTCTTTCTGAAATCTTTAAAGCTCTCATTGCTTTTCTTCTGTTCTTGCCAGCATACCCAATATTTCATGCATGTTCAGTAAATTAAATATGATTCCTGTCCTGGGTATTCAGTGTTAATATGTGATAGAAATTAAGGCTTGCACTATTCTCTCAATCTTTTCTTCCCTCTTGAATCTCCAATTCTGTTCCGATACAAGTCAAGAATATCATTAATTATATCAGTAAATGTTATGAATATCCTTAACAATATCAATTTCTATTTTATTAAAAAGCATATACTATGCAGCACTTTCTGGTGAAAACAAAGTTACTATAAATAAAATAATAATTTTCTCTAATCAAATGGACAAAGAAGATTCAACCAATCTTTCTCTTATATCCTTAAATGGTGTTGTTATATTGATCGGTTACTGAGTGAAAAACAGTATTTAATGAAGAGAGAATATAAAAATTTTCATTTATCTAAATCTTTAAGTTAAGATTTTGCTATTTTGTTTATGTTTGAAATTACAAGGTCTAGGACTAGCTCAAATACAAACTAGTACTTAGAAAGCTGCCTATTCTCCACTGAAGTTTAGTTTCTTAACCTGGAAATTAAAAGGGTTAGATCGGACCATTTAAACTCTAAATGTTCCCTACAGCCCCTTCTACTTGCAGCATTCTGCAATTCCATTATGCTTTTTGTACATTATAATTTCTCAATCCCACTGTGATAATTTTTATACTTGTAAGAAATGTCTTATTTATTTTGTTTATGGTTTGATGTTAAAATGAGTATTTTCTTTGCACATTCAGGGAGCAAAACATTTTCCTGTTATTCAGCAAGAACAGCACAATCCCAAAGGGACAAGAAACATCATAAAATCTCTTACAGTTATTGTCACATATTTGTCATAACCATACCTTGAGAATGGGGATCTGGACACTTCATTTGTGATTGATAAGGAAACCAAACAGTTATCCAGAGTAAAGATTTTTTATTTTAGGAATTGGACTTTCAAGACAACAAAAATATTAAAAGACCTATAATGGCCATATCTAATATTTATTTAGTACTTATCACTAAAAGACTCAGTGCTTTTAAAGTATATACTCCAAGTAATATTCACATCTAGAATAGGAATAGGTTTCTTACACATGTCAATGTGATAGAGCTAAAACACCAAGAGAGTTACTTGATTCTCTGCTTAAGAATAGCAGTTGAGTCCAACTCCTTTCCACTGCGTAATGAAGGAAATATTGTATAGTGGGGAATATAACAGGATGTCTGTCCAGCCCACATCTCCTTCTTTGAGAAGGTCCACCCACTGCCCCTTAGTAGCCATTTTTGTGTTTTGTTCCTGTCCACAGCTGAATGGACCAAAAGTGGAATCTCTCCCCTTGTGTGGTCTATTCATTGGCTGAGTTATATCAATCAATATTCCCAATAATTGGGTCAAAAGACACCAGCCAGTTGTTCAGTGACACTCAATCTGGAAGGCCATGTATCCCAAGAGTGGGTTCCATTTGCACCCTAAAGCATCAAGAGAGGGATGGAGGAAGGGAGGGAGACAGAGGAGGAAGGGTACAGAGAGGGAGAAAGGGGAGGGAATGGAGGAAGAATGAGAAAAGAGAGAGAGGAGAGACAGAGATGACAGGGGGAAAGACAGACAGAAAGAGAACTACATTTCTAACCTTGAGCTGTATTTTAAAAAATTTCTATACCCCAATACATTCTCCTCTTTAATTCACTCTATTTTGAGTTGATTATTCTTCCTTCTAACAAATCCTTCCTGTAAGATCCAATGACTCTCAACTAGGTTCATGATTCTCTCCCTAAACCCACTTTTACTGGACCAATGTGGTATCTAGTAACTCTTACCAATATTTGCAAAAGTAGATAAGGGGGTTCCACTAGCTATAAAACAGTTATCTATTTCAATAAATGGTAACTCGATACCAATTACATTTAAAATGTAATTTTTTTTTCTGTAAAAGATCAATGTCCTTCCTAGTCAACTTTCAGAAATGAAAAGATACCAGGCAGTTTCTTTACTCAGATCCTGGATTGTCTCTGTCCTTTCTCCGTAGAAAGTAAGCTCTTGCTCTACTAGTTGTTATTAGAGAGGATCTATTATGAAAGAGTGATGGAAACTACAGTTGATTCATGAGTCTTTGTTATTTCTCATTATTTCCTAAGCCCAGGAGACTATAAAACTACTTAAAAATGTTTTTTGTCAGCCTGAGCAAGAGTGAGACCCTGTCTCTACTAAAAAATAAAAACAAATTATCTGGCCAACTAAAAATATATAGAGAAAAAATTAGCCAGGCATGGTGGTGCATGCTTGTAGTCCCAGCTACTTGGGAGGTTGAGGCAGTAGGATTGCTCAAGCCCAGGAGTTTGAGGTTGCTGTGAGCTAGGCTGACACCACAGCACTCACTCTAGCCCGGGCAACAGAGTGAGACTCTGTCTCAAAAAAAAAAAAAAAAAAAAAGTTTTTTGTGCTATAAATTTTAATACACTGGCATGGGAAATAGTTTATCTTGCATCAATTTTGAAACAGTATAAGAATATTGCTTTTGACATCAACAATTGATCCCCTAATTTTAAAATTCTTTTCTGTATATATCTGTCAGGTTACATTGATGTATATCCATGTATATAGCATCAGTTAGAAAAAGAAAACCATTATGAGTGACCAAGAAAAAGGGATTTATCATAGGGGTTTGACCTTATACGATTGTGGGGACTGGCTAAACAGTCTTCGTAAGACTGTTGATTCTGCATCTGGTGCTGGGCTGAAGCAGGCGGGGTAGACAGTCAGTAAGGAAAGATGGGCCTGCATGGCGGAAAGCAAGGATCAAGTGCAACCAAGCTCAGCCCCTCTTGGCCTCCAACTTCAGTGATGTGAGCATCCAGTGATGGAAACTACAACTGATTCATAAGAGTCTGTGTTAGATCTGATTACTCTCTAAGCCCAGGAGAGTACAAAATTACTTACATGCTTTTTGTATTATAAATTTTAATCAACCAGGATGGGAGAAGCTGGTGCCTTTACCACAGAGCTCAGCATGCACCCTGCTCAAGGAGTCAAAACCTGCAGACCTTGTCAGGGGCTGGAGGAGTTGCAGGCCCCCCACTGCCCCACACCAACAAAGTGGACCAGCAGACAAACAGCAGTATGAGAGCCGCCAGCACAGCAGTGCCTGACCTGATCTTCCGAGCACAACAGTACGTGGCTTTTGCTTCACTTCTACCTTGCACCTACCAAATCTCTCACCCTACGTCTCTTGCATCCCACATTAAACTGGAAGCAGACTGGCAGGGAATTGGGGGAAATATGCTTCCAGATTGGCCAACTGGACATGATGTAAATCCACCACACCGTGGTTCTTGCTTGCTACCATCCTCTTATCAATGAGAAACCAACAAAGCTCAAATCTTAACTTTATTGATTTGACAAGTTATTTTTGGATTAAAACAAGAAAAATAACATGACCAAGTTTCAAGTTTACTTTCAATTTTTTTCCTCACCAGGAACACAATGTTTTGCACACCACAGTGATCATTAATATTACTGAGTTGAATTAAATTAAATTAAATGTAATTAGATACTTTACAACCCACAACCGGGTCCTTGACCTAATCTCTCCTTATCTGAGTCAGCGTCCTTTGACCACTGGGTTGAGTCTCATATTTATTTTTCATTTGCTTTCTCTTCCCAGATCTTTCTTGAGTAATTGCCAGTAATGTCCAACATAGTATAACCTATGGTTAGTTCCCATGGCTCTTTAATTTTTTCAAATTATAAACAGAGGGTATCTGATGACAAATAGCTTGGACTTCTAAAATATCCATCTAAATGGAAACTATATTACTGGAGTTGTTGCACTGCACTTTTCTGAAGATGAAAACACAGCACTTAATTTGTTTTATATTTTAGCTATTTGCAAAGCTTTCCTAGGTTGCACAGTTCATTTGTATAAGAGATAAATTGACTTGTCTCCTGGTAGCGGAGGTCTGCTTTCTCCAACACAGTTTATTCATGTTTTAGAAGTTATGGACCTTCATGTGAATGTATGAAATCTATGTACCCTCTCTTCAAAAATAATACAAAAAAAATTGTATGTAATTTTAGAGGAGTAGGAGACCCTCTGTAGCCCATGTACAGATCCCCTGGAAAACTAAAAGACTCCAAATCAAGAAATCCTATTCTTGCTTAATGATGATGATTATGAAGAGGAATACTTGAAATCGCTAAGATATTAATTGACATGTATCATATTACATTAAAATGCCCTGAAGAGGTTATAAATGCTCATATCACATTTTTAAAAGACCTAGGAGCATCTATACCAGGCTGTTACTCTGTCTTTCAGACACTGTTTGGGGGTTTGCAGGCTGCTTCCCTCCATACAAACTGTGTTTTTATTTATTTTCATTACCATTTTGACTCCCTACCTGGTGTTCTAACACAGTGCTTTGTACTTAACTGATGCTTTTTGTTTTAATATATTTTAAATTACCACATACTATGTGGATATTTTACTTTTCATTATGAAAATGTTCTCAAATTTTCTAATCATATTAGAATTAAAATGCCTCTTCAGGGCATTTTAATGTAATATGATACATGTCAATTAATATCTTAGCGATTTCAAGTATTCCTCTTCATAATCATCATCATTAAGCAAGAATAGGATTTCTTGATTTGGAGTCTTTTAGTTTTCCAGGGGATCTGTACATGGGCTACAGAGGGTCTCCTACTCCTCTAAAATTACATACAATTTTTTTTGTATTATTTTTGAAGAGAGGGTACATAGATTTCATTCATTCCATGTTGTGCTGATCTAATGTCAAGGTTTGAATACTGTAGACAATCTCCATACAAGGAAGAGATTTCTGTTTTAGTAATTGAGACCAGTTGCTTCTGGAAAGTAAGTTCCCACCATTTAAAAAATGTCCAGTTTCACAAGGAGAATTTTTTCAGCCTACACACATCTGTATAGATTGTCTAGAGTCTAAATCATAAAGTGAGGTTCTGATTTTTAATTTGTTCTGGCATGAAATTGAGTGCAGCATCTGTTTTGCACATGTTTTACCTTTCATCCCTTTTGTTCATTATTATAGTTTTTCTACCCAAAGATCTCCAACTAGAAATGTTTTGAAATCTTGATCCTTATTTTTAAAGATAAGGAATTTTAAAAATCAGTTTACTGTGCTTAAAATTCAGTACAAAGGTTATATTATCAAGGTGAGAAAATCCATGGATTATAAAATAGAAGAACTTTTATAGCCCAGTGTCTAAAACTGGCTTCTCTTCAATGAGGTGGTGGAGAAGATGTAAAGTATCGCTCAAGTATTACTGTGCCAGATCAGGCAATGTGGGCACCGTGCCCTCCTGAATGGGCCCTGCTTCGGGCATCTTTCAGCTGAACTCCACCCAGCGGGAGTCTGTGACGCCCAGAAAAGTAAGGAACAGAGAGAATGACTTGAGGGACTGGTACTGACATGCTGCATCTAGAAGATAAAGACCTCACAGTAAAATACTGTGGGTGGGGACAAAAGAGAGCAGAATATTCTGAAAAATTTACTGGATCTTTTTTCCACATATAGTCATGTGTTGCTTAATCATGGGGATACGTTCCAAGAAATGTGTCATTATGTGATTTTGTCATTGTGGGAAATCACAGAGTGTACTTCCACAAACCTAGGTGATACAGCCTACTGCACACCTAGGCTGTATGGTATAGCCCACTGCTCCTAGGCTACCAGCTTGCACAGCACACGACTGTACTGAATACTGTAGGCAATTGTAACACAGTGGTAAGTGTCTAAATGTCTAAACATATCTGAACATTAAAAAGGTACAGCAAAAAATATGGTATAAAAGATAAAAAATGGTACAACTGTGTAGGGCACTTACCATTTATGGAGCTTGCAGGACTGGCAGTTGCTCTGGGTGAGTGAGTGGTGAGTGAATGCGAAGGCCTAGGACGTTACTGCACACTGCTGCGGAATTTATAAACACTGTACACTTAGGCTACACTAAATTTATTAAAAAATATTTTCTTTCTTCAAAATTAACCTTGGCTTAGTCTAACAGTTTTACTTTATAAACTTTTACACATTTCAACTTTTTGACTCTTTTGTAATAACATTTATCTTAAAACTTATACAGTCGTGCAAAAATATTTTCTAACTTTATATCCTCATTCTATAAACTTTCTTTTACTTAAAAACTTTTTTTCTTTTTTTTTTTTTACTTTTTAACCTTCTTTGCTAAAAACTAAGACAGAAGCGCACACATTAGCCTAGGCCTACACAGAGTCAGGATCATAGGTATTACTGTCTTCCACCTCGACATCTTGTCCCATTGTGGAAGGTCTTCAGGGGCAATAACACGCATGAGCCCATCATCTCCTATAACAACAATGCCTTCCTCTGAAATACCTCCTGAAAGATCTGCCTGAGGCTGCTTTACAGTTAACTTTAAAAAAAAAAATAAAAAGGAGCACACTTTAGCAATAAAAAGTATAGTAAATAAACCAGAAACATAGTCATTTATTATCATCAAGTACTGTGTATTGTACATAATTGCATGTGCTATACTTTTATACAACTGGCAGTGTAGTTTGTTTATACCAGCATCACCACAAACATGCAAATAATGTGTTGCACCACAATGTCACTAGGCGATAGGAATTCCTCAGCTCCATTCTAAACTAATGGGACCATCATCATAAATGTATTCCCTCATTGACCCAAACATCAATATACAGCACGTGACTGCATTTTCCCTTTCTTTAGTCCTTGAATTTCCAGATGCTAGGCAGGTTTTTGAATGCCTAGTCTCAGAGATTCTTGAAACCTCTTCCTTCACTCCCTAAAGAGATTCTTCTAGGTGATTGGGAGGGAAGGAAAGAAGAGGGTGGCTCTGGGAAGACAAAGAAAGGAAGGAGAGATTCCCTGGGATTGGACACGGGAGAGAAAACACTGTGTGGGTCCCTGTATGTGTATGTTTGTGTGTGTGTGTGTTGGGGTCACCTCCAGAGTCAGAAGTCATGTATATATGCTACCACTATGTGAAAACAATAACCATCACCCACCAGTGTCCAGAAAAAAACAGAAATAAAGATGCCAGAAAATTATAGGGACTTGTATTGAAATGGCTTGTTCGTATACAAGTTTATAATGTTGAAACTTTTGAGCATTACTTTCTTTTTAAATAAAAAACATATTCACAAAACAAAGATGATAACCTCTTTTAGTTCTGTTTTACAAAAAGGGAGTGATTAGAAGAGGGCCAGTTGGAGCCACATAATTTAAGTTTCTCAAGCTGTCTTTCTCCTAATTACTGCATGAATTCATCTCCACACCATTATATGGTAGCTTTAAATATACCCACACATGCTAAAGCGTTCCTTGAAGTGCAATCCTCTATGTAAAATAATGCTAGACACCACAATAAATGAAGCCGAATATGTGTTAAAATACAAGGTGAAAATTAATAAGAAAGAATTCTCAGAGTGTCTTTTCCACATACTCAATATTGTGCAATTGCGCAAATTTATCAAATTTCTGGGTTCACTCTGCATATATAATTGGAAAGCTCTAATCTGGGAGATGTCACCTTCAATAATTTTTCAATTGTTCAATTCTTTGAGAAATCCCAGAAGCTGAAAATATTAATTGATGATAGGTAAGAAAATCACTCACAAAGAAAAACAACCTGATACCCATTTTAAAACAATGCTGGGATTTGGTTCATCTATCCTTTGCTAAGCCACTTGCAAAACTAACATTGAGAAGGGATAAATTGTTTTGGCAGTGTTACTTTTGCAAAACAGTAAGTAACTACAGAAAACACAAAGCTTCCTAAATCTTCCTAATTTATGTCTTCATTTATATGCATTTTTAATGAAGAACTCAAAGTAATTGCTAACTCTGGAGTGGTGGAGTATACAAACCCATTTATTTTTGTTTAAAAAACACACAGCTGTCCCTTTGAGAGCCTTCCGGAGGTGAAGTTGTATGACTCACCAGTGTGGGAAGTTCCCAGCACTTATGGCTTACACAGAGAATTTTTCCACCACTTGTTCTTTACATTTAGTAGTGAATGGCTAAATTTGGAAATGCTGTGTCTTGTTACTAAAAAATAGCATTACATTTTATAATCTAAATAATTCTTTTATATGCAGCAAATTTCTGAAACCCAGAGCATAAAACTCGGTGTAAAGATGTCCATAACAGCCAACGATTGCATCTTTTAACTAGCTTTAAAAGAATAAACTTTCATTCTCCAGTCACTTCTCATGAAAGAAAGGGGAAAAAAAAGAATAAATAAAAAAATAAACTTTCAGAGAAATTGCGGATGTTTTTGTTTGCCAGCTAAGGCCTACATTACTCTTCATCAATACCAGGAAGTTTTACTTTGCATGAATGCAGGGTTATGTCCTGGGAACTTAACAAGATATATGAAAACACAACTATAAATAACGAGACATTTGCTCTACTGCAAATGGGAAGGCTGGCATTCTATTCGATTATCTGACATGGCAAGTAATGATATTTTCATCAGACAATTGGGGGTGATGAGCGAGTACACAGGGCAAGGAAGAGGCAGCATCTGGGGGTGGGAGGGTTCTATCAGCCATGGCTGTTCCTGTGGCCACTTAGCTCACTCCGAGCCTCAGTCTTCTCACCTGTAGAATGGAAATTTTACTGCTTATCATAAATTTAATGTGATGTTTGAATTATAATATTATGTATATATTATGGAAAATACATAGTCCGATGTCTGGTGCAGAGTCCTTGATGACATTGACCCTCAGGCTGCCAGAGCCTTTTATTTCTGCCTAGACAGAGAGCAGAAAGTACCTAACAATTTAACTCCTTAACCACTGACTGATCTGAGCTATCCCAGCTCCCCAGCACCGGCCAGGGCGACTCTGAGGCATGCCTGCGTGGCTCTAGGACTGCTCCATCCCCCTGGGGCTTAATAACCCACCCTGGCTTGGCCTTCTCTCCTTCCCAGTCCCACTGGCTGCTCCTGTTCTGTTTTTGTTTCTTTATCTTAGAGGCATTTCTTAGTCAACTACCTTCCCAGGAATCCTCATCTGAGCATCTGCTTTTGGGGAGCCCTAATCTAAAGTAGTGATGAAGAAAGAGGTCAAAGAGAGGAGAAAGATGGGTGTGATGGTTAAGTTCGTGTGTCCATTTGACTGAGCCACAGGTGCCCAGATATTTGGTTAAGCATTATTTCTGGGTGTGTCGGTGAGGGTGTCTCTGGAGGAGATTAACATTTGAATCGGTAGACTGAGTAAAGGTATTTCCCTCCCCAACACAGGCCTCATCTACTCCCTTGAAGGCCTCAACAGAACAAAAGACTGAGCAAGAAAGAATCTCTCCACCTGACTGCCTTTGAGCTGGGACATAGGTCTCCTCCTGCCTTTGAACTTGGGCCAGAACATACTCCATTGACACCCCTGGTTCTTAGGGCTTCAGACTGCAGATCGTGGCACTTCTTTGCCTTCCTGATCACATGAGCCAATTACTTATAATAAATGTCTCTCTTTCCTCCTCCCCACTCTACACACACAAACACACACACACACACACACACACACACACACACACACACACACACACACACACACAGAGAGAGAGAGAGAGAGAGAGAGAGAGGAGGATTGAAAAGTAAAGGTATTCCTAACATTCTTCATTTCCCTTTGAATTAGGGTAAGAATGGGGGAGAGGAGTTGGCAATAAGTGTGAATAGAGGGAGAATTTATTTCTGTGGTAGCTGACAGAGCCAGAACCAGCCCTCCTACATATCCCCAAGGAATATGTAGGGACACAAAAAAAATATGGATCAGAAGATTCACATTCCTTTCCTGTTGGATTTCCAATGTGTACAATTCCTATCCATTTTGCAACATTTCTCTGTTTTAGTCTAGACTCCTGCTCCTGTGAGCGGCTTACGGTCAGGGGCCACCTGAGAATGCTCAGTGTTCACTGAATGATGGATGCAAGATTCGGTGGCTGAGTAAATTAATAGAATGAATGTTATAGAATCATCTCATTCGTGCCATATTTTAAGCATCATGCTTTATAACACATTTCTTTTGCTAAAGGGAGACTACACTGTATGACTACACATGTATAGAAAGAACATGAGGCCAGGAGTTGGGAGCCCTGAATCCTGACCATTGAGCTGGTACTGCCTACTTACTTAACTTAGGACAAGTTGTCAGTTTTTTGAGTTTCAGTTTTCTCATTAAAACATTTAAATTTTTAATATTATATTAGCTTTAATATTATATTTTTGTTACTAGAAAACAATCAGCTTGAGAAGAGTAGAAACACAATTTTTCTATTTAAATATTGTATAAAATCTTGAGTGATGACCAGTGACCAATCTTGGTACCTGAAGCATATAAAATTTTGCAGCCCTTTTCAAGGTTACAAAATTAACAATTTGAAACAAGATATAAAAGTAAATATTAATTTAAATGAGAAAACATAACTATATAACTCAAAAGTTAGTGCACAGCACAAATATCAAAAATCCAAGAAAATATTTTATTAATTAACCAGCTGACACAAGTTTATTTTCCCAAATTTTTCGGCTGCATACTCTTTGATTACCTTTCCATATGACAATGATTTTGCAATGTCACAGAAAAAGTAGAAAGTTAATTTAGTCTTTTCTTTTTCATGATTAAATGTTATTTTTTAGTTTATAATGAAGAAAAATTTTTATTGATCTTGACATCAGAGCTTCTAAACTCCATTGTGTTATGTGCTAAAAGAGTTTTTGGCATTTTGAAGCTTCTGCCAGTCTTCCATCTTTCACTTAGTTGTTTTTTTTTTGTTTTGTTTTTTTTTTTTTTGGCTTCCACCAACATACTTCATACCGATCATATTTGAATTTTGATCTGAGTAACAATTATGAAAAATATAAAAAATTAAACTGAAATTAAATTATACACTATAGCAAAATGAATGTATTTTTAAAATGCCACTTTGAAGTATGGGACAGTACAATTGTGTAATCAAATTCCTTTTCTACCATACATATCAACTTACTGATATATGTGTGTTAATTTCTGCTCCTGCACACTGAATGGATTTTACAGGGTAACGTTTTTAACTTTTCAGTATGAAAACTTTCAAAGATAGAAATATAGCACAACAAGCATTTATATAATTACAGCCTGGATTCCACAATTGTTAACATTCTGCTATATTTACTTCATCAACATATTGTGTTTGTCATTTCACAGTGCCATTGGCAATTTTTCTCTGAACCTGCCAAACTTCCTTAGGTAAAGATGAATGAAATTTTCTAAAATATGATATAATTTGTTTAGATGTATAAAACATGCAACATCTCACTTAGAGGCATTCACAGTGTGGTACAACTATAGGTTTTCTGATGATTATGATATATCCTATTGTGTGCAATTCCCATAATAGTAGATATAGTGCATATTGAACTGTATATGCTACATTAGTCAGTATATTCACAGATACCACCCAACTGGGATCAGGAGTTTGTCCCGATCCTTAGAAATGCTTCCTTTTGCTATTCTGCAGTTTTTATATAGACTCCCTGCCCCCAGGACTTCTCTAAAAAGGCTGGCTCTATGCTTGCTTGCACTCCAGGTCAAATAACCCACACGAAACACTCCTGTATATTCTTGAGCATTGATGAGATTCAGTGAATCAAAGGTCCCAGGCATTCCAACGCTTTGCAGGTTAGAGATCATTCCTGCCTGAGAGCTTTTCCTGTAGCTAGCTTCTGGAAATGTAGTGGTGAACAAAAAAAAGATAGCCGTTGCCCTTACAGAATATGGAGTTCAATGATCAGGGAGACATTAAACAATATATTTTTAAAAAAGCAATTGTAAATAATTTCAAGTGCACAGAGCTTTGCAAAAGAGAAAAATAGAACCTTAAGCATATAAACAGGGAGATCTGTCTGCCTGTCATCTATGTAGCTAACAGACACACACACATGCATTTTACTATAAACACTTCAAGCCTTGCTGGCAGTAATAACATCTTTTGTTAAAAAAAAATTAAAAAAATTCAGAAATAATGGTGCTTTAGAGTAAGACTAGATTTTAAAATAAGGGAGGCAAGAATAGCAGACATCGAGCTGAACTTCATGGGAACCCAGAGTCACAGAAGCTGTGCTTATAGAGTCTCTAAAAAAACATGGGGAACTAGAAGGTCATCAGTTTTTCAGGACAGTTCTTTCTACTCAATTAACTCTTTTCACCCCCAGCAGAAGGGTTGTATCAATATCAATAATAATATTAAACATACACTACATATTGGACATGATTCTAAATGCTCTGTAGATAAGAGAAGGAAAATAAAGCACATAAAATTTAAGTGACTTCCCAAGTACATAGAGCCAAGATTTGAACATTGGAGTCTAGTTCTGGAACCCTCACTTTTAACCATTTACTTCTCTTACTATCATTACTTAACTTTTCTGTCTTTTGACACTACCAGCTAACCACCTCATCCTCCGTCCTGGATGTCACACCGTCTGGATGACATGGAGGCTGTCTCCCACAGCCCCTGCCACGGACCTTTCTCCATCAGTGTCTTTATGCACCATGGACAACTGCCTTTCTTTTCTGTGATTCCAGCTAACATTTCAGAAAGAGAAAATCTAATTGCCTCCATCAAAGTTCTTATAGTGAGCCACCTTCTTTTTCTAAATTTTGGCTATCCTCGGGTCAGATGCCTATCTGTGTTAGTTATCTGTTGCTGTATAACATGTTGCCCAAACCCAAACCCCAAAATGGGTTTTTTTATTTTTCAAAAATATAATATATTAACTATAGTCACCATGTTGTACGATATATATCTTGCACTTATTCCTCCTATCTACCTAAAATTTTATAATTTTTGACCAACATCTCCCCACCCCCTTCTCTCCAACTGCTTTAGCTTACATGGAATCTAAAAAAGTAGATCTCACAGAATTAGGAACCCTGTATCTTGACAGCATGGCTATCTTTGGAAAATACAATCTTCCACCATAACACTAGTCCAATCAGCAAGGCTGAGGTGGGAATAGGCCATGTGGTATAAAACATGGACACATAGAACCAAATATTCATTGATGACTGTTATTTGCAGGAAGGGGATTTGGAAGTGACCTTGAGAAGGGAGCTTTGGTTATGGTAGACAATCTAGCTTTTGACCACTCCGGGACACACTTATAATAGGGATTAACAAGTCAGCAAAGATTAGAGATGAAGAATGGGTCACAGAATAGTTACTGAGAGAGATGGGAGACCAGAAATAGGAAAGGGATAATGGCACTGATAGAGATAGATAAGAAATTGTTCACAGAAATATTCATCTATTTTACAATTTCTTTTATGGGCATCACAGGCCTCAAAGTTATAAATCGGCATCTCCTCTAGGAACTATGCCACAGTCTGCTAGCCTAAGTGTTAGAAGTATGATCATCCCACCATAAAACCAGCAATTGTCTGCTCTAGTAACTGCATTATTCTCCAAACTTAGCCTGCAGTCCTCTTATACTGTGGAGCCTCAGGACCATGAAGCAAAGGGGCTATTTATCTTCAATGTGAGATGAGTGTATTTCGAGAGAGAAGCAACTGAATTATACCACACAGAATGTAGCAGATAACTCTGGGTGTTACTCTCCACCCCAACCCCTTGACTACGTGATATCTGTCCCAACCTTCTGGAGAAAAGTCAGAAAAAACATTTTCTTCAATTTAAAATTGGGCAAAGAAGATGCTGAAGATTCTATACTGTCCTGAGAGAAAAGGGGCTCTATTCACCCTGCTTTTAAAATAATTAATTTGCATGTGTTTTACAAGTATGATTATAATATTTCTCCTATTGTTACAGTTCAATTGTAAATTCTCCTATATTCAATTATGGTTATGTTCCCTAATCTACAGTTTGGCAAGTACTTTGTATGATAATATTTTTAGAGAATAGACAGCTATCAAGAGACGATGGTCTATTGAACAATAGGAACATATTTGATTCTGAGGAGTTTTCAAATAACACAATCAACCTTTCCCTCTTGCAACTATCATTTGCAGTTAGATTTACAAGGGCCTTAGGTGGCTTGTTTTATTGTTGTTTTCATCAAATCATCATCTCAAAAAGATCATATTATGAAGCAGGGTTTTTTTAAAGAAGATAGATCCTTTTTTGAATTTTGGTCATAAGGTGATGGATTTTTTCTTCATATTAGATTTGAAAGCTAAAATCACTGACTTCAGATGAAATGTGAACAGAAGCTTCTCTTTCCAGGGCAGTCCCCTCATGTGTCATGAAAAGCCTAAGCATGAAATTATGGAAATTTGCAACAGGTCATTTTCTTCTCTCCCCAGTATTTCAGGCATACTTTTCAATGACTCCAAAAGATAGTTCTTTGAGAAGACCTATCAAATTGATTAATAGACAGACTGTAAGGAAAAAAGTAGGTAAGAGAAAAATGACCAATTCTAGGAATAAGATAGAGGACATCTCTACAGATTCTGGAATTCATAAAAGGATCACATGGATGATAAAAATTTTATGCCAGTAAATTTGAGAATCTAAATGAAATGGACAAATTCCTTTGAGAACACAAATAATAAAAAATCACTGAAGAAGAAATTCTGACTTGAATAACCCTATATATATATTAAAGAAACTGAATTTGAAATTTAAAAATCTCCCCACAAAGAAAACTCCAGGTCTACATGGCCTCACTAGTGAATTCTATCAAAAATTTGAGAAAGAGATGATAGCAATTCTATGCAAATTCTCTCAAGAAATTGAAACTCGTTCTATGAAGCTAAAATTACCCTGACATCAAAAGAAAAGGTATTACTTAGAAAGAAAGCTATAGATTAATATCTTCATAAACATAGACACAAAAATCTGCAAAAATATTGGTAAATCTAATTCAACAATATATAAAAGGGATAAAATATCATGACCAAGTGAAGGTTATTCCAAAAATGCAAGACTGGTTCAACATTCAAAAATTAATCAATGAAATTCACCACATCTACATATTAAAGAGAAAAAAATACGATCATCTCAATAGATACAGAAAACATCTGACAAAATGCACTGTCTGTTCATAATAAAAACTCTCTAAGAATTAAGAATAGAGAAGAACACCATCAACCTGATATAGGATATCTACAAACAAACATATAAGTAACATTATATTTAATAGTGAAAGACTGTTTCCCTCTAAAATCAAGAACAAAGTAAAGATGTCTACTTGCACAACTTCTAATCAAAAATGGACTAATGGTCTTTTCCAGAGCAATAAGGAAGGAAAAAGTAATAAAAGGCATCCAGAATGGAAATAAATAAAACAGTCTCTTTGTTCAGATGACATGATTGTCCATGTAAAACAAATCTCAAAGAATTGATTAAAAAGCTATTTAATGACTAGGTTTAGCAAAGTTGCAGGATATAGGCTAAATATCCGAAAATCAATCACAAGTTAACATACTAGCAATGAACAATTGAAAATTGAAATAAAAAGTACAATTTATAATAGCTCTAAAAATATGAAATACTTTGATATAAATCTTACAAAACATGGATAAGATCTATACATTGAAAGCTACAAAGCACTGAGTAAAGAAATCAAAGGAGACCTAAATAAATGACAAGATATACTACCTTAATGGATTGAAAAGCTCAGTTTTATTAAGATGTCAATTTTCTCAAAACTTGTCTACAGATATTTACAAATATGTGCAAATAAAACAACACAGTACTAATTAACCTGTGGGTCAAAGAGAAAATCACAAAAAGAAAAAAGAAAATATTTTGAGATAAAGATACAACATACAAACATAGGATGCAACTAAAGAAGTACTTAGAAAAAAATTATAGCTTAAAAACATACATCAACATGGCCGGGCACGGTGGCTCACGCCTGTAATCCTAGCACTCTGGGAGGCCAAGGCAGGTGGATCACTCGAGGTCAGGAGTTCGAGACCAGCCTGAGCAAGAGCGAGACCCTGTCTCTACTAAAAAAAAAAAAAAAAATAGAAAGAAGTTATATGGACATCTAAAAAATATATATAGAGAGAAAAAAATTAGCCAGGCATGGTGGCACATGCCTGTAGTCCCAGCTACTCGGGAGGCTGAGGCAGAAGGATTGCTTGAGCCCAGGAGTTTGAGGTTGCTGTGAGCTAGGCTGATGCCACGGCACTCACTGTAGCCTGGGCAACAGAGTGAGACTCTGTCTCAAAAAAAAAAAAAAAAAATACATCAACAAAGAAGAAAGATTTTAAATCAACACTGTAACTTTCTGTGTTAAGGCATTGGAAAAAGAAGAACTTTAAACCCAGAGCAAGCAGAGGAAAGGAAATTATAATGACTAGAGTGAAAATTAATGAAATAAAGAATATAAAAACAATGGAGAAAATCAATGAAACCCAAACTTAGTTATTTGAAAAGATTAATGAAATTGAGAAAATTTTAGACAGACCGATCAGGGAAAAAAGAGGAAAGACTCAAATTACTAAAATCAAGAGTTAAAGAGAGAACATTACTACTGATCTTACAAAAATGAAAAGGTTTATAAGGGAATACTAAAGATAACTTTATGCCAACAGATTAGATAACTTAGATGAAATGGAAAATTTCCTAAAAAAATTCAAACTATACAAATGGACTCAGGAAGAGATAGAAAAGCTGAATAGACTTATAACTAGTAAAGAGATTGAATTAATTTTAAAACCACCTAAAAAGAAAACTCCAGTCCCAAATGGCTTCACTGGTGAATTTGACTAAACATTTAAATAATTTATACCAATTCTTCACAAACTCCCCCAAAAATAAAACAGCAAGGAACTTTTCCCAACTCATTCAATGAGGTTAGTATCATCGTGATCCCAAAAGCAGACAAACACATAACAAGAAAAGAAAACTGCAGACCAATATATGTTGTGAATAGCTCTCAATAAAACAAAACAAAAGCTCTCATAAAATATTAGCAAAGTGAAATAAATATATAAACTGGAATTTATCCAAGAAATGCAAGGTCAGTTTGGTATCTGAAAATCAATTAATGTAATAAGGCATTATTAATGAAATAAAGGGAAAAAACCACATGGATATGGATTAATGGAATAAAGTTGAGAGTCCAGAAATGAACCCTTGTATTTGTGAGCAATTGATTTTTGATAAGACTGCCAAAACACTCCAATGGGGAAAGAATAGTCTTTTAAACAAATGGTGCTGGGACAACTGGGTATCCACTCAAAAGAATGAAGTTTGACCCCTACCTCACACCCATATACAAACATTTACTCAAAATCTATTAAAGACCTAAATGTAAGAGCTAAGATTATGAAACTCTTATTAAGAAACACACGTGTGCATGTTTGTAACCTTAAATCATGCAATGCTTTCTTAAACAGGATACCAAAAACAGAAACAACAAAAGAATAAATTCAGCATTATCAAAATTAAAAACTTTTATGTTTCAAAAGACACCATCAAGAAAGTAAAAAAACAACCCAAAGAATGGAAGAACACTTTTTAAAATTATATATCTTATAACAGGCTTGCATCTGGAATATATAAATATAATTACAACTCAAGAATAAAAAGAGAAATAACCCAATTAAAAACAAGCAAAAGATATAAGTGGACATTTCTTCAAAGAAAATATACAAATGGCTAATAAGCACATTTTAAAAAGTTCAACATCATTAGCCACCAGGGAAATGCAAATCAAAACCACAATAAGATGCCACTTCACAATCACTAGGATGACTATAGTCAAAATTGTTGGAGAGGACATAGAGAAATTGGAACACTCATACATCGCTATTGGGATTTTAAACTGAGGCAGCTGCTTTGAAAAAGTCAGGTGGTTCCTTAAAAGGATAAACACAGAGTTATACTATGATCCAGCAGTTATTCTCCTAGATATATACCCAAGAGAAATGAAAACATAATTTCAAAAAAACTTGCATATGATGTTCATGACAGTATTACTCATAATAAATAAAAAGTGGAAACAACCCAAATGTCTACCAACTGATGAAAAAATAAAATAGTCTATGTCCTTAAAGTTTAACAGTTTAGGCAATAAAAAATGTAGTACTGATACATTATACAACAGGAATGAATCTTGAAAACATTGTGTTAAGCAAAAGGACCAATAATAAAGAAGCACATATTATTCTATTTATATGAAATGTCCAGAAAGGCAAATCTATAGAAAGTAGATTAGTGGGTACCTAGAACTGGGGAGTGGGAGGTGTGGAGTCCTAAGAGGTGCCAGGTTTCTTTACGGTATGATTAGAAGTTCTAAAATTATGGTGACAGTTGTCCAACTCTGTGAATATATTAATAGCTAGTGAATTATACATTTCAAATGGGCAAATTGTGTAGTATATACAGTATTATAAAGCTATTTTTAAAAACTAATCTATAGATTCAAAGTAATTCCAGTCAAAATCCCAGCCAAAATAATGTTTTCAGAAATCATCAAAAAAAATGTTTTTTAGAAATCAACAATTTGATTCTAAAATTTATATGACAAAGAAAAGGGATTAGGATAGCCAAAACTATTTTGAAGAAAAGAAACAAAGGTAATGCACTCTCTCTACCTGATTCCCAGACCCACTATAAAGCTACAGAAATCAAGACAGTGTGGTATTGGTGAGAAGACAGACACACAGATTCATGGAACAGAATAAAGCATCTACAAATAGACCCTCACTTATGCAGTTAATTGATTTTTGACAAAGGTGCAAAGCACATTGACAGAGAAAAAGTAGTCTTTTCAACAAATGGTATTAGAAAATTGTGTATCCCTGTGAAATAAATAAACAAGCAACAGATCTTGATCTGTACTTCATACCATATACAAAAGATCTGAAAAGACATTTCACCAGAGAATATATGCAGATGGCAAATAAAGACATGAAAAGATACTCAACACCATTAGACATTAGGGAAATGTAAATTAAAACCACAATGATATACCACTACATTCTTAATAGTATGGCTTTTAAAAATGACAATATCAATGGGTGGCAATGGTGCTGAACAACTAGAACTCATATGCTGCTGGCAGAAATTTAAAATGCTATAGTCATTTGGAAGTTTCTTCTTAAATTAAATGTAAACTTAGCATGTCATCTATAGATCCCTTCTTAGGTATTTAACAAGAGAAATAAAAACCTATGACCACACAAACATAGATGCAAATGTTTACATAGGCTTTATTAGTAATTACCAAGACTAGAAACAATCAAAATGCCCTTTAACCAAGAAATGCATAAACAAAGTGGTTTACATCCATATGATAGAATACTACTCAACAGTAAAAAGAAATGTATGACTGATACGTGCAACAACATGGATAAATCTCAAGTGCATTATGTTAAGTGAAAGAATCTGGACGCAAAAGGCTACAAATTGTATAATTTCCTCTACATGGCATTCTTAGAAAGACTGTAGGGAGAAAACAGACTAGTGGTTGTCAAGGGCTAGAAAAGATGGACAGATTGACCACAAAGGAGCATAAGGAAACTGGGGGAGAAGAGTGATGGAAACATTCTACATTGATTTTGTTGGTGGGTTTGTCAAAACTCACAAAATTGTGAATTTTACTATGTGTAAATTATATCTAAAAATGGAAAAAAGAAAATCTAGCAATTAGAGACATTTATGAGCTATAAAAATTTTTATAAATATTTTATTTTCAATGTTTTTGTAATTCAATGACAGCTGATTTTACGTAATAAAAACATTCATGACATAACTCAGATTCATGTTTTTCTAAGTTTCAGCTTTGACAGATTTTATTTTTATCTTTTTTTAAATTTCAAAATATTATGGGAGTACAAATGTTTTGGGTTACATGGATCACTTGTGTAATCCTTCAGTCATGGTTATAAGTGTGCCCATCACCAAAATAGTGTTCATTGTACCTGTTAGGTAGGTTTTCACCCATCCCCTCCACCCTCCTCTCCCCTGCTTCATTTCCACAGAGTTTTACTTCCTTCTGTGCACATATGTGAGTGTTGATTAGTTTCAATTTAATAGTGAGTATGTGTGGTGTTTGTTTTTCCATTCTTGAGATACTTTACTTAGGATAATAGTCTTCAGTTTCATCCAAATTGTTGCAAAAGGCATTAATTCATCCTTTTTATGGCTGAGTAGTACTCCAAATATACCACATTTTGTTAATCTACTCATGAATGGATGGGCACTTGGGTTGATCTCACATCTTTGCAAATGTGAACTGTGCTGCAATAAACATTCGAGTTGAGGTATCTTTTTGATAAAATGACTTCTCTTCCTTTGGATAGTGAGATTTTCGGATTGAATGGTAGGTCTATTTTTAGTTCTCTGGGAATCTCCATAGTGTTTTCCATAGAGGTTGTACTAATTTGCAGTCCCCTCAACAGTGTATAAGCATTCCTTTCTCTCTGCATCCATGCCAGCATCTATTGTTTTTGGACTTTTTAATAAAAGCCATTCTGACTGGGGTAAGGTGATATCTCATTGTGGTTTTAATTTGCATTTCCCTGATGATTAGTGGTGTTAAGCATTTTTTCATATGTTTATTGGCCATCTGTCTATCTTCTTTTGAAAAGTTTCTGTTCTTGTGTTTTTCCCACTTTTTAATGGGGTTGTTTTTTTCTTGCTGATTTGCTTGAGTTGTTTGTAGATTCTGGTTATTAGGCCCTTATTGGATTTATAGCATGTGAATATTTTCTCCCATTCTGTAGATTGTTTGTTTTCTCTGTTGATTATTTCCTTAGCTGTGCAGAAGTTTTTTAATTTAATCAAGTTCCATTTATTTATTTTTGTTGTTGCTGTAATTGCCATTGGGGTCTTGATCATAAATTCTTTGCCTAGGCCAATAACTAGAAGAGTTTTTCCTACATTTTCTTCTAGAATTCTTATGGTTTCATGCCTTACATTTAACTCTTTTATCCATCTTGAATTGGATAGCCACATGTAGAAGAATGAAGCAGTATCCATCTCTCACCACGCACAGATTTTATTATGTGACCATGATCCAATACCATCTCAGTGAGTTGAGTAGGTTTTCAAGATGTCAGGCCACAAGACAGACTTTTAATGGCAGAAGGGCTTTGGGGAGATGGAGCAAAGTGGTGAACTATTCCAACACTATGGAACATAGATCTGCTGTTCAATAAGTAGCTTACTTTTGGCTAACTTTCTTTAATGTCTTTGGGTTTAAAGAGCTGCTATTTTTTTTCTTTTCCCTCTTAATATTTAAACATACTTATTAGGGTATGTTTAAAATATTAAACATATTTTGTTGTGCAAAAAAGGAGTAATTGAATTCATCCTTATGTGTTTTAACATAATTGTAGTTCAATTAATGAAGGAGATACTTTTAGAGGATACAACCTCTGTGATGGAAATGTCCAGAGGTTAAAAATAATATACAGGATATGGATATGTGCTCTCAGATCTGATATTTTCAAGACAAAAATATTGTCACATTCAATAAAGGCAAAGACAAAAAACTTTACAGGTTTTTTCCAAATTTATATTTTTAGACCAAAAAATTATACAATTTTAATAAGGAAAAATAAATTTGATATCTCACTGTTATTTTATATTTACATCATCATCTGTTTACTATTTTCATCTGAGAAAATCATACAACAGAATTTCAGTAATGGAAGAGATCTTAGTTAAATAACCCTTGTCCTTTACATATGAGGAATCTGAGGTTGAGAAAAATAAAACAGTTAACAAAGATTATGTACACAGTTAATGCCAGAATTAAAACTAAAATTCAGGTCACTAGATTCTTCAAGAGTTTTAAATTATAGTTTTTAAAACTAACACTAATTGCCCTTAAAGTAGAAAATGGACAGAATGAGAAAAGTTTAAAATCTTTTTATTACCAAATTTATAAGTTATTAAAGCACAAAATTTAAGGCCATGCTTACAGAATCAGAAAAGATAAAATTGAATTTAATAATATATAAAATAGAAGAAAAGTGATTAAAGAAATAAAAGATCCCATTTATGTTATCCAAATTAATGACCATTTTCCTTTTTCAATTTTACTATAGTGATTTAAAATATACATACAGCCTTCATTTTAGAACATGTGTCCAATTTTGAATTTTACATAACCATTAATGTAGGCACCTTCAAGTCAAGCACACTAATGTTCTTCTAAAAAGAGCCCTTGGAGAATTGAAAATAGAACAAAGTCACTGAGTTTATTTCTAAATGATTTATGTAATTAAAGTTTAACATAATTGGACATGAATTGCTATCGGAGTTTCATTGCTGTATTCTGGAGTGCACATGGTGGGAAACTTTTAGTCATAAAGCATCTCTCTCTCAAGGATGTAAATGCCTTTGACATTGCTGGATGATTCTGTCACTGAGGGAATGGGCACCATCTGTCCCTGCTTAGTTGTGCTGAGAATGTTGACCTGACAGCGCACAGCAGAACTGGAGAAGCCTGAAAGAGTATCTCCATTCCTTTTGCACCTAGTAATAAGTTATCTGAAGTGTTGCAAAACCATGAGTTTGTCTGTGAAATGAGGACAGCAGAATTATTGTCAGTCTGGAAAAGATTAATTATGGGAGTTTGGAAAGAGAAAGACTTACACAGAAGCTATCTGGGTTCAGAACACGTAACCTTTTCCAGCTGTTGTATAGGAGTAAAATGGAGACACAGAGATTCTCTATTTGCTGAGGATCTAATTGAGACCACTGAGTTAAAGACCTGGGTGAGCAAACATATTAGTATGAAAAAAGGCTCCATTGATGAGGGTGTGGTATAGTTAGATTAGAACAATGGTGTACTTAATTCACAATAAACTTGGAAGGAGAGGTTTGTAACCATAGTTCACCTTTCATTTTAGTCTATTATAGTTAAAATGAGAGGAGAAGTGGACACAGATGTCAGACATTTGGCGGAGGGTTTATTTCCTCTGACCCACATGTCTAATTTTATAAGTAGTCTATTATCTCAACTTACATTACATATGTGTAGCTAATTAACTCATCATAGTTTCCCTGCAACATTCTTCCTCCTCCTTCTGTGCTCCCACTTTCTATTAATGGCACTAGCATCATGTCAGTTCAAAAGCGTGGAATCATTTTAAATATCATCTCTCTCCCAACAGTTGCTGGTCAATTGATTCTACTTACAGAATACGTCTCTATATTGTTTTCTTCTCTTTGTTTTCAGTATTGCAACCACAATTCAATCCTTTCTTTCTTAACATGTTTTTACTCTCTCAGTATTAGCTAGCTCATTTCCCTATCCTCAATCCTTCTCTCTGCAGTCTGATTTATGGTTCATTTTCCTAGAGAATAATTCTAGTCATGCTTTTTCTATGATCTAAAATCATTGGTTACCTCAAACTATCTACTGAATAAAGCCCACTACAAGCAGGCAATCATGACTTCCCATTCAATGACTCCATGATATGTCCTGCATCCTCCCTCATCCTCCCTGTCCAGAGTGTCCTTGCCTCTATGCCTTACTGATGAGGTTTCCTCTGCCTAGAATGCTCAGTTACTTTCTATTTTCCCTTTAAGACCCAGATCAAATCTCATGTCCTCCACAGAACTTTCTTGGGTCACAAGGTGATGAACACATTTTTGCCACCTGAATGTTCACAGAAGGGGGCTGAAAGGTATCCACCTATAAGAATATTATGAGGACTAGGCAATGAAATCATAGAATCACTGGCTAACATACGCATGTTTGCAGTTCAGACTACTATGTTAAAAAGAGTGACAGGTGCCAGTACAACTCCCTGTCCTAAGATGCTATCCAAGGAAGACTCTGGAAAATAAAGATTGACAAGCTTTGTCCCACATTTGGAAGTTGATTCAAACCATAATAAAAGGAAGTACTATTGAACACTTAAGCACACATACACACAAAACATATAAAAAAGAGGAAACATATTTTTAAAAGGAAAAAAATAACAATAATTCCCCAGATTTTTTGAAAGGATAGATAAGCAGAAAAGTAGTGTGATAACCAATGTACATGACTGGTAGCCTTCCATGCCAAAGGAATGTCCTCTTGCTCCATCTCGTATGTTCTACAGCAATCACACAATGTTTTCTTAATTCTCTAAATAAGCCATGTCTTTTCCTATTTCCATACCTTTTCAACCTCTTCTTGGTTCTGTGGGCCACATATTACTTTTTTTTTTTTTTTGAAAACCTTCTCCAAAAGCAGAGAAATGAATTCACTTTCTTCTTTAATTTCCTGGCACATTGATCCTAAAATTTCCATTATGATACCCTTTACAATGGTGCCCTCATTATTTTTTTTTACAATTTTCCTCTACTTATGGGTGAATAATTCAGTAGCAACTTAATTACTTTCAATCTTTGTATCACTGGAATCTAGTAAAATGCCTAACACTTAGTAGGTATTCAATAAATACCAGATAAATGAAAGAATAAATGAAAATATGGTAGGTACTATTAATACTAACCCTAAGTTTCAAAAGAAAATGAGGCTCAGAATTTAAACTACTTGCTCACATTCAGCCAGCTGATCAGTAGGAGAGCTAAGGTACAAACCCAAGTCTTCTTATTCCAAGGCCAATGATCATTCCCCAGATAGACTGGCTCACATGAACTTGTTTGCCAAATCCTTGAATAGTCAGACTAGGTCACACGCTTGGATCTTTAACTAGCTTAATTTTTAAAAAGCAAGAGACATCTTTACAGAGAGGCAGAACTGTAATAGGCTTTAAATACATACAGCTGCATAAAAACAATTACATTCATGTATGTTGCACATTCACAACATAGTACAGTATTCAGGTAAAGCAAAAAATGTAAAAATAATACTTCACATTGAGAAAGTCATGCTCATCCATAAATATGCCCTTTGTGTGACTGTCAGACAGGTAATTGGACTCAATGGATCTGGGTCTGAACCAATATTTGATTGAACTACATTTCAGCATGATTCAGTAAGTGTGGGGTGCCCCTCAATGTTTGTGGTACTAACAGGATATGAAATGATTAATGCAGCCTGCTAACTATACCAATTTATTATTTTAGTCAGGCAAAAAAAAAAACTATGCAACTGGGCTTCAAAACAAATTGATTATTTCAGGTTACTTGAGATTGTTTTAAGTGCTTGTAAGCAGAGTAATAGCAGTCAAATCTCAGGTCCTTATTGTAAACTGATTAGCCGTGTAGCCCATTTCACAATTGATTCCAGCTGTGTCTACAGGCATGGCTCTTGGGCAATTCCAAGAAACATTTCCACGTATCAGCACTATCCTTCTAAATGGCAAGACTATTGGCAGAAAAATTGATTATTGCACAGAGGGAAGTAAAACTCAGTGGAAATCAACCAGGGGAGAGGTGAGAGGAGGGGAGGGGAATAAACCAACATAATGGGTACTATGTATACTATTTGGGTGATGGGCACACCTATAGCTGGGACTCAAGCATTACAAAAACTATCCATGTAACCTAAAACACTTGTACCTCCTTTATTATTTTGAAATAAAAATAAATAAGAAAAATTGGTTATTCTACTTGTACCAGTATTGAGGTAAAACATCCTAAGTTTGACAAAAAAAGAAGAAAACATTTCTAAAGAAATCATTTGGCCCTATTTATAAAGACATGAATTCCTTTATTATTGTTTTTTTTATTTACCATATCATAGGACATTGACTATTTTGGGAATGAGAGTTCAGACTACGTGTATCATTGGTGTGATGTATTGTAGCCACGTGTGTTCTTATCAAATGCTCTTCTTAAGCATTCTGTACTAATTTTAAAGAAACATTATGCAATTTACTGTCAATTTATGCAGAACTGTTGAAGTGTGATGTCATTTTGGTCAAAATGAGATTGCATAAATTCAGAAACCCTAGCCTGCGATCAATTTCCCAGATTACTAGATTTACATATTAATAACTCCTAGGGTATTTTTCTGTTCACCAGCTCTAATTGCATCCAGAATTTATGACCTGGGATCTTTTAAAATCCAAATGCAATGGCCAAGTGCTTAAAGCCTGGAGCCTTGCCACAGAGACCCTCAGCAGACACAAACCTAGAAGGCTGGGGCTTTTATCTAACTATGTTCCTCCCCACAGATGGTTCTTACCACATTATTTGATACATACTTATGTACTCCCAGCAAACACCAATGCCAAAGGATGGCTACAAGAAAGTATTTAGAGCCCATTAATTCAAAATGTGTTTGCTTTTCTACTCACGTTCATCTTTATTGTGATATATACATAAAAATGAAGAAATCAGAAATTTTCTCCTTGGATTCAACCAGCCAATTTCTATAGTATCTGTGAATTGAAATTTGGTTTGTGTGTGTATGTGTGTTTTACGCTATAAGTTTTGGGTGTCCTTCCTCCTCTGAAATAACAGGATCTCCTGCAGAGGGAAGGAGTTAGTGAAGAAGATCTTGATTCACTCAAATCATGCTTATTCCCTCAGCAGCTGGGAAAAGCATGCCTTGTTTGGTGGCGTATTTTTCAACTCAGTGAAGAGAGTTTTTATTTTCATGTACATGCTTAATGGTCAATTAAAGAGCCATTCCAAAGGCTGCAGTGGGTTGGTTTTAAATCAAAATTCTCTTGCCCTTATTTAACAGCAAAATGAATTGAGTACATTTCCTCTTGAAAATCTCTTTCAAAGGAAGGCCTCTGCAATGCATAGTTTACTTGGAGAATGTTTAATCTGAAACCAGGGAATGAAGTCTCCAGCCAGAATACAGCTGAGCTGAAAACAGAGCCAGAGACTAAGGGGACCAAAGGGAAAATTGTGTTATTCAAAAATTTGTCTATAATACATTTAATGCTGCACATAATTTTTAAGTGACTGCTCTGCACAAAGCACAATGACAGTTACTGCAAGGAATGGTCCAGATGTAAAATCAGTTCCCACATCTTTATCTTATCAAGGAAGGCTCAGACAAGTCCACAAACAATACAAGATAGCAGCGGGAGAGATGCAAACAAGTGCTATGGAATTCAGAGATCAGAAAGGGAGCCCATTTATATGAGTAGATATTAAAAGGCTTTATGGAGTATATTCATGTAAGATGGACTTAAGAGATAGGAAGATTTTGATAGGTGAAGGGAGGGGGTGATTTCCTAGGTAGATGAGAAATAAGAACAGAGGACAGAGACATGGGACAAGTGTGGAAACATTACATAGTTATGTGTTTTGGGAATTTATACAAAAAGAAGACCAAAGGGAGACACTATTAGAACATTTTGGGGGGTTCATATTAGAGATAGTGTGAAAACTCTAAGGGATTATTTTTTACTGTTTCTGTTTACCTTGAAGACATCTTCAGTGAGGAGTTGATTCCCATTTATTTTGCTGTTAAAGGCAGAAGATTTAGAACTAAACCGTAGTTTAAAGCTATAGCCTTTACAAGGGCTCATTCATATTAGATGCCTACGTGACAAGATAGATTTGGGGAGTGAGATCAGCGGTTAGTCAGGATTTATTATAGTAAAATAGGCAGTATATAATCTGGCTTCCAAATCCATTGGATTCCCTCCTCCATTTGATAATAATAACAATAACAGCAATAATAATAAGCAGAAAACTATATATTGGGAACTACACTTACTATGTGACAAGTGCTTTACTTACATTATTTCATTTCATTCTTAGAAGTGTCCTATGAAGTGAATACTCTTATCACTATTTTATTGATGAAGTAACAGCTCAAATCTAAGTATAACACCTAAGAAGCCAAGTCAGATTAACCAAACTCCATATACTTGGCCACTACTCTCTCCTGCCTCCCATTTGGATGTCAGACAATTCTTCATGCTTCCTTGTTGATAGCTGTTCAAGCATAGTTGTTCAAACAGAGCCTTAGAATGGCCTCACCAAACCAGTTCCTCCTGAGACCAGCACCTGTGATTTTGGAGAAGTCTTGGGGTATGTTAACAGCCCTCCATGTCACCACCTCTGGGACTACCTGAGACACTGACTGCCCACCACATGGGTACAGCATGGGCTCTGGGGACAGGCTGCAAGGGGCAAGTGCTGACCTAACCACGCATTAGGCGTGTTCTTTATTTCTATGTAAGCACAGTCCCTGATAGAATAAGTGACTTTCCAAGAGACTCATAGAAATTCAAAGGAAAAGCATCTAAAATTATGAGCCTTTTTCAGTCCTCTAGCCAGGAGATCATAAATCATTTGCAGAGTACAAAATAATTACAGAAGAGGAGGAACACAATTATCTTTTAAAACTCACTCTTACATCATGGAAAACTTTAATTTGTTCTGTTTAAAAATGGCAGAACTATTCTTTTTTGCGGTTGCTCAGCATTGTGGTAACTAGATAAGAAGCACATGGCGACGCTGACAAGGTGAAGAAATGGAGGGGGAAGGGTGGACCGAAGGCTAGTCCAGCAGCTGAAAACTCGTGCACTCCTACTTTAGATGACCATTAAATTCTCAATGGCATTTGAAAATTGCAATTCTTTTCAGATTGCAGATACATAGGAGGAAGAAATATCAACATTTTTATCTACATTTATCATCCAAAAGTTTCTCAGGAGGCAGTCTTTAAAATACTGTCATGAGTGACAGGCTAACCATGAACACCTCTCTTTGCTCAGATCTGCTCCATTCCTGCCCTTCCTCTGCTCTGTGTTGCAAAGAATCACGGTTCCCAGCTCCCTTCCCCTCTAGCATGTAGGTGGGCTTGGCCCGCAGATGGGAGACAATGATGGAAGATTGGCAGGCAGGCTAAGGAGCAAGGCCAGGGGATTTCTCACCTCCTCTCTCTGCTTCCAGTGGCATCTTTAGCACCTACTCAGTCTCCCCCATGACTCTAGCTCCCAACAGACAGCCCCACACTGTGGTTCCAGCTCTCACTGCACAGTGCCAGCTTCTGGGCTCTGGTAATGCCACAGCCCCTGTTGCCCTTCAGCCCCAGGTGTCTGATGGTTTCCTGCTATTAATATTAATCTCTGGGTTTGCTCACCACCTCCTGTTTGGCTCTTTGGCTCTTACATCACCTATGTAAACAGTGTCCACTATTAAATTCCTTCTGACTGAAATGTTCACATTGAATATGTCACTCCTGGACTCTGATCCATGGTATAACTAGCCCTTTAATCTGAATGCTGTTGGTCAGGGTGCTTCTTGCCACAGGTGTTAAACAGACACTTTATTTTCCAACATTTCCCACCTTTCATTCTGCATCTACATCTTATGTCAGTGCTTCCTTTTGGGGTCCCAGTGGCTTCACACTATCATTAGATTTTGAAGAATCACTAATGACTCATCTTTCTCTCCTTTTCTAATCTGTGACTTCTCAGAGTACCCACTGGCAAGTAATCAGAAAGTTAAACCATTATCTTAATATCTGGCAATATCTTGCTGTGGAATCCTTCCCAGGGTTATTTGCTTAAAAATCACCATTTCCCCCTTAGTCTAGTTTTGCTGCTATAAAAGGATACCTGAAATTGGGTCATTTATAATGAACAGAAATATATTGCCTCTCACAGTTCTGGAGGCTGGGAAGTCCAAGATCAAGGGGCCACATTTGATGAGGGCCTTCTTGCTGCGTAACCCCATGGCAGAAAGCAGAAGGGGAAGAGAGAGAAAGAGGGGGCTGAGCTCACCCTTATCTAATGGCACCAGTGTCCTACCCATGAGGATGGAACCCTCAGGACCTAATCACCTCTCGATACTGCTAAAGTATTAATACCTCAATACTGTTAAGGTAAAGGTCTCACTTCTTAATACTGTTACAATGATAATTAAATTTCAACATGAGTTTTGGAGAGGACAAGCATTCAAACCATAGCATCCTCCAAAGCCAAAGCTCTTTCTGCTTAGCCTATATTTTTCAGTAGCCTTTTTGCTGTCTTAATTACCCTTGCTCAAAATGCTACAGTAGAATTCAAATTCACCCTCATCATTGTTCTCATAAGTAATTCATTGTCACCAATAGTTAATCTTCATACTGGCCCCTGCATTCCTCTCTCAACATCACTCCCACCCTCCAGTCCACTTTACCTTCACCTGGACTTGTTTGTCTGCCTCTAAGTTTTCCCAATTCTCTTCAATCCCGTGCAAAGTTTAATCAGCCTTGACATCATTTTCATAGTTCTTGATCATAAGCTTTGTTTTCTTTATATTGCTTACAGGACAGTTCAAATTTAGCTTGGCATTTAAGGTCTCCATACTCAGTCAAAATATACATTCCCAATAGTAGTTCCCCCTCCTTTCTAGCATGTAAAACCCCTCCTCCTGTCACGTAAATATCACAAGTTATACTGCTTGTGATTTACCTCTCCGGAAGATGATCACCAAGACAGACAGCATAGCCAGTGAGCAATACGGCTGACTTTTGAGTCCACATCCCCATACACACCCACAGAGTGTTTACCAGTCCTAAAGGCAGTTATAGCGTTCTGTAGATTTAGTACCTAGTCCTGGCCCATATTGAATCTTCTGGGTTTTTGAAAGAATGAGTCAGGTGTGACACAGAAAGAGGCAGCATACAGGGAACTGAATCTGAATTATAAGAATCCAAGGCAAATATTATAAAACCTTCTAATTCTCTTCTAAAAGATTCACTTTCCATATATCTCCTGAATTCTAGATATGAAATAGGCTCCTAGAGGCTTTTGGACCAAGAGATAAATAGCCCATAGCAAATTAGATGCCTTGGGGAAAACCACTCTGGTCTCTACAGATCCCATGAGTTACTTTGAGAAGAAGCAGGGTCTTAGAGATGAGGTGAGGCACATGGGGTGGGGTAGAGTGTGGTTGAGCAGAGTGTCCTGTGGCCAGGCAACTGTTCTGACATTAAAAAAAACAAAACAAAAAACAGAAAAAGCACTAAAATATTGGGCTTAGGTCCTACTAATATCTATAAGACTTTTTTGAAGGACTAGTAAGCCAGCTGTTGATATTTATGAGGCCCCTACAAAATAATCAGGAAAGAAAATATGAACTTGAACAGCTTAATATTACCCATAAATATTCTGCTAATTTATCTCAGTTAATGAGAGCTTCCAAAATAGTTCCTGAATATTTTGCTGAACATCTGTGCTAAATGTGGGTGGTTATGAAAGTACCAAATAAACTCAGTTTTTGCTAATTTATTGCCATGAGTTAAAATTTATAACACAATTCATTTATTAAAAATAAGGTGCTAAAAATCACACAACATAACTATTTATGTGAAGAAATGTCATGTTTTCTTTATTATGGTCTTTTTTGGTGAAATTCAATATTCTTAAGAATTAGTTTAGAAAATCTTTTAGATAAAAAAAATCACAGAAATCCTCATAGATGAGTGAAAACCTGAAATTATTTGCCTGCAACTAATAGCACCTAAAGTTGGCACAGCTAATTTTGATTCTCTTCAGGTGAAGTAATTCCTGGGCTTTCATCATCTTTTCTCCCTTCCAGCTTGAGTTGGTCTGCTCCTTTATTTCCCAGTACTAAGCCAGGAGAACAATCTAGAGCAGTAAAGGGGTATATGTATCAAGCAGTGGATCCTTTATGTTGTTTACATGTTCAAAGCTGAAAAGTTATCAGCTTCTATGGTTCTTATAGATGATTTTACAGTATACCACCCAAATCATTAGTCTCTCCCTGCACTGTTTCCCTTAATTCGTTCAACTCTGTGTATTTGGAAGGCATGAAGAATGAGAGTAACAAAAGTAGCCAGTGCAATGACCTTGACTCCTCATGGAAATGTAATTGATAAAATATAAATAGAATAATAAAGATTACAACATCTTGGAAACATAGCTATTGACAAGGAGCAGAGTTTCACAGTATATTGCTTTGGAGAGCAGGTTATAAAACAATATGGACTTAAACATTTAAAATCATATCTATATAGATTTAAGTAATGCAAAACAGGGTACCAATGGATTAAGACTTTATATATTGAGTAATTGATATGTAAAATTCACTAGCAATTATCTTTAGTGATGATGATGTTATTTCTCCTTTGTTCTGGAAGGACCACATTTGTAACAACTGAAGTAGTAATGGCTGACATTAACTGAGCACATACTTTGTGCCAGGAACAATGTTAAATGTATACCCATGCATTTAATCCTCATACCTACGTATGAAAAAGGTATGATTACTATCAGCCCTGCATTATTTATGAAGACACATTAAGCACAGAACTGTTGAGTAAATTTCATAAGATCGTCAGCCAGAAGATGACGGGGCAGAGCTTTAAATGTGAGCTGCATGAATCCAGAAGCTGTTTGTTTAACCATTATGCTGTTGACCTTCCCTAGCAGAAAGGTCACTGCGTGACCAGCACTTATTCAATGCTGAGAGAAAAGAATAATTACGTATGTTTTAGCATGGTAAGGCCTGTCTCAGGTTTTCCTGACAGGTAAAGCCAGGTAGTAACCTTCCCCAGGTGCTTACTTATCCCACAAATTCATATAGTAGTCAAGATGATTTCTAGAAGAAAAAAGATCAAGATCAAAACTCAATTTCTTTTGAGATTCAAACATATTAAAGTAAGTCTGATGAACCACAGGAGTCCTGCCTGAGCCCAGACTGGAGCAAAGAATAACTGAAATCTGGAAATAACCCAAGCAGCCACATCCAGCAAGTCTTGACTGGGGGTCCTCTCTTAACACTACATCTACACCATCAGCAGAGAGTTGGCTTTGAGAACAGTGTAAAGCTACTGCCTGATCCGGCATTAGAAAAGTTAATGACCCTGTGTGTGCACTGAAAACTGACAGTGTGTGTGCTGACAACTGATTACTCTAATTCTGGACTTAACCAGTTTGGGAGAGGTGTGTCCACTGCAGAACTTAATACCCGAAGAAGGCTCCTCCTCTCTTATACTCCAAGGAATCACTGTGGAGAATGGAAACAGTGAGGCAAACAGGGCATGTTGGAGGTAGCCCAACCTCTGCATCAAGGTGAAATATCCCAGAGTCGTCCCCTGGTTTGAGTCAGAAACCGTGGAATTCTTGACACATCATATAAACCACTATGGGGACAAGAAAGACCAGGGTTCCACAGCTATAGGCATATGGGGGCTTGGAAGTGTCCTAATTTTAATATTAGAGAAAACATGGCCTCACTTTGATATCACAGACTAGTCAGTCTTGAAGACATTTGGTTTATGTGTACATTTGTGTCTGTGAGCTAAGAGTTAAGGGAAGAGGCATCTATAAAAACCCACGTGAAAGAATAAATACCAATGCATTATGCGTAGTTGTTGGAAGGATAAAATTCTTACTGTTTTAAATGCTCTTCTTTTGTCTATATTTTCTGATATCAAATATTGAGTTTTCAACAACCAAAAAAGCAACTTTATTTTAGGAAAAATAATCTTAACTGAAATGCCAGTTAATGTTGATCTTGTGGATATTTAATTTTTTTTCCATGACGTTCAATAATAGCAGGCACTCTGTAACTCATGCCTTATCCAAAATGAACACACTTTCCTTTGTCCTTTGACAAGATTCATCATGGCAATGATCTTTTATTTTGTCAACTTAGAAGAGTATCTTCATTCAATGAATATGGCAGAGAAAATTAACAGAATTTTCTCTACAAGAAATATGTTTGGAGATGAGACATAAAACACTGTTCAAGTCATTAAAGTTTTATTATTTGGATCTTGTATTATACCCCCAAACTTGTGACAAAATAAAAAGATTAAATCAGGTTTTTGAGATGGTGCTATTAAATGCCGGGTTGCAGAATGACCTGTAGCTTTCTCAGGACATCAAGTTGTTGGCAAAAAACCAAGTTCCTATGCAGGCAAAGCAATGAATGTAAATGAGAGACCTTTTATTCATGATACAATTTGGTGATGAAGTCTTGTTTTCTTTATTCTCAAAGAACAGTGTGAAGAGAATTTTAACATTCATTTATCCACTGTAAATACGGAGAACTTCTGTTGTCTCTAAGCTTTCCCCTGCAGTGCCTACTGGGAAAAGGAAACACCTTCTCGCACCCAAAGCCTGCACTCTTTTAGCTCCCCATTAACCACGGAACCATCAGGACTTGATGTACCCTACGATATCACCACATTGGGAGCTAGTTAGTGGAATCCCTTAGCAATATAGCCAGAATGACCATGCTGGAAGGGTCCTCAGAGGCAATTATGGAATTAAGAGATTTTACAAACAAAGGGACATGAAATACCAACTAACCCACATCTGTCATTTTACAGTTGAAGAAACAACTGAAGGCCTAGGGAGAGCAAGGGTTCCAAAGCTAATGATAAGCAATGGCAAGACTACAATGCACACCTTTTATTTCCCCTGATCAAGACTACAATGCACACCTTTTATTTCCCCTGATCTAGTACATCTTTTTAAAAACTTTCAAGTTTTATAACTGAGCAATATTGAATCTTAACCTAGTTTCAATTTACTTTGGAATTAAAGGTGTTAAGAACCACTCTTCATCCCCTAAGATTTCACTATTAAACTGTTTTTTCAAACAAAATTCCTGAAATATATTTTTATCCATTGATTCCTTCAATAATCTGCAGTTTTTCTCATGTGCCAGGCATTACTTTAATTGTATGCTTAAGTAATGTATTAGGGTTCTCCTGAAAAACAGAACCACTAGAATGTGTGTGTGTATGTATATATATGCACATGTATACACACAGAGAGGTTTATTTTTTGAAAATTGGCTCATGTAATTGTGGCTTCATGAGTCCAAAATCTGAAAATCTAATTGGGTAGGACAGCAGGCTGGAGAATCAGGCAAGAGGCAGTGTGAGCCCACAGGCAGTTGCGCAGAATTCCTTCTTGCTCAAGGAGCTTAGTCTTTGTATTAGTCTAAGGCCTTCAACCGATTGGATGAGACCCACCCCCTTTATGGAGAGTAATCTGCTTTACTCTTAAACCACTGATTTAATTGTTAATCTCATTCAAAAACACCATCACAGACCGGGCGCAGTGGCTCATGCCTGTAATCCTAGCGCTCTGGGAGGTCGAGGCGGGTGGATTGTTTGAGCTCAGGAGTTCGAGACCAGCCTGAGCAAGAGTGAGACCCCCGTCTCTACTAAAAATAGAAAGAAATGATTTGGACAACTAAAAATATATATAGAAAAAATTAGCTGGGCATGGTGGCACATGCCTGTAGTCCCAGCTACTTGGGAGGCTGAGGCAAGAGGATCGCTTGAGCCCAGGAGTTTGAGGTTGCTGTGAGCTGGGCTGACGCCACGGCACTCTAGCCCAAGCAACAGAGTGAGACTCTGTCTCAAAATAAACAAACAAAAAAAACACCATCACAGAAACATTCAGAATAATGTCTGACCAAATGTCTTAGCATCATGACCCAGACTAGGAGTCACATAAAATTAACCATCATATGCAAGGTCACCAATTAGGTCAGGAGCTAAACTAAAGTCAGGTTTGGCTTTAAATCACAAATTCTTTGTACCTTTATCACTAGTAATACCTGACTGGATGACTAGTTAGGGGGCTCATGTGTTTGACCCCATCAACACCTGTAAGGATCCATTAGTCACATTCACGTATACAAAAGAGTCATAAAGAGCTGTAAATATTCTTTAATGTGTCTTGCCACAAACACCAGGAAAATCCAAAGACCCATGGAAATTGCTGTGTGAGGAGACAGCACTGAGGTTCCCATTCTAAGCAGCAGGGGACAATTACAATCCCACCGACTCTGTATAAAGCATCTTCCCAATGGCAGATAAAGGGCCTTTGTGACTCTTTACTCCCAAAACCAGAGCTAATCTTTGCATGGAAATTAGACATCCACAATGCATAAGTGCGTGGCTGTTCTGTGTCCTCCAAAAGTCCTGAAAGTTTGCAACAATGAACCTAATCGTATTCACGACTTTGATATGAAAGTAGGGAAAGGGAAGGGAGGACAAGGAATAAACTCTCTTTGGAGTAGTCTTGGTTGGTTTGACCTAGAGGGAGATATGACCATTATTCCAGACCACGTGAGGCTGGAAAGCAGCCACCCTTCACATGGTGGACAACCACTGGGGAACAGGGTAAAAAAGATGTTTAATTTTCTCCTTCTGCTTTGAACCACATCAAGTCTGGGCTTCTAACCTCAAACCCAAATCCTATGTTACACCAGGACAGTTTATGAAAGTTTCTTCAGAAGGAGTATCTATGTGCAAAATATGAACTGCTCATCTCTATAAACTACTTTTAGCCTACTGCAGTGAAAATTTGGCCTTCATTCACTCTAATACCCAAATAATAAATCACATTCATTTTTAAAACATGAACTTTACTAAATATAAATCACACCCCACTAGATGATATTATATTTCAAGATGTTTCCAGACTTTTGGAACTGCTAATTAAACACAGATCAGTATCTGGTTTCATGCCTTGTTAAGAATAATCTTTTCCCTCGGGTCTGAGGAGCACAGCGGGTCATCCTGTTCAGTATACTCCCTCCAGCAACATTACACGCTGTCATTACCCCACTAAGTTCTTCTGGTTGTTTTCAAGTTTGTCAGGACCAGGATAGCTTAAGTGTCATATGATCACCTTGAGCATTAGCAGTATAATAAAACAATAATGAGTCCTTTAAAATGACTTCTTGAAATAGCTTATCTTTCTTGATGATCTGCATTCATTCATAAATAGAGACACTTTAGGATAACTAGATATTTTTAATGCAAAAGATATCATGACGACAACTCAGTAACAAACTGAGTCTGTGGAAAGCATTAAAACTCAGGGAAAATTCCTAAACTAGTCTGAACATTTGAATATCTCAAATATCCATGCCTGATTCTTAAAAAAATGTATTAAGTATGTATTCCTTTTCACTTTTCAAAGGAAAATGTAGCTGATAAAATCATTCAGTTTTGATATCTATCTCATTAGAGGAAGCTTACAGATTCAATTCTAATACATTCAATGGGTATGTTTTTGTCACCATTCATTTTTATTGGTATAAATACACTTTGAAATTTCCCTTTATTTTTTTCTTAGAATATTATGGTACAAGTTCTCAAAAATATGCTAAGATTTTTATCATTTTATTCTTAGAAATCTAGTCAGGATTATCTAGACTATTTTAAACTTGAATGAAAAAGACTGTGCTTCTAGGAGTATTTACAATTTGTTCACATATATCCATTAATAGAAGAAACTATTTGCACAGAGGTCTTTTGCAAGTGTTGAAATTACTGACAAAAATATCAATTATTATAATTTGGGCTCAGTGGTTAAACTAAATTGTAATAAACATTTTAAAAAGCTCTAAGGAATAATGTGTGTGAACACAAAGGAGTGTTTGACTATGGAGATAAAAGTTGCATCTATTTAAAACTAATTTTTAGGTTCCAATCTCAAAAATAGTGATTGTAGTAATTTTTAAAATGCCTTTTAATTTGAGATGTATATAAATTGAGCTAGGCTAAAACTGCACTTGAGCCAATGTTAAATAAACTGACTAAGAAAAAGTGCCATAAAGTTGCTCTCCTGTTAATATTTTGAGTCAAAAAAACTTATATCAGGTGAAATGAGAAAGAACCTGAGATAAAGCTAGAAGTTCTGGTGTGCAAGATTTGGCATAATATCACGTGAGAGACTGTGTAACAAGAACTGCAGCAGTTTCCTCTGTGCCTCAGGTGGCAATGAGAATCATCCCAGTGATTAAAATATCGTGTGCCTAACCTCGAATTATCATGCTCTCATCTGTTTCCAATCTAGATTGCATAAACAGTCCTTCAAAAAATATTTGTTAAGTTTACTTACATGTTTGTCTTTCATCTTAAAAGGCACACACACACACACACACACACACACACACACCACCCTCACACTCCCATAACCTGACAACCATCTTCAAATACTGCCCTTTATAGCCAGATTTAGAATTGTCTATATCTTAACAGATTTACCTCTTGTTTTCTCTTCATCCCACTGCAGTATGGATTCTGCCCCACATTTTAATCAGAATAATTTTCACCAATTTTTTTAAACAATTTCTTTGATTCACAATCCAAGAAAACATTTTAATGCTCATTTGATTTGATTTCTCACCATTTGGAAATGCTGGCCACTTCCTCTTGCTAAAACACTTGACTTCTATGACTACAAATTCTACTGGATTATTCCATCTATCCAGTTATTTATCACTCATTGATATACTTCCATATCTCATGTCTAAGTTTCAGATCCTGCAGTACTCCAGGGTTTTTCCCTTCTCATATTACACTGTTAGCCACAGTTTTTATCATATGTTGATCACTTCCAAATTAACATCTCTTCTGCTTTCCATGTGTCCAATTGCCCACTATGAAATGCCAATTAAAGTCTCATAGGCAAACTAAACGTTCCCCAAATACCATCTTCCAACAAATAAGTCTGCTCCTCCTTTTATATTGCTTGTTCCAATATAAAAGCATAAGCTCAAACCATGGGTGTCATCTCTCCATTTTCCCCTCCGTTGGGCCCACACACTTAGTCTTTCTCTGGCTCCCTATTAACATTCCATCCTCTTAACACTCTCTGTGCTGTTTCTGTGCTATCTTTTTCTCTATAGCATTTTCTACCATCTAATATACCAAATACTTTACTTATTCATTTTATCTATTGTCTGTTTTCTCTTTTTAGAGAATAAGTTCCATGAGTTCAGAGATTTTGTTTCTGCCTATTCACAGCTAAAACAGTACATACACATAGTAAGCACTCTATAAATATGAATTCTTGTTAGCTCTATATCTAGATTTGCTTTTATTGTCTGTCTTATCACTTGATTGTCAGACACTTTGCCTGCTTCTTTGTGTAGTAATTTTTTTATTGAATTCTGAGCATTGTAGATCAGTGGTCCCCAACCTTTTTGGCACCAGGGACCATTTTTATATGGAAGACAATTTTTCCATGGGGTGAGGGATGGTTTCAGGATGATTCAAGCACATTACTATTATTACATTGTAACATAATGAAATAATTATACAACTCACCATAGGTTCGGGACCCCTGTTGTAGATAACATTGTAGAGGCACTGCTTATGTTATCTTCTTCTAAAGAGGATTGAGTCTTGTTATGGCAAGCAGTTAAATTACTAAAGATTTAACTTATCCTGTTGAGACTTGGTTTTAGGCTTCGTTAAGATGGTCTATTCTAGTTTTGTTTTTACTCCTAAGACAAGGCCTTTACTCCTACAGTGTGGCTTTCTGGGATCTAATTATGCCTAAGGGTTTCATCAAAGTCTCTCCACTCCAGCTGGGCTTGCTCTCAGACGTCTTCCCTGCACTGGAATGTCTGCGTGGTTCTCAGCCTCCCTCAAGAGACTGTCTTCCAAACCTTCTGGAATCCCATCCTGTGCTAGCAAGGTCCAGGAGTTGATCAAGGACCTCAGAGGAATTTCTACTTACATGTCTTTTTTTTTCTCTCGGAAGCATCCCCATTTTGGGTGTTCTTGCCCCAAATCTCAGACAATTTAGCAGTCACAAACTCTGATCTCTACAACCTTCATCTGGCAAAACTGATGCTCTCTATTTGAGTTCTTTCTCCCTACATCATGGCCTGAAAAGTGCTCTTTGAGAGAAACCATGTGAATCTGTGGCTTATCGCATGTGTTTCCCCTTGCCTGAGGATTGGAGCCTCGCATTGAGCTGCTACCCAATGCCTACACACACTGTTTCACATATTTTGTCCAGATTTCACAGTCGTTGACAGCAGGAATGTATGTCCAACACGAGCTACTCCATCATGATCAGAAATAGAAATACAACAAATATTTTTGAGTGATTCAATCAAGTTCTGTTGATTCTGTCTCCTTAATATTCCTTAAATCCAGCTTTTTTCTTTCCCTATTGCTTGTATTTCAATTTAGTCCACCCTCTCCTCTAGCGTAGCTTATCATTATAGTGCTCCAAGTGCTTACCTTGCCCCTGGTTCTGCTGTATTCCAAACCATTTGCCATACTCCAGTCATTGTTTTTTGTTTTCCTTTAAATGTTAACATTATACATCACCCCTCTCAGGAAACCCTTTTAATGGTTCCTCGTTGTCCTCAGGATGAAACTCAAACTCCTTGTGCACCTCTAAAACCCCATCTCTCCCTGCTGCCCTTGTTCTCTCCCCTCCCACCCGACACCCTCTGTAAGTTCCTTTCAGCTCATGTCTAGGAACTGCTTCTCTCTCAGCGCCACATTCTTGCACCTGCTGCTTACCCTGCCTGAAACAATCGCAGATCCTGACTAACCGCAGTCATCTGCTGAGACGCCATGCCTTCTGGGAAGTCTGTAATGATTTCCCCGGGTGGGATTAGGTCCCCACTTCTGCTCATCTTGCACTCTGTGCTTTCCGCAATTATCATCTGTGTCACACCGTTTTATAATTATCTATTTACTTTTCGGTACTCCCATTAGACCATAAGCTTCTTGGGGCAAGCCCCATGTGTTATTCATTGTTTTGTTCCTATTTACTAAATTACTGAATAAATATTTCTTGAATTAATGCATATCAATGTTAGCAACTTGCCTGACAAGAATATACTCATTGTCTCTATTTTGTGCAGTAAATAAATACATAAATACACCTACCTCCAAGAGTCAATAAAATGGAAGCCAAGACACACATAATAATGTGAGTGTGGACACTAAAACAGTACAAGATAGAATGAAAAGTCTTGATTCAGCTGTGCTGGATATCCGATTATATTATCTGGTTTTGTGTTATAGCTACAAAGTAAACACAATTTTAAGAAATTATTTTTTAAAGTTGTAAGGTAAGGCAACTGCTAAAGTGTCTACAGTTATGCTGATTCCTAGTATCTTAAGATCACTGCACGTTAGAGAGCACAGAACTGGCTCATCCTCTTCATTTCACAGATGAAGAGCTGAGTTTGAAGGAAATAAACATCTTGCCCAAGTTCCAATGGTGGCACTATAACTCAAGCCTCCTGTACCCCTTCAATTTTCTTCACATTTATTATGTTCGGTATGAAAGACACATTGACCACCAACACCATTGACTAAAGTCCTCGTATGTGTCAAAGGAAACAACTCCCTCACCACCCCACATTCATTTCTTACCTCAGGACCCAATTAGGCTATTAAAAAAGTAACCACAAACACTTGGGAGGAACTGAAGCCTGGGTGGGGTCAGAGAGAAGGACCTTCTAATGAGGTGGCAAGAACCATGACAACATGACCCCTTTGCCATCAATGTATAGTTCATTTGAAATATAATAACAAATGATATGGATATTTAATCCTGAACTCCCTAACAAGTGGCTTTTCCTTATGAGACAGTTTCTTACTTGTTTCTATTGGATTTTAATGAATAACACATGTGGCAGCCAGAGATCTGTGTTTAAATGAAACTGGGAAGAGAAATATCATTGACTTCTTTCCATCAAGTAGTGATACTGAAAGCCACAAGATGATAAAAGTTTCTAACTCCTATTTTCTGAACATTTTCAACAAGTGCTTTTCAGCAGCCTTAAATGCTTTCTGGAACTAAGTAGGGCATATTAGAAATAAACAAGTAAATGAGTTTGTGTTTTGTTTTTAATAAATGACTGGCTAAAATCAAACACTTGTGTGGGCATAGACTGGGAATCAGTTATATTCATATTTCAATAACGCTTCTTATTGTGATTCAGGGATCTAGATGCTGAATAATGTTGTCAACTGGAAAATGTCTCATATCATGGAGTTAATACTATTTTTTGAAGTTTTGACTGATAGTTGAATTATTATATATAACACTTTCTGGTCCTGCTGTACACAAGTGGAGCCGAAAGTATTAGCAAGAGTGGTCTTATTTTTTTCCTCCCAGCATACCTATAAGCAGCACTGAATTAATCTCCACTTCATAAACATGGACAGTTAGGTATTTGAGATTCACACTCCTTCTCTCGTGTCACAAAACCATTTGGCACTAGCCTCAGGAATGGGAGACTCTTAGATCAGGCTCAGAGAATCAAGCTGGTTCTGAAGAAAGATAGTCACTCGATATTAACAGGAGTCTGGCATGGGGCTCTGCCCAATGGACAGTAGCACTTATCGAGTGCTTCTGATGCGCAAGCACTATGGTAAGCGCTTTACAAGTATGAACTCATTCAATCTGTCATTATGCTTATTTTATAGACGAAGAAGCTGATGCACAGAGCGGTGAGTAGCTTGGTTGAGATTTACACCAAGCAAGTAGTAAAGGTAGAACTTAAAGCCAGGAAGTCTGGCTCCAGATCCTCACTTTTGCCCTGGTCTGCTTTGCCACATGCGGCACCTTTCTATTTTATTCCACAAATATTGCCTTAATGAGTGATCAAGTTCTTCCTCAATTCCCATTGGACCTTTGCCTTCTTCACCAAGAGCCAAAAAACCAGCTGAACACTTTTACTTTTATTAAAATGAGTTCACTTAGGGTAGCAAGGACTCTAAAACTCAAGGCTAGCAATTAAGTAAGTAGAAATCTCACAGGAAATGTTTCTTTGTCCCAAGAGAGTCATTACAGCTCTCCTAGCTTAAGAAAGTGATACAATATAAGCTTTAGAGGGTTCAGCATAGCCCACATGTCAGCTGCCCCAGCTGGTAGTCACCAGAGAATTCTGTGTATCTAAGGCCGTGTGCTCATGTTTTAAAATGTACTAATGGATATTAACATTATGATAATGCCAAAAATCAGATTCCAAAGACTTATCCCAGACACATGGCTTTCATCAGCTCCACAAACCTCAAGAGAGATGTTATCAGCTACTGATCAAAGGGAGCAGCGGGAGCTGCTACAAGCACAAGACAGGACGTGTGCAGTGTCCTCCATTCAGGTGTCCCCCAGAGCAGAGCGACTCCAGGCATCAAGACAGCACATCAGCACTCCCTTGTAGTATTCAAATAATGGTGGTCTCGTTACAGGCAAAGCCCTAAACAGATCAAGTTTAAAATCTGATCCTAATTTCACATGACTGTGCCCTCACCTGGTGGAGTGTTGCTGTAAGAGACACCTTACCCATTCGAGGGTCACGTCGACTTGCTTCCAAACAGGAATAGAGTGAAGCACAAAATTCATGTGACTTCTCAAGTGTGCTTAGCTCTGCACAGATAACACTGCTTCATTTGGAGTCATGGAGAAAGGAGAGGGAGAGGCATCTGCAAAGCATGAAGCTTATTAAACAAATTTGTTTCCCGAGTCAAATACTTGAGGTCCTCTCAGTCCTAATTAATGTCTCTTGCAAATGCAGCCTCATAGCTAATGCTCACTCTCCTAATCTGAGCCATATGTTCCCTCCATCGTTTTAACGATATCAATGGAAATTATTAGTGTTTTTTTCACCAAATATTTCTATTACAAAAAACATTTTTTCCAGGCTGATGCCTTATGCTGAGATCAATGGATGAGAAAAAACCCTCTCCGGAAATATTTTCTCACCTATTTTCTTGTAGTCCCTAAGCAGAGCTGAGGCCTTGCATGTGGTTTTTAAATGTTACATTAAGAACTTCACCACTATTAGACCCAAGCTACTAATAGGGTAAAACTTTACACACGGAAAACAGAGATAAATTGAAAAAGGGATAGCAGAGTCGAATATATACCCTGTACAGCTGAAATGTAATCATCACATCTCATAAGGCAAGAGAGATTTATGGTTTACAGTAAGGTTCAGAAAATCACTTCTGTTTTCTCCAGAAACTAATAGCTTAAATCAAATTCCTTTACCTTCTCTAAATACTGCTGTATCTCTGTTGTGATTTTTAGGAAGTCCTCATTATGTACGTGACTGTGGCAAAAGAGAGGCGTACCAATACTCAGAGCTGAAGAGACCCTAGTGATCACACAATCGGGTGGTTTAGAATCCTGTGTATCCCCAACACCTGGTGAGTTTGGAGACTGGTTTTTCGTCATTGCAATCTCTCCAGAACGCCAGCTATGAGTTAGTAGGTGTCACTATGTAACTCCAGAAGTAAAATGAAAATATTACTAAACCATCCCAGAACTACCCAAAAAAGTATTAATTTTACTAGTGCAAAACACAGAAAAGACTCAAAATTTACTCTTATATTAAAATGATAGCAGCCAAATTAGCCCTCTGTGTCAGACACTGCACTGCAAGAGTTTGACCCAGACCATCTGATTGCAACCTCCCAACTTTAGGTCATGTCTGCTTCCAAACATGAATGCAATGAACAGTGCATTACTGCCTCCATTTTACATTTAAGAAAATTGAGGCACCAAAATATATGTAATTTCCCTAAATAAACTCCCCAAATTTAAATAATTTTGCATGGCTAGGAACTGGGAGTCAGTGTAGTCTTTTTTTTTTTTTTTAAAGTTTAGTCTTCAAATCACAACGTGGAATTGTCCTTTAAGAGTAGCTGTTTATTTTTAATCATGACAAACTAATATTTACAAAGCATTTTAAAAAGAACATTTTACTCGTCTGATCTCATCTGAGCATTACAGGATTTATTAGCATCACTATTTTGTTGAAGAGAAACTAAGGCTCAGGGAATACCCAATGTCCTCACAGGTAGTAGGTGGCCAGACCCAAATCCTAGCTTTTGTTTGTGACTCTGTGCGGTACTGCACTCAAGCCACTATGTGGTTTTAAATCTGAGGATTGTTTTCATGGCTCTGGTGAGTATTTCATATGGTCAGTCCTGCTAGCAAAATAGTATAAAACTGACTACAGCCAAATAACAATTGCCTTGCTGTTCAGATTAAACTGTTGATTGCACTGAAATTCATGGGTACACTAAGAAACAAACTAAATTGTGGCAAATCTCCCCAAAGATTTCGTTGTGCATCCTTTTATTTTTATTCACATGATCTGTGTTTACTGAGCTGCGGTAAAGGATGCATGGGCTATTTTTATGCGGAGAAAGGCTGCAACACCAGCCAAGCAGAAGGACCCATCCATGACCAGAATTCAATGGCCTTCATTATCTTCCAACTCACTCCTAAATGACTCACGGAGAGCTGCCAGATGGTGTTTTCTCTCACCCCTTGCCTTGAATTTATTTAATTATTTTAACATTGTTTTTGTTCTGCTGCCATGATGCCTAATAGGCAGATATATTTGGGAGTTGGTTTCTTCTTCTAATATTGACCAGTGCATTCAGGAAATTTCTCAGACTCTAAATTCTGGATCAAGGGAGGGTATAGAATAATGACAAAAAATTATCATTAATAGTAACACTGGGCAGATACTAAGCCAGTGAATTTGCATATATTCCTCATTTAATTATTCAACAACTCACAGATGAGGAGGCTAAAGTTTAGAGAAGTGAAGAAACCTACCCTGGCCTAAACAGCTGGTCAGAGCGGTCGAGGCAGAGAAATAGAACTAAACCCCTCATCTTAATCTCTATGTAAGACTCATGTGGTAGAAGCTATAAACTCTAATACTTTGGGGAAATAAGCAAATATAATAAAATGATAGAGAAACCCACACAGTTATTATTCAACTATTTGGAGAGAGAGCAGGCAGGTCAGACGTCATGACAATGAGGACGGACGGCAGGCATGGAGATGCATCGCCCTCGCCCTGCGAGGCTGCAGGAAGCGCAGTCAGCAGGCCGCCTCCAGCAGCCTCATCCTTCAGCACCTGCCTTAGCTGCAGAGAACCACTCTGGTCACAGCTTCCCCGCACCGTGGTCAGCCTGCACCCTGTGACTGGGCCCAGCCATCCTGGCTCAGGGGACCCGATACGCAATATTCTCTCCAGAGATTCCTACTGGGTTGGCCAAGGCTTTGCCAAGTCTGCTTTGCGGTCTGACCTTTCTGTATCCAAACTTGCTTTCACCCTTTCTCTTCCGCAGGTGTTAATTCCTATTAAACCTCTTTCATCCCAACGTCTGAGGAACCTGAGCTGTAACAATACTTCAAAGGGTTTGGAAAAGAATAAAATTTGTTTTTTTATTGCTCATTTAGGAATTTTTGGAGTCTCACGAATCCATACATGTAGAGGTACCAAATAATATTTTTGATAGTAGTCTTAAGACATAGCATTCCCTAAATTGGGGTATGGGGTGAGGGTGTGAATAAGAGGCAGGTACCTACTTAATTCTTCAGACTGACTTGATCGGGTAATTCGTAACCACATCTGGTTTGGGCACAAGGGCAGGACAATAGTCAACAGGCCCGTGAAACCCCTGACATGGAGGCCTTATAAACCACCATCTCCTCTTGGGTCTACAGTGTTCCCAGTCGGTGGTCCCCTATCGTTAGCCCAGGCAGTCTGACCTATGTAGCTATGACATCAGTGCCATGTCTACAAATCTCTGTCAAATTACTTCCAAGACATTTTCAAATACAAAGGGGTTCTCCTCAATGTACTTCAACAGTCAAATGCTATATTACGGATGGAACCAATATTCTAAATAGAGACATACAATGTAGAGTTAGCAGAAGCTGCCTCTATTCCTAGCCATCTCGCCAACCCTTCAGGTACCCTCCCGTACATGACGCCTGTCCTAAGTACCATTTTACGATTACTGTCAACTTTGTTTTATTAAAAGGTAATGATAATTAAGCCAGCTCAAGATAGTTTGCATTTATTTAAAAAGGGACACTTGGAACCCAAGAAAACTTTCTAGACCCCAGAAAACGAAGCACAGTGGAATTAAAAGGTGTATGGCTTATATTTGAGGGCAAAGGACTTTCTATGTTAAAGGGGAAGGTGAGAAGCAGAAGGCACACCCTCTCTCAGATTCACCTCACCAGAGAACAAAGATATGTTGGCCTGCTTCCCTGTGTTTGAGAACAGTTTCAGATGAAAAAAATGTGGTCTTCATTTCTTACCAATGGAAACTAATTGGGTCTTTTTCAGAATTTTACTCCTATCAGAAAGGCACTTTTATTTAACAAAGAAAGAAAGAGAGGGAGACGGAGTGGGGTGGGGAGAGGGAGAGAGAGAAAAGCAAGCAGGGGAAAGCTTCATCTTGATTAAATCAGAAAATTTGTAGATATAGAGTTCTGGAAAATTGGACAATTTATGCATAATATAAATATGCCAGTTACACAGGTAGTAGCTAATACCAGGAAACATGATAAAGAATCAGTGATAAATATCAAATAGGGAGAAGAGAATAAAAATATTTGGCTGTAATCTTACAATAACTCACTTATAATTTCAATTATACACATTTTTAAAAACTAGACACAAATCATGGGTATGAATATTAACCAAGTCATAAAACTTGAGCAAATAAAAAGAAACACATATTTGGAACTGACATGATCAGTTTCTCTTAAACACAAAAATTTCACAAATTACTTTTAAATCATTCCAATTTTCTTTTACTTTTCAAATGCTGGACTTGTTTTAGCATCCTTTTCACTCTACAACCAACCACCAACTTATTTACATTCAAGTTAATCTAGAAATCTACAATTTAAACAACTCCTAGATAACATGGGTACCTTTAAAGGTGTATGTTTTTGTATGCTGCCTGACTAAAGGTGAAATTTTGTTCAAAGAAAATGTCGACAAAATCCTGTCTTGGATCTAGGTGCTTCTACTAAAGGACAGAAGCTGCACAGGGGCTTTTTGCAGCACCGTGTGGGAACCTCCTAAGAATGAGGCACAACATCTATGCTTGGGCCCTCCCCCACCCGCCCAGGAGTCCTGAGCACTCCATTCATGCTGCTCGGCTCCCCAGGCTGATCCGTAAGGGAGGGTGACAGCCACTTGCTCTTCTTGCTACCATGGGGCACTGACCAGCCTTTGGCTCAAATAACAGTGGAACGTATTCTGCAGTTTCTCACTTCCTCTTTGCTGAGCAGCAGATAATGTTGCAAGCTTAAAATTTTCCAAACCCAAATCGATTTTGTACAAAAAAGAGTAGGAAAGCCACACTAACAGATAAAGAGTTAATGCTTCCAAAGGAAAACAGTCACTGGAATCACCATTTTTATATACCAAATTTACATTTTAACACCTTTCATTCTCAGGGTGGTTGAATTCATCAGAAGAATTATATATAGTTAGATATTTATATTTATGGCTATGTTTATGTATTACTTTGATTTTACTCAGATAGTTTGAAGTCCTCTAAAACTTGCACTGCTCTAATAATTGAAAGCTTTTAGAGTGAGAGCTGATCTCAATGTAAAAGATAAAATTATAGCTAACTCAACTCACTCTCTCAAAGACTTTATTTTAAAAAGCAAGTTGGGGGTTGAAGATTAAGTAATGATAATAATAATAACAAAATATATTTGGGGCCCATTGTTCTTTGTTTTATAGATCCTCCACCATGCATACTCCAGGAGCTAACACAAAACACCCAGCCAGAGATTGTACCAGGTCTCTGTTGACAGTACAATAATCTGCAGGGGAGGTCACTCCTCTCACCTCTGTGTATGGTTAATGGTTGGGGCAACTGCCTTGGAATACTTTTCTAGTGAGCTGTATTTAGCCCCTCTAAGCTTCAGCTTTTTCAAGTGTAAAATGGAGATAACATCTTTCTTTTTTAGGGCTGTTGGAAGAGATTAAAAAAGACATCATATGTAACATGCCAGGCACAGGGCTTAGTATTTGTAATTGGTGAATGTTCATTGTAGTTAGCAATGATGGTTGCAATAGAAATTTTATTAATTTATTTATTTTGGTATTAGTAGTAGTTATTCCATGGAAAAGATAGCTGGGGGAAAAAAACATGCTAAACTAGCCACAGCTTTCCTAGTATCCCTGGATCTCTGTCAATAAGGCGGGCAGCTACATTATGTAGCTTCTCCTCCTGGTGTAATACATATCCATGTGTGGAAAAAGAACACATAAGAAAGAGAAATATCCTCTGCCCACACCCCAGGTCACAGGCATAAGCAGAGAATATAATCATTTCATGATTTTAAGATCCAAAGTATTAATATATACCTATCCCTCAACTTTTCCATCATTTGGTGATTTCTGGCAGGACAAATAAGAATTTGGTTCCTCTAGTCCAAGACGCAGTCCACTTACAATGCACCAGGCAGTAGATACAGGGGAGAAAAGTTGACTTGCGCTCACTCTTTTCACTTTTTCTAATGGGAAGAAGATGGGCATGTAAACAATCAGAGAACAGAGACAGAGGCCAGAAATTAAAAAGTCAAGAGGAAAATGCTGAACAGTAAGGAGCAGTCCAAAAATCCAGGGGACCTCGAGGTGTGTAGATTGAAGCCAAAAAATGCTTCTATCATTACCTATGTTTCCATTTGTGTTCATATGAATCCTTGGTCATTCCTTAACTTTGCTTTTTAAAGCATCCTTCATGAGGTGAAGAATGTGGCACATTGGTTCAATGGTTACATCATTACGCCTTAATTTCAACAAAGCTGTCATGCTAACCATAGGGGAGATTTCTTTCCTCACCCATCACTAGGCTCATGGCTGAGGCACCTATAACAAAAGACAGGTTAATAAGAGAAAAGGATATAACTGTATTTAATATAAGTTTTATATGACACAGGAGCCTTCATAAAGAAATGAAGACCCAAGAAAACAGGTAAACTTCCTATTTTTGTGCTTAGATTTGATGAAGAGGTGGATAGTCATGAGGAGCTATGATTGGAAAAAGGGGGTATGATTTAATAATAATAAGCTAGGGGTAACTAGGCAAGTTCTTTTTTTTTTCTGTGTCCATGTGTCTCCAAAGATAAGGATGTTCCTTTCCTCTAGGTATAGGGAGGGTACCTCTTAAATAAGGGTCTTATGACCTGCTTCAGGGGAGAAGGGTGAGGGGAAGGTGAGAGAGGGCTTCCTGCTTCTGTAGTTTTTCTCAAATGCCAAGTGCCATATTTGGGTAGCATGTCCTGAACCCCATCACCACTCTCGTCAATTCTAATATTTGATAGTAAAGCACAGGAAATAAATTCAAATGCCTTTATTAAGGCAGAGACATAATTTATAAATATATACTAAGACACATTTCCTAAATGTATTTGAATATACAGTTGACCCTTGGACAACACAGGGTTTAGAGACACTCATTCAGTGGAAGTGGATCATCATAAAGATCTAGATAACCCCATCACCCATAATGAGGATTAACGTACACAGTTTGAGTATCCCTTATCTGAAATGCTTCGGAGCAGAAGTGTTTCAGATTTCAAATTTTTTCAGTTTTTGGAATATTTGCATATGCATGAGATATCTTGGGTATGAGACCCATGCCGTGTCTAAGTACAAAATTCATTTATGTTTCACATACACCTTAAATGCATAGCCTGAAGCTAATTATATATAATATTTTTAATAATTTTGTGCATGAAACAAAGTTTTGACTGAGTTTTGACTGCCACCTGTCATATGAGGTCAGGTGGAATTTTCCACTTGTGGCATAGTGTCAATGCTCAAAATATTTTGAATTTTGGAGCATTTTGGATTCTACCTTTTCAGATTAGGGATACTCGACCTGTATTTTATATGCAAAACAGCTTTTTTAACACAAGTGCAGTGAGAAAGTCTGGAAAAACTGTTAATCAGATCAGCAGAAAGAAATTTTATCTCACCTTTCCTTATCTGACTAAAGTAGAGCTTCCCAAAAATATAGCTGTCGTTCACCCTCATCTGGGGGAGCTTTCAGCCAAGACGCAGACTGTCCAATGGCCTCAGGCCCAATAGAACCTTCCATATTTCCTGTTGTAACCCTAAACTCTCCCCCAGCTCTTTTCGTTAAACTGATAAATAAACTCTGACTTCTGGCTATTCAGGGAGTTACTATTCAGTCTCTTGTCAGTTAATTCACACACCCCACCACACCAACATAAATCAGTAGAAGAGGAGTTTTTCCTACCAACACTGTTCACTCTATGACATGAGAGGAAAAAATGTCTCCCTTCCACTCCATAGTCAAGTTACCATAAGTCTAAAAACACAAACTTAAAAGTATATTCTTAAGATTTATATTCACCTTTTAAATTTTCTTTTTCAGCATTTATGGAGTTGGTAAATTTGTTGTAGAATTGGATACAACTCATCTATTTTAGGAGCAAATCAGCATGTTTTTCTACTATATTTTGTTAATTATGCAAGATGTTAAAAAATGAATTTTTGCTTGATGCAAATATGCTTGTGGCTCACATCATTTTTTGGTAATTATGTCTAAAATAAAAGTTCAAATCCATTACATATTTAAGTAAAAGTTGCTTTAGAAGATGATAACCATATCGGTCAAAGTATACCTAGACACAAAGGATGAATAATATCAAAAGGGCAATATGTGATCTTAGTTTCGTGTACTCACATTTTAAGAATCACATAAATTGCGGTGGTCACCACACCCAGAACAGTGATATGTTTCCATAGTAACTGATCTACTTACAAAGAAACAAGGGTGGTGAGGAAGAAGAATAAAGGAAAATAAAGTAAAAAATAAAAGCAACTGGCCCTGTATATATAACGATAGCAAGAAAAAATCCTCAAGTAGGACATATTAAGAAGGTAAGTTATCTCGGGAAAATATTAGGAACTTGGAAGATTTTGGAAGACAAGAGTTTTGTCTTTCATTTCATTTGGGTATTTTTATAGTCTGAAACATGCACATAATAGGCAATCAAATAATTAAATGAGAGACAGATTTTGTGTATATATATATATATATATATATATGTAGAGAGAGAGACAGAGAAAGAGAAAAGGAAGGAGGAGGAAGAAAGAAAGTAAAGAACAGAGGAAAGGGAAAAAAAAAAGAAATGAAAACAATTGTTTTTTACCATCAGATCAATATGTATGAATATAATAGAACAAATATCAGTGATTACTTTTACGATTCATTCTCAGACATAATGATCAACTGTGAATGCTAAAGCAGGAAAACATCCCTTATTAAAATCTATCATTGCAGGTGTTCACAAATGCCACTCGAGTCACTCTCTAACTCTGGTTGCCACTGTGATAAGAAGGACTCAGCCTGAAGGTGAATTATTTTCATAATTTTGAGTTTAATTCATTCAGCCAGTTTTGAATTTTAAGAACAGAAAAAACATGTGTTCCCTTCCCCACTGGCATTTTTACACTCACATAAGTCAAAAATAACTATCCTGTCAACAACTCAAGTAATAAAAAAAATGCACGATTTTCAAGATTAACACACTTAAATACACACGGACATTTTATAGCATGTTTCGAGGTATAATATTTTGGTTTTTCAAATGTAACCTTTGATGTCTAACTTTTGTATTTTCTGTTCTAAGCTTATCTATCATTAAACTTCCAATAGCAATTAAAAATTAAGTGGAATATATTGACTAAGGTTAATTTACTGGTGTTGCAGATTTAAACAATCTGCAAAAATTCAGGCTATATTTACAAAGCAATTTGCCTCTGTAAACTTCAATACTTTACAAAAACATCTGGTGATAAGTTTGGAATTATTACGTTCACTAAATAGAAACTATGTGCTTCTGAGACTCTAATGTGCACACAAATCATCTGAGATCTTAAGATGTAAGTTTTTATTTACTAGGAGAGCTAAGCCTAAGTTTCTGCTGGTCAGCAGACCACATTTTGAGAAACAAGACTTAAGAGAATTAGAATCTTTTGTTAAATATGTTCCATTTTCTTTTCTTTTCCAATTTGTGATTGCTTCATGTACAATCTTAAACTGTAAAATAGCTAAACGTTCTAGCCATTTATACTGTCTGGTACCTAAAAAAACCTACACACATGGAATCGCCTTAGAAATCTGTAAGAATTGCTCTCTGCCAAACGGTTACTTGGTTGGTTGGTTTTCCTGCCTGTCTTCGGCAGGAATGGAGACCCCTGATTATTTGGAGTCCAATTCTCACAACAAATTTTGCTGCTTTACAAAACGTGTTGATGCAAAAATCTGTAAACTAATCACAGATTCAAAAGATATCTCCAGACCTGAGTAACAATAACATTTTTGGCGACACACAGAGGAACAGGAAATTGTAATGAGTTTCTTTTAGCCCCAAAAGCAACCACAAACTATATTTCATACTGTTATTGGAACAACAGAATCAACGTGCTCCATATGGGCCAGTGAAAAAGACAGCATTAAAATGCTATTGGAAACCATAAATTGAAAAATGGGGCAGGTTATGAGTGTAATGATATGAGCAGGACACAAACAGGAAGCCAGCAAATCTTAAGGGAGCTCTTCCATGACCTCGACTCTATTAAAAAATACACGTATACACATGGAAGTAGTTTCCTCAGGATTTTTTATTTCTAGATTTAAATTCATTCTAGTGAAGAGCAGGAAAATCCACTCAAGAGATCCTGACACTGTGCAGTCGACTTCACTTATTATTAATACCACCTCCATTCATTAAAAAGTGGTAAAAACCAGGGTGAGTTTGCCCCTGTGATTAAAATCAGAAAACATTGATATATGGTTCTTCTGCTCTTTCAGAGAGGCAAAAAAATATGAGTCAAAACTTATAGCTTCTTTTTTTCTCTATAAAGGTCCATGACTTTTTAGTATGATCTTAAGTAGATATCCAGGTAATTCAATCTATCTTATTCACTCTGATAATGGCTTAAAGTTTTTTGATGAACTATAAATGATCAATGAGCAGAATACTTCACAGAGGAAAAAGAGTTGAATATATGTGTATTTATTTCATTTCATACTAAAATAGAATTCCTTTTGATTTTCAGGAGCTAAAGTTAATATACAGATTTGACAACAACAAAACCTAAATCTTTTTCAGTAGTTAGATATTAAGCCATTTCCACTACAGATGTGTTGACTTACTTGATTTTAGCCTTATTAAAAGCTAGTGTGGATAATAAAATGCTGTTATTGACCACTCCTGCCTTCTTTCTAATTTGTCTCATATTCATGTTTCTTAAGATCAAGGAAAAAGGATGGTACACTATTAACTGTATCTATTAATGTGAGTCAAAAACGAGTCAGTAACAATGAACTATCCAAAAAAGAAATCAAGAAAGCAATCCTATTTATAATAACATAAAAAATAAATAAAATAAAATACTTAGGAATAAATTTAACCGAAGAGGTAAAAGATCTGTATTTAAAACTATAAAACATTGATGAAAGAAACTGAACATGACACAAATAAATGAAAAAATACCCTCTGTTCACAGATTTGAAGAATTAATGATTAAAATGTCTATACCACCCAAAGTGATTTACTGGTTCAATGCAATCACTAACACAATTCCAATGGCAATTTTCACAGAAATAGAAAAAACAATCCTAAAATTTGTATGGAACCACAAAAGACCTCGAATAGGCAAAACAATCTTGAGCAAAGCTAGACATACTTATACAGAAGAATGAAATTGGACCCTTATCTCACATCATATATAAAAATCACCTAAAAATAGGTTAAAGACTTAAATCTAATATGTGAAACTCTAAAACTACTAGAGGAAAACATAGGGGAAAAGGTACTTGACATTGATCTGGGCAATGATTTTTTGGATATGACCCCAAAAGTACAAAAGCAATAAAAGCCAAAATAGATAAATAAGATTATATCAAGATAAAAAGCTTCTGCACAGCAAAGGAAACAATCAACAGAGGGAAGAGACAACCTACGGAATGAAAGAAAATATTTGCAAACCATATATCTGAAAAAAAAGTTAATATCCAAAATATATAAAGAAATCAAACAACTATAGCAAGAAAACTACCCAATTAAAAAATGGGCAAAAGACCTGAACAGACATTTCTCACAAAAAGACACACAAATGGGCAACAGATATATGAAAAGATGTTCAATATCACTAATTTGTTTTTGCAAAGAAATGTAAATGAAAACCACAATGAGATATCACCTCATACCTGTTAGAATAACTATTATTAAAAAGACAAAAGATAGTAAGTGTTGTTGAGGATGTGGAGAAAACAGAACCGTTGTATATTGTTGGTGGGAATGTAAATTAGTACAGCTATTACAGAAAAACAGTGAGGAAGTTCCCCTCAAAATTAAAAATAGGACTATCATATGATCCAGCAATCCCAGTTCCAAAGGAAATGAAATCAGTATGTTGAAGAGATATCTACTCTCCCATGTTTATTGCACAATTATTCATAATAGCCAACATACAGAATCAACCTAAGTGTTGGCTGAACTGGTGAATGGATAAAGAAAATATGGCATATATATTTAATGAAATACTATTCAGCCTTTTAAAAAGATGGAAATCCTATTATTTGTGACAATGTGGATAGACCTGGAGAACAATATGCTAGGTGAAATAAGCCAAGCACAGACAAATACTGCATGATCTCACTTATATGTTGAATCTTAAAAAGTTAAACTCACAGAAGCAAAGAGTAGAATGGTGGTTTCCAGGGGGCTAGAGGAGGAGGGTGTTGGCCAAAGGGTACAAAGTTTCAGTTAGGTAGGATGAATAAATTCTGTAGATCTATTGTACAACATGCTGACTATAGTTAATAATAACATACTGAATAATTGAAAATTGCTAAGAGAGTAGATCTTAAATGTTCTTACCACAAAAAAAAATAAGTGAGGTGATGGATATGTCAACTTGCTTGATTTAATCATTTCACAATGTATACAGATATCAAAATATCACATTGTGCACCCTAAATATATACAATTTTTAAAAAAGCAAGTCAGGTGGGGTTCAGGATAGTCAACCCTTTTCAAAACATCAGTTCATGTACATTGAACCCATTGAATATTAAAAATTATTATAAAGTAACAATGTAATTTGATTGTATGGGCTCAAAAGTATTCCGAAATACAGTCCAGAATACTATATATATATATGTATATATATATATATATCCATGAATAAGACACAATTATTTAAAATGATCTGATACTATATCAAAGTGGCAAATACACTCACTTAAGCACTTATTAATCAACTTCCCAAAAGCCCAGAACCTGGATAGGCATCACAATCCCTTTTTGATGTCAGAAGGTAGATTAATCTATTCCATTTTCTAGGTAACCAAGGGGAAAAGCAAAAATCCCTAACTCATAAGATTGCACCTCCATTTTAAAGCACCGACCATCCAAAAACTAGGAGGAATGAATTTCTTTCACATTTATTCCTAGTATTTCAAGTACTCATTCCCTTATGAGAAAACCATATCCTAATCAGTAAGCCATTGTGCTAAATTCAGAATAAAACTGTAAATTTTAACACCTGACAGCAGAATTTCTTATAAATGTCCATATTTTCAATTTTGAATAATAAATTTATACTTATGGGTATAAAAATCTGACCCATATTATAATAAATATATTCCCAAGATTCCAAAAGCATCTCACATGGTTTAGTTATAAATGTAAATAAGAAGAAAAATGTTTGCTGAACTTTATACTTTTTATATATATAATGCAATTTTTCAAGGATTATTATAAGGCTTAAATAATATAAATGAAAAACAAAATATAGTTCCTGATGCACAATAAGGTCTTAATCTCACCAATAAGTAACTGTAGTTATAAGAAACTGCCCTTTTAATTGCCTCATGTTATCACTGGTTTCTTGACAGAGTCACAGGACTACTCTTTTTCTAATCCAGAAGTTGCATCCAGAAGACCATGAAGATGTATGTGGACTGATGGGAATGTTTTGGTTTGGTTTGGTTTGGTTTTTGCAATATGGTGTTTTGAAGACCTTTGCAATTTGGTATTTTGCAACTTGGACTTGGGATTTTGGATTTTTGCAATTTGATATTTGGCATTTAGATAGGGCCTAAGCTAGCCACCTCACCCCAATTCTTACTCTTCCCTATTGTTTAACACCCCATCCAATCGTCTCATTTTGACCTGTCTGATCTCTGTACTAAGCCCTGACCCATAAGCAGATATCAGAGGAAAACCCCCAAGTAAAATAGCTTGCACTGTGACATCTCCATTTGTAAGAAAAATGCTCCTTTTCTTTTCCTCTACACTATGAATGGTAAGTATCCTTTCATTTTACATGACAGCAAGCCAACATTCGAAATGTTAGGGAATACTCAGCACAAACCAGTTTTGGCAGCATCTCAGGAACTCTTGTGACTCTGAGCATCCTGGAACACTGTCTGCTGATCTGTATGCTGCGCAGCTTTAGATCTGAGTCCGCTTTGCAACATTATCTTGCTCTGTTGGGTGACAACGTGAAGTCTTCTCTGTTCCCTATCCCCCTATTCTTTCAACCCCTCAGACAATGGAATTTTCCATTAGAAAGAGAGAGTATAGCCCTTAGAAGGAAAAAATCGTTTTTTTGTTCCCCTTCTTCTGTCCACTACAACACAAAGCTTTGCTCCTCCTCTCGGGAAAATGTAAGGCTGGCTGGCAGTCAGTTTGACAGAAGGAGAGCAGTGCAGCGGAAAATTGGATAACAGGATAAAAATCTATGGGGCCACAGGAATCCCATCAAAACTGGCTCCTCCTGTCAAAATGCAGACAAGTGACAAGGACAAATATAGAATGTTATTTATATTTAAATATTTCTAAAGATATCATAATTATACTTCTGCCTCTGTTAGGCAGCCATTTTCCTGTGAGCCACAATTCTGCAAACCAAATGTTGCATATTGGAGAAAATCTACATAAGAATCAGACAGTTTCAATCAGACATCTGGGGAAATCCTATAAACTCCTTAAATAGCTATTTCTAAAGAACAGAGCATAATTTATTTTTTTCAAAGACATTTTCTTTAGAGTACAATAGCCAAATTCAGTAAAAATGGGTTATTCCTAACTCTTTGGGCATGAGAAAACCAAACCATCCAGCAGTTCACTAGTAAATTAATTTCATTTAAAATTAAATTTGATATTTTAAAAAATGGCCTATTTTCTTTTTTCACAATCCATCATATTGAGTCATTGGCTAGCTCAAGTTACTGACTGATGGTCTTCATTCGTTAAACTTTATAGTAAGTTCAATAAACTGACAAACTGTCAAAAGATTTAAATTTTCTTATTTTGAAGCTTAGAAAAAAGTTTTGATGTTGATACTCCAAATCAATATGCATTATAATTGTTATTAAAACCCAACATTTCAGAGTACTTCTTTGAGAGAATACAGTATAAATTATATCAAAGAATTTAGCACCACAATGGAAGACCAAAATGTATAAGTGTATAGTCTATATAGAATCTCCTGCATATTACACTCCTACAGTACTTTAGTTCTAAGATTTCCGAGGACTTACTGGTCATCTTTATTAAACATAATCTCTTCCTCTTTTATAGGTAGACAGCTATACGTACATATATATAGATAGACAGCAAAGTAGAGGACTGTCAGCATGCAAACTCATTAATTTATATAAAAAACAAATGTGCCAGGTGCTGGGAGACAAAGCTAATATGAAGGGATACTACAGTCACAATAATATGCCATACAAAATTTATGTTAGAGTGCTAAAAACAGAGGATCCTTTATTCTGTGCGTCATCTCCAGCAGAAACACCTCCGACATGCAATCAAGGTTCCCGACTATCTGAACTGATTTTACAGAACAAATTTGGTTTCCCAATGCTACCAGCTTTCTCCTTCTACTTTGTTCCAGTGGACTCCCTCACTCTCGCTCGTGCATGCTGTTGTCATTCCTGCCTCATCTGTTTATGCTCTTCCTCTACCTAGAGTGGCCTTAATCTTTCCGTCTTTTACCCAAACAAAGCCTAATCCTCTAAATTCCAGCTAAAGCATCACTTACTCTTGGAGCCTTCTTTTTTTTTTTTTTTTTGACTAATCCAACTGGCCTTTTACCTTGTGTAAGGCAATGTTCTAAATGCTTAATATGTATGACTTTATTTAATGGTCACAATTCCATTAAAGAAGGTAGGACTCCATTTTAAAGATGTAAAAAGCTCAGAGCAGTTAAGTAACTTGTCTCAAGGTACACAGCTAAAAAGTAGCAGAGTCCAGATACAAGACCCATCTGTCTGACTCATGGCCTATATCCCTTAACTACTCTGTTATTTTGCTGCCTCTTCTAATATCTTTATTCTCTAAACTCTTGGTAGCATATGATTCAGCATTTAATAGGTCTCTTTTTAATATAGCTTCCATTTTCAGTTAAACTAGAAATGTGTTGAAGTGTATTCATCCCCATCCCAGCCTAGTACCAGGCATTTAATTTGCTGATGGGCTGAATCTAGCAAATCTAGAGCAGTATAATAAATTAGAGGAAAGCTGTGTTTCTCAGATTATTGCTATTTGCCATTGGTTTGGGTCATTTGTAGCCCTGTGGGACTATTTGCCCTATAATGTACTATAAAATGTGAAGTCACAAAAGAACACCTTAATTTTTATTTTCAACAAATCTTTATGATAGAGTGACAACTATATGAATAACATTTTGCCAGGTACAGGGAGGATAAAAACTAAAGAAATCTAAAACAATCCCTGCTCTTAAAAACCTTATTATCTCAATGCAGAGAGGTTTCATATACATTAAATTAAATATATAATATTAAATATATGCTACATGTAAGTATAATGCCATATTTAAATTATGTATGTATGTGACTTAATATACAAAACATTAGTTTATACGTAAAATGCACGTTAGTGCAGTAACTAGCACACAGTAAGAGCTCAATAAATTAAGACATCCATCCAAGAGATCTAATGTATGGCATGACGACTGTATTAATAATAGTGTGTTGTGTACTGGAAATTTGCTAAGAGAATAGATTTCAGATGCTCTTACCACAAAAAAAAGAAGGTAATTATGTGAGGAGATGGATGTTAATTTGCTTGAATATAATAATCATTTCACTGTGTATATCCAAACATCATGTTGTATACCTTGAATATATACAATAAAAAATATAATATGTCCATCCAATCACAGCAAATGGAGGCTGCTGAGCATTATTTAATCTGCCATTAATCTGACATCTTTTACAAATATTTGTTGTGTTTCTATTCTGTGCCATTTCAGATTGTACAGTCTGGCAAAGTTCATGTTGAAAAGAACACGTGTAAAATATAAGAAATTGGACTTTTTCCTTAAGGGGCTATATTAGTTTGTTTTCTGTTGCTTCTAACAGAATACCTGACACTGGGTGGTTTACAAAGGAAAGGAATTTATTTCTTACAGCCATGGAGGCTGAGCAGTCCAAAGCAGGGGGCCGCATCTGGTGAGAGCCTTCCTGCTGGTGGACACTCTGCAGAGTCCCAAGGCCGTGCAGGGTGTCACGTGGCTGGGGGCTGCACATGCTAACATGCTAGCTCAGGTCTCTCTTCCTCTTCTTACATGGCCACCAGTTCCCCTCCCGAAATAACCCACTATTCCATTAATCCATGCATGATTAATCCATTCAAGAGGGCAGAGCCCTCATGATCCAATCACCTCTTAAAGACCCCACCTCTCAGTACTGCCACACTGGGGATTAAATTTCAACATGAGTTTCAAGGGGACAAATATTCAAACCCCTGAAAGACACCTGATGGACCAAGTCCCTGATATAAGTTCACTTTTTCCAATAGCATTTTTTTTTCTCCTTAAAAGTGAAATTCAGCAAAAAAGAGTAATGTTTTTGTACATTTAGTTTGGATGGACTCTGACTATGATTTTATTTTACTATTAACATAAACATATAAATGCTTTCTCTTGTGTTTGTTTTCATCACATGAATTTGGAAAAAAATAGCCTAGGGTTAGGTAAATTAAATGAAAAACTATCCCTGATAGGTCTAGCATTAAAAACAATATGTGGTTTTTTGATTCTGTGACTTATTTAATGGATCACAATCAGGCATCAGCTAAAGGCTGATAATTTAAGTTATAAGCAGAGAGGTTCAAAGCTGTGGCTAATTCATTACTCACACATCTCTAGTTGAAGTTGTAATTTAAAGTCATGTGTGTCGCATTAATTGTAATCTTGTTTCCAAATGACAAGATAAATATCTCAAGGAACATAATATATTATGGGCATAGGTCAACCCAAATGAACGTCTAAAACAGATTAGCACTAAGTGCATGCAATATGTCATGTTTATAAATTTTAAAAAGGATAAATTGTATTAACATTTAGCACATTGTTCATTACACATCATCGTTTAGCTTTAAATGCATTAATACTCCATTCAGTTATATCATTCTCTGAATATACCACACACAGAGCTGTGCTATAAAATCCCTGACTCAAAATCTAATGCTTGGAAAAAAAATAGATCAAAATAATTTGTACCCTTTCCCACTAAGATGTCATTGCTTTGTTTCACATAAATGTGAAATAGATATACTTTGGCCTTGAAGTGACCCAAATAATGGCAATGTTACAATCAGCAAAAGAAGAAAATTGCCAAAATGTCAGGTCCTCTGCTTTTAATTTAAGCTGCTTCATCATCTGGGGCTGGAGCAGAACTTCATCCATAGCCTTAGAGTAGAAAACCAAATTGTCCCCTTAATACCAAGTGGCCAAATAAGTGCAGAATCAGGATACAAGCTGTTATTGTAATTATGAAGTTGAGAGTTGACTTTCAGATTGGGGCCGAAATTAAACTGTTCTGATTTCAGTATGAATGAACCAGTTTTCCTACCTACAAACCCTGAGATCATGCATGAAGTATTTAACCCAATCTCTCTTTCACCATGTCTATGTGTCATTGTGTCCTGCTCTTTTCTTAGCCCTAGAATTCCTGCTCTGAAAGAGCCTTGTACATTTTGGATGAATATTTTGAAAAGTCACCTAGGGTGTAGTGAGGGACAGTGAAGGACAGGCAACAAATCAACTAAATTCAGCCCATGAAAATATTTTTTGTTTAGCTAGTACAGGTGTTCTTTTTGCTTTTTATTTTTTGCTTGGATGCTTGCTTTTCACTAAGCAACATAAGCAGCCTCAAGTTGATCAACAGTTTTGTCTACTCCTTCCTTTCTTACATAAAGCCCAATCCAACACTGGCATTACCTGCAGACAGTAGAGTTTCTAATAGAGAGTTGCTGCTCTACTGAAGATAGGGCATTTGTTTTGTGCTGCATGGAGTTTGCACAGAACTAAAATAATCAAGACAGCCAAGGGGGGTTTTAGGGTCTATGTAAGGGAAGGAAAAAGTAACAGTTGAGGCTAATGGCAGGGAAAGGAACTTTGACGGAAAACCAAACTATTTAAAGGAGAATGTTATTAGGTTTCTGCTGGGCTGTGTGCAATGGGAATCCTACCCTCTGTACACAATATTTTTAGTAAAATATCAATTTCTCATGACTATATTATAAAATTGGATGTGTTCTAGACAACCAACAAAGTGCTGAGTGCCTACAAGGCAAGGCCTAAGAATATCTTGAACCACATTTGGGTTGCATTAACACAACAAGGTAAGTCCTTGCATTGGAGATTTTTTTTCTCCACCCAAGCTGAGAGTTGCCTGCCATACAGCTAAGGAAGTTGACTGCATTTAGTTGGCAGACAGGAATTGGGTTTGTGACCAAGGCTTGGCCAATCAATGCTCCTTCTGGCCTCTGGAAACTTGAGAGGGTGAAAAAGAAAAACACAGCGGCAGGCAGAGATTATTTGCAGCTCAGCACATCCCAGGAAAATATTCGAACATTTCTAACGTGAAAAATTCCAATTAGTTCAGGAAATTCAAGAATGGATCCTTTAATCTTTTTCAATGAAAATCAAAATAATTTTTAAAACTTATGAAGCCCATTTAGAAGCTATACCAAATATTCCCATTAAAAAATTTACAGAATACAAAGTTCTCAAGGCAAGTCTAACTTTTAAAGTCTCCTTTCATGGATTTACTTAGATGTAGCATGGTAGACTCATTTAGAGAGTTCAAATCTCAGCTTGCCACTCAGCAGCTGTGTGACATCAGACAACTTACTTAACTTCTCTGTGCCTCAGATTCTTTACCTATAACCTCATCATCAAAGGCAAGGCAGGGATGATTACTGTAATGGACAGCAGAGTCAAAGCAGCAACCAGAATAGTCTTACTCATGCATACCTATGGCATTGGCTAGTATTAGTCATCTAGGGCTGCCATAACAAAACATCACAGACTGGGTAGCTTAAACAACAGAAATTTATTTTCTCACAGTTCTAGAAGCTAGAAGTCCAAGATCAAGTTGTTGGCAGGTTCAGTTTGAGCCTCTCTCCATGGCTTGCAGATGGCCATCCTCTTGCTGTGTCTCATGTGGCCTTTTTTCTGTGTCTATATCCCTGACCTCTCTTCCTCTTCTTATAGGGATATCAGTCATATTGAGTTAAGACCCCATCCTTATGACCTCATTTAGCCTTAATTACCTCTTTAAAGGCTCTGTCTCCAAATACAGTCACATTGGGAGTTAAGGTTTCAACATATAAATTTGGGGGGATACAATTGACTCCATAACAGATGCTAATAGTGCCTACCTCACAGGGCTGTTATGAGGATTAAATTAGTTAGAATTTTTAAAGTATTTGGAACTGTGCCTGGTATACAACAGAGCCATGAAAGTCTTTGTTAAATGATTTTGAAAAAAAATTAAAGATTGTTTTCTAATCTCTTTGAGTTAATTAACTGATCTGTAAAATTAAAGGACCTCTCTCTTCATGGCAAGTAGGAATCAGGCATATGTACTAGTTATTTCTACATAACAAATTACCCTAAAACTTAGCAGCTTAAATCAAAAATAAACATTTATTATCTTACACAGTTTTTATGGGACATACTCAGATTCTAGCTTGAATTTAGGAGCAGCATAGTTGGGCCATTCTGGTCCAGTGTTTCATGAGCTTATAATTAAGACATCATTCAAAAGCTTGACTGGGGCTGGAAGATAACACTTCTGAGATGGCTCACTCACATGGCTGACAAGCTGTTGCCAGTAGCTGGAAGGAGGCCTTAGTTCCTCACTATGTGGACCTCTCCAAAGGGCTGCTTAAGTGCCCTCACAACATGGTGGCTGGCTTCCAAGGAAGTGATCCAAGAGACAGCAAGGTGGAAGTGACTGACAATGCCTTTTATGATCTGGCCTTAGAAGTTATATACCATTACTTCTGTATTCTATTGGTCACACGGATCAACCCTAAGGCCATGTGGGAAGGGACTACACAGGGGCATGAATACCAAGCAGCAAGCATCAATGGGAGCCGTCTTAGAGAATGGCTACCATACTTGGCCAATCACACACTCCTGCCAGGATTTTGAAACATGAGAAGGTGAAACAAGGACACAGTGATGGTAAAAGGTCAAGCACAAATATCAAGTGGGGATAGCACCAGTGACAGCATCCCAAGCAAACAGTTACCCTGATGTGTTCTGGACTGTGTTTTCCATTACCTTACATTTTTTTTTTTTGTCCTTTCTTATTCTCCCGTCTTATTTCCCAACCTCCCAATTGATTCTGTGACATGTCCAATATTCTTTCAATAATTTGTTTTTAATTTGCTGGTTAGTCTATTGGTTTCTATTGTTTGTAACCAAGAACCTCAACTGATACAATCTAGAACTCTGCCCTTCTTCCCTCTGCCATAATTAATTCCTTCTCTTCACTTAAGACTCCATATGCAAGGGTATATGTTATTTCCTCCAGGAAGCCTTCCCTGACCATGCAGAGTAGTGTAGACACCATGCTCCATGCTTTAATTGCACTTTTTATTTCTCATTCTCACCTCTGTTACTAAAAATTACAATTAGTTATCTGACTACCATTATGCAATCAATTTTCCTCCAGCAAAATTTTTCCCCAAGAGGGCAGAGAACATGAGTATCTTGATCATCACTATATCCCCAGAGCACCTTACACAGATCTTCCCAAAAATGAAGAACAAGAGCTAAACAAAAAAATTTTGATCTCTTTACTGTCTTTATGAAAGATCTGACATCCTCCATCATCCATTTTAGTTTGAATTGAGAGTTATGCTGTCTTCATTTATGTTCACATTTTTTAATGCATTTTTTCTATTAAATTTTTTTTTTTTTTGAGGCAGAGTCTAACTCTGTTGCCCAGGTGAGAGTGCCATGGGGTCAGCCTAGCTCACAGCAACCTCAAACTCCTGGGCTCAAGCGACCCTACTGCCTCAGCCTCCCGAGTAGCTGGGACTACAGGCATGCGACACCATGCCTGGCTAATTTTTTCTACATATATTTTTTGCTGTCCATATAATTTCTTTCTATTTTTAGTAGAGATGGGGTCTCACTCTTGCTCAGACTGGTCTCGAACTCCTGAGCTCAAACAATCTGCCTGCCTCGGCCTCCCAGAGTGCTAGGATTATAGGTGTGAGCCACCACGGCCGGCCTATTTTTTCTATTAAATTTTAAATCATTGTTTTCAAAGCCCAGTCTGATGTTGCCATTTTTTGACACCAAGGATTCCAGCTGAATAGATCCTTTATTCAGTAAATTCTTTCTCTATGGTGAAGCCAAAATATAATTAGAAGTTTGCTTCATGAACATGGAATTTGAAAATGAAGGGAGTTAATTATTTGATTGTTCAATGGCATCTGGCTACAGGAGCTTGACTGAGAACTGAGACATTCCTGCCAAGGTGTCTGACGCGTCCTTGAGCCAGCATTCCCTCTACAGGGATGGCAAGTGCCACTGCTTGACTCTGTGGCCCTTATTTTTCTCCTCTCACTAACTGTCCTTCACCTCTTCCAGTTGTCTCATTCTTTCATTTGATATGTTATTACCATCTAAACCCACATTTGATAGACTGGGAAGAATTTGTTTTAAAGATAATATTACCTCTGATTGTGGAGGTGAGAAAGCAGAAGTTTTAGGAATCACTCTTTAGCTTTTGGGTTTTTAAAAACTAGGTAAAATCAATGCGACCTGCATCACCAGCTTGAGGTATAATTAAGAACATAAATCTTTTTAATATTCAAATTAATCATTCGATTCCCCCACAGGACCAATAAAAGGAAATCCAGTGGCTACCTCTTGAAACCTACTCTCCACTTAACCAAGTTGACAGGAATCACAGAAGCTTACGCAGTCCAAAGGAGTCATCTCAGTTTCTTGGTTACTCATCTTTAGCAAGAGAAGGAAGGAAGGAAAACAGGCAGGCAGGGAGGAAGGAAGGAAGACCAAAGGAGGGATGAATGGAAGGAAGCCACTCAAGCTGTCTGATCCATTTCCTACTAGCCCCAGCATTCAATTGCCATTTCCATTGTCACTACCATACAATTTCACTGCATTTAACTGATCCAGTCCAGGACATGCCTTTGAGCCCTTTGCCCTCCCTAGTGATGCAGTACAAGCTGCAGAGGTATACTATGTATTTTAGTCTATTTTTTGCTGCTAACAGAATACCATAGACTGGGTAATTTATAAAGAAAAGAAGTTTATGTGGCTCCTGGTTCTGGAGGCTGAGAAGTCTGAGAACACGGCCCCAGCATCTGGTGAGGGTCATCTCGTGGAGGAAGGTGGAAGATGAAAACAAGCACACATGACAGAGAGGGGCCCCAGGGTTCAGACTCACTTTGTAACAACACACGTTCATGAAAACTAGCTCCTGCGATAACATTAATCCATTCATTACAGTGAAGACCTCACAACCAGATCACCTCTTATTAGGCCCCACCTACTAACACTGTTGCATTGTGGATTAAGTTTCCAACACGTGAACTTTTGGGGAACACATTCAAACCATAGCATCATGCTTAGGCTTCTGAAATTACAGCTTTCCTTTTACATTTTCAGTCTAGGCAATTATTCCCACAATGTGCCTGCTACAACAGGGCAGTCTTCCAGTCACAGACCATTATGCAATGAATCTTCCTGCATGATTTCCTGCAATTCACCTTCCCTCAGGGCAAGGAATCTTCTGGGAACACAGGTGAATTTATTTGAAATCATCATAACCTATCTGCTGTTCTGATAAGGTGGACTGAAATGGAACAAGGAGGGGATTCTATTTCCTTCTAGAAGTCTTTGACAATGCAAATTCACTTGGACTTTTCTCCAAGTTTGCACAGCAAAAGATACATGGGGAAAACTTTATCAATCCACAAAATAACCTGATACATACTTCCTTTGAGTCAATGGGTTCCTACTTCTTCCATTTGCATAATAAGGATGGACCCCCTCAAGCAACTCTTCTCTCTGAATTAAGAAAATCTGCTTCAAATTTATTCATTATTATCCTTCACCTAGCAGCAGAAAAATAGCTTGCAGCTTCTTTCACCAACAAACAAAAAAAAACTGTTCAATCTTGCCAAGTATCCCTCTATACCTCTACACAAAGAAAATATACATCCCATAATCATTAGAGATATTATAAGAAAATGTGGAATTGATTTGAAAGGTATAATAATGCAGTAAATAATTAAAACTTTTAGCATAGCGGTACCCTAAATTTTTGTTCAAGTACCAATCCTTCTTAGATACAGCCTATGTATTTGACAGCAACAGACTTCCCACTCCCATGTGTTTAGTGGCATGTATCTCAGGCTAAACAAATTCCACTTCCCTGGACACAATGACTATATCAGGAATGGGCCCAAGACTCCACGTCAGTGTATGAGAACCAAGTTTTTGCTCTACTCTTGAAGGAAAGAAGTTTGGTTTCCTGTTAGATGAGATGTATAAGCAGCACTAACCAGCCTGCTTTTAAGAGGAGCCAACATGAAGGAAGCAGAAATAGCAATAAATCCTGGTCATATCAGATACAGAGTGTTCCATTAACAATAACATTCCCTTTTGGCTGAGTTATTTTGGCTAGGGATTTCTGTTGCTTTTTATCAAAAGATTCTCATCTGATACATATGAAGTAATTCGTATATGAGGTTTAAATTGGTGATGTACTGTGTAGAAGGGAAAGGGTGGGGATGCTTATTTTTTTTTCCTCTCTAAGCTTTTGTCTATTGTAACCACTATAACAACAGGAAGTACAGTTTAATTGGAAATAGGCTAACGTGGTTCTAAGAATAATCATCTAAGGCTAACTGCCTGGGTAGTTTTGATGTCAGATAAATTGGCTCTCCTATTATAAAGTGCATTTCTCCTGATTAGTACTTGATGAAACAACAATAACAAAAATAACCTCTTAGAACTGAAATTTCAACAGCTTTCTGGGTTCCATTTTTCTCAGCAAGATAATGAGCATAGCACATTGTTTAGCATGTTTTTAATTGGATGAATATCAGAGATACAATGTTTTTCTATCGTTGATGCCTGTGTGCTAAGAATTTCATTACATTGTAGAATTACCACATAAAGAACATCCTTGTATTTGTCATGAACATTCCTACATACAAAAATAATTGCCACAACTTGACAACTTCTACGTTAAATTTTTCTTTACAAGTTCCCACTTGAACTCACAGAGCACTTGACCTGACTGAAATACTCTGTTTTTGATCATGATTTATTCTTTCCAAAATAGATTTTTAAAAAGAGTAAAATTTAAGTAGATTTTGGATTCATCTTTAAGTCCTAAGCAGTTATTGATTGCCCCACTCCATGTGGTTCCATAAAAAAAAAAGAAAACCTTAAAATGTAGTCCTTGCCCTCCAGAAGTTTATAAGCTGGTTCTAGTTAATAAAATGGGTAAGGTTAAAAAAAACTAGTACTATTTACACAGCAAAATATAAATGAACATAATACAGAATAATTAAACGATGAGAAAATAATTGGTAAAAGGATGCTTAGTATTTGATATTTGACCCATCAGAGGTAAACATGTTAGTCAAGAAGAGTTGAGGAAAATCTAAAGAGTCACATAATACTCCAAAATGAATGATTATTATCATTTACCTATTCAACAAATGATTACATACATTCTATGTGTTAGGTGCTATGTTAGATTCCCTTGGTCCCTGTTGTTTTATTTAGTTTTGTATTTTGAATGCACATCAGTTGCACAGAATCATTATCCTTGGTTCATGACACGTTACCATCACTTATTCAAAGGCCACAATCGGGTTGTTTCCAGTGTGAGGCTATTATAAACACATGCACATTATTCTTGGTACACACAACTATATATACAAAAGGAAGTGGAATTGCTGAGTCAAATGATATACAAATGCTCTAATTTACAAGACAACACAAAATTTTCAAAAGTAGTTGAACCCATTTATATTCTTTCCAGCAATGACTAACAAATCTAGTTGATCCACATCCTCACCAACACTTGGTGTTGTTAGACTGCTTAATTTTTGCCAGTGTTATTTTGTGTAAAATGGTATCTCATTGTGGTCATAATTTGTTTACCTAATTAAACTTAGGTTGAGCATCTCTTCATACGCTTTCTGGTAATATATGAGTTTTTTTCCTTCTTCATTTTTGACTCTGTTAATATGCTTAATATTATATAGCCATAGACAGAAATATAGAATAGTAAATATATGATTTTAGCAAGTCTGCAAAAATACAGAGGATCACTTAAGAGCTAAAAGCTTCTTGTATTCTTTTCTTCTTGAGGTATATGTGAAAGAACACTTGCACTTTGACTGAGTAATTAAAGAAAATATCAATCTCCAACTATCATTCACATTATATAACATAGGTAAGTCTTCATCAGATTCCTCAATTTCTCAGCCTTTCCCATGCCTTCCCTCATTCCCAAAGCTCATAGAATTCCAATCAAATCAAAGAGGAGCATATGGGGAGGAAAGCCCCTTTTTACACAAATGACTCTGAGTGATCTGAGACCAAGAACTTTACAGACAGGATGGCTCAAGAGTTCTGGTCGGGATTTGAAGACTAGTTGACTGGTCAGGAACACAGAATTCTCAATCACCCTGTAGGTACTCCTGGTAACCACATCAGGATGATCTGTACTGGGAGACTATAGAAAACCACTTCAAACAAAAGTAGAATCAGAATATATGTTAGAGGCAGAGGGGCAAGGAACATTTGCTTTGGGCACATGGCAGAATATGAATGAAAGTCATACCCTTTCATTTTTCCAATTTCCAAATATGAAAGATAGAAAAGAAAATGATTGCACAAAATGTTTTGCTTCACTCAGTGCCTGATGCTAATTGAAAAGCATGATAAAATATTGGAGACAACTACTGTATAACTATAAAGACATGTCAACAATACAGTCCACATAATACAACATATATTGTTATCATAGAGCTATAAAGCCAAACCAAAAATAATTTGATAAATTAGCATAAACATTTTTTAAAAGATTTTAAAATGTGGAAAGAAAAGTTTACATATTCTATCCACATTCAGAATTGCTACTCTTAAGATCATGAGGAGTTTTTTTTCTTCAAATGAAAGCAAGAAATTACAAAGCTTTTGAATCCAGAGCTCCAAAGTAAGCACAAAAGATGGTATCAGCCTCAAATGTAACGGTCTTCATTTGCATTCATAGACTATAGTTCTAGCATATTTTCTTCTTCAACATTTCAGTGTCTTTGGAATACAGAGTTATTTAAATTTTCTTTTTCATCAGTGGAAAAATTGAGTCAAAAAGAAATGAGACAACTCTTCAAAGCCACAAGGGGTTTAGTCCCACAAACAGACCTAGAAGTCACATCTCCTACATCCTACTATGGCTATGATTGGGCAAACCTCTTTATGCTTTTCTTGTGATAAATATTTGGTTAGGGAAAAAAAGATACAATTCCAATATTACAACAATTCAAACCTCCTTTTTAAAAAAGAGTGTAAAAGTGATGTGATCAGCTATTTTAATTCTATGTATACACAAAGAATCTTTGAAAAGCTTATGCAACCAGTTACCAGCCACCTCACCTTTTTTGTGTATATCCTTATAAAAAACTCCCAGATGTCACAATTGACACACCTACTTGTTAAACTGGAGAAATTCTTGAACCACAGTAAGCAGATGCTAGAACAGATGGAAATTTTCTTTTTGGGCTGAGAAAAAGAAATTTCCAATTAAGAAATGCCTGGACACTATTTTATCTCCCTTCTAGTTGACTGAACTATGAGATTTCCTTATGTCACAGCTTAGAATTTTAAAAAGCCTTTCTATTTCCCTCAAAATCTTTATTTCTTCGTTTATCCATAAGCATTAGCTTAAAATCTGCTCATTTTTATGTCCTCCTTATAGAATTTCTATGGTGCTTTCAAAAAATGAAATGAAATATTTTCACGCAATGGTTATAGTTACTACTTCTATTCTTATCCATCTGGCCTCAAGTTTCCCTCTTATATTTGTTCTTCATTCACTTACAGCCTTATACAGTATCTATTAATATTATCTGCCTAACACTTATTAATATTTCTTCAGCATATTTTTCTTCAGCAATTCAAATAGAACCAGTACAGAATGCAAAATACAATAGATCCTTTGCACAAGTATGGAGCAGATGTTTTTTCTATCAATTCTCTTCCCAGTACCCAAGTGCACTCTCCAACAGTCAGCTTTATTAGTATCCTTTGGTGGGTGGTGGAGGGGAAAGGGAGGTGGTCTCCAACCACTCCTGAGCCATCCCCCGGCAGCTGCTTCTCTGAAAGGTGCTCTTGCCATGCCCTGATTCTTCCTGGGAGGGCTTTTCCGTGCTTCACTCTCCTGCCACCATCCCAAGCTCTTTATTCCGTCCAACATACCACTAACCATGGGAAACACAGAGCAGCCTTCCTGGAAGGTCTGAGACAGTGGAGGGGGTGTACATTTGCTCACAGCCTAACAGGTATTTTAAGATAAAATATCAGTCCTGTTCTTTAAAAGTCTTCAGCCATTCTTTTAATAAACTTTATTAGCAGTTTTGGTTTCAAAGCAAAACTGAGAAAATAGAGATTTCATACAGCCCCTCCCCACCCTACACGCGTAGCCCCCCGTTATCAACATCCTGCCCCACAGTGGTGCATTTGTTACCATCAATGAACCACGCTGACACTTCATTAGCACCCCAAGTCCACAGTTGACAGGAGGGTTCACTCCCCATGTTGTATATTCTGTGGGTTTTGACAAATGTATACTGACATGTATCCACCACTGTAATATCATACAGAACAGTTTTACTGCCCTAAAAATCCTTTGTGTTCACCAATTCATCCCTCTCTCTCCCTTCTTCCTGGCAACTACTTTTTTTTGTTTGTTTTTTGTTTTTGTTTTTGTTTGTGTGTCTCCATAGTTTTGCCTCTTCCAGAATGTCATATAGTTAGAATCATACAGTTTGTTGCCTTTTCAGACTGGCTTATTTCACTTAGTAGTATACATTTACGATTCCTCCATGTCTTTTCATAGTTTGAGAGCTCATTTCTTTTTAGTGCTAAATGATAATCTATTGGTGGGATGTATCACAGTTTATCCATTTACTTACTGAAGAGTATCCTCTATCTTCATTGCTTTCAAGTTTTGACAATTAGGAATACAACTGCTATAAACATCTATGTGTAGTTTTTTGTGTGGAAGTTTTCACTTCATATGGGTAAATACCAAGATTGCTGGATTGTATGGTTAGTTTTGTAGAAAACTGCCAAACTGTCTTCCAAAGTGGCTGTATCATTTTGAATTCCTAACAGCAGTAAGAGTTCCTGTTGCTTCATATCTTCACGGAGTTTGGTGTTTGGGATTTTGGCCATTCTAATAGGTATGCAGTGATACCTCATTGTTGTTTCAATTTGTAATTCCCTAATGACATAAGATGTTAAACAAATTTTCATATGCTTATTTACATCTGTATGCCTTCTTTGGTAAGGTGTCTATTTAGGTCTTTTGTCCATTTTGTATTGAGTTCTTCTTTTCTTATTGTTTAGTTTTAAGAGTCTTTTTGTATATTTTGGGTAACAGTCCTTTATCAGATGTCTTTTACAAATCTTTTTCTCCCAGTCTGTGGTTTGGTTTGTGTTCTCATTCTCTTGACACTGTCTTTCACAGACAAGTTTTTAGCTTTAATGAAGTCCAGCTTATCAATTATTTCTTTCACGAATGGTGCCTCTGGTGTTGTATCTAAAGAAGTCACTGCCATACTCAAGGTCATTCAGATTTTCTCCTATGTTATCTTCTAGGAGTTTCATAGTTTGAGGGTCTACATTTAGGTCTATGATCCACTTTGAGTTAATAGTGAAGGGTGTGAAGTCTGTGTCTATATATGCATGTTTTTGCATGTGGGTGTCCAGTGGTTCCAGCACCCTCAGCCATTTTTTCAATGACTGAATTTTCCGCTTCCCTAAGTTCCCAAAATTCCTACTTAATTTTTATTGTGAAATAGTTTTCCTATTGTTCAACTCACCAAGTCATTCCTGATTTTTCTAGAGGGCATCATTTTTATACCCACATTCACTGATTAAACCATAGCTAAGTATTTGCAATGTGCCCTGAATGTACATCCTCGATTGCGATGTTAGTGAACATCTAAGGGGAAGGGGTTGGTCATTGACTTTGCCATAATTTTATCCCAACTTCACATAAAACAGACCCAATACTATCATATATGTAAAAATAATAAAACATGCCTGACAGCTGAGTTTCATCTCATATCTCATGCCACTTCCTTCTTGTCTTTCTTTCTTCTCTTTTTCTATGTTCTGTGAAACGAAACCACAAAGCAGCTTGATAACTAAATTCTGCTTGAAGAAACTGAGAGGGGATTGCTTACTGTGAGATTTACAGAGAGAAAGACAGTCTCCATATTTTACACTTAAAAACTTGTTTGTTAATACATAGTAAACCCCTTTGATTATCAAATTTCAGATTTTACTCTTTTATCTTGATTCTGACAATTCTTAACACACTTCATTTTCCAAGATGTATTTGAAATAAGTCTACACACTATAAAAAAAGTTTAACAAGTGAGAAAAGCATCTTCCCACCTGTTTTCCAACTTCAAGGGGGCATTTTAAAGAACAACTATTACATTTCGTGTAAGTATGTACACTATGTAAAAAAAGATTTGAGGGAACAATTATGGCTATTTATAAGATAAAATTTTCTCAAGAAGAAATTATGTATCATCCCTATCCCTGAGAAATACATAAATATGAAGAAATATAAAGTAGAAAGAGAAAATAATAAATGGCTAGCACAATATAACAGAACCCTTAGAAGTATGAAGAGAACATTAAAACAAAGTGGCTGTATAATTAAAGAGGTGAGGATTACACAACGAGCTCTTTTTCTTGGAATTCCAACCGCATCAGGGACCATTAATTTTGGGTAAATGAAGTTCCACTAATGTTCCTTAGAGTCTTCAGCTTTGAGCTTCTACAAAAATACACCTTAATTGATTTTGAAGATTTAGAATATTTCACAGACACTACTTCCTAATGAAATAGGAATAATCATTATTCATCTTGTTCCAGCATCACTTGTTCAGGCCTTAGAACTATTTATTGTAGCCAATAGTATTTATAAGTATTTACAGAGAGCTTCCTCATATCCTGGAGTTAGTCTGTTGTTTTCCTGCCTTCTCTAAAAGCAAGTAAATAGAAACATGGAGAAATTAAATGCATTTTTATAGGCAAAAGAAAGCTAATCTAAACTATCTTCCTCAGACATTGTTTCCTTTCTACCAAGAGTCTTAAAAGGGTTTTCCAATTTTAAAAAAAGGCACATATCTAAAATTTAACAATGAAGGCAACATATAATAAACATCAACATATTATTTTCCTCTGACAATTCAAGCAATAAATTCAAGTTAAGACTCTATAAGAGCGGCTCTAAATTAAGATTTAGTACCAATATAAAAAACTAAGGAAAAAAAAAAACTTTAACCCCATTACAGCGTTAAACTTTAGTTACTTCTTTTTCCTTTTAAATTCCATTTAATTTTATATATAGTTTTTAAGTATTCTGCTATTTTTCAATAATGCTTTTATTTTCCCCAAACGACATAATGATCTCACAATTCTTTCCAAATTAAAGTTTTACTGTAAAACAGCCATTACCTCTTTGTGTTCATTGCTTTTCTTCAGAAAACAAGTTTACAAGTTAAATACCTCTATTACAAGCCAACAAAATAAGATCACTTCTTAAACTTGTGCCCAAAGCTGCATTTGGGGCCTCCCTTGCAAGGGCCTGATTACATTTTCATGCAATGGAAGCAATAACAATTCTCCTCCCAAATGGCTTTGTAGCCCCACAACCATGTGGACTTTAGTATGCAGAAACAAAAGTTTACTGAGTTTGTAGGGATGGTCCTGTTCACAATCTTGGCTGCTTTCATTTGAAATGAGCTCCTCTTCATTTTTTCACTCTCTGCAAACAAAGAGCTCCTAGCTTTTTAAGTAGCAACAATGAGACACAGTTAAAGACTGGTGAGAAGCTTTCCAAGTTATCAGCCTAGCTGAGGAATTGGCTCTCAACAGCTGTGCTGATGGAATATGAGTCATCAAAGGAAGCCCGTAGAACCATATGGAGTGACACACCAGCACTTTTCACGTGCCCAGTGGAAACTCCCACAGGTGATGGTGTTCACACAGCTGTAGATTATTAGGAAGGAGCCTTGAATGATCGACGGAGCCCTTTAGGGTCACTCACTATCATAATAATGTTAACTAAAACCTGCTGGTGGTGAAGCAACTTAGTGGAGAACAATATTTCACTGTTTTTTGACGGCTGACATAAGCTATAGGGAGCTCTATCTCTTCTTTCTGTGTGTTTTGAGAAATTAATTTTAGCTCTGAGTTTTATAGTTATCTATGGGGGCTAATAAATGTGGCTTTTTACCTGACTTGTATAGCTGCTAAAATTCTAAAATACGCCTTTGCTAAACAGATTTTTATTTGAATTACATGCAAAACCAAAAAAAAAAAAATACAGTCTCTGAAAATTTTCTTGAAAAGCTCAAATGAATAATAAAATAAAATTATAATTTACAACTGACATGAAATTTTGAAATACCATCGTGGGTAGCAAACACTCCCCATTTGAAATGGATCTATAGGGCTAAGTGCACTTCTTCCAAAATTCTTTCTTTCTTTTTTTTTAGAGACAGGGTCTCACTCTATTGCCCAGGCTGGAGTGCCTTGGAGCCATCATAGTTCACTGCATCCTTGAACTCCTGCCTCAGCCTCCAGAGTAGCTGGGACTAGAGGTGCACACCATCACACCTGGCTAATTTTTATTTTATTTTTTTTGGCTGTGGTGGGGGAGTCTCACCATATTGACCAGGCTTGTTTCAAATTCCTGGCCCCAAGCAAGCCTCCCACCTCCGTCTCCCAAAGTACTGGGATTACAGGCATGAGCCACTGTGCCCACCCCCAAATTATTTCTTTAATGTTATTGATAACAAGTTAAAAATATATTACATAGTAGTAAAACCCAATCATTGAGTAAAAATAGCTTTAAGATAAACTCAACCTAAAACTGTCATTTTACAATAGAGAAGCCAATTTCTTTACCTCCTTTGAATTTCAAGTATGCCAATATTCAGAAAAATTTTATGCTAAATAAGGATCACATCAGAGTCTAAAAATAATTGATGACTTCCTCTTTTGTTCCTTCAACAAACAGTATTAAATAAGCACCTGTTATACTCAAGAGCCTAAGATCCTCTGTGATTAATAACAGTGGCTCCATTTATAGAGCTTCTGTTTCTGGACATAGCTAAGAGAAAAGAAGTCAAGTGTTAAGCCAAATGTCCTGACTTCTGCTTCAATCCAAAGAGGGAATGCCAAAAAAAAACTCTTACATTTCATTATAAGGTAAAGATCACATTTTTCTCATATGTGTCCACTGCTTCACTCAACGAGGTAAATATTATTGAATCTATAAAGGTATTTTATCAAAAACACAATTAAAAAACCTATTAAATACAAGAAAATAATGTTTTTAGGTTTTCAACTGTAGTGCTTCTCTATAAATGAATAGCGCTTAAATCGGGACCAATCCTAATAGAAAATCAATCAACACTTATGTGTACATATAGAAGTAAAACTCAGTGGAAATCAAGTAGATGGGAGGAGGGGATGGGTAAATTCACACATAATGGGTACAATGTGTACTATCTGGGTGAAGGGCACACTTATAACTTTGACTTAAATTACACAAAAGCAAATTATGTAACCAAAATGTGTATACCCCTATAATATTTTGAAATTTAAAAAAAGAAATGCATTATTTTTTAAATTTCAAAATATTAAGGGGGTACAAATGTTTTAGGTCACATGGATCATTTTTGTAATGCTTGGGTCCGGGCTATAAGTGTGCCCATCACCCAAATATCATTCATAGTACCCATTAGGTGGGTTTATTCCCCTCCCCTCATGCCCCTGCCCCCCTAGTTGCTTTCCACTGAGTTTTACTTTCCTCTGGGCACTTGTGACAAATGGCCAAGAAACGTATGAAAAAATGCTCAACGTCACTAATCATCAGGGAAATGCAAATTAAAGCCACAATATCACTTTACCCCAGTTAGAAATGTGTTACTTGCATGCAATACCATTCTTCCTCTTTACTGTGCACAGTTGTCATTCTTCATCCACAGACGATAGCAGGTGGCATTCATGGCAGACGACGTGTTGTGAGTTGAGGGGCAAGTTTAGCTGCTGCTGACAATCTGACGTTTACGTCCGAGGAGGACATTTTGCTGCTGTTTTTTGGAGAATGTCTCCAAAACCCCAAAACACTCCGTTGATTTGCCTCTTTCACTTGATTTTTAAATATTTCCATTTTCAAATTTCTGGCCTTAGAATAAATCCCATCAAAAAAGTTAGACAAAGAAAATTTACATTAATTTATCTTTTCACAAAAATAGTAGTAAACAATGGCCACTTATATAAAACATGCTTTTACGGGTGCTTTAAGAAAACTGATCGTGATTTTTTTCCCCATCACAGATATTCTTGAGCAGCAATTGTTATGATTATAAGTCAGCGGAAAAGCCAAATAAGGACTCAGAAGTTTCCTAGTCTCTGCTTCAGAGCTCTCACTTTTGAGCTATAAAGTTCAGAAGCCCCATTATTTTTTCTTTCATCTTATATTGAGTGACTGCTTGGATATGTAATATTTCTTTCTATCTAAAAGGGAATTTAGATATGTAATATTTGTTTCTATTTAAAATGGACAACCAATTCTTTTGACACACACAGGTGTAGTACCAAGGCTTCTCTGGCAGAAATCCAGATGTCACCAGAAGACTCTGAGCAAGGAATTTTTGAGGCCCACTTTGGCGAGGCTCCAAGTGCTGGGTCTTGCCCTCTTCTGATGTCTAAATGCATGAATGATTGTTGGAGGTGAAGTGGAAAGGGACTAACTATAAATTTCCACAAATTGAAGAATGTGAATACCCACCAGTAACAGATTATGTCCACTAGTTCCAAAGTGATAAAAATCCTTGGAAGATTTTGCTTTCAGTATGTTGCATGGCTAGGTGGTCACACATATTATTAATAATTGGCCTAATTCCCTGCTGGCTTACACCTGTTATCCCAGAGTGTTTTGAAGAGCATTCCGTTTTGTTTTCAAGTCTTCTGACAGCTTGAGTTTAGATTCTGGCTCCATTATTTTCTAGGAGAACTGGGACAAGTTGCTTGACCTCTATCCCATTTTTATCACGTGTAAATAAGAATAGTGGTGCCTACCTCATAGGGTTGCTGTGAGATCTGTATGTATAATATTCATGCCTGGGAGGCACTTAGAATAGTGCTTAGCAAGTACTTAGCAAGTATTCATGAACATTTAGCCATGATTTTATGACATAGCATTTATTTCATGACTTGGAAAGTATCACACAGTGATTTCTTACATTTTGGATTTGTCATTAGTTCATCTGGCTAAAAATATATGTGAAATAAATATCAGAAGATATGTTTCTAGAAGCAACACATGTTCTCATTATGTATAATGTATAATTTTGGGGCCTGGGAAAAACAGAAAATTATCAGTTAACTCTTTAAAATTCGAGTTTTTTCTTCTGGGAAGAGGCTTAAAAAAATTGGAATTTTGCATATAAAAAATAAATCTAGACTGCAATATTTACTCAATAGTGAAGTGCAATTTTTCTTTTAACAATTCTCAACTCAGAAAATAATTTTTAATCAGTGTATATACATACTTTGGTATCGCCACCCTACAAATAACTTGTTTTTGTAATCATGAAAATAATGCTATAGGGAAATATAATATGTAAAGAGATAAACACATGTATTTACATGCATATATATGTCAAATACCATATTTTCATATGTGTATGTGCATGTTTATATGTAAAGTGGCTTAATTCTCATAAAGATATTGATAAATTTGACCATATTAAAATTAAAAGATATTGTGAAGAAAATGACTAGCCACAAAATGGGAGAAGATATTTGCAACATATATACTGAAGGATTGGTATAAAATATATATAAAAAGTCATATAGATCAGCAGAAATAAAAGCCCAATAGAAAAATGGGGAAAAGACAGAAATAAGTATGTTATACAAAAGAAATACATTTGGCTAATAAACAGATGAAGTTGATCAATCTCATGAAAAATGTTGAAAATATATATATCATAATACAATATCATTTTCAAGATATTTGGCAAAAATTAAGAAGTCTGGGCCAGGTACAGTGGGAGGCCGAGGCGAGAGGATTGCTTGAGCTCAGGAGTTTGAGACCAGTCTGAGCAAAAGTGAGACCCCTATCTCTACTAAAAATAGAAAAATTAGCTGGCACCCACCTGTAGTCTCAGCTTAATCGGGTGGCTGAGGCAGGAGAATTGCTTGAGCCTAGAAGTTTGAGGTTGCAGTGAGCTTGGCTAATGCCACTGCACTCTACCCAGGGCGACAGAGTGACACTCCGTCTTAAAAAAATATATATATGAAATTGAACCCCCCTCTTGCCCCACCCTTCATAAAGAAAAAAAAAAAAAGTCCGACAATACCAAGTGGTAGAGAGTAAAGCTAAATCAGATTTTTAAAATTGATTTGTAAAGTTGTAAGTCTTGTAGAGTTTAACATTTTTATGCCCTATGGCCCTGCAATTGCCTTCCAAGATACAAACACAAGGGAAATATTTGCATGTGTGCACCAGAGACACACGTAAGATAGCTCCTGTATCACAGTCCAAAACAACAAAAGCTTTGAAAATTCCAAATGCCTATTGACAGGAAAGCAGAAAAATAAATTGTGGTATATCTTTACCATATATTATAAAGCAGTAAAAAATGAATGAATTACAGATATAACAACATGGATGAATCTTAATAACAATGCTAAACAAAAAGCAGCAAAACCAACCAAACAAAACTAAACAATGCATTGTTTAGGTATTTGCATGCCTTTTTGTTTATGTGTATGTGATAAAACTATTCTTAAAAAGAATAATAGATACAAAATTTGTGATAGTGCTTATCTCTGCAGGGAGAGAAAAGGGTCAGAAAATAGTGCACAGATAAACTTAAGAGAGATATATTTCATATATACACACACACATATAAAGTATTCCAGTTCTTGGGCTAGGTTGTAGGCTCATGGGAATTTTTATATTATTAAAACAAATAAATAAAAGATGGCCATTCTAAATCAAATGATGATAGTGTGTCCTCGACCAAGAATTATAATGAATCCAATTCCAGATATCAGGCATCCGGAAAAAATGGTGGCTCCCCTTAGAAAGGTAACTGGTAAGTGGGTTATTTGCCTTTTTTTTTTTTTTTTTTTTACAGACTTTGCATGCTGCATTTTATGTTGTACTTAGTATCTTATGAGAGTCACTCTACATGTCATTACTTCTTTTTATAGTAAATATAAAAAGATAAAATTTCACAGAGTAGAAAAGCTTTTTCTTTTACATTTTACAAAATCTAATATGGTGATCACTGCTAAGTTAGCAATGAACGCTATGGCTGATGCCTTCAAAGATTTGCCTAGTGATTGGGGAATTTGAGATGGCAGAAATAACAAACATATTTGTTTAAAAAAACACTAGTGAAGCCTATTTGCTTTCTTTTTCTTCTCACCAATCACATTTATTTTGCATTTCATTAGCTGCTGCAGATGCCATGTACTCCACATTCCCAGTAATAAGTACTAATCAGGAAGAGGAGAATAAGGTCCGCTGTCAAATTTCAAAATATCAATATATATTTCTATTTGTAGTTACAATCAGAGAAAATATATGGCACAAATAGTTTTGGAAAAGACTCAAAAAAATCCTTTCAAGTTCATTAATCTTCTAATTATTACTACTTACATTTAGATTAAAATGTTATAGAAAAGCACAGCTTTTAGGCATGTTATGCTTTGCACTTTGTAATTTTAAGTTTGAAATTAAAAATTGCTATTGTGATCAACTAAATTCCTGGCAACTGAACAAAGAATACAGAATTTAGAGAGATTATAAATGTCAATGAAATATCATGGGCAGACCCATACAGAGAATACAGAATCATAAACCCATAAATTTGAATCAACCTAACAAAACTGTTCATAAATATGTGCCTGATTATTCACTCTACATAATATGGTCATGAGTAATCCCACAAATGAAAGAGCAGGAATGTTCTCCCCCCAGAACTTTAAGCAGTCTATGACAACAGAGTTGGCGTTTAATCATCATCTCAAATTGGTGATGTCTAGTTCAGCTGAGAAGCATATGTGCATTTGTTTCCTCACATGGTTGCTCCTGTAGACATGCTTCATGGCTCATCTGGATTTAGCCAGGGAGCTTTCTCTCGCTCATTTCAGAGGAGCTTAGAGTGAGTCATAATGAGTAGAAGGACCAAAGGCCTGTATGTCATTCTTTCACTCATGCAATAAATATTTATTCTCTATCTTTTATATGTGATGTATTGTGCTGAATGCCAGAGAGCAATGTCGAGCAAAAATGCCTTCATGCAATTTACAGCTATGGGGAATGCAGGCAAGCGGACTGCAGACTGGGATGTGCTATAAGAAGAGAGGCACTAGGTGCTATGATACTTCCAGCAATCTGGACTTTAAGAATCCACAAACACATTCCCAAATCCAAGTCTCCTGTGTAAGAGGAAGACTTCCAAACTTAGTGGAGAAAGTCTCATGGCTTGGTGCTTTTCAGAAACTGCAAGTCCTAAAACTGGAGCTTAGGTGGAGATGGGGTGGGCTGACCAGAGTTAGTCTGAAGAAGAAGTGGTGAGAACACAAAGAAACTTCTAAATGGATTTTATCCCGAGGGCTATGAGAATCTTTGAATGATCAACATATGGAATGATCACATTCATATTTTCGGAATATCACTCTAGCCATTTTGTGAAGAACGTATTGAAGGGAACAAGTTAGGATGCAGGGAAACCAGTTAGAAAACTATTACAGTAATCCAGGTAAGAGATGCTGGTTTGAACTAGGATACTGGGGAGAAGCAGGAGATCCAAGCGCCCTTACAGAATCTACTGGACCACGTGAGTGGTTAGAGAGAGAGTCAAGAAGGTTCCTTGCTTACCTGCATGTATAAGTTTAAGAATAAAATCAAGTTTTGTCAGGATGTGGAAGAGATATTTAAATCTTTGTTTAGCTTCTACTTACAGATAATGGTGGAAAAAGACACCGTGCCAAAAACACCAATCTGGCATATCGTAAAGAAAGATATTCAGATATTTATCCATCTAATAAGTATGCACATACATATATATGTACATCTAATTATACATAATTCACAAAACAATTTCGATTTAATGCAATTTATGTGGTAATGAGATTATTTTGCAGACAGCTACTGGTTATAAGATCTGTCAGAAAACAAATTTTACAGAGTTGTTTTTGCTTTTTGTTTGGTTTTGAAGCACGACTGTCATGTAATAGCAAGTAAGTTGAAATATCAAAAATGTATTTGGATTTTTTTCAGTTCAAAAATAGTCATTATGAGTAGATGTCTTCTTGTTTGAAAAGGCACAGAAATGATTCATGTTATGTATGTATTGACAGACCACTGGAAATGTTCTAGAACAGTATCCCCAAGCATCTACACACAGGACCTTGCTGTGTTGGCACGGAGTCAGGGCTAGAGAGGATAAACTCGCTTAAGCCCTTTATAATCCCATTCACCAGGGAGGAGCCCTCATGGCCTAACCACCTCTTAAAGGCCCACCTCGGAATACTACCTCATTGGCAACACCTGAATCACAGCACCTGGAGATCTTTAAAATATTGCAAAACGCCGACCATACTGTAGATAAATTAAAATGGCAGTCTCTGGGGATGGGATGCAGGCTTCGGTAGCTTTTTGAGCTCCTCAGGTGATACCAATGTGCACACAAGTTTGGGAACCACTGGCCTAGAACAGGAAGATAAAATAAAAGAGAACTGAAACTGTTCTCTGTATACGGGAGCTGTTATAATTTTCAGGTAACAAGCTCAGATGTGTAAGAGCTATCTATCTTTCTGTAAATGACTGTAATATCTCTTTTAAGCTCCTTATTCTGCAGGGTGGCTGAAGTTTGTTCTTGGTCAATTCAGGGCTTCTCTCCCTTCTTCCCTCTGTTGTTTCTTAATGGGGACTAGGGTGAGGGGAGTTATAAACTACCAAGACAGGAGAGCGGGACTGGCAGGGATGAGCATCCACCTAATCTCCAGCTTCTGAGGATCCAGCACGTGGCCTCTCCAGGTGTCAGCTTCTGAGGTCCCTCGGGCAGCTGCCTCCTCCCATCCACAGGGCCCCTGGGGTCCCCAGGCTCGCTGGTCACTGCCTCCCTGCTCCTGGCCGCAAGGCAGGCATTCTGCCCCTTCCCCTTCACACTGCAGTTAAGGAATGGGGGTAGGCGCTAAAAATCATGTAGCAAGGGATTATTGAAAATGAAAAACTTTAATAACATATTAAAATGTAAATCATGATACTTATTGAATACTTCTCCTTATTATCTGCCAATTACGCAAATTTTTACATTTGTTAAAATTTGCTTGGCTTTTGTTGTTAGCATTATCTTCAACCCTTGGTTTCTTTCCTGGAAACTTTTCATGCTACTTGTCCACTTTGTGAGGGAGGGTGAATTTTTTTTAATTAAAAAATATAATCCATGAATCTACTTAACTGAACACACAAAACTGCAATATGATGCAATATATCGAAAACTAACAGCAAGGAAGTTGGACCTGTCAGCCTCTGCACTTTGGAGAATTTGCAGTATTCCCTCAGGAAACCCGAGGAAAACTCCTCATCCATGTGTGACTCGTGACTGGCTGATATGGCACCAGTGTAAATTCTTTTTTAAGAGTAGTCAAATTTTTCACAAATACAAGCTAAACCTGTTAAGATTTAAAGATAAACACTGGCCAGCACCTGCCTTGCAATAGTTCCTCGGCTCCTATACTAATCTCTGTTCTGCACGGTCATCTCAGAACTGGGTTTCTAGCATCAGCAAATAATACACAATTGAAGTAAGAGCCTATATTTGTAGTGGGAGCCTAGACTCATTGTCGATTTATGATTTTATAATTTTTTTCTTGATCCCTAGAAAAACTGAATACTTCAAAATATACATATTTAGGTCCTATGTCTCTAGATTACTTTCCATTAAAAGGTGCAACAATCAACTAGAATCGAGGGGGAGCATCTCTGTTGGGTTAGGAAATGCTCAACATAAAAAAGCAGTTTAGCAAAAGTTTACATGAAGTATACTTAAAACTAGGTAACAGGTATTTGCATATTTGATGTAAAACTGGAAGGAAACGAGAAGAAATCAAACTCATGATTATGTGTTAGGTGGCTGGGACTTTGGTGTTTTTCTTTTAAATTTCCTTGAAACTTTTAACAATTATTTTAACTCAATATTTTTAATAGGGCCTTGATGTTTATCATGCTAGATATAAACTACAACTCTGCTCATTAGAATATAGTTTAGGGCATGTCCTGGCTTTAGTAAAGTTTCTTAAACTATAACTGAAGCTACTAGCCTAGCCTAGTTAGCCAGTAGAACAAGAGCACTACTTCCTATAAAGGATTTTTACAACTGAAAGTTGTGAGACTGACTACTGTGGTGGGTTTGTATTTAAGTAGCAATATGCTGGCATAGGTATGCCAAAGCACTTGTCGTTCATCAGTAAAAATGTGTTCAGGCTGAGCACTTTTAAATATACATAACTAAGTTCCCAGTGCACTCTGCGGTCCTTTATTTGCTATGTGGCAGCCTGCCTGATTGCCTGTTATCTGATCAACAGTTCAAAAGTTGACGTGGTATAGCAAAGAAAGTTCAGGTTCAGAACACCAACTGCGAAGAATGAATGATACTATGTGGTGTCTGAAATAGGAATTAGTAGGGCTCTAAATGAGAAGAAGAATGAGCAAATGTGTTGCCTCTTTATTGAGTAAGAAATAGGCACATCATCACTTTCTGTATATCAAATAATCTTCATGTACAGTGATGCTTTCCCTCCATGAAGTAAGCAGACTCCATGTCACATTCTGTGCCACACAAGTGAGTTCTTACAGACACAGTGGGCACGGTATCTGTGCTCTGGGGAAGGGGGCGGTGGATGAACCACATACTTTTGATAAGAAGTAGACAGCCTGCAGTTTTTAAGTGGAAATAAAAACGCTCAAATACAGAGAATCTTCCATCCCATCTTTGGCAAGTTCAAAATCAGATTTATTGAGCTTCAGCTGTATTTAGGCTCTTGTCGCAAAGACTGCGGGGTCCCAAAGATGGTCTGGCCTCATACCTCTCACAGTCAGGTAGGAGCATATACCTATAAACAGCTAACATACAAGGCAGAGCTGAGGAGGGGCCACAGGAGAGATGACTCAGGAAGTTTGTAAGAAAGTAAGATGCTTGGCAGAGAGGGGCAGGAGGAGCTTTTTGGAGGAATAGAATTTAAGGTAGATCATGATGACTGGTAAGCTTTCAGTAAACTAGGCTTGAAGAAGCCTTTCCTTGAGACAAGAACGACAGGAGTAGCCATCTTGGTAGGGGAGAGGTGGGGCATGGAACATAAAGCCTACAGAGGGGAAAGAGAGAAACATTCAACACCGAGGGTGCAAACGTCAGACCATAAGCTGAACTGAGCCAACCAATGATGGGTTTGGCCCGCTCAATGTTTAGTTTTCTTTTCTAACTGCAGAAAGAGACAGAGAATGAGAGAATGCGTTTTATTTGAATTAGCTACCAGTATTTAAATATTGGGCGATTACACATAAAACTCTGAAAACTAAAGTTCTGACAGCAGTGCTAAACTTGCACTCCCACATGTCAGTAATCACTGAACATGAGAAGTGAACTTCTAGATGGGGCATAAACTCTGCCAATGGCCACAGTCCCTGGCACTTCCTACGGCTTCTGCAAATTCCAGCTGCCATTTATTATGATGTGAGGCTGAGTTTATTATTGTTGTTGTTGTTTTATAGTAAATACAAAAGTTTTTCTTAAACCTCTTGAACCTTACTTTCATGATGACTTGGACCTTTTATGTCCAATTCATCATACAAGTAAGAGGTAAGAGGGTTGGAGTTTGGGAGGCATGAGCAGCAACAGAAAGAAAAAGGCACATGTCAGAGACATTGTAGAGATAGAATCAGGTGACTTACTGAATTGGAAGATAAGATGGAGCAAGTGACAGGCAATTAAAAATGACACTAAGATTATAGACCAGGGTAGGATGGTGGTTATGTCAACAGAAAGAGAGGTTATTGAAACCTGCTGATTTTCCCAGGGAAAATTATCACTTGCTTTGGGGCTTGGTGAGTTTGTGTTGCCTGCTGAACATCCTGGTGGAGAAATTCATCAAGAGGTAGAGCCATTCCTAAAAGTTAATAGAGTATAGCAGTTAAAAGCATGGTTTCAGAAACAGACAGAACTCAGATTCCTCATCATAAAAGGACTGTAATATTAATATTAGATCCTACTTTCTCTGAGAGGCCTAATTGAGGAACTATGTATGCATAGTGACTGCTCAATAAAAAACTCTTAGTTATCAGAGTTGAGAATGAGATACATGTAAATGTTCATAGAAGCTGTGAGAATGGAATAAATAACCAAAGAAAAGACTGTAGAAAGTGAACATGTGATGTGTATACCATTCAAAAAACAACTAGAAATGCAGTAATAACTAAGTCAACCTTTTGGTGATTCTGGGTTCAGGAAAGCCTGACAGTCAGTGGTTGCAGCCTTGGGGACCAAAAGGCCCAGAGACACAAGATACCTGCCCTTAAACTCCCAGGTGGCCTCTCCATTTTGGCACATTGACTGGTTAGCTCTGTTCCTATGTAGATGACTGGTACACTTACCTCCTCCAGTAGGGTCTACTGACCTCAAGACACACCACTTGCTAGAAAGGACTGCTGAGCCAGAAAGCCTTAATGCCTAGATATTAACAAATGGATGGATAGATAAATAGACAAAGATAAATGAATGAGACAGTGTATTGCATGGTACTGACCGAAATTAAAAGAATTAAGTCAAAAGATCTTATACTAGGTTAATTAATTTAAAGATGCAATAGACTCCTGGCATTAGTAAATTTAACATTTATATTTTCAACCTCTCACAAAAGTCAGTGATATTGAGACAAGAGAAAATTGGCAAGTTAGTCAAACTCAGCATTTAGATCTCAACATGCCTCTCTTTAAAAAAAAGAAAAAATCCATTTCCACCCTCTCTTCCTCAAGATATTTAACCTTAGAGCCAGAAATAGCAGTAAAGAAGCCAATGAGAGCACAGATTGTAAGATTGGAGCGTTCAACTCAACAGCAACTTAGTGCATTAGAATGCTATGAATGCTTTATGTAGACACAAGTAAAAGCAATGGATGAACAGCTTTCACCTATACTCCAGCCAGAGCAAAAACTGTTCATTTAGGGAGAAAGAAAACTTTCTTAAAAGTTGAGGTTATTAAAATGCGGTAAGTTGTACAAACATTTTGCTTGCTAATTTAAGAATTCATGAGATGTCCTATGTCAAGGGTGTGCAATATTGGTTGGTTATGGGCATGCACTTTCATAAAGCCCATTTCCTAGAAAGAGAACTGATTATTAGGGAATAGAAACCTAAGTCTCAGTTTACTATTTAGTCAATTGCTTCTGCACCTCTTCACATAAATAAGCTTTGGCAAAGATGCCCTGAATCACCCCAGTCCTCAGTTTACTTCATGCATAAGAAAAGGAGGTAACTAGTTTAAACCAAGTAACCTCTTATTCTAGGAACTTTCCGTGTCTGACAATTTACAAGTCTTTCTATACATGGATATTATGGATTCTTCAACAGGTATTATGTTTTTGTCACATTCTTGTTTTACACTCCTCGGGAATGTTACACTGCTCTAAAAGCTATGCCTGGAATGAGTAAAAGGGTCTCAGTTGCCTTCACAGATGACCTTAATTTCTGTTCATTTTCCCCAGTGCTAGGTTTCAGATAAAATGGAGCCATCAGGTGAAGGCAATTTTCCAAGGCTTCTCCTTAGGGGTGAGTCTAGAGACTGATTCCTAAGAACAAGACACAATTTTAAAGAATTTCTAACTAGCCAAGAGAATCACAAGTCCCCTCTTAGCCACTCCTTGCACACAGCTGAGTTTAGGCCCATAGCCTCCTACTAGCTCATCAACAGAGGCCAGCATTTACTGGATTTTGCTGTGTTTGTCAAAATTCCTTCATTTAAGCAAGAGGCAGTGGTGCAAATGTTCTCCCCAATAAAACCCAAAAGTCCCCTATTTTTATGGCTCAGTTACAGTTCTGGGCCAAACCTTGCTCTAGAGAGGGCAGGACAGGTTTTCAGGACCCCATCTCTAGCTTCTTCACACATATTTAGACTCACATTGAACAGATCTAAATAAAATCTTCAGCACTGTTTTTTTTTTTCCTGCAAAGATACATTGATTGCTCTTGTTCCACTTAATTCTATTCATCTTAATATACTGAAAAGTGCCTTGTAGTAAAAAAAAAAAAATAGATATTTCTCAACAATAGTTTTTATAATTTTAAAGTTGAGGAACTGAAAATCTATTTTGAAATATTTAACCTAAATTAGTCAAGTTTTGACTAATTTTAGAATACACATTCATAGGGCAAAGCTTCATTCTTTTCAGCTTCCACTACAAAAATGTTCACAATCCACAAAGCTCCAAACCAAAACCATTCAATATGAGACTCGGCTGGATCTGACTGCTAAAACAGAACTATATTCAATACACAAAACATTTTATTGACTTGAAAGGGGCAGGGACACCTTGGAGATATCACAAAGCATGCCAAACTGATTTCAAACAATTAAGATCATAGTAAGAAGTACATCCAGAATATCCAGAATTTATAAGAAGGAGGCATTTATGTCTGACAATTTTATGGCGTGTACTTTTCACAAGTTTAATATTTCTTCCTTAAATAAAATGTTCACAGTGAAAGTGGATCATCAGAATTACTCTCATCCTCTTTGCCTGGTTCACACAAGTACTTGTCAAAAGTTTTGAAGCAGCATCTGAAAATATTGATGCTACTAAATATTTCATTCAAGATTATAGCCCTTGAAATTTAATACACAATCAAACAAAATCATTTGGAGGCTCCTGATTTCTCTTGCTTCTGTAGCTTATTATATTCATTACCTCCGTTCAATCAGGTTCTGGATGACTTGTTTCTACACTAGGTAGCGCCCGTGTAAGACGGTTTTAATCATACTAATAACTGTTGGCCTGATTCTCCCATCCCTGTGCCCACGTAACTTCCATAAAGTCAAAATCCCTTTCAAAGTGTCTTAACCTTGAGAATTCACATGCTGTCCATATGGGAATATCTGTACATCTTTAAGATGATTGCTTTTCTGTTGCTATTATTATCTCCTTCTCAAAACAAATAGAACAAACAGTGCATGTCATGCCTACTTTTTTTTTTTAAGAGAAGAAATCTCCAGAAAGTACTTAATGGTCCAACTGGAAAATGTTCTAACAATAGAGTCTTTCCTGGTTTTTCAATTTACTGCAGGTGGATAATCTCTGAAAAACCCAAGACAGTGAACAGATTGAATCACTTTTAACAATTTGAATCTTGAACGAATTCCAAAGTGCTTAGAGTCAAGCTGTTTCTGCCTTTCTTAAATTAATACTTCAAATAAAGGTTAAATAATTTTTCTTTGAAAGTTGGCTGAAAGTACTGGAAAATTGTGTGCTTTGGAAGACCACATTTATTATAAAATGAGTGTTTGGGCATTGTAATTACACTGATATTTTAATTGGTATTGCCATAAATTTGAGGGCCAGGGACTGTCTCTTTAAATCTTTCCTTGGTATGCTGATAGTCTCTTAAAAGAGACACAATCCAATAAATTTAGAAATTAAAACATTACTGGAATATTTCATTATGTAAATATTATAATGAGGCTTTGAAAAGAAAAGTAGACTTTCAACACTGAATACACTAAAGTATTAATATTTTCTAATCTTGCAATTGGGTCTTAGAATTCTAGTTTGGAGTAAAGTCCAACAGCATGATATGACTACTCTATATTTAGCACTGAGCACGGTTTTAAGCTGAATTTTCAATCAGCTGAAACAAAGGCAGAAAAGTAAAAGTATGCATGTGGCATACAGGGCCAGGTGCGGTGGCTCATGCCTGTAATCCTAGCACTCTGGGAGGCCGAGGCGGGCAGATTGTTTGAGCTCAGGAGTTCGAGACCAGCCTGAGCAAGAGCAAGATCCCATCTCTACTAAAAATAGAAAGAAATTATATAGACAACTAAAAATATATATGGAAAAAATTAGCCAGGCATGCTGGTGCATGCCTGTAGTCCCAGCTACTCGGGAGGCTGAGGCAGGAGGATTGCTTGAGCCCAGGGGTTTGAGGTTGCTATGAGCGAGGCTGACACCACGGCACTCTAGCCTGGGCAACAGAGTGAGACTCTGTCTCAAAAAAAAAAAAAAAGTATGCATGTGGCATAAAAAGATGGTGTATATTCTATTAAATTATGCATATAACAAAAATATAAAACTTGACCAATTAGCATGCAATCTCTAATAGAGATTTCATTTCAGTATACCTGAAAATGACTTTTTTTAATGTACATTTAGATGTCTTCAAAATTTGCTTTGAATTTCCATTGTTGATGAGCACAGCCAAAACCACATTTTACCTCCTTAATTTAAATAGAGGAAATGCTAAGGAGAAAGACTTCTGATTCTGGACATAAAGTAAGCATTAGCAAAAATAAGCAGTAGGTTTATCATACTGTATGAAGAAAATGTACTTTTTATAGTCATCTTGTGTCAAGGAAAACCCTTCGACTGAGCCATACCCATTCTACCATATGCACAGGAAACGTTTTCGTCATAATCACGACGGTCACTGGATACTCTAGAAACCGTGTCAGAAGCTAAATGAGCACAGATTTTGCCATCACTATCAGGCTCCTAAGTCCTGGCAAAACTTACATTGACTTGGAAGAATATGAGTTATCTGGGGAGGGGATGGGGCACAGCATAAAGATAATTTATCCTAGCAGTTGCTTTGGAATTTTAACATTTGAAAAAAAAAAATCTAAAAATTGGCACCTGTGTTGTATAAAATGCATAGCTACTTTAAGAAAATCTCATCTTCTTTTTTCGGTAAAAACTTCTGTTTCCCCAGTTGCACTATTTGAAAGTGAATCATGTACCAGAAGGTTGTTCAGTATTATGAAACTTAATGCATTTTATCACAAGCAAATACAAACATTTTCAAGGAAAGCACAGGCAAGAGACATGAAAGACCATATGCTTTCAGTGCTCTCCATGTCAAAACAATACCAGTCTCCAGAAAATAACTACTAGTCATATTGAATTATTTTGCCAGATATCTTCCAAAAGTTACTTGGAAGAAAGTACAGCACACTCCATGTACCATGTAATGGATAAAAATAGATTTCCCCAGACCAAACATATTACATTCATGAATTGTTTTATTGGCCATAATACTTTATAAGATTTCCCAGTTTTATTGCTCACGGGTTAGTGGCAAAGTTAAAAACGAGATAAGAGAACACAGAGGCTTAATTTTCTGGAAAATGTTTTTCAACAAGCTGTGTAAACTCTCTTTATTAAACATATGTGTGTGTGTGTGTGTGTGTGTGTGTGTATTTTTTTTTTTTTTTTTTTTTTTGTAAGAGGTCTTGCTCTGTTGCCCAGACTGGAAGGCTGGAATGCATAAACTGATATTCTTAATACACAGAAATAGGTCATTTTCCCTTCTCAGAGGCAAGATTTTTTTTCTTCTTCTAGTGCGAGCCTGTAACCATTCACAGGTTCACACTGCTCTTGCCATGCTCTGCTTTGAAACTCAAACACACACACACACAGCAAAAGCAAATCCGCCTGAGAAAGGACAGGCTGAAATAGCTCTCTGAGCAGCCTTCTGGCTTTAACATTCCACCAGTAAAACCTTTTTAACCTGTGTCAAAATACTGCTCAGGTGATTAGATGAGACACTACAAATGATCTGTTCAACCTATAATCCTTCCACACTGCTCTGAGAAATGGCCTCTTGCATTGCCAAACAACTTCCTAAATAATTATAACAAAAACTTGGTGAATAACTCCTAAAAATAACCTTGAATATCCAAGGAACACACCAGGCCCTAGAAACAGCCACCCATGCTGAAGGGAGGGGCAGGGAAGGAAGATCAAAATGTAAGGATCCTTCCCCAGTGACTCTGGCAGGATTATTTGTTCCTTCAAGAATGTTCTTCTTCACCTTTTTCTATTTTGAGGGCCCACAATTTACTTCCTATAATCCCTCTATTTATGGAAGACCTGCTGTGTACCAGCCGCTTTGCTAGATGCTTACTGCCCCTTACCTCATTTAATCTTTTCAGCAACCGTATGCACATCTTGACACACAGAACGGACTGAACGATTTGCAGAGCTCAATGCCGAGTGAAAATGTGCGGTCTACGGTTCAAAAAGCAGTTAAACATTGTCATTACATATACTGAAATATAAAGCGTTTGCTTCCGCGCCCCCTCGGTCGCTCTCTCTCAGGACATTATTTGCTATTTAATGCCCCTTGGGCGTCAGAACACTCACTCACCCGGCTGGAGCGGAGCCTCCCAGGCGCCCGGGGCCTCGCCCTGTCCCGCGGCGTGTGCGCTCACCTGCGCACGTACAACGCATCAGGTGCCAGGTTCCTCCTCTTACCAACCAGCCAATCAACGCGCTGTGCCCCAGCTGGGGGCAGGGGTCTCGAGGCAGACACCTTCCCTTCGTAAAAACTCAAATCCAACCCAAGGCAGATGGGACGCGCCAGCTGGGTATTTGGATCGGACTGCGTAAAAGATTCGCTTCCACCTGCACAACGCCCCATGGCCCCAGTCCAGGACGCTGCGGGGCGTGCAAGACACTGTGGGGCGTGCAAGACCCTCCCGCACCTGCGCCCTGGCCCCTGCCAAAGGAGGAGGGCCCCAGCAAGCCCCAGCAGGTGGGGGAAGGCCAGGCAGGACTTGTGGGGCCGGGGGGTGGTGTGGGCCGGGAGCTGGCAGCCGGGAACCCACCTGGAGTGGATGGGGAGGCCCCAGCACTTGCTCCGTTGTCATTTCTAACTTCATTTATAAATCACAGAATCAAAGATAAAATTACTAAGAATTTAGAATGGTGACAGTAGAGCCTTAAAGCAAGCGTGGGAACCATCTGAGTGAGCATGGAGCCCAGTGTGACTGCACTGGTCACATGTCCATGAAGCTAGGCTTGCTGACATGGAGAAGACATCCAATAAATATTGGTTCCTTTTCCTCCCTCATCTATTCTCTCTGATAACCCTCACCAACTGCCCCAACTCACCCACCCAATTGAAGGAATGGGATTTCTTAGACAAAAATATAGCAGATATATTTCCACAAAGGAAAAGAAGAATCATGTTTTTCTCTTACTTTTTCCTTTTTTACAAATGATGAAACTGATCCTGAGAGATTAAATGACATGCTAAAAGAGCCATCTGGTATGTATGTGGAGTCTAACACCAGAGTCCTCAACCTTTCCATTATGTGCAGCTGTCAGGTAGAAGGAGTGGCAAATGCTTGATGAACACTTCCTAATAAACATGTTCATGCCTGGCAATGTCACAACCCTATTTTTACCATTGACTATGGAAAGAAAGAAAACATTTTGACACTTTAAGCAAATGTTTATGAAACGTCCCCTTTGTGTGTTATGGTTTTAATATGAATGCAACACTTATTTAGAAAAATAAAAGTCTCCTCCCCATAGATGGCCATCATTAACTTGTTAGTTTTTCATGTATGGTACAATGCATAGATAATGTTTTTTCATTGATTTATGCTTTAGAAATAAGAGGTACCTAATTGAAAGCTTATTCTTGTAATAGTCTTGAAATGTGTTATAAGCTTAATTTTGTAATAGTCTTGAAATGCACATACATGTCATTATGTGAGCCCATATATCTTAGATAAATTTTTGTTTTATTCTTTAATTGATATTAAAACAATATCACATTATGGAAAATTTGGATTATAAGAAAAAGACAATAAATCACTCATAATCTCACTATTCTCACACAATACTTAATTTTGGTGTATTTTTTCCAGTATTATTATTGTAATAAAAATATGCAATTTACTGTAATGCTTTCTTTTAAATAAAAGGAAAATCTACAACCAAAAAGGATAGGCCACACACCATGATTTTATTATTTTGCCAAAGGCAGAGAAATGGACTAGATCTTTTTGAAAGATCTTTTCTATATTGGAACTGAAATTATAACTTTCTATTTTGAAAAGCACCAAAAAGAAAAACATAAAAATCTCCCAAAGCTTACCTAAGAAGTAAAATTTTCTCCCTACTCCACCTATCCAATTCCATACCCTAGTCTTGACTACTCTTACAATTTGGTATATATATTTCTGAAAATTTTCCCAAATCTAGATAGATATATAGGAATGTATTCATTAATTATTATAAAATATGAATCATACTGTACATACTGATCTGTAGCTTTATTTATATGCTCAGTAGTTTATATTATAACTATATCTGGTATTAAAATGTTAAATCATAATTTTGACCTAATGTCTTTATTAATGTCTATATAAATAAGTAAAACCTAAAGGGTAAAATATTTTCGTAAAATATTTTCAAGTCATAAAATAACATTTCTCACACTGTCATATCTAGAAGTCTTTTTGGCATGAAAATACTTTTATTGACACATCATCCTTCCTAGACAAAAATATTTTGTTAGCCACCTCCTAACTTCCCTAGACCTTCATTTGTACCTTCCTGGTAAAACTTTATTGTAGTCTCTTTTTATTACAGTTAAGTACCTAAGAGTCAAATATTCTCAACTAAACTGCAAAATATTGAGGAAAAGAACAATGTATCTTATTTCTCCTATGATCCTTAGAATACCGTCTTGCACAAAATATGTCCTTAACGTTTGTTGCTCAAACAAGTGCGTAAATGACCAACCCAATTTACTTTGAGTTGTTTCACTAACAGTAGTATTAGGTTTACACTAATCAATCTAGACTCTCCTGAAGTCTTTCTTTGTGACCAGTATTTTAGATGGCAGGCCAAGTTCAGTGTGTGAGTACTGCCAAAACAACTAATGGACCCATATAACAAGTAAACCTGAAGCCTTGGTCACATATCCTGACAATTAGCAAGGAAATTTCATTATGTTATAGCCTTTTAAAATATCCCCTCATACCTGACCATTTTGAATCTACTTGAATGGACGATGACAGCAAAAAGCTTCTAACGACTTGAGCCTTTTTTGTCTCCATAAATAAATAATCATTCAAATAAATCCTTTTATAAAGATTTTGAACTTAGTTTTATCAAATTATATACACATGCCTTAATTTCTTAGTAAATACATATGCATCATGTCTTTGTATCTATTTTAGTTTTTCTATTCTTATACATACTCAACCTTATAAATAGTATTTTCCCTCATTTTGATTTCCAATTTCTTTTAGATTTTGATTATGCAAATTTTCAAATATACAAAAAAGGAATAGTATAATAAACTCATTCCCAAACTTCAACAATAATTTAACAAATGTTTAAAGTCCTAAGAGTGATTTAATTTTAGGACAATTCTAGGACAAGAAATTTAGGGAATTCTAGGACGGTTCTTGTCAGACTTGATTTCAAACTCTACACAAAAGTAAACAGGAGAAGAGTCACCTAAAAACAAATAATCTTCAGGAAGTGAAAATCAGAACCACATGTGCACCCCGAAATGCAGCTTTCAATGCAGGACAGGCCTTATATTTAGACTCTTGTTTGCAAAATAAAGCAGCACAATGAAGAGGTAAAAGCAGAAAAAGATGTATGTGATCAAAATGTCCTGAACTCTAGTGACTGTGCACCCAGAACTGCACTGGCACCTGGTAGAAGCAGGTTCACTTACCATTTCTAAATGATATATATACTCATGGATTCATTTGATTTAGTAATCTTTTACATATAAATCTTGGGTTTAAAGACTAACCCTTTTAGCTATTCTCCTTTAAAATTAATACGTAGAGATAAGACCTTTGATTTCTAGAAATCAATTAAAAGTCTCAGCTAGAAAAGAAAGTCATTTCACATTTCCGTAATAATCAACAGATTTATCTATGTTTCTATGTAATACTTAGAAAGAGAAAGTGAAGATTAAATATTAAAACCAAACATTAGATAGAATAAGTAGAAATCTTGCCATTAGCATACTGTAACCCAAGCAATTTTGAAAACATACACACACAATTTCATAGCACCTTCCATAGCTACTTTCTGCAGAGCAAATATGGATTTAGTCTTTGAAACCCTTTATTTTCTGAATATCTGCAAAATATACATTCAACTGGAGAAAATTCAGAAAGCTAAAGTGCTTTTTATTCTACTACATTGTCTCCTTTGCATTTTAGCAATTCTGAACTCTGGCTTTTAAAATTACTTAAAATGTGAATAAAATAAATGTTTTAGTTCACTGTTTCTACATATTGGTATATTTGCACTTCAGCAATGATAGACGCATATGATCTCTTCTATCTGTGTTGAAATGCATAAGTCACAACTGTCTTTATGAGTCCACAAAATAGTCAACAAACTTTTCCAGATTTACTACTGTTATTCAAAAGACATACCTGATTTCAATAAACTAGCAGGTCCCTAGGAAAACTGCAATTTGATGGGATAGAAATGAGATGAACTCATAGAACCATAGGCGAGTTTAGCTTTGGTGGTAAGTGAATGGACACATCCAGACATTAGTCACGTGGTCAGCTCTAGGGTGGAGGGGAGGTGGTAAAGAAATTGAGACAACTCTCCCTCTTGTTCCTCCTCCTTCCTTTCTCCTCCCCTTCCTCCACCACCGCCTCCTATAATCCTCTTCACAGATCAAAGGACTTCTGTTCTCACCACTTAGGAAAGGCCAAGAAACATCTTATGACTGTTCCCTAAAATTAGCCACAAGCAGTTTATTAGGAACTGTCCCTAAAGACAGAGAAATCTGGTAGTATCAGTTGTAAATTAATCACATTCATGTTTTTAACTGACACAAAATCACAGATATGATCTTAGTAGTTATGAACTCCTCTAACATCTTTATTAGGATGCATATGTACCCAATATTGAATCATAAACATAAGAGCAATTCAACAACAGCCTTGCCAAGACCTAAGCTGCCTCAGAAAGAGATAAGGCAGACATAGGGCTAAGAAATGAAATTGACTTCATCATGGTTCCAAAGGATGTGGCAGAAGTCTAACTTAGACCATCCAAAAAGAGTATGGAAAGGTCAGCTCATGCTTGGCCCATTTTAACATCCATAAGCAATGGGATCCAAACCTGTGGTAGGCAGCAGAGTTGTAGGCAGGGGCAATCCCATAGGACAGCCAGGTGGTGGCATTCTTCTGAAATCTTTTTCTTCCTTTGTTAAATGATTCTATTCCCACATTCTATAAATTTAGATCATATATTAATATATCTTCAATTTTAAATTCCCCATATTTTTGCTAAGGCTTTGCAAAGCCTTTCAGGCTTATACAACCTAGCCAAAACTACCTTGCTCCTCCACACACCTCGGTGGTGATAGAGGTCAAGAAAACCCTTAGGAGCTACAGGGTCCCTCCTAAAGCTTGGGGTACTCAAGTACTCCACCTTGGGGACCAGAGTCTACCACAGACACAGAAGAACATCTTGGCAGCTGGCTCTATCACACAAACATCAACCAATGACAGGGAGAACAACAGTATAGACCATCAAAGTGTCTTCCAACTCAATCAAACAGGGTGTGGCTGATTTACACTGACAAGTACCACCCGCCGTCACTGACAGTAAGCTGAGGGACCTATCTCATTACACACTGTTGGGAAGAGGTGAAGACAGCAGCTATACCCAAGCAGTACACCAAACCTGCTAGAACACACCACAGGCAACTAAAGACCAGCACTCTCTCCCTGGCGTGCTCAGGGATCAATCCTTGAGGACCCAGAGACAGGCCCATAAGCCAGGCCTAGGACTCCCAGGTCCTGATCAAGAGGCCAGATGAAAAGGAATCAGCAAAAAACTTCAGAAACATGAAAAATCAGGGCAAAAGGACACCCCCAAAGGAAAACAATAACTCCCCACTAATGGATACCAACAAAATTGAAGACTGAAATGATAGATGAAGAATTTCAAATATAGATTATAAGGAAGCTCAATGAAATGCAAAAGAAAATAGAAACCCAACACAAAGAAACCACAAATGCAGTTCAGGAAATGAATGAAAAATTTACTAAAGAAATAGAATTATTAAAAAATATTAAACAGAACTTCTGGAATTGAAAAATTCATTCAAAGAAATACAAAACACAGTGGGAACTCTTAAGAATAGGCTATATCAGGCAGAAGAAAGAATCTCAGAACTTGAAGACAACACCTTCAAATTAAGTCAGTCAAAAAGAAAGAACTGAGAAACAATAGGAATGAACAAAATCTATAAGAAATATGGGATTATGTAAAGAGGCCTAATATAAGAATCATAGGCATCCCAGAGGGTGAAGAAGAAAACACACAAGGGTTGCAAAACCTATTTGAGGGAATAATTGAAGAAAATTTCCCTGGCATTGTTAGAAATCTAGATCTCCAGGTTCAAGAGCTCAAAGGACCCCTGGGAGATTCATCATGAAGAGGCAATCACAATGACACACAGTCATTAGATTGGCCAAAGTAAACATGAGAGAGGCACTCCTACAAGCCATAAGGTGAAAACAGCAGGTAACTTATAAAGGAAAACCCATCAAACTAACTGCAGATTTCTCAATTGAGAACTTACAAGCCAGAAGTGATCAGGGTCCCATTCTCAGTCTTCTCAAACAGAATAATGGCTATCCTAGAATTTTGTATCCTGCAAAACTAAGGTTCTTTTATGAGGAAGAAATAAAGTCTTTCTCAGACAAGCAAACACTCAGGGAATTTCTCAAGATCAGACCTGCCCTACAGGAAGTACTTAAAACTGCATTATACATGGATCAGTACAATAGACACCCACCAGTGTAAAGCCACCCAAAAACTAAAGGTCAGAGGATGGATGCCACAATGACTTAAGAGGTAAAATAAATAAATAAAAAAAATAAAGTTCTACTCAACAGGATCAACAAAAAATGAACACCATTTACCAATTCTTCTAGCAAATGTGATAGCTTGAACTTCCCACTCAAGAGACATAGGCTGGCTAAATGGATAAAAAAAATACAAGCTGAGTATCTGATGTCTCCAGGAAACACATCTAACCCACAAGGACTCATTCAGACTCAAGGTGAAGTTATGGAAAACGATATTCCGTGCAAATGGAAGCCAAAAGAAAGCTGGTGAAGCCATTGTCATATCAGATAGCATAGACTTCAAATCAGCAAAGGTAAAGAAAGACAAAGATGGCCATTATACAATGGTAAAGGGAACAATTCAACAAGAAGACATAACAATTGTAAATATTTGTGCACCTAACACAGGTGCACCCAGATTCAAAAAGCAAACCCTACTTGATCTAAACAAAATGATAAACAGCAGCATGATAATAGCCAGGGATTTCAACACACCACTGACAGAGTGGGACAGATCCTCAAACCAGAAAATAAGCAAAGAAACAATAGACTTAAATGGAATTCTAGAACAAATGGGCCTAACAGACATTTATAGAACATTCTACCCAAAAACCACTGAATATACGTTTTTCTAATCAGCTCATGGAACATTCTCTAAGAATGATCATCTCTTAGGCCACAAAATAGGCCTCAACAAATTTTTAAAAACATAAATTATATCATGTATCTTCTCAGACTACAGTGGAATAAAATTAGAAATCAATTCTAACAGAAACACTCAACTCTGCACAAAGTCATGGAAATTAATAACCTACTGCTAAATAGGTATTGGGTCAAGGAGAAAATTAAGATGGAAATCAAAAGATTCTTTGAACTAAATGACAAACGGGACAAAAGTTATCAAAATCTGTGGGATTCAGAAAAAGCAGTCATAACAGGAAAATTCATAGCCATAAATGCCTACTCCAAACGACAGAAAGATCACAAATCAACAATCTAATGAATCATCTCAATGAATTGGAAAAGGAAGAGCAAACCAATTCCAAACGCAGCAGAAGAAAAAAAATAACTAAGGTCACAGCAGAATTAAATGAAATTGATAACAAAAGAATTATACAGAAGATTAATGAAACAAAAGAAAAGTCCCTAATAAGCTAAATTAGAAATGAAAAAGGAGACATTACAACTGATACCACAAAACACAAAATATCATCTCTGAATGCTATAAAAATCTCTAAGCACATAAACTTGAAAAATATTGAGGAAATGGACCAATTACTGGAAACACACAATCTTCCTAGGCTCAATCAGGAAGAAATAGAACTCCTGAACAGACCAATATCAAGTAACCAAATTGAAGCACCAATAAGAAATCTCCCAACATAAAACAGTCCCAGACCAGATGGTTTCACAACCAAATTTTACCAGACCTACAAAGAAGAACTGGCACCTATACTGCAGAAATTATTTCATAACACAGAGAAGGCAGGAATCTTCCCCAACTTGTTCTACCAAGCAATATCACCTTCATACCAAAGCTAGGAAAGGATACAACAATAAAAGAAGACTACAGACCAATATCCCTTATGAATGCAGATGCAAAAATTCTCAATAAAATCCTAGCAAACCAAATTCAGCTGCACATAAAAAAAAATAATCCACCATGATCAAGTGGGCTTCATCCCAGAGTTGTGAGGAAGGTTCAACATATGCAAATCTATAAATGTGACTCACCACATAAAAAGAAGCAAAAACAAAGGCCATATGATCTTCTCAATAGATGCAGAAAAAGCATTTGACAAAATTGAAACAAAAAGTTGATTCTTTAAAAAGATGAACAAAATCTATAGGCATCTCACTAGATTAACCAGAAGCAGAAAAGAAAGGACTCTTACAAGCTCAATCAGGAATGAAAAAGGAGCAATTACCTTGACTCAAACTGTACAAAAACAATTCACGTAACCAAAATATTTTTACCCCGTAATATTCTGAATGAATGAATAAATAAATAAATAAATTCCCTTATTTGGAAAGTGAAACATGGGATATCCAAGGCTATGATAATAATTTCTAATTGTTTTTCCTCCTAAGAAATACTTGGCATTGTCCTTCTTTTGCTTTGACTATGCCTAACCCTCTCATTTCTTAGTTTAAATGTTCTTCTCCAATCTGAGATTATCTTGACGGGCTTACATGTTATAACAAGATGCTTCCTCTTCTTGACAGACCCATGTGTTTTTCATCATAAGCAATGGTATCAAAAAATTTATGTTCTTCATCATTATTTGTGAAGTCAGTGTTTCACTTCCCTTAATCTTTTTTTTCTACACTACTCTTGACAAATGCAGGAAGAGCTGTGTTTTTTAAATTGCATCTGTAAACTCAAACCTTTTAGTCTCTACCTTAGAATTAAAATTACAAGAAACACATTCTAAATATTTTCCTTGGTGGTATCATTTTATTCTTGGTGTATTAACAGAAGCCCTGTATGTAGAACTTGGTGGTTTGTAATAATCTTCATGCATCTCGTGATTTGCCATGGAAACTACACACAGCAGGTGGTCTCCAAGTAGCACTATGACTTTTTTTCTCTAGGGGTAACATCAAAAATCGTTATTTTTCCATAGAAAATGAGAAACTTATGCCTCATCAAAAGTTCAGAGTTCATATTTTATGAGAAGAACCTCATTTAACTTCACAAGCACTGCTGCTTCTTCAACTTTTTCTCTGTGAAATAGCATGTACATTCACTTTCCTAGATTTTAACTCTAATATTTGTTTTCCTCTATCTCCTCAAGATATTTTGTAATTTTCTTTTTGTTTCTGTTTGGTGTGTGTTAACACTTTGCCTAGGAGCTCTTCATCCTTCTAAATAAACTGGAGCAACGCCAGATATTCCTCAAGAACTTTCTCAAAGTTCTGTTGTGTTTGCCTGTACTATGTAATAGTATCATTTGTTAGATACTTCTATCGTGTTATGTTTTTATGCTTTCTATATATTTAAGCTTTTAATCTCTTCTAAAAGATTATATTCTCCCCAGAAGATACTGTTCATTTTTAACTACCACCCACACCCCCATCACCACCACTACACCTAACATATTCATGACATCAACTAGGGATCCAACCGGAGTTTACTGAATTACAAAACAGAACAAGAACTGTTCCTTTGGTGGCCATTATTCTTTCAGCTCCAAGTGGATTATACTCCTGTTTTGTAGAACACAACTGCAAATTCTTGAATGAAGGGGGTAAAGTCGCAGTTTGAACTCTGAATGTCTACTCCTTCAGTCCAAAAGCTGCGTATTATCTGAGTATTAGAAATTAGCGCTGATGTGCTTTAACCAGTGAGCCCAAGCTCCTTCAGTAACGACAACAGTGATGAAACGAAACATTTTATTCACCTCTTCCTGCCTTTCTCTGTATCTCCTATTGCCTCTTGCTTTTGGGATATCGGATTCCTAGGAACACTATTTTAAAGGTTAATTTCACTGTCTTATAATCCCTTGATCCTTCCTTTTAGAAGTTTTTAATTTCTAATTTCCATAATCACAGCAAAACAGAAAGGAAAATTATAAATCTTTGTGTAATATTTTGGCAAATTTACCTTGTTTTTAAAATATCTTTAAAAGCCTCTTTTGTAGTTGTATAACATCAACAGAAAAAAATATTAAGAGATTCCTAAATAGATCAGAGAAATAGAAGTAAACAGTTGCTGTTAGAATTAGAAATCAAATTCCAAGGAATTCATAACTCAATAAATACTAAATATCACCAACATACTGTTCATTGAAAACTACTCATTGGTCTATAAATCTTTACCCAAATTATTCATCTTGAAACCTCCAGGACCTATCATGGTGTCTAGTATGTAATAAATTTAGTTAACCTATAGACAGTAATGCATCAGATACTGAGGAGAGTTATGACAGAAGAGAAAACATTGATTTATTCTTAAGAAATTTGCAGTTGAGCAAAGCTTCAATATATAACAAATGTAATATAAATATTAGAGCATATACATTTATAAGATTGGATACAAAATTAAATTGGTTTCTTTATTTAAAAAGTACTTTGAACCTTTAATACATTTAAGCACCATGAGAAAGGTGGCTAGAGCGAGTAGAATTACCCAAAGTTAGTTGACCACAAGTTTCTTTCCCTACCCCTCCAAACGAATACTGACTAACATCTTTCAAGTAAGCAATGTTCTATTAAGAAAAACCTTTCAGAAATTGAACAAATATGGTGGCAGTAGCTAAAATAAGATATGACTAATCAGGAAAAGATTCATAGACAGGAGTCCTGAGCTGTGTTTTGAAGAAGGATGACATGTTTGGAGAAGATGGAAAAAGGTATGACAAGGCACAACTAATATACATTCTTTAACTCTCATTTAGAAGGTTGCAAAGAATTGAATATGGATTAGCTTAACTTTGGTTTAACTTACCATAGATGCCAAGAAAGGAATATTAAGGTAGAATTTACTAGAATAGATGAACAACAGGCCCGATTTTTAAAGCAGAGGTTTCACAAAGATTGTCCTTAAGGGCATATGTATATGGATGTGACTATGGGTTCACAAACTATAAAAATATATGCAGTTTGTTAACTATACTAGGTAACATGAAGAGAGTACTGTGTCCTGCTGGTCCAAAAGTAGGTTCCATTTCTGTTTGAGGGACTGGGGATCATGTTCCAAAGTGCCCATTTGGAAATGTTGAAATGCATTAGAGCTTTTGTACTTTTTTACTGAAAGGAGGAAAAAAGAGGTATGTGGGGGTTGAGGATTGAAGGAGTCTTGGAAAAGATAAGAGAAAAATTATAAATAATGGGATGGCCTGGGGTCATTCTTCCAAACAGCTGTAAGAATGGGTTGTGCAACACATGGGGAAGAACAATTAAGTTCAGAGCTAAAGATGCTGTTGGCCAGTTAGACTCTGAGATTATGGGCTCTGGCACCGAAGTACCTAGTTTAAAACTAATATGGAAAAAGGAACATCGCCACCTCTAGACTGAAAGTGTAACATCTGCTGGGACCTGCAGAGCAATGGCTATCATGGTAGCCACCCTTGAGATCAGTGGAGTTGAGCGGCGGCTACTTCCCCCACGAGGGCAACAGCTGCAGTGGTTATGGTATAATACCTCCCTCAAAAGACTTGCAGGTAGTCAGGTAAAAAAAAAAGTAAATTTTTTTTTTCTTTTACACATATGAGATATCCCTGGATATGTGCAGAAATAAGTAGTGCTGAAGTCCTACAGGCACAGATGTAGAATAAAAGAAATATAATTATTTCATATTAATGTTAATGAGACTTTATTTGAACTTACAGTTTGGTCAAACTTGCTGATATTTACGTCATGTAAAGATATGATGTTTTTATCTGGGGCTTGAAGACATACTTCTGGATTAGGGATAGCAAATGCTAGTGTCTATGGAAGATGTGCTATAAACATAAATATTTGCAAGGTGCTAGGTAGCACACAGTAGGTGCAAAACAGCTTATATTCTATCAAGCATCACTCTTGTCATGGGATACTACATTTTAAAACACTATCCAGATATAATCAGAAGGCTGTATATAGCTAACAGGCCTCTACTATTTTGTCTTTACTCTTGATGCTTTTCTTGATCCTTTAATTGATACTCTAGAATCCAGCTGAAAATACATAATGGATGGATAAATGATAAATACGTTTCTTTTCCCACTGGTAGGAGCATGGGAGTGATAAAAATTAAATTGCACAGCTTTTCATCAAGAGTTTGATGCCATATTTCTCCATGAAATGGGTATAGACTATAGAACAAGAATATGACCTAATTAATGGTACAAGGAAAAGTAAGAGGACTTCTAATTCATTTGCAGTATGCCACCATTTAACTAAGAGACTTATGTGCACCAAAATTCCTGCTTCCAACTATTCACAAAACTGCAAAACCTTCCAAAATGGCTCTGCATTCGTCTTTCATCCATTCAAAGCTGGAGAAGCTGGAGAGCCTGGTCCTGTGAACAGACCCCGTAATATCTTCCTCATTTCAGCATAATCCTCTTCCATGGCCCTAATATCCAATGCATAAAACTTCATCCCTGTAGATCCTTTCTATTCTATCCAGTTAGGTCCATACTGAGGGCAGTCACCATCCCCAAATGCCCAATTTCAATGCAGGCTGTATTAGGATCACATTGCTACAAGTCTATAAAAATAATTACTATCGATTTGTCTCCAGTTTGCCTGAATTAATAATGTTAATAATTCCCATCTCACATCCTTATGTCTATGCCATAATAGTCATTGAAATAAAATCCATGCACCATAAAAAAAAGATTGTAGCTTTGAACACATTATGTCTTCTTGAGTGGTTCCCAACACTATCATCAAATGGACAGGCAGCCCCTGCATTCTCATTAACAAGCTATAAGTAAACTACTTAATTGAAATATAACAAATTTGTTTGGTCTAAATCACCAAGATTCACCTATTGCCACAGTAGAAATAGCTTTCCTGGGTTCCAGCCTGAGATAAGTTCAGAAGCAGGATTTCAAAACATCATTTTTGGTCACTCTGATTTCTCTTACAGTGATAAAGGCTGACATGTAGTAGTATTTTTCTTAAAATCAATTTTTCTTAAAATTATTTTGAGTCCTTGGTTATGTTTGAAGAAAATGAACAATAACTAAAGCATAACTATTTACTATTTGAGCCAGAAAATGAAAATAGTGTTAAAGGTAACGTTCAGGTTAGGGAGTCATTCTCTACAGGAAACTCGAGACAACTGCCTAGCCAGGATGACTGTGCCACTTTTACTGATGAAAACTCAGCTCCCGAGGCTTTCTAGTTCTCTGGAGCAGATTTGCCTCTCAACAAGTGGTTTTTCTTCTCTGTGACTGCCCTGGCAGACATGCTGACTACATATGGTTAGTGCACAGATGAGGTTTCAGATTCTTGGATCTTTAAAAGCACTACAGCCTGTAGGATCCGGGAAAGGTTACACCACCACAGTGACCCCTCTGATATAGCATAGCTGATTTCCTTCTCCATTTAAAAGGTTGATTGAAATCCTTCATATTTTGGTGTCCCATATTCAACATCCATTTAACAAGCTAAGTCCACTAAATCCAAGAACTTCAAAGACTCACCGTCTTCAGATGGACTTTGAGACAACTTCTTGCATGCTACACTTACGCCACCCCAGAAAACTCTTACTTTTAAAGATCATCATAAAAGGATTTTCCAAATCTCACTATATATCCTATTACAAACCCCTAGCAGGCTTCTTTTCATACATTATCTAGATCCTTCACCTCCTAGCTTAAGTGTGTCTTTTCCACTGCAATCCTTTGCCATCTTACCATCTCCCCTACACACTTTCATTGCCTATTTCAATTGATGGCACTGTTCTCTTTGTTATTAATGGTCCAAATTATAAATATCTATTATGACTTCTTAGCCATCACTTAACTGATCACCGATCAATGATTTCTTCACAACATTCCTGAATTCATTTACTTCGTCTACATATTCAGAGTCCCAACCTAGCTCATTATGCCGTGTAAGTGTGGTACAGTGCCTGACCCACAAAAAAAAAAAAAAGTAAATGTGGTTTTCAAGATACTGATTTTGGATCATTTTTCAATATCATGTTTATTTTGAGAAAAAAATTTTTTAAATGTTGAACAGAACCCTGGAAACTTCTCTCCAACCTTGGTTCTGCCCAGAATAGATGAATGGCCTTCGATAAGTCACTGCACCCTCCTGACTCAGCATCAATTGTCTTCCTCAGGAAAATAAAAGAATTAAGTTAAATTTCTCAGGTCAGTTTACCTGTATTATTTTACAAGCTTTAAGGGTTCTTTCAGGCTGGGTGCGGTGGCTCACACCTGTAATCCTAGCACTCTGGGAGGCCGAGGCGGGAGGATCGCTTGAGGTCAGGAGTTCGAGACCAGCCTGAGCAAGAGCGACACCCTGTCTCTACTAAAAATAGAAATAAATGATTTGGACAGCTAAAAAAATATATAGAGAGAAAAAATTAGCCAGGCATGGTAGCATATGCCTGTAGTCCCAGCTACTCGGGAGGCTGAGGCAGGAGGATTGCTTAAGCCCAGGAGTTTGAGGTTGCTGTGAGCTAGGCTGATGCCACAGCACTCTAGCCTGGGCAACAGAGTGACACTCTGTCTCAAAAAAAAAAAAGAAAAGGGTTCTTTCAGAACTTGTTAATTTGTTTCCTATTTGTATGTTCCCTTCACTCTGCACAGTGCTATTAAATTAAAATTAAGTTACCATTACCTCTTTATGAGGAAACGAAGGCTTAGAGACGGCAACTGCCATCTCCACAGTCACACACTTCATGAATGATAGAACCAGGATGTATTAAGGGCCAGGACTAGGGTCAGGCTGGCAAGGTGTACAGGGCACAAAATTCAAGGAGACCCTGAGGCCAGTGCAAGGGCAGGGCTGGCACCTAAATCTGCACGCCGGGTGCCTTTCTTGCCACAACCTAAAGACACTTGTTCTCTTACCTCTGGAATCATGTGATCATCAGTTCCTTTAACGTGTATTTTACTATTATTTGTAGTCTGTTAGAATTGGAATAGCATCTAATTTTCTTCAAAAAAGCATTTCCACTATTATTCATTTTGAATGAAATGAAGAAACAAGTATCCTGCTTTATCTTAAAATGTAACAGACTGCCAAGGTCACCAAACAGTAAGGTGGAATATTATTTATACAATATTTCTCCATTTACCTATAAATAAAAATATGATATACATATGATATTCACATTATTATAATTTTGAACATCATGCCACCATGAGATGCATAAGACTATATTTTGAGACCATCCTCTAAAACCTTTGAACCAAAGGGGCCAGATTACTTCCAAGGGGAAAATTAAGTTTCCCCTCAAAGGCCCAGATGGAATTGCTAATCTTCTGATGTGCAGTGTTGGTATAAATTCTGATCAATGAACATATGCGTTCTAGGTTGAGGTTAAGTGGTGCTCACTGTAGGATTCAAGACTGAGTGGGCATAACTGAGTGGCTGAAAGAACTCAGCTTGCTAGCCTGAGGGACTAAGAAGCCTCTCAGTAAACAAGGGGAAGAGACAGTATAGCAGTAAATGGTTCATTCAAGAAAAGCAGGTCAGTTTCCCAGGAGAGAGTTGTGCCAAGAGGACTGTCCCCTGCCCTGGGGCCATGAATTCATTCAAGAGGCTAGTAATTAGCAAGCAAGTAAAAACAAAGACAACTGCTGCTCAAAAGTCCCCATGGGATATCCAGAAGGTACAGTATCAACTCCATTAATACCAATAGTTTCTGCACTGACAAGAACATAGTGTCATCAACACCCTTGAGGGATTGATAGGTATCAATAGTAATCTTAATGTATGTAGCTGATAGTAATAACAAATGTGTGTAGTAAACAATTTCGCCTAATGTATCAATTTTTTTTTTTTTTTGAGACAGAGTCTCATTCTGTCACCCTGGCTATAGTGTGTGGCGTCAGCCTAGCTCACAGCAACCTCAAACTCCTGGGCTCAAGCAATCCTCCTGCTTCAGCCTCCTGAGTACCTCAGACTATAGGCGGGTGCCGGCTAATTTTTTCTATTTCTAGTAGTGACAGAGTCTCACTCTTGTTCAGGCTGGTCTCAAACTCCTGAGTTCCAATGATCCTCCCACCTCTGCCACCTAGAGTGCTAGGATTATAGGTGTGAACCACCATGCCCAGCCCTAATGTATCCATTTTTAAACATGTTAAAAACATATAAGGAAAAAAAAAGAATTTCATCTTGCCCAAAAAGAAGGGCTAGTCTTTAGGAGATAATCTCAGCTGGGAGATTCTGGGAGGTGATCTCTCAGATTGGAGTGTCTTTGTTTACCTTGGGCCTTAGCTCATGCCAGATTATCCAACAATGTGATTAGGGTGGAAGAAAGCCATGCCAGATAGTATTCAGGGTGGGGGCTAACCACACAAGAAAGACCAATAATGTAATGTAGAGCATGGGCTTTAGGTCATGCCCACAAGAGTTGGGGAGTCAGATAACCACATGGGAAATCAATAATGCTTATGTAATGGATCCCCCAATAAAAACTCTGAACTCAGGGCTCAGGGGAACTTTTCTGGGTGTCAATACTCTATGTATATTGTCACACACCATTGGTGGGAGAGTAATATATCCTGACTCCACGGGGAGAAGACAACAGAAACTCTGTGTTTGGTTCTTCTCCTGGATACTGTGCTATATGCTTCTTACTCAGGCTGACTTTAATCTGGATCTGTTCCCTATAATGAACCATAACCATGAGTATAATAGCTGTCAGGGAGGTCTGTGAGTCCTTCTTAAGGGTGGTCTTGGGAATCCCCCAAACTTGCAGTTGGTGTGAGAAGTGAGGATGGTCTCTTGTAAACTGTTCCTTCTAACTTTGCAGTTGGCCTAAAACTCTCACAAAGGATAAGAGATATAGCAAGCCAGAGGAGAAAATAAAATGGCCAATATTATTTGTGGAGAATAAATGAAACGTCCACTAGGGATTTCCAAATACTTTGGGAGGAAATTTCCCATTGAGCAGGTGCAACCAGGGTGTAACCAGAAGATTTTACTTTAGAATTATGGTTGTGACTCTGTTTTTTACCTCTTATCTATCATGGTCTCAAAAATGCATAATAAATATTAATGCAGACATGTTATTTCCTATCATGGTCAAATGAGCTCCTATCAGACAAGCCCTTGTGTGAGTAAAACTATAAAATCTGAACAAACCATAAAAAATAACTATCTGAAGACACAGGAGCTCAAACAAAAACAGGATGATACTGGAAAGTATTCAATAGTTGGATGAAGGGAACAGCATGATGTGTGTTTCTCATTTTCTTTAACAGCTTTTTTATCCTGAGTGCAGGCTCATATTTGGGTCATATACATGGGGTGGCTGGAACTCAGAAAGAAACCAATGGTTTGAAAAATCAGAGCACAAACTTTGAAACAGTTACAACCACAGGATGTGGTGGAAGAATGAGAGAAGAATCCCAAATTTCTGACTGGCCCCTTAGTCATGCTTGTGCAGGACAGACAAGCAGCCCAGCTAACACTAAAAGAACCGAAGTTATATTTGAGCTGCTGCTCACTAGGAGAGAGTTTATAAAGTCAGTGTTTGATATAGTTTGGATATTTTTCCCCTCCAAATCTCCAGTTGAAATTCAATCTCCAGTGTTGCATGTGGGGCCAAGTAGGAGGTGTTTGGGTCATGGGGGCAGATCCCGCATGAATGGCTTGGTGCTCTCCCATGGCAATGAGTGAGTTCTCCCTCTCTTGGTTTACATGAAAGCTGGTCATTTAAAACCTGTAGCACCTCCGCCCTTTCTTTCTTGCTCATTGTCTCACCTTGTGACATGCCTACTCCCCCCCTCGCCTTCCACCTGGATTGGAAGCTCCCTGAAACCCTCAGAAGCAGATGCTGGCACCATGCTTCTTGTACAGTTTGTAGAACCATGAACCAAATAAACCTCTTATCTTTATAAATTACCTAGGTTCAGGTATTTGCTATATAGCAACACAAAACTAACTAAGACAGTGTGCTTAAGATAAACATAATGTAAGCCACAGTTTCTATAATATACCATTCATGATGAGGGGAATGCAATCTAAAACTACTCAACATACCAAATAAAACCCAGGAAAATATGACCCATTTTAATAAGAAAACACAATTGAGAACTACTCTGAGATAATACAGAAATTAGTAAACAAGGTTTTTAGTAGGCAGAGCATGGTGACTCATGCCTGTAATCCTAGCACTTTGGGAGGCCAAGAGTTTGAGAGCAGCCTGGGCAACATAGTAAGACACTGTCAAGAAAGAAAAAAAAAAAAGAAAGAAAAGAAAAGAAGAAGAGGAAGAAAAAGGAAAGAAAAAAAAGGAATAAGAAGAAAAGAAAAGGAAAGAAATATTTTAAAGCACCACTATAACTATTCTCAAAAGTTTCACAAGAATAGAAAAACAAACACTACGTGTACTCACCATCAAATTGGTATTAACTGATCAATATGTGCACATATAGTAGTAACATTCATCAGGTGTTGGGGAGGTAAGCGGTGGGAGGAGGAGATGGGTATATTCACACATAATGGGTGCAGTGCGCACTGTCTGGGGGATGGACATGCTTGAAGCTCTGACTCGGGTGGGGTAAAGGCAGTTTAGGTTACATATACATATAATATGCTGAAATAAAAAGTAAATAAATACATAAAAATAATAAAGAGAAATGTGTGTGCAATAAATAAAAAGATACAAAATCTCAGCAGAGATACAGAAACTATAAAAAGAAACTATTCTAAATGTGAAAAATTCAACATCTGAAATTTAAAAATGTACTGGATGAGCTTAAGAGCAAAATTGAAATGACAGAAAAGTCAGTGAACCTGAAGATAGATCAATAGAAATTATTCAATCTGAAAAACAGAGAAGAAAATGATTGGAAAAAATAAAAAAAGCCTCAGATACTGTGGAGTATTATCAAAAACTATAACATGCTATAACTGGAGTCCCAGAAAAAATAAAAGAGAGAGAGTAGAACAGGAAAAAAATTGAAATAAATAATGAAAAATTCCCCAAATTTTGTAAAAAGACAAATTTACAGATTGAAGCAGTTCAGCAAACCACAAACCTCCAAAAAACCCATATACACAAACATCTAGATCTGTCATTATAAGGTGCTGAAAACAAAATAAAAATCGAGAAATATTGAAAGAAACCAGATAAAAATGACATATTTCATATAGGGAAACAACAATTCAAATGCAGATTTCTCATCAGAAACAAAAGGGGTTCATGCAAAGGGAGAACATCTTTAAAGAGTTAAAAGAAAAGAATCTGACAACCCTGAATTCTGTATCTAGTGAAATTATCTTTCAAGAATGAAGGCAAAATATGTACTGGTGGATATTGTGCCAGTAAATGCCAGGTAAATACAGAATTATTTTCTTTTACCCCTGCCTTTTTGATTCCTACAGAGAATTTTTTTCCTAACCTACCTCAAAGACTCAATATTTATAACTGCTCACCTGGAGTATCCCCCAGCCTCCAGTCAGTGTTGTGAGGTTTACTTTCTGGTTGACCCATTATATCAACATGTTTGTAAACTTGATGGGATGGGAAGTCGTCTTCTATATCTTTTTTATATCACCCACAGCTATGCCATTGACTTTGTGAATGTGAGACATTCCCTAACCTCAGCTATGTCCTCATTTCCCATCAACAAGAAAGTTGATAAGATCAATTGAAGCAGTATTGGGTTGCTTTAATAGTTTGAGAACCTTTTGCCAAAGGATATCAGCATGTTGTTTACAGCAATGTTAAAAAATCAAGCTGTTTGGCACTCATATGTAAGCATAGAGGTTTAAATTTATATAAAATATTTTGAATTCCTTATACAAAATGATCATGTAAATACAGCATGTTATCTCTCTAGAAAAATTTAACATTATTATAATATTTATAAATATGAACATTTCTATATCCATTGTTAACTCTATCTTTTCTAAATGTACCAAATAAAAATCTTTTGAGAAATATGATACAGGGAAAATTTTCTTTTTACTTGTTTTTTTCTTTCCACAACTATGAATCCTTAGTGAGAAGAAAACACTAAGTGCTTAATGGCCTTTTCATGGTTGAAGATTTGCTAAGATTCCTGAAACATATTTTCTTTCCTTAAACATCTGGATGTGAAACCAAAAATGCTAACTGACTTCCAAGTTTGAGAGTCACAGTAAGCAAAATTTTTGTCCTGGTGATGCTTATTTTAGAGAATCTCCACTCACATTTCTGGTGGGAGTAGTGAGTGTGGAACTGAGGCCAGCCACATGGAGAATTCTGTTGGTAACTGGACGGGCCTCAGCCAAGTAATGTTTGGGGAGTTTTGACTTTGCGGGTTGGTTTTATACATCAACCATCTCACGTTACATTCACTAGTCTTGACCCTGATATGAACTCTTTAAAATTGAAGAGTAATTTTAAATAAGTATTTTCCCACCACACAAAGTATTCTGTTAGAACTCTGTAATCACAAACCACTTACTAAAATTGATGTGTTTGCAACTCTTCCCTCATATTGGTTGTTTTCCATTCTCTTAAGTTCCACTACCCTGAGTTATTAAAAAAATAACCAACCCAGTTCTTGTTTGAGAACCTCAAATTATTTTCTTTGTTTTAGAATTTTTAAGCCATGCTTTACTTTTGAAACTCAAATTATATATTATAAAGTAGTTCAATGTGATCACTAGACCTGGGGAAATAGGTTGAGAAGACTAAGACTTAGGGAAATTAAGCAAAGTACCAAAGTTATGTAGTTAGTAAGAGGCATATACCTAAGCTCTGATATACATGCAGTTGATCTTACTAGTTCTACTACACTGCTTTTCTATTGTCTCTCTTTTTATAGAATGTGTTAATCTATAATATTTAATCAAATTGTATATATTATATAAAACTATGTAACTATACATAAATATACTTATATAAGTCAATATTATATATGAATTATATATTATGTTCATATAGTATAACATATGAAAAATGTACACATATAAATATGTATATATAAATATATCATACATAAATATATCATATGTTATACTATATGAACATAATATATAATTATCATATGGATAATTTATCATATGGATAAATTATGTCATATATAGTTAGAAAATTACATAATATTCAAATATATTATATAAGCCATACATGTATAAATGTAGTATCTACATTATAAACAATTAGTATGTTTCTAATAATCTGAAAGTATAAACTCTTGAGCATTAAAGTGTTTTTGTAAGGATAATAATTATAACATTGTGAGTCAGTGTACTTTAATCATATATGATATGTTGAAAACATCCTCACACCAGACCTATGTAGCACCTCAAATTATGATTGCTTCTCCACACAGTTCAGTCTAATAATGACCTTGTCGATTATGTTACTCTAGAAGAATTACGGCTAATTATTTCAGCCAATAGTAGGTGAGGAAATAATTTTTGTTAAAGCAGCTTGTCTTGATTACATTGAAAAATTAGGATAAGATTTCATTTATTAACTTAGTCATTTTATAAAGAACGATGTTAAGCCACGGTTTGATAACATGGAAATATAATAACCCCCTGGCAAAACAAATGTGTTGCTACTTTTTGCTTCTGACAGTGAGCTAATGGTGTGTGCCAGAACAGCATACACGGAAATAACATGGGTCTGTCATAATTGGATGTCACCTGCACTATCTATACTCGTTAAGTATTTTCAATAGTAACCCTAGTTGTATACCTTTAGACAGCTTAAATTTTTCTATTCTTGTGTTAAAGAAGTAAAGTTAAAGCTTTAATAAATAGCTCTAACACGCATATTTTACGTATTATAAACATTTGGTTAGAAATAGCAGCATGTGTTTTCTTTGTAGTCCCTTTAACTCACTTTCAAAGCACATGAGTTTAACTTAATGTTTTGACAGGATCAACTTGTTTCTGCCAGATAAAAGTACATAGTCTAACGAAACATGGCATTGAAATAAAGGAGATTGAAGCAACAAAATTTTAAAGGATCAGCTTGAAAAAGGCTGTTTGGTTTTTAACATGCATGCACCAGCATGGGTGTACATATATGTGGGTTTGGTAAATATACGTGCACTTTCTGTGATAGATGAAAAAGATTTGAAATTTAAATTTCATAGTTTGAAGCTTTCCTTGCATAAGCTAGCTGATGCTTGGATTTTTTTTAAGTTGAGATCTTAACTTGCCAGGAATGAGCTCCTTTTTCTAATCTATACCATTCCTTAATAGTATGGCACCTCAAACAAAAATGTCATTGTTTTCTGTATGGCTTTTGGCAGAGCAGGCTGTTTCATGGGGCTTAAGCCAGGACTGATACAGGCAGAGTATAGGAAGTAAAACTAATGAGCTCCAGTATGAAAAAATTAAGTGTGAAGCCAAGTTACCAGTTAGTGAGAAAAATATATATGAAAAAAATATAAGAGCAAGCACAGGAAGACATGCAGGCATTAGTTTACTAATAGGTGTGAATATAACTTAAAATGCTTGTGGGGGAAAAAAGTGTAAAACAGGGTGTAAAATAAATTAAGCACATGTTTACAACTGTGATTCCTAAAATAACTCTTACCAATCAGACTGAGTACAGGTCATGGGGCCTTATAGATACTGCCCACCCAGAAATGGTATAATTTCCATAGTAGTAACAAGTAATAGTACTCCTTAAAAGGCTATAAGCTACACATCATCATCGGGTTACTGGCTGAGGGAAGCCTGGAGTTTCCAGTTAGGCATTTTGATATCTTGAAACTGCTCTGTTTGACTTAACTGTTGAATCAGAAGAATCATAGTATGCATTTCATTCCCAAGAGATAGAAAGTATGTCTAAGTGGGAAGACACAGTTTAATTTGTAATCTGGAAGAAGTGTGGGACACAGATGAAAAAAATGATGAGTAAATACTTGAAATTTGTGGGGATTTTCTTTTTTTCCCCTAGTTTAGATTTGCCTTATAATTTTCATTTTTAACAAAATCTATACTTGCTCTCATGCAATTACTTAAATTTTGGGGCTGCAAAATAGCTTTTAATCCCTTGTGATCAGTGAAAGACATTGTTTATTATTTCAGACTCTTCTATCCTAATTTCACCATTCTGTACATTTATCTTTTCTAGTTCTTCATTACAAATATTGGAAACATAAATGACTTCTGATAAAAAGTAAAAACTGGATTTCCAGATTGATCGAATTAGTGTCCTCTACGTGAGTTCCTTAAATCAAAATTTTGCTTCTAAAGAAGCCATTCTTCAGTGATGATGTTAAGCAGTTTTCACCGGGTGGTCTCCAAGGAACATAGCTTCCATGCCCCCCTTGATCAAACATGGAGGCTTTCGTTTCCAGTTATCTATCTACTGTAGTTTTCTGTCTACAGAGAAGACCAGGATTATCACACAAAAGGCACAAAGCTATTTTTAGACTTTCCCATTAATTTTCTGAAGATCTTCTGTGAGGAAATTCTAGAATGACATAGAACATAACTGTTCTGTCTGCTCGATGGTCTCCCTCAACTCCATCCTTCACAGGGATAGTAGGGTAACCTCTCTAAAATGGAAGGCGAGGGCTTAAAACTCTCCAGTGATTTCCCTTGCCTCTTCAGAATAAAATCCAGTCTTCCCACCTCAGAGATTATGCACCAACAATACAGCACTAGCACACCATGCTGCTTGTGGATTCCGGGGCTTGGTTTATATGTCTTCTTTCAACCTCGTTATACCTAAGTTCCCACAGTCAGACAGTTCAGTGTCTCCTCCACAGGAATCCTTCTCTGAAACTGTACTCTCCCTCCCTGTCTCAGGTGGTATTACATTTCCTTTCTCCTGGATGTTATAATAACCTGTGCCTAACACCGTCACTGCTTTTGCCATGTTGCTTTTTAATTATCTGTGTATCTGTCTTACACTGCCATTACACTGTGATCTGGAGGGCAGAAACTTCATGAATTCTTTTATTTTTAAACCCCAATGCCTTAGCTGATATTCTAGCACATAGTAGACACTTAAAAATATTTCTTGAATGAAAAAAATTAAATATATTGAAAGTAAGCTCAGCTGAACCATCCAAATTTAAGGATGGTTAACTAGAATTCTTATAGTTTTATGCCTTAGGTTTAAGTCTGTTATCCACTGTGAATTAATTTGTGCTTATAGCAGCGCAATTCACAATTACAAAGATGTGGGAACAACCCAAGTACCCATCAATACAAGAGTGCATTAATAAAATGTGGTATATGTATACTATGGAGTATTACTCAGCCATTAAAAAATGGTGAACTAAAAAACCTTTTGTAACAACCTGGATGAAACTGGAGACCAACTTCCTAAGTGAAGTATCACAAGAATGGAAAAATAAACACCACATGTACTCATTATTAAATTGGAACTAAAAGATCAACACTCGTGTGTACATATGGTAGTAAAGTTCTAAGGAAATCAAGCAGGTGGAAGTGGGGAGAAAGGAATGGGTAAATTCTCACCTAATGGGTACAATGCACACTATCTGGGTGATGGACACACTTGTAACTTTGACTCAAACTGTACAAAAGCAATTCATGTAACCAAAACATTTGTACCCCCATAAAATTCTGAAATAATAAACAAAACAAAACAAAACAAAAACAAAAAACAAAGCAAAGACAAATTTCTACATTCTTAAAGCCAGAAGTTTTGTCAAGTTTTCTCTTTTAACCTCAAATTTTCACAACTATCTTTCCCTCCTACAATTAAGGGATAGGGACAAACAACATACCTGAGGAAAGTACATTTTGATTGTTTATAAAGTACATGAGTAAATGATACCTGATTTGATAATAGGATTAAAGCTAAAGATGGCTATTCTTATGATAGTTTTTAGTATCTAAGGGTAGAATTCTTCATCATATAAAAGTTTAAGGCAAAGGCTGTGCATACATTATACTGCAAGGCAAATAAAACAAAACACAAAAATCAAGCGAAAAAACCCACATCATGGTACAAATAAAATACTCATGTATCCTCTTGGTGACATATACATATCTTACAAATATATATATATATATTTCACACATGCATATGTGGGTGTGTGCATGTAAGTATAAGTGTAAGGAATAATGGTTTGAATTATATTTTAGTATTGGAATGCTAGCAATATGCAAAAATTAAAGTAAGATACAATCAATGCCAAATTATATTTCTACTGTATGACTTAAATAACATAATAAAATGCATGGAAGGAAAAATAAATAAAATACATCAAAATATTAACAATATTTATCTTTGAGTGAAAGAAATATAGATTTTTTTCTTCTTTCTGCTTTTCCAGTTTGTTAAAAAAACTGTATTTTCCAGTTTTAAAAAAAAATCTATTCAAATGGAAAATATAACTTCCATTTAAAAAAAGAAACAAGGGCATGACTTTGCCTTTCTAGAGCTCCACTTCAAGCTATAACTCTAATCATATACTGTACTTTGCAGGTTTTGAAGTATTTTCATATTTAATATATCATTTGATCCTCACAAGAAAAGAGCCCTACAGAATGAAAAAAAAATAGGCTGAAAAATTAAAGAATTTTCTCAAGATTGCCTAGCTATTAAGTGGCAGAGACATTCTTAAAACAAATTCTGGATTTATTTTACATGATGACTGTTTTGATGAAACAGGGAATCATAGAACTGTGAAAAAAGCATAGGAGGGAGAGGGAGAGTCACAGATGCAGAGAACAGGAGAGCGTACTGAGGAGGAAGCCAAGGAAAAGATCACATTTAACGAGTGTAGACCACATGCCCCACCTAATTCTAAGCACTCGGTACACATAATGCCTTTAATGTTTTGTGAGATACTTAATATTGCCATGCCATTTTATAAATACCGAGAGGCTTCATAAGTTGGTCAAAGTTACAAAGAGGTAAGAGGAAGAACAAGGACTCAAACCCAGGCATCATGACCCATCAACCCAGACTGTTAATCATGTCCCTACACTGCTCCAGCGTAAGCCACAGAAGTCTCCATCTACCAGCCTCCATTGAGTTTCAGCGTTTTTTGAGAGACCTAAATGACCAGAAGTGAACCAATTTTCAATCCTTTCAGTAAACTAAAATGCTTAAAAATTCATCATTTTCTTAGAATGTTAGTCTTAATTCCTTCTAACAGGTGAAAGAAAATCAAAGGATTAAATAGCAAAATGTAGTAGTGTTTTAGCAATCTAATTTTTTTAAATCACTTACTTTATGGGGAAAAATGCTTTTATTGCATGAAAATATAAATCATCTGGATATATTGATCATAAACTAGATCCAATAGCTGAATAACAACAAAATAAGAGAATAAATAATTACCTAATATTGAAACCACAAGATAGAAACACCTTCAACATGCTCATTTATCTATAAATCCAACATGCTACCTTTGGCTTTCCTTCTTCTGCTCAGAGTTGTAGCTGTAACCATTTTAAATGTAGGGGAGGGGAGTAATAGATACACAGTCAGCCCCCAGGGTTTGTGTAGGTATCCAGGACCCCACTCAGATACCCAAATGCACAGATGTTCCAGTCCCATGCATAAAATGATGTAGCATTTGCTTATAATCTACATACATCCTTCCCAAGACTTCAAATGATCTTTAGATTACTTATAATAGCTAATGCAATGTAAATACTATGTATTAATAAATAGTTGTTATACTGTATTGTTTAGGAAATGACAGGGGAAAAAATCTATACATGTTCAGTATAGATGCAATTATCCTATATTTTCCAAATATTTTCTATCCATGGTTGGTTGAATCCAGGGTTATGGAACCCCTGCATATGAAAGGCTGTGTGTGTGTGTGTAACAGAAATATATTGAGAAAGATTTTTTAGGAGTATTGTCTTCTTATACTAAACCCACAAATGGAATAGTTTTATGTTGGACTTTACCAGATTTTGTTGAAAAAAAATAGATTTTCTCACCCCTGACTACTCATTGAATCAAAAAAACATTTTTGTAAATCTTTGAGTTCTGTAAAACTAGATTTGAATTTAGCCACTTAGCCATTCCAGATTATATGACTCTGTTCCTACTGGCTCTAGACCAAGTGAATATAAATGATTATCTATTTCAGTGATACTTGAACATGATACACTTGGTAATAACTGGCGCAAGAACAATGCAACTAAACGCTAATACAAATACAAAGTCTCAAGTTTATTTCATTTCCTTTAGGCTTTCTCACGGAATTCTGTGAATCAATTATTAAATATCAGTGTCACTCACTGAGCTTCATTGTTCTAGTCTTACCTATTCACTTCCTTTGTCTGGACTGATTTTTCATAGATAGAGACACAACATTAATTGCTTGGCTAGATTTAAAACTCTTCACCTTTAGGCATTTTCTTTACTAGTCTTTTTTTTTAATCCTTGCAAATTTAGACACCATAGAAAACTGTTATTTGCCTCATAATGGCCTCTTCAGTGTGTTTCACGGTCTTTTGTAGAAAATAATGACATAATGATAGTGTTCTCAGACCTATATTTTCTACTTGATAAACTAGCAATTATATGATTAAAGCATTTTTAGAAACTCACATTAAGTATATGATACTCTAGAAACCAGTCCGTCATGTAATTACACAGTCAGGAGAGAAATAATTTACATAACTAAAAACCATCTGAAACAGTATTCATGACCAGTATGTGACTTTTTAATGACTAAATATTTATGAAATATTAAATAATTTTATATATAATGTACCTTCAATGTTATTTAGAACTATAAATTCTGTATTTTATAAGTTAGGTTTAAACTTTTATTTTCTGTCATTAATAAAAGGAAGCTATGCTAGACTCTACTGGAAATGTGCTAATGTGCTGGATAAATTAAGACAAACCCAGATAAACCTGATGATTTCTCTCCAAAAAACAGAGACAGGCAGGTAATGCCTGCATATTTTAACTGTGATGAACACAAATTTTGCCAAGGACTTTACTTAGATATATATTAAAGGCAAATTTAACTATTCAATAGATCTTTGTGATTTCCTTGAATATCAAATCATTACAGCAGCAGCATTGTGATGAGTTGGAAGAGATAAAAATAAATCCATACACATAATTTTCTTTAGAAAACAGGAAGGACATTTAACAGGATTTGCAAGGTGTTCTAACAGTATGTATTAGGAGGACCCATCCTCAAAAAACTAAATATACTAATATCTCTTTTCATTTTTTTGCTCAACTTCTGGAAGAACCAGTTACCCTGTTTTCCCCAGTTCATTGAGGAAGACTGTGGATAGTTACAGAAGTATAACCAGAACCAACCCTTCAAAGGGATAATCTCACACAATCACATGGGCAAGTATTGCCTAAAAAGGAAGCCTGAGTTATATTAAGTAAAAATTATCAAGGTGCCAAAACTTGTGGGTCTTTTTAAGAAAGAAAAATACTATATATTTATATTGGGTTGCAGCTATAAACAATATCTCTGTAAGAATCCACAAGAAACCTGTAACAGGGGTTACCTGTTTGTGGTCATGGTGGAGAACGATATGTGGAAGTTAAACATGGAAGCAGGGGAGGGAAGAAGACTTTTCACATATACCCATATACTTTCTGGGTTTTCAATCATTTGAATGTATTACCTACTTGAAAACTATGTTAATTTTAAATTTAAAAAAAAAAGAAAGAAAAAGGAGAAAAAGAAAAGAAAAGAGAGGGATGGAGGGAGGAAGAAAGGGAGGGAGGGAGGAAGGAAGGAAGGAAGGAAGGAAGGAAGGAAGGAAGGAAGGAAGGAAGGAAGGAAGGAAGGGTCTTAGTTCCTGTGTGGAGAAGGCACTCTGAGCTGGCACTCCGAGCTAGGTCAAGTATATTCTTGGCTATGATGCCAGTGAGGTTATAGAGTGAAAGGCACCAAAGTTAGATGCCTCTTGTTATTGGTTTATTTCACCACTATGACCACCCCTCAATGGCATTGGCTTCAATGTTTCCTACCTCAAGAGAAGTTAGAAAACACACTACATTTTATATTATAATGATAGCATCGTGATAGCAGAGTCAGACCACCACAGGGTATTCAGGTATCCATGCCTGGTGATCACCATCATGATAAATACTTTTGAGACTTCCCAACAGAGATGGTAAGGAAACCAGTAATGGCTAACAACTAAGCGCCGCCATCCTATATAATGCTTAACCTCAGCCCTCAGTAATGTCTTAAAACCTCTGCCATTTAAAGCACTATTAATACAAAGGGCTGAGAATGAAAACAAAGACAGCTTACAAAATACACCAATACCCCAACAATTTTGCTGAGCTCACCAGACTTATTTGCAATTATCTGGTTCTTCCAGATCTATACTTCTGAATCATTCATTTTGTGACTGGGGAATTATTCACCCTGATATTAGGAAACAAGGTAAAAGAAGTTAATCTGTCAGTCCTTGTGTAAAGGGTAAACATGATGGAGATACCATGTGACACTGGTGTAAAGCTTCCCAGAGGCACCACACACGGGATATCACGGGTCAACTACAACAGTGGGAATTAGGTACGGTAGGGATTGTCAGCTGTACTTTCCTGTCCTTTAGGGGTGAAGACCCTGTCTCAAGGCTAGCAGTGGCAGGACTAGGACTCCATCCCAGGTCTCTGAGCTCATATACTGCTGCAATATACCATGTGTCCTCTTCAGTGTCTGAGTCTTCTCCATCTCCAAATAGCAAAGGCTTTTCAAAATTGTGTTGCAAAGCCCACACTGGAAGTGAGACATAATACTTGATAAAACTTTTCTGCCACACTGATGGAGGGGTCCAACAAGATGCAAGTTTTTTGGTCTACAATATAATTTCTTTGTAATGGTCAAAACTATTATAAAGAAACTACTATATTTTGCAAAATGAAACATAAACATCAATCATAACATTTGAGCTTTCAACTCAAAACATAAGAACATGGCATCCTGTAATTTTGATTTTAGATAACCAGCTGCAATTACTAATATAACCTGGCTGACCTTATCAGTTTATATGTAGGGAAGTTTGAATAAAAACATTGAATCATTTTCTTATCCTACTTCTACCCGACCATAAATTTCCCATCTTGCTAGCCACAGTAGGAAGCAGTATGGCAGCATATCAGTATAACACATTGTGGAAAAGAGTCAAACCTGATGGGAAATGCAAATCATACTATACTTTGGGCTATTCAAATAAGAAAAAAAAAAACACCCACAAACTTGAGAGAGTCTTTTCTGATTTTATTTCCATTGCACTTTGCTATATGCTGGTAGAGTATTAATGCATACGAGCACTGAGACCTTCAAAGTAAAAACATGGAGGTCTTGCGGTCAGGCCGGCTACCCTGTTGTCACTCATTTCCTGTGCTAATATTATGTTGAAGAAAGTTTTAATGCTTTGGTGTAAACAAAGCAAGATTAAAATGAAAGCTTTTAGAAAACAGACTTTCAGAAAATTAAAGACAATAACTATTGCATTAAAAACTCCATCATTTGTGCTTTAATAATATGACCTATCACAAAAATGCCATTTTAATTGCTTTACCATCTATTTAAATGTTTTGTATTAATATTTATTGTTATTCCCAGCAGCTAATAAGAAAAATAGCAATGTTAAGCTCAGTTTGAGACCATTTTTTACTAGAAATCATGATACTAATGAGTATCATTTTCTGAAGAAAAATGTGAATCATACTTCTTTTGCAGTCTTTTAAAATAATTACTAATGCTTGTGTATAAAGTATACATAAAGTAAATATGTTTGTGTGTATGTATCTTGACAGTTGAACTTTTATCCTGCAAGCAGATTGTCCTGTAAGTTTTATATAATTGAAGGGTTCTGTGATGATGAAGCCTGGGTACTGGACTTAAAGTCAGAAAATCCAGGGTTTAGCCCTGATTTAGCTATCTACTGTATGCACCATAGCACTAATTCCCACCTTCATGTGTTAAAAATGGAGATAATTCCTATCTTATGATGTATTCAGGAGAACTTAATTCAGTATAAAAGCAAAAGTACCTAACAGACAATAAAATGATAACACAAATGTAAGGTATTCATATTATTAATAATACCTGAACTTTAATGCCAAGGATAGTATACAGATTCAAACAACTGAAAAAATATTTAAGTGAATTTAAAGAATAAGACAGGATATCATTTTAATTTTTATTTCATTATATTTCTGGAAATATAATACAGATGATATTTATATCTGGGAGAGAGAAAAAATGTGCACTTATTCTTAAAGTATGTATCTCATATTTATTTGAAAAAACACAAAATGTTCATTTCCTACTTCTGCTTGCTAGACAAAATGCAAAGATGCTAACTTTTTTTTTAAAATAAGGCAATACAAGAGCCGGGTTCTAGAATCCTACAAATCTCTCAGCTCCACCAACTAACTCTGTAACCTCCAGTAAGTTATTTATTTCAGTTTCTTCATTTATGAAATATATATAATAATAGTACCAATACTTCAGAAATATGCATAATAGTACCAATACTTCCACTGCTGTGGATATAAATGAGTTATTAGAGGTTTAGAACTTAACACAGTGTCTGACACATAGTAAGAACTTGATAAGTATTTGTTGTTGCAATATGACTATGTATTTCCTCACATGGACATTTTGAGCATGCTGATCAATTCCCAATCTCTATTTGTAAAGACCAAAAAGATTAGAATTAGAATCTATCCCAGATTCATCTTTTTTCACGAGTCAAGGCACTTGGCCCACAGAGTCTGTTCAAATGAAATTGCAGCGATCCCATCTTTCAAGTTCAATTTGATTACCCAAATCACCTGACCCAAAAAAGTTCTAATGCATTTTCATAGCTTAAATGGCCATACTTTCTAGTCTTAAACAAACACATCAGACTTAGTAAAGATTTATTGCAAATTCTGGCCATGTGACTTCATTTTTTCACTTATCTTAAAAAAAAAAAAATTATGGAAACCCTACCACATCCCAGGCATTGTATTAGGCTATGGGATACAAAGTTTCAAGCAAAAAATAAATACAACCTCTAGGTACAATGAACACTATTCAGGGTGACTGGCACACTAACAGCCCTGATTTAAGCATTATAAAAGCTATCCATGTAACAAAAACAGTTGTATCCCTTTAATATTTTAAAATAAAAATAAATAAGTAAAAATAACAGAATCTCTGCCTTTGTGTAGTAAGGAAGATAAATATTAATCAAAGTCATTACACAAAAGTAATGTAGAATTCCATCTGCATTAAGTGATATAAAAGAGAACAGCCCAGGGCTATGGGAGTATAACTTTATGGGGAAAGAACAAATTGTGTTGTGAGGGAAAGCGTCTCTGAGGAAGGGATAACTGAGTTGATACTGGAAGACAGTGAAGCTCACAGGGTAAAAGTGTGAACAACCATGTTCAAGGATCTGCGTGTGGGTAAGAGGGCGCATGGCGCTTTCCAGGCTGGAAAGGAGGCAGGTGAGACGGCAGCTCAGAGAAAGGGAAGCATGGAGTGAACGTGCTGAGACTGGAAGAGGAAGCCGAGCCTTGTAAGCCATGTTGAAGAATGTATGTTCTTATCCTAAGAACAAAAGAAAACCATTAAAAAATTTTAAGCATGGGTACATGGTTGGTTTTGAGGAGAGGAGGGGTTGGTATAATCTGATGTGGATTCTGCATGTGAAGAACAATTTAGAGGGGCTCAGAGTAGTTGTGGAGAAACCAGCTGGAAGGTTGTTGCTGGGGTGCAAGAAAGAGAATGCGGAAGCTTAGATGAGGACAGTCGAGCTAGAAATTTTGCAAGTTATGGACAAAGAGCTTAGTTTTACATAAAACATTTCTTCTCTTTTATTGCCCAGGCACATTTTTTTATGTAAAGACATTTCCCTTTAGAAATGCTCTGAAGAATCCAAGTATATGTTAATGGTGGGTAAAAGGATTCCATCTACATTTGAAGTCATGAGGCAACAGTTAAAATGCCAATTTCTTAATAATCAGTTATTTTTTCCCTCCAGGTAAAAGCCCTTGTTTAGTATTACTATAAAACACACAGCACTGAAAATGAACCAAAGGAAATAATTTCCACTGAAACATGTTTTTATTATGAAAATGCCATAGGTAAAAAAATCATTTATGAGAAATTAGATCAAAAAGTAGTAATATCTTTGAATTCAAGCTGAAAGAAAGGAAAACACATTCAGGAAGTTGAGAGAGTCACAGGCAACAAGTCCAACAGTAATAATTCTGAAATAACCCAAGGCATCATCTTTGGAACTGCCAGAAGACTAGCTACTGCCTAAGGGAGAATATCTCCATATTTTGGCTACTAAGCAACCATCTTTATGTGCAAAAGTGGTATGTATGATAGCCAAAGCATCTGCCTAGTACATCACAGCAACTGAACAAGTGCAAATACACACACACACACACACACACACACACACACACATGCACACGCACTCACAAATAGCCTTAAAATATGTAAGCTCACACATCTCTCAGGAATAAGCAGAAAAGCAAAGGAACAGCACAAAAAAGACATGTCCTTGCACAAAATACACATGCAGAAACATCCATAACAATTTACTCCATGATAAATCGTCTCTCTCCCCCAAAAGAAAAAAAAAAAAAGAAATCATTGGCAGCCTAGTTCTCCCTGAGTAGAAGTGAGACATTAATTTAGATCATTGTGCACATTGAAAAGTTATTGCACTGCAGGGATTTCCAATTACATAATGCGAAATCAGAACTCTATTTGGGTGTCACTTGGCTGCCAGCATCCATGGGTGAGCTGTGTAACACTCCTCTGTCATGTAGCTCATGTGAGAAAAGAATTCTGCTGTTCCAAGAAATGGCACTCATCTTGGAGACCTTCCCAGTTACACAAAAGAGCATAATTTCCACATTATCCCCAGGCATACTGTCTAGGATGATAAGTCTACGATAGCTTTATGTGTAAATTATATACACAGTTCTAATGACAGGCATATGGGCTGCTTTTTGGTGGTGGCAGTTCAGAAAAATAAAACCAATTTGTTTTTCAATTTTTATAAAATGACACCTGAGCTATCTATTATAATCAACAGAGATTATGTGAGGGTTAGATGGTAGATAAGGTAATTGCACTGTGATTATCTAACAGATCAGGACTAGAGTTGGCAAGCAATGTCAAAAGGGTGCAGACTTACAGACTGCCTTATAACTGGCCTATTTCAGTATTTTCCTTTGAAGTCCTCCAAACTTTTAATTTCATTCCTATCTTGGGTTTCATCAGGGACTGCACTATTTTGCATCATGGTTTAATTTTCTGTGTAA